>NC_059196.1:23379426-23979426 GCF_020615455.1 Coregonus clupeaformis | reverse complement strand
AGCAGGAACAGGCCGGGCAGGGCTGTCGACGCACACCGTAGACTTGGTGCGTAGAGCAGGAACAGGCCGGGCAGGGCTGTCGACGCACACCGTAGACTTGGTGCGTAGAGCAGGAACAGGCCGGGCAGGGCTGTCGACGCACACCGTAGACTTGATGCGTAGAGCAGGAACAGGCCGGGCAGGGCTGTCGACGCACACCGTAGACTTGGTGCGTAGAGCAGGAACAGGCCGGGCAGGGCTGTCGACGCACACCGTAGACTTGATGCGTAGAGCAGGAACAGGCCGGGCAGGGCTGTCGACGCACACCGTAGACTTGGTGCGTAGAGCAGGAACAGGCCGGGCAGGGCTGTCGACGCACACCGTAGACTTGATGCGTAGAGCAGGAACAGGCCGGGCAGGGCTGTCGACGCACACCGTAGACTTGGTGCGTAGAGCAGGAACAGGCCGGGCAGGGCTGGCGACGCACACCGTAGACTTGGTGCGTAAAGCAGGAACAGGCCGGGCTGGGCTGGCGACGTACACCGTAGGCTTAGTACGTGGAGCAGGAACAGGCCGGGCTGGGCTGGCGACGTACACCGTAGGCTTGATGCGAGAAGCAGGAACAGGCCGGGCTGGGCTGGCGACGTACACCGTAGGCTTAGTACGTGGAGCAGGAACAGGCCGGGCTGGGCTGGCGACGCACACCGTAGGCTTGATGCGAGAAGCAGGAACAGGCCGGGCTGGGCTGGCGACGCACACCGTAGACTTTAACCGGGGATCAGGAACGGGCCGGACCGGACTGGTAACACACCTCAGTCTCTCACGCCGTGCCTCAACTGCTTCCCTCCCTCTACTCGCCAATGGCTCCCGTAATCCGGTAGCCTTCTCTCCACGTCTCCCTGTGGCAGCCTCCTGCTGCCCAGCCGCCCAAGCCATGTGCCCCCCCCCAAAAACTTTTTGGGGTTGCCTCTCGTCCCTCCGACGATGGCCCTGCTGACGCCGTTGCTCCTCTCTCGCCAGGGCCTTGATCCTCCCCCAAGGTCCCTTGCCCCCGAGCATGTCCTCCCAGGACCACGATTTGCCCACCTGGGCCATCGCCAGCCTCTCGATCTCCTTACCCGGCGCTTCCTCCCATGTCCAGTCTCCTTGCTCCTGGACACGCTGCTTGGTCCTTTTTTTGGTGGGTTTTTCTGTCACGATCGCCTATGAAATAGGACCAAAGCGCAGCGTTGGGAGTGAACATGATGACTTTAATGTTGAAACACACGAGACTACAAAACAACAACACGATCCGTGAAGTCCTCAGTTACACTGACTGACACATAGAACAAAAACCCACAACCACAAGGTGAACACAGACAGTTTAAATATGGCTCCCAATCAGAGATAACGAGCCGACAGCTGACACTCGTTACCTCCGATTGGGAGTCACTTGACCAAACATAGAACGAGAACACCTAGACACTAAACACAGTACAAAACACACGGAAATCTACACACCCTGACTCAACATAAACAGTCCCGGAGCCAGAGTGTGACAGTACCCCCCCCTAAAGGCGCGGACTGCGACCGCGCCTAAATCGAGCAAAAACAGGGGAGGGCTGGGTGGGCATTCCTCCTCGGCGGCGGCTCCGGCTCCGGGCTAGATCCCCACTTCCTCTCCAACCCCCCAAAGTACCCCTGGTCCTGTCTAGCCCCGCTGGCCGGAACCGGACTGACGACACGCGCCCCTGGCTTGGTGCGTGGAACAGGAACGGACCGGACCGGGCTGACGATACACACCCCCGGCTTGGTGCGTGGAGCAGGAACGGACCGGAATGGGCCGGCGACGCGCACCACAGACCTGGCGCGGAGAGCAGGAACGAGCCGGACAGGGCTGACGAAACGCACCCTTGGTTTGGTGCGTGGAGCAGGAACAGGCCGGACAGGGCTGACGAGACGCACCACAGACTTAGGGCGGGAGCAGGAACAGGCCGGACCGGGCGGCGACGCGCACCACAGGTTTGGTGCGGGGAGAAGGAACAGGCCGGGCCGGGCCGGCGACGCAGCACCACAGACTTGGTGCGGAGAGCAGGCACGGGCCGGACAGGGCCGACGAAACGCACCACAGACTTGGTGCGGGGAGCAGGAACAGGCCGGGCTGGGCTGGCGACGCACACCGTAGGCTTGGTGCGTGGAACAGGAACAGGCCGGGCCGGGCTGGCGACGCGCATCATTGGCTTGGTGCGGGGAGCAGGCACGGGCCGGACCGCACTGGGGACACACACCTGGCCCTCCACGGGGATCAGGAACGGGCCGGACCGGACTGGCAACACACCCCAGTACCTTTCGCCCTGCCTCCACACCTTCCTTCCCCTTCGTGACCAGTGGCCCCCTTAACCTGTCGGCCTCCTCTTCACAGCCGCTGGACCGCTCCATCGCGGCCTCCTGCTGCCCCGTCGTCCACGTCGTGAGCCCCCCCCTAAAAATTTTCTGGGGGTCTCTCCTCCCCGTGGACCAGGCCTCTATCGTCCTCGCCCAACTTTCGCTCCTCTGTCTCCACCACTCGTCATCCAACTCCTGGACATGCTGCTTGGTCTGGTTATGGTGGGTTTTTCTGTCACGATCGTCTAAGGAAGCGGACCAAGGCGCAGCGTGTTGAGCGAACATGTTGACTTTATTAAATTAAAGCAACCACGAAACAACAAAACAAATGACGATACGTGAAGTCCTCTGTGACACTGACAGAACATGGAACAAAAACCCACAACCCCAAGGTGAAAACACACAGTTTAAATATGGCTCCCAATCAGAGATAACGAGCCGACAGCTGACACTCGTTACCACTGATTGGGAGTCACACGAACAACCAAGACAACACACCAAAACACAACAAAACGAACACACCCTGGCTCAACATACAAAGTCCCGGAACCAGAGCGTGACAGATGGGCTATATGATCTGTATAGACACCTTTTGTCATGCTTCCAAGTCCAACCACCTCTGCCAGTTTGCTCCTTACTGGTGAGGGCAGTCCCATCTGCAGTTTAGCTCGCAAAATTGACTGCTCAATTTGACTCACATCTGGATCATTTCCGGTAATATTTCTCCACACTTGATGAACTCTTGACACATAGGCTCTCGGATTTTCTTGTTGTCCTAGTGGGTCAATCAGAATGTTGTCAGGATGCAAATTTGTTGGAAACGTATCTTTCAGTGCTCTCCACAGCCGATTTCTACTTGCAGCCAACAATTCATGGTCATTCACCGTGGTCCCCACATTTCTATTAAGTCCAGCTCTCTGAAAAATGTTTTCCATATCTGGAATCCCAAGGAGATTATCCAAAAGTCTCTTAATGTCTCCTATGGCAGACTGTGTTCCCACCGTAATTTCTTCCAATTTTGAAATCCAAGGATATGCTCCATCTTGAAGAGTAGGCAGGTTCTCAAATATATCTGACATGTCGGTATTCTGCAAAGGCTTATACTCTAGGTTCTGTCCTCGAATTATCACTGGCATCATCTTCTTACTTGTGCTGTCTTTCCTTGGCCTCAATGTATACTTCTTCTCCAATTCTTGGGATCCTTTTCTCAGCAGTTTTTTCTTCTGTATCTTCAGCTTCTTGAGTTGTTCTTCCAGTTCTCTTACTTCTTCTAAATTATTCGCCTTATCCAGGGATGATACGCATCGGTCTATATCTCTTTCTATTTCTTTTGTGCTAATCATTGTAGGATAAAATCCTCTTGAATATGAAGCACCTTTAATCTCCAAATCTGTATCGCTGTCTTCATCTTCACTTTCATCAGAACTCGAATATCTTGTATTCTTCTCCTTCAAACATCCATCACCCCTTCTTTCCGCTCTGGCCAACCTCCGTCTGATCACAGGGTCATATCCACCCATGATCTCTTCTGAATCACTCTGATCATCATCATCATCATCTTCAAGTTCCATCCTCCTGAACCTCACTCCACCCTTAGTTTCCAGACATCTCGTTTTCTTCTTACTTTTGGAGTTTGGCTTCATCTTTATGGTCGTTTCTGCTCGTCCTCTCTCTATTATTCGTTCATCTTCATCTCTGATGCAATAATCACCCTCCTGAATGATCACTGGAAGCTGAGGATAGACGTCCTTAAACTCTACTTCTTCCTCGTAAGGTGGGGGTCTTTTTGCTGAATCCATATGTGAGAAAGATGTATTGACTTCTGCCATTAGTTTTTCTGTTACCTTCACCTCTTTTACCATTTTCTCTATACCTCTGTTTCTTTTATCGTTGGTATCTTACATCAGTTTTTGTCCTTCATTTTCAAACAGCTTAAGAACACCCAGCTCTCTTTGTCTCTTTTCTTTACGTTGTTCCCTTTTTTTTCCTTCTTTTGATCTGCCTTATAAATTGACAGAAGCACTTTCATTATGTTGATGACGTCAGGGTTAAGAGTCCATTCCACTGGCCATGGTTGTTCAATGTCAGGCCAACGTTTATTCCATTTTCCAGATAACCTTGCAATACCATTAACTAGAGGATTACAATTTTCTGCTATATCAACAGGAGTAATTACTTTCATAGTTTTGATGTCCTTTTTCCCCATTGTAACAACTCTTTTATATTCCTTTATTGTGAATTATTTTATATTTGTAGACTATGTAGCTTTTTTTTCCCTCCCATTTTTATTTTATTTATTTATTTATTTATTAAATAATTCATTAATTCATTAATTCATTAATCAATATATTTTTTATTTTTTATTAATTAATTAATTTTTATTTATTTATTTATTTTACCAAATTATTAATTAGTGGCAATCTTACCACATCCGATCAGGAAAAGTAAAGGAAAGTAGTCAACTTCAGAGCAATCCAAAAAAGAAAGACCTCTAATCCAGCAACACTACAGCACCCACAAACCAATTGCTTAATAAGCACCCAATTACCTTAATTTTACAGAATAATGTCAGTGCTGGATTTAACTCTAATCAAACCAACTCATGCACAAAAAACTCCAATATGCAATTCTTAATTACATCAATTGATCAGTCTGTTGCAAAGTCCCTGTCAAATTGTCACAACATGAAATATGCTAGGCACACAAAATATCCTGTATGGGAAGGTACGTTTTGTAAACAGAACAGTACTGGCCTTAATTGGACTGGATCCGTTGCAGCACAACCTGTCGCGTGACGCGCTGGTCAGCACCTCCTCTCTCTCTCTCTGTCTCCTCCTTTTTGTCTCTCGTATGACAGAAGAACAAAGGAACAGACAAGAATTTAGTATTTTATGCACTCACTGGGTTATTTCAACCATGCAATACCCTTTTAGAAATACCTATGTTCACACTCGCGCTAAGAAATAAGCAAACAGCTTAACTCAGGAATATTATAAATAGCTCAATAACATTTTATTTTATTTATTTTTAATCCGTCAACATATCTCTCATTTATAAATTAAATAGATCTCAATGAAATAGTTTCATCGTTAAGCAACAGCCAATTTAACAAACAGAATACTTTATTCGTGTTTAAGTCTCCCCCTCCTTCTCTGTCTGCATGTCACAGCAGCTCAGTGCAGGCAGGGGAGTGGCATATTTGCTCTACGTAACTCTAAACTCATAAAATCCCACACAAGCGCAGTTCATTCACCAGTGCGATTTCAGAGTGAGAAGAGCTCCCAAGCAGCTCTCTCCAAGCTAAACAACAGAAAGTAGACAGACCAGCTGTCCCTCCATAATTTCCCCAACACAGACAAACAGTAACACTTAACAGAACTCCCAAACCAACACAAAACATAGAACACAAATCCTACTTTGAAATTTCTTAACTTCACTTATCCTAATCTGCAGATTTATAGTTATTTTCTTATCCATTACAAAACATCTCTATACACTCTTGAAACTCCTCCCAGTAGGCTCATAATCTTCTAACAGTTATTAAACATTCTCTTTTTATAGAGACTCATAAGATTTTAACCTTAACTTACATATTCCCTTACAAAAAACAAAAAACCCTGTTCTCAACCAAAACATATATATGTATATACAGTGGGGAAAAAATGTATTTAGTCAGCCACCAATTGTGCAAGTTCTCCCACTTAAAAAGATGAGAGAGGCCTGTAATTTTCATCATAGGTACACGTCAACTATGACAGACAAAATGAGAAAGAAAATCCAGAAAATCACATTGTAGGATTTATAATGAATTTATTTGCAAATTATGGTGGAAAATAAGTATTTGGTCAATAACAAAAGTTTCTCAATACTTTGTTATATACCCTTTGTTGGCAATGACACAGGTCAAACGTTTTTTGCAAGTCTTCACAAGGTTTTCACACACTGTTGCTGGTATTTTGGCCCATTCCTCCATGCAGATCTCCTCTAGAGCAATGATGTTTTGGGGCTGTCGCTGGGCAACACGGACTTTCAACTCCCTCCAAAGATTTTCTATGGGGTTGAGATCTGGAGACTGGCTAGGCCACTCCAGGACCTTGAAATGCTTCTTACGAAGCCACTCCTTAGTTGCCCGGGCGGTGTGTTTGGGATCATTGTCATGCTGAAAGACCCAGCCACGTTTCATCTTCAATGCCCTTGCTGATGGAAGGAGGTTTTCACTCAAAATCTCACGATACATGGCCCCATTCATTATTTCCTTTACACGGATCAGTCGTCCTGGTCCGTTTGCAGAAAAACAGCCCCAAAGCATGATGTTTCCACCCCCATGCTTCACAGTAGGTATGGTGTTCTTTGGATGCAACTCAGCATTCTTTGTCCTCCAAACACAACGAGTTGAGTTTTTACCAAAAAGTTCTATTTTGGTTTCACCTGACCATATGACATTCTCCCAATCCTCTTCTGGATCATCCAAATGCACTCTAGCAAACTTCAGACGGGCCTGGACATGTACTGGCTTAAGCAGGGGGACACGTCTTGCACTGCAGGATTTGAGTCCCTGGCGGCGTAGTGTGTTACTGATGGTAGGCTTTGTTACTTTGGTCCCAGCTCTCTGCAGGTCATTCACTAGGTCCCCCCCGTGTGGTTCTGGGATTTTTGCTCACCGTTCTTGTGATCATTTTGACCCCACGGGGTGAGATCTTGCGTGGAGCCCCAGATCGAGGGAGATTATCAGTGGTCTTGTATGTCTTCCATTTCCTAATAATTGCTCCCACAGTTGATTTCTTCAAACCAAGCTGCTTACCTATTGCAGATTCAGTCTTCCCAGCCTGGTGCAGGTCTACAATTTTGTTTCTGGTGTCCTTTGACAGCTCTTTGGTCTTGGCCATAGTGGAGTTTGGAGTGTGACTGTTTGAGGTTGTGAACAGGTGTCTTTTATACTGATAACAAGTTCAAACAGGTGCCATTAATACAGGTAACGAGTGGAGGACAGAGGAGCCTCTTAAAGAAGAAGTTACAGGTCTGTGAGAGCCAGAAATCTTGCTTGTTTGTAGGTGACCAAATACTTATTTTCCACCATAATTTGCAAATAAATTCATTAACAATCCTACAATGTGATTTTCTGGATTTTTTTTCCTCAATTTGTCTGTCATAGTTGACGTGTACCTATGATGAAAATTACAGGCCTCTCTCATCTTTTTAAGTGGGAGAACTTGCACAATTGGTGGCTGACTAAATACTTTTTTCCCCCACTGTATCTCTAACATTACATTTACATTTACATTTACGTAATTTAGCAGACGCTCTTATCCAGAGCGACTTACAAGTTGGTGCATTCACCCTATAGCCAGTGGGATAACCACTTTACAATGTTTTTATTTTTTTTATTTTTTTTTTTTTGAGGGGGGGTAGAAGGATTACTTTATCCTATCCAGGGTATTCCTTAAAGAGGTGGGGTTTCAAATGTCTCCGGAAGGTGGTGAGTGACTCCGCTGTCCTGGCGTCGTGAGGGAGCTTGTTCCACCATTGGGGTGCCAGAGCAGCGAACAGTTTTGACTGGGCTGAGCGGGAACTATGCTTCCGCAGAGGAAGGGGAGCCAGCAGGCCAGAGGTGGATGAACGCAATGCCCTCGTTTGGGTGTAGGGACTGATCAGAGCCTGAAGGTACGGAGGTGCCGTTCCCCTCACAGCTCCATAGGCAAGCACCATGGTCTTGTAACAGATGCGAGCTTCAACTGGAAGCCAGTGGAGTGTGCGGAGGAGCGGGGTGACGTGAGAGAACTTGGGAAGGTTGAAGACCAGACGGGCTGCGGCATTCTGGATGAGTTGTAGGGGTTTAATGGCACAGGCAGGGAGCCCAGCCAACAGCGAGTTGCAGTAATCCAGACGGGAGATGACAAGTGCCTGGATTAGGACCTGTGCCGCTTCCTGTGTAAGGCAGGGTCGTACTCTCCGAATGTTGTAGAGCATGAACCTGCAGGATCGGGTCACCGCCTTGATGTTAGCGGAGAACGACAGGGTGTTGTCCAGGGTCACGCCAAGGCTCTTCGCACTCTGGGAGGAGGACACAACGGAGTTGTCAACCGTGATGGCGAGATCATGGAACGGGCAGTCCTTCCCCGGGAGTAAGAGCAGCTCCGTCTTGCCAAGGTTCAGCTTGAGGTTGTGATCCGTCATCCATACTGATATGTCTGCCAGACATGCAGAGATGCGATTCGCCACCTGGTTATCAGAAGGGGGAAAGGAGAAGATTACGAAACCCCTACCTGTCCCAGACCTGCTGTTTTCAACTCTTTAATGATCGGCTATGAAAAGCCAACTGAGAGACCTGAGCCCTAGGACCATACGTCGGGACTACCGGCCGTGGTGACTCCTTGCTGTCCCCAGTCCGCCTGGCCTTGCTGCTATTCCAGTTTCAACTGTTCTGCCTGCGGTTATGGAACCCCTACCTGTCCCAGACCTGCTGTTTTCAACTCTTAATGATCGGCTATGAAAAGCCAACTGAGATTTATTCCTGATTATTATTTGACCATGCTTGTCACTTATGAACATTTTTGAACATCTTGGCATGGTTCTGTTATAATCTCCACCCGGCACAGCCAGAAGAGGACTGGCCACCCCTCATAGCCTGGTTCCTCTCTAGGTTTCTTCCTAGGCTTTCGCCTTTCTAGGGAGTTTTTCCTAGCCACCGTGCTTCTACACCTGCATTACTAGCTGTTTGGGGTTTTAGGCTGGGTTTCTGTACAGCACTTCGAGATATTAGCTGATGTAAGAAGGGCTATATAAAATAAAATTGATTGATTGATTGATTAGTTGTGTATCGTCAGCGTAGCAATGATAGGAGAGGCCATGTGAGGATATGACAGAGCCAAGTGACTTGGTGTATAGCGAGAATAGGAGAGGGCCTAGAACTGAGCCCTGGGGGACACCAGTGGTGAGAGCACGTGGTGCGGAGACAGCTTCTCGCCACGCCACTTGGTAGGAGCGACCGGTCAGGTAGGACGCAATCCAAGAGTGAGCCGCGCCGGAGATGCCCAGCTCGGAGAGGGTGGAGAGGAGGATCTGATGGTTCACAGTATCAAAGGCAGCAGACAGGTCTAGAAGGACAAGAGCAGAGGAGAGAGAGTTAGCTTTAGCAGTGCGGAGAGCCTCCGTGACACAGAGAAGAGCAGTCTCAGTTGAATGACCAGTCCTGAAACCTGACTGGTTTGGATCAAGAAGGTCATTCTGAGAGAGATAGCAAGAGAGTTGGCTAAAGACGGCACGCTCAATAGTTTTGGAAAGAAAAGAAAGAAGGGATACTGGTCTGTAGTTGTTGACATCAGAGGGATCGAGTGTTGGTTTTTTGAGAAGGGGTGCAACTCTCGCTCTCTTGAAGACGGAAGGGACATAGCCAGCGGTCAAGGATGAGTTGATCAGCGAGGTGAGGTAGGGGAGAAGGTCACCGGAGATGGTCTGGAGAAGAGATGAGGGGATGGGGTCAAGCGGGCAGGTTGTTGGGCGGCCTGCAGTCACAAGTCGCAAGATTTTATCTGGAGAGAGAGGGGAGAAAGAAGTCAAAGCATAGCTTAGGGCAGTGTGAGCAGGACCAGCGGTGTCATTAGACTTAACAAACGAGGATCGGATGTCGTCAACCTTCTTTTCAAAGTGGTTGACGAAGTAATCCACAGAGAGGGAGGAGGGGGGGAGGATTCAGCAGGGAGGAGAATGTGGCAAAGAGCTTCCTAGGGTTAGAGGCAGATGCTTGGAATTTAGAGTGGTAGAAAGTGGCCTTAGCAGCAGAAACAGATGAAGAAAATGTAGAGAGGAGGGAGTGAAAAGATGCCAGGTCCGCAGGGAGTCTAGTTTTCTTCCATTTCCGCTCAGCTGCCCGGAGCTCTGTTCTGTGAGCTCGCAATGAGTCATCAAGCCACGGAGCTGGAGGGGAGGACCGAGCCGGCTGGGAGGATAGGGGACACAGAGAGTCAAAGGATGCAGAAAGGGAGGAGAGGAGGGTTGAGGAGGCAGAATCAGGAGATTGGAGGGAGAAGGATTGAGCAGAGGGAAGAGATGATAGGATGGAAGAGGGGAGAGTAGTGGGAGAGAGAGAGCGAAGGTTGCGGCGGCGCATTACCATCTGTGTAGGGGCAGAGTGAGTAGTGTTGGAGGAGAGCGAGAGAGAAAAGGATACAAAGTAGTGGTCGGAGACATGGAGGGAAAAATTGAGAATGTCCACTTGGGAGAGATGAGGATTCCTGTGCCACCACCCCTCTGACCAGATGCTCTCGGGGTATGCGAGAACACATGGTCAGACGAGGAGAGAGCAGTAGGAGTAGCAGTGTTTTCAGTGGTAATCCATGTTTCCGTCAGCGCCAGGAAGTCGAGGGACTGGAGGGTAGCATAGGCTGGGATGAAGTCAGCCTTGTTGGCAGCAGAACGGCAGTTCCAGAGGCTGCCTGAGACCTGGAACTCCAGGTGTGTGGTGCGTGCAGGGACCACCAGGTTAGAGAGGCAGCAGCCACGCGGTGTGAGGCGTTTGTGTAGCCTGTGCGGAGAGGAGAGAACAGGGATAGGCAGAGGCATAGTTGACAGGCTGTAGCAAATGGCTACAATAATGCAGAGGAGATCGGAATGAAATGAACTAAACATCTGGGAAAGGAGAGAGCGGGGCCTCCCTCACCACAACTCCCAAATATAACTCTCCCAACTTCCACCTCAGAAACTATAATTGTTTCACTGAAACACCCGAATAAAACTCTCCCAACTTCCACTTTAGAAATTAGAATTGTTGTAAACTACAGCGCTTCAATATTTCAAGGAATAGACTCAACTTACTTTATTCAGCTAGCTAACTATGACGCCATAGCTAACTAGCATGCTAGCATCCAATAATACACAGTTTAGCACCAATACTTGGTTACAACAAACTACCAATAGTGTGTTAACCAACTAAACAGATAATTTGTGTCTGTGTCTAGTTCCTTTCATAACGCAGCAATAATTAAACGTTGGCTAGCTAGCACAAAGATATTGTATTTAGCTGCTACAGTACTGCTAGCTGGTAGTGTTGGCTAGCTAGCAATGGCTGCTGTGTTGACTTTGTTTGAAAAACAGCGTCGCTGCGAACGAATGTAGCTGGCTAAAATTATATTTGTATTTAGTTGCTATAGTACTGCTAGCTGGTAGCGTTGGCTAGCTAGCAATGGCTGCGGTGATGACTTTGTTTGAAAAACGGCGTCGCTGCGAACGAATGTAGCTGGCTAGCTAACCTCGATAGTTACTCTATACTACACCTTTATCTTTGATACAAATACAACTATGTAGCTAGCCAACATTACACTAATCAAATCGTTCCATTGTAATGTAATGTGTCATATTACCTGCGGAGCGAAGTACAGCATGACTACTCACCTCGCCTGCCGGAACTCACATAAAATCTTATCCTAGCAAGATAAAACAAAACAACATAAATCTTATCCTAACATGAGTCGACACACAGCTTAAACACAACAGAGACGTCTTTATTTTATTATTATTTTTTCTCCCCCACACACACACAATTCAAGAGGAATGCATCCGTTCCTATGGTCCTCTAAAGCATGCTACCGTCGTTCCTTATATTTCATTGTTCCTAAATTTCTGCTACCTCGAGTTTGCAGATATCCAATGAGAGGTTTCTTCGAACATATACCTCGTCAACTATAAGTCGAGGGGTAACTTGCAACCGAATGTATCTACCACAAACACCAGTCCCCAGAACTGACCTAAAAAATCAACCTAGTGAGTTTTCAGGATTTTCGGCCCATCCTAATGATCGCCTCGTTTGAGGGCTTTCCATAGATCAACAACGTCCTAATTAGTATACATTTTTCCTTAGTTCCTGGCCTTATTCCTTTGTTGTATTCTTTTTGAATTTTATTCAAGCCAAATATCCATGTGTCCAGTATTATCAATTCCTATAGACACTCCCCCACTGTTTGCGTTGTTTCCAAATTTAGAAATTTAAAACGGACTCTTATCCCACAGCAAATAACAGCAAAGTGCACACATAAGTCTTTCAAACGGTACATCTCCTCAGCGCACACAACCACATAAGCAAACGAACCGACCAGCGCCCAAAATTGTGAGAAATCTCACCTTATGTGCCGGCGTCTTGAGCGGGAGTCACTTCGTAGCTCATGAATGGAATGCTGGAGAGACGCAACACGTCCCGAAGTTCCTCGTCGCCATTCTGTGGTATCTAAATAACGATGCTGAGATGCTGTGATGACAAGAAGTCCGCTGACACTGTCCTTGATTATAATAGTTTATTACATCGAAGATTTCAGCGTCAATTTACAGACTCCTGCAGACATCTGGAGAACAACCCTCCCAATCTCTAATATGTTGTTCCTCCCCGTCCTTTGTCCCAACCATAGTATTTATAATCTGTAACATGATATGGGTGGTTTCCCCATAAACCAATCCCAGGACGCCACATAACAGACTTCCTCTGTTTTAGGGGGCCCCTATAGTAATGCTTTCCAGATGCTTCCACAAGCTGAGTCAACTTCCTCTAACACACCATTTGCAAACATCAGCAAAGTCATAAACTGTTTATACACTACATGTCCTTGTGTAAATAGCCCGTTTTTTTTTGTTTTTGGTCTATTTTGTATATATTTCTCAATTTTACTTTTCATTCTTTAACTAAATATACTTTCCTGCAACCCGCCTCACGCAACGTGGAAAGGATTATATTATTTCTTTATAACTTTTATCAAGAATCTGAAGCTGAAACTAGTCTAGCTGCAACCGAATGGCTGTGGTAGCCAGCTAGCTAGCTACTTGCTATTAGCCACTGTTAGCATCTTCACCATTGTCCGTGGCCTGCACTACCCACCAGCCAGCACTAGCTCTAGCCTGGACAATTTGTTAGCCAGTCTGCACAGCGTGCTATCGACCCAGAGCATATCGGATTTTCTGCCGGAATCACTCGACCCTAGCGCCGGATCATCGCAACTAGTTAGCTGCAACCGAATGGCTGTTGTAGCCAGCTAGCGAGCTACTTGCTATTAGCCACCGTTACCGGTCTAAACCTGGGGCAAAGCTTCCTGCCATCCAGGACCTCTATACCAGGCGGTGTCAGAGGAAGGCCCTCAAAATTGTCAAAGACTCCAGCCACCCTAGTCATAGACTGTTCTCTCTGCTACCGCACGGCAAGCGGTACCGGAGTGCCAAGTCTAGGTCCAAAAGACTTCTCAACAGCTTCTACCCCCAAGCCATAAGACTCCTGAACAGCTAATCATGGCTACCCGGACTATTTGCACTGCCCCCCCACCCCATCCTTTTTACGCTGCTGCTACTCTGTTAAGTATTTATGCATAGTCACTTTAACTCTACCCACATGTACATATTACCTCAACTACCTCAACTAGCCGGTGCCCCCGCACATTGACTCTGCAACGGTACCCCCCTGTATATATAGCCTCCCTACTGTCACTTTATTTTACTGTATATATAGCCTCCCTACTGTCACTTTATTTTACTTCTGCTCTTTTTTTCTCAACACTTTTTTTGTTGTTGTTTTATTCTTACTTTTTTGTTTAAAATAAATGCACTGTTGGTTAAGGGCTGTAAGTAAGCATTTCACTGTAATGTCTGCACCTGTTGTATTCGGCGCATGTGACCAATAAAATTTGATTTGATTTGATTTGATTTGAAACCATTGTCCGTGGCCTGCACTACCCACCAGCCAGCTCTAGCTCTAGCTCTAGCCTGGACAAGTTGTCGGCCAGTATGCACAGCGTGCTATCGACCCAGAGCATATCGAATTTTCTGCCGGAATCACTGGACCCTAGCGCCGGATCATCGCAACTAGCAAGCTGCAACCGAATGGCTGTTGTCGTTGGCTAATTACCATTGCCCCTTAGCAAGCACCAGTTAGCCAGTCTCGAGCCAGGCCCATCTCCCAGCTATCTACCTCTCTGACAACCGGACGGGACCTCCTAGTGTTGACACGGAGCCCCGCCGATCCAACACGACTGGTCTGCCGATTAAATCGTTGGATGTGGTTTCAACAGGCTTCCCGTTACGACATCGACCATGAAGATCCACCTGCTAGCCCCGGCCCGCTAGCACACGCAAGCCATGGCCTCTTGCTCACCAGTGCTGTAACAGCCTCCGAACTACCTCCGAACTCTCCTATTGCTGTTCACCGGACCTTATGATAACTAAGCTATACAGCTGATGCCTGCTGGACTGTTCCTTTATACGGTACCGCATCCTGTTTATGTTTAGCCTCAGCCCAAACTTTGTCGCCATTACCAGCTGTTGTCTTAGCTCTCTCGAATAACACCTGTGATTGCTTTATGCCTCTCTCCCATGTCAATATGCCTTGCTTATTGCTATTTCGGTTATTTCTTATTGTGCTATTTAACTGTAGATCCCCCAGCCCAGCTCAACCTGCCTTAGATAGCTCCTTTGTCCCACCCCCCATACACGCGGAGACTGACTCAATCGGTGCCTCTAGTGATGCTATCTCTTTCATCGTTACCCAACGCTTAGGTTTACCTCCACTGCACTCATATCCTTCCATATCCTTGTCAGTACATAATCTGCCCCTTTTTGTCTTGGTACCCAACGCACTAGAAGACCAGTTCTTAAAGCCTTTAGCCGTATACATATTCTACTCCTCCTCTCTTCCTCTGGTGATGTAGAGGTTAACCCAGGCCCTGTAGCCCCCAGTAACACTCCTACTCCCCAGCCGTTATCATTTGTTGACTTCTGTAACCGTAAAAGCCTTGGTTTCTTGCACGTTAACATCTGAAGCCTCCTCCCTAAGTTTGAGTTATTCACTGCATTAGCACACTCTGCCAACCCTAATGTTCTAGCAGTGTCTGAATCCTGGCTTAGGAAGGCCACCAAAAATTCAGAAATGTCCATCCCCAACTACAACATTTTCCGTCTCGATAGAATTGCCAAAGGGGGTGGGGTTGCAATCTACTGTAGAGATAGCCTGCAGAGCTCTATCATACTATGCAGGTCTGTGCCCAAACAGTTTGAGCTTCTACTTCTAAAAATCCACCTTTCCAGAAATAAGTCTCTCACTGTTGCCGCTTGCTACAGACCCCCCTCAGCCCCGAGCTGTGCCCTGGACACCATATGTGAACTGATTGCCCCCCATCTATCCTCAGAGATCGTACTGCTTGGTGACCTAAACTGGGATATGCTTAACACCCCGGCCAACCAACAATCTAAACTAGATGCCCTCAATCTCACACAAATTATCAACGAACCTACCAGGTACAACCCTAAATCTGTAAACATGGGCACCCTCATAGATATCATCCTGACAAAAGTACCCTCTAAATACACCTCAAACGACCACCCCTCATCACTGTCAAACGCTCCCTAAAACACTTTAGCAAGCAGGCCTTTCTAATTGACCTGGCCCGGGTATCCTGGATGGATATTGACCTCATTCCGTCAGTAGAGGATGCCTGATTGTTCTTTAAAAGTGCTTTCCTCTCAATCTTAAATAAGCATGTCCCATTCAAAAAATTCAGAACTATGAACAGATATAGTCCCTGGTTCACCCCAGACTTGACTGCCCTTGACCAGGACAAAAACATTCTGTGGCATGCTGCATTAGCATCGAACAGCCCCCGTGATATGCAACTTTTCAGGGAAGTCAGGAACCAATATACACAATCAGTTAGGATTGGACACTGTAAAGGCCATGGAGAATAAGAGCACCTCCTCCCAACTTCCCACTGCACTGAGGCTAGGCAACACTGTCACCACCGATAATTCTACAATAATCGAGAATTTCAAAAAGCATTTTGTTATGGCTGGCCATGCTTTCCACCTGGCTACCACCACCCCGGCCACAAGCTCTGAAAAATCTGGACCCCTAAAAATATGGTGGGCTAGACAATCTGGACCCTTTCTTTCTAAAATTAGCCACAGAAATTGTCGCAACCCCTATTACTAGGCTGTTCAAACTCTCTTTCGTAACGTCTGAGATCCCTAGAGACTGGAAAGCTGCCGCGGTCATCCCCCTCTTCAAAGGGGGTGACACTCTAGATCCAAACTGTTACAGACCTATATCCATCCTGCCCTGCCTTTCGAAAGTATTTGAAAGCCAAGTTAACAAACAGATCACCGACCATTTCGAAACCCACCGTACCTTCTCCGCTATGCAATCCGGTTTCCGAGCTGGTCATGGGTGCACCTCAGCCACGCTCAAGGTCCTAAACGATATTATAACCACGATCGATAATAGACAGTACTGTGCAGCCGTCTTCATAGACCTGGCCAAGGCTTTCGACTCTGTCAACCACTGCATTCTTATTGGCAGACTAAATAGCCTTGGTTTCTCAAATGACTGCCTCTCCTGGTTCACCAACTACATTTTTACATTTTTTACATTTTAGTCATTTAGCAGACGCTCTTATCCAGAGCGACTTACAGTTAGTGAGTGCATACATTTTTCATACTGGCCCCCTGTGCTCTACCAACTGAGCTACAGGGGACTACTTCTCAGATAGAGTTCAATGTGTCAAATCGGAGGGCCTGTTGTCTTGGCCTCTGGCAGTCTCTATGGGAGTACCACAAGGTTCAATTCTCTGGCCGACTCTATTCTCCGTGTATATCAAGGATTTCGCTCTTGCTGCTGGTGACGCTCGGATCCACCTCTATGCGGACGACACCATTTTGTACACATCTGGCCCTTCATTGGACACTGTGTTAACAAACCTCCAAACGAGCTTCAACGCCATACAACACTCCTTCCATGGCCTCCAACTGCTCTTAAACACTAGTAAAACTAAATGCATGCTCTTCAACCAAACGCTGCTTGCACCTGCCCACCCGACTAGAATCACTTATCTTGGTGGGTCTGAACTAGAGTATGTGGACAACTACAAATACCTAGGTGTCTGGTTAGACTGTAAACTCTCCTTCCAGACTCACATTAAGCATCCCCAATCAAAAGTTAGATCTAGAATCAGCTTCCTATTTCGCAACAAAGCCTCCTTCACTCATGCTGCCAAACATGCCCTCGTAAAACTGACTATCCTACCGATCCTTGACTTCGGCGATGTCATTTACAAAATAGCCTCCATCACTCTACTCAGCAAATTGGATGTAGTCTATCACAGTGCCATCCGTTTTGTCACCAAATCCCCATATACTACCCACCATTATGACCTGTACACTCTTGTTGGCTGGCCCTTACTACATATTCGTCGCCAAACCCACTGGCTCCAGGTCATCTATAAATCACTGCTAGGCAAATCACCGTCTTATCTTAGCTCACTGGTCACCATAGCAACACCCACCCGTAGTCTGCGCTCCAGCAGGTATATCTCACTGGTCATCCCCAAAGCCAACACCTCCTTTGGCCGCCATTCCTTCCAGTTCTCTGCTTCCAATGACTGGAACGAACTGCAAAAATCTCTGAAGCTGGAGACTCTTATCTCCCTCACTAACTTTAAGCGTCAGTTGTCAGAGCAGCTTACCGATCACTGCACCTGTACACAGCCATTCTGTAATTAGCCCACCCAACTACCTCATCCCCATATTGTTATTTATTTTGCTCATTTGCACCGCAGTATCTCTATGTGCACATCATCTTTTGCACATCTATCATTCCAGTGTTAATTCGAAATTATAACTATTTTGCACTATGGCCTATTTATTGCCTTACCTCCATAACTTACTACATTCGCACACACTGTATATATATTTTCTGTTTTATTTTTGACTTTATGTTTTGTTTACCTCATATGTAACTCTGTGTTGTTGTTTTTATTGCACTGCTTTGCTTTATCTTGGCCAGGTCGCAGTTGTAAATGAGAACTTGTTCTCAACTGGCTTACCTGGTTAAATAAAGGTTAAATAAAAAAAATATATATATATATACAAATCCTTCCTTTTGACACATGGTCTTGATAGAAGATGAAGCAGCCAATTTAGCTGCGCAGTCAGCCTTGGCGTTCCCCAGAGAAATGTTGTTGTTAGAGGAAGAATGTGCCTGACACTTGATTAAAGAAATAGAGGAGGGCAGCTGGACAGCCTGTAAGAAAGATGAAACAAGATGAAACAGACTCACATTAAGCATCCCCAATCAAAAGTTAGATCTAGAATCAGCTTCCTATTTCGCAACAAAGCCTCCTTCACTCATGCTGCCAAACATGCCCTCGTAAAACTGACTATCCTACCGATCCTTGACTTCGGCGATGTCATTTACAAAATAGCCTCCATCACTCTACTCAGCAAATTGGATGTAGTCTATCACAGTGCCATCCGTTTTGTCACCAAATCCCCATATACTACCCACCATTATGACCTGTACACTCTTGTTGACTGGCCCTTACTACATATTCGTCGCCAAACCCACTGGCTCCAGGTCATCTATAAATCACTGCTAGGCAAATCACCGTCGTATCTTAGCTCACTGGTCACCATAGCAACACCCACCCGTAGTCTGCGCTCCAGCAGGTATATCTCACTGGTCATCCCCAAAGCCAACACCTCCTTTGGTCGCCATTCCTTCCAGTTCTCTGCTTCCAATGACTGGAACGAACTGCAAAAATCTCTGAAGCTGGAGACTCTTATCTCCCTCACTAACTTTAAGCGTCAGTTGTCAGAGCAGCTTACCGATCACTGCACCTGTACACAGCCATTCTGTAATTAGCCCACCCAACTACCTCATCCCCATATTGTTATTTATTTTGCTCATTTGCACCGCAGTATCTCTATGTGCACATCATCTTTTGCACATCTATCATTCCAGTGTTAATTCGAAATTATAACTATTTTGCACTATGGCCTATTTATTGCCTTACCTCCATAACTTACTACATTCGCACACACTGTATATATATTTTCTGTTTTATTTTTGACTTTATGTTTTGTTTACCTCATATGTAACTCTGTGTTGTTGTTTTTATTGCACTGCTTTGCTTTATCTTGGCCAGGTCGCAGTTGTAAATGAGAACTTGTTCTCAACTGGCTTACCTGGTTAAATAAAGGTTAAATAAAAAAAATATATATATATACAAATCCTTCCTTTTGACACATGGTCTTGATAGAAGATGAAGCAGCCAATTTAGCTGCGCAGTCAGCCTTGGCGTTCCCCAGAGAAATGTTGTTGTTAGAGGAAGAATGTGCCTGACACTTGATTATAGAAATAGAGGAGGGCAGCTGGACAGCCTGTAAGAAAGATGAAACAAGATCACCGTGTGCAATCTGTTTTCTAGACGAGGGCAAAAACCCTCTATTATTCCACAATGTTCCAAAATCATGCACAACACCAAACACATATCTACTATCAGTGTAAATGTTAACAGAGTTGTCCTTCCCCAAAATACAAGCTCTATTCATGCCAAATAGTTCTGCCACCTATGTAAATAAGTGTGAGGGCCCTTTTCGATTTCTCTGTGTAGACACATCTACAAAAAACTCAAAGTCTGGATTGTCTAACGGGGTGTCTCTCAAGTCCACCCTAGGGCTACAGCTAACTTCAATAGCTAAATCACAATCATGGTCTTCACCGGCATCTGCTGTAGGGAGAAGAGTTGAAGGGTTAAGAATTGTACATAGTTTCAGAGTAACACGGGACATTGTCAACAGAATGTTCTGATAGTCTAGCAGTTTCGCAGGCATCAAAAGAGCTGTTCTTGCCTGTGTAATAATTGCGTGCACAGCATGGGGCACATGTACCGTTAGAGGAGACATTGCCACAATATCAGAACTTGCCAAAACAGCCTCAGTAGCAGCCGCTACTGATCTCAACTTCACTCGCCTCCATCTTTCTCCCAAAAATACAATCCTGCAGCGGTTGAACTAATTCATTGCCACTTATCTATCTTTGGAGAGGGCATAGCAGGTTTAGGCAAAGCTTTAATTGCCTCTAATCTATCTTTGGAGAGGGTGCGACCCTCAGAAGTAATGTCATGTTTCTGGTGTGCCGAGTTGAGTTTTTACCAAAAAGTTCTATTTTGGTTTCATCTGACCATATGACATTCTCCCAATCCTCTTCTGGATCATCCAAATGCACTCTAGCAAACTTCAGACGGGCCTGGACATGTACTGGCTTAAGCAGGGGGACACGACTGGCACTGCAGGATTTGAGTCCCTGGCGGCGTAGTGTGTTACTGATGGTAGGCTTTGTTACTTTGGTCCCAGCTCTCTGCAGGTCATTCACTAGGTCCCCCCGTGTGGTTCTGGGATTTTTGCTCACCGTTCTTGTGATCATTTTGAACCCACGGGGTGAGATCTTGCGTGGAGCCCCAGATCGAGGGAGATTGTAGCTCAGCTGGTAGAGCACGGCGCTTGTAACGCCAAGGTAGTGGGTTCGATCCCCGGGACCACCCATACACAAAAAAAAATGTATGCACGCATGACTGTAAGTCGCTTTGGATAAAAGCGTCTGCTAAATGGCATATTATTATTATTATTATTATTATTATTAGATTATCAGTGGTCTTGTATGTCTTCCATTTCCTAATAATTGCTCCCAGGGTTGATTTCTTCAAACCAAGCTGCTTACCTATTGCAGATTCAGTCTTCCCAGCCTGGTGCAGGTCTACAATTTTGTTTCTGATGTCCTTTGACAGCTCTTTGGTATTGGCCATAGTGGAGTTTGGAGTGTGACTGTTTGAGGTTGTGGACAGGTGTCTTTTATACTGATAAAAAGTTCAAACAGGTGCCATTAATACAGGTAACGAGTGGAGGACAGAGGAGCCTCTTAAAGAAGAAGTTACAGGTCTGTGAGAGCCAGAAATCTTGCTTGTTTGTAGGTGACCAAATACTTATTTTCCACCATAATTTGCAAATAAATTCATTAAAAATCATACAATGCGATTTTCTGGATTTTATTTTCTCCATTTGTCTGTCATAATTGACGTGTACCTATGATGAAAATTACAGGCCTCTCTCATCTTTTTAAGTGGGAGAACTTGCACATTTGGTGGCTGACTAAATACTTTTTTTCCCCACTGTAACAAAGTGGTTGAATACTTATTGAGCTTTTCATTTTTCATTAATTTGTAAACATTTCTAAAAACATAATTCCACATTTGACATTATGGGTTATTGTGTATAGGCCAGTGACACAAAATCTCAATTTAATCAATTTTAAATTCAGGCTGTAACACAACAAAATGTGGAAAATGTCCAGTTTTGATACTTATAGTAACAATAATTAATGGGGGTAAGGATGGTGAAAATCAGATGTAAATAATTTGCTAATTTGTAACATATTGTCATTTACCTTTTATTCACTTGCTGATATTCATTGGTTACTTGTCCCTCAAAGAATTTACTTTAAAATTCTCCTCCTCATCTACAAAGCCTTAAATGGCATCGGACCTGCCTATCCGTCAGACCTACTATCCCCCCATGAACCTCCACACATCCTAAATTTAAGCCACGCCAAACTGCTCCATGTAGCCAGGACCTGGATACACACAATAGAGGGTTGTTTCTTTTGCTCCCACGCACCACGCCTTTGGAACTCCCTTCCTGACAATCTCAGGGCTGTTCAGACTGTTGGGGCCTTTAAAACAGGCCTTAAGACTCAGCTCCAAGAGCCTTCCCATCCTCCTAGACTTTGATTGTTGTTTTCATGATTTATATATATTTTGTAGTCTTTTTTTTGTTTATCTTTCATTTTATGCACTTTGAGATTATTATTTTACAATGAAAAGCACTTTACAAATGTAATACATTTGTATTGTTATTATTTAAATAAAAAAAACAGAAGCTCATTACTTTGAATTCCTTACTTAAATTGACAGTTTTGCCAGAGGCTGCTGTATCTAAGTATGTAACAAATCAAGAAATGCAAAACTGTCTGGATCGATTGACAACAGTGGATGAACTGATGTAAATGTGTCAAAGGTAAGCCCACCTTATAACCATTACATAATTTTTTTTACAATTTATTCATTTAGCAGATGCTCTTATCCAGAGCAATTTACAGGAGAAATTAGAGTTAAGTGCCTTGCTCAAGGGCACGTCGACAGATTTGTCACCTAATAGGCTCGGGGATTAGAACCAGCGACCTTTCGGTTACTGGCACAACTCTCTTAACCACTAAGCTACCTGCCGCTCCATCCATCCATCCATCCATCCATAATGGAAAATAGGCCCTGTACAGTAGATACAAGTTTGGGGATTGTTTGACATTTTTACAGAGAAATCTAGGGAAATACTGTAGCATGAAAACAAACTATATTCTGTCTGAGATCTGGATGCATGCCATGTTTTCTGAGGGCCAAATGTTCTATGTAACATTATATCTGTGACAGCTAGCTTTGTTTTTTGACATCCCCTTGACCATCATGATACGTCTCCTTGTGGTCATTGAATGTCTCATGGATAACGTCTGACACAAATAGCAATATTTTCATAATGTTCCCTAATGGACATCAAAATACCTTATCATAACATTATACTGTGGCCATAGCGGGATCTGTACTGAACGCCCTCTTATGGTCCCGAGGTTAATGTCATGTTTTAATATTCCTAAAATGTTCTCAAAATGTCAGTGGGATAACGTCTCGCTGAAACCCTTAAAGCAAGATTTCACAAACTTGGACCTGGGGACCCCAAGTTGTGCATGTTTAGGTTTTTTCTCTAGTAGTACACAGCGGATTCAAATAATTAACTAATCATCAAGCTTTGATTATTTTAATCAGCTATGTAGTGCTAGGGCAAAAAAAAAAAAAACCCTTGGGGTCCCCAGGACCGAGTTTGGGAAACGCTGCCTTAAAGGGACCTAATGGGAACATCGCCGAATGTCCTTACGACGTTCCCTGTTTGCTGGGTTAATACTACAATCCCATAGAGTAAATAGAATCAAATGAGTTGCTTGTCATAAACTCAATATAGATCCATCTCTATGGAGAGGTTACATGTTGACACTGAAACTACAATCCCATGTGAGCAAACACTATGATATATTTAGAGTCTAGCAGGACAAGTTATTGGAGCTGTATCCCTCTGTCAAGCAAGAAGACATTTCATGGAGACAAGTTTCTGAGCCTACACAGAATCAAATGATTCACACTTGAATTCATCACATCCATACACACTCAAGCCTTGTAAGGACTAAGAATTGCTGTATTGACCAGAGGAAGAAAACTAACAAAAGCTATGGAGAACTCAACCCAAGTCAAGTTCTTTTATCTCTTTGGCTTACAAGAGACATTTAACAACAAATCGGTCTATTTTATCTTGTCTCTTATCACATACCTTCTCATCATCACTGTGAATCTGACTCTGATCATAACAATCATTCAGGAGAAAGGTCTCCATGAGCCCATGTATATATTTCTGTGTAGTCTATGTGTCAATGGATTGTATGTAACTGCTGGTTTCTACCCCAAGTTCTTACTGGACCTTCAGTCAGATGTTCAGGTGATATCTTATGGTGGATGTTTGACTCAAGCCTATGTAATATACACATCTGTCATGTGTGAAATTTCTATTCTAACAGTGATGTCTTACGACAGGTATGTGGCAATATGTAGACCACTACTATATCATACCATTATCACATATTTAACTGTTAGAAAGTTAATCTTATTTTCTTGGTGTTATCCTTTATTTATAACACTCATAACAGTTCATTTAACTGCCAGACTTCCTTTGTGTGGATCTCGCATTGATAAACTCTTCTGTGACAATATGTCTATAGTAAACCATTCATGTTTACCCATTACCATCAATCGGATTTGGAGCTATTGTATAATAGTGGTTCATTTTTTACAGATACTTCTCATTGCATTTTCTTACTGTCAGATCGTAAGGTCTTGTGTAAAGTCAGCTAAGGGAAGGATTAAGTTCACACAGACATGTGTACCACATTTATTGACAATGGTTATTTTCATCACAGTGACTCTATTTGACATTTTGCAAGGGTGGATAAATAAGGTAAATATTACTCTAAATATGCGTAATGCAATGGCTGTACAATTCCTTGTTATACCACCTGTGTTAAACCCTGTCATATATGGACTTAACCTCCAGAAAATTAGAAGGGCAGTTTTTAGAAAGTGTAATCCACATAAAATCATTGATATGAGACGTTAGTTACATGATCTTACACAACAGGGACACTTCCTGATATCAGAAGTCAACAAAATTAAAAGTAAAATCTTCCAAAACTGTTGCAAGGTTAAATTGCCCCTTATTTCTTTATCTATTGCCCTCTTCTGGAAAAGTGATTTATAAATATTCCAAGAATAGACTAATTGTAGCACACTTCAGAAGGTGAATGGGCAAGACACAAAATGTAAGTGCCTTTGAAATAAATGGGTATGGTAGTAGGTGCCAGGTGCACTGGTGTGTGTCAAGAACTGCAACGCTGCTGGTTTTTCACACAACAGTTTCCCATGTAGAATATACACTGAGTGTACAAAACATTAAGAACACCTATTGAGTTGCACCCAGTTCAAAGGCACTTACATTTTGTGTCTTGCCCATTCACCCTCTGAAAGGCACACATACAAAATATATTTCTCAATTGTCTCAAGGCTTAAGAATACTTCTTTAACCTGTCTCCCTTTCATCTACACTTATTGAAGTGGATTTAACAAGTGACATCAATAAGGAATCATAGCTTTCACCTGGATTCACCTGGTCAGTCTATCTCATGGAAAGAGCAGATGTTTTTAATGTTCTGTCCAAAGGATGGTCTATATTTTAATTTACATAAGTATTCAATACATGTTAGAATCACCTTTGGCAGCGATTACAGCTGTAAGTCTCTAAGACCTTTACACACCTGGATTGTATATTATTTGAACATTACTATTAAAATTTTTTTTGTCAAGTTCGTTATTGATCATTGCTATTTTCAAGTCTTCCATAGATTTTCAAGTCAATTTAAGTCAAAACTGTAATTAGGATACTCAGGAACATTCAATGTCATCTTGGTAAGAAACTCCAGTGTATATTTGTCCTTGTGTTTTAAGTTATTGTCCTGCTGAAAGGTGAATCTGTCTCCCAATTTCTGTTGGAAAGCAGACTGAGCCAGGTTCAGCATTTTGCCTGTGCTTAGCGCTGTTCCATTTATTTTTATCCTAAAAACTCCCTAGTCCTTGCTGATGACAAGCATACCCATAACATGAGGCAGCCACCACCATGCTTGAAAATATGAAGAGTGGTCATCTATGGTGTCAAATCCGATTCAAAGTCGAACAGGCACAAGATGGCTCATGCGAGCAAGATGAAATATCATTGCAAACACTGAGTCGAGAGAGAAGAAATGTGGTCGAGTGAGCAGAGGATGGGGTCCCGCAAGTGCGCAGGCTAGTCGAGAGTGCAAATTCAACTTGAGAGCTTGCAATTGTGACTTTGAGCAAGCAGAACATCGTTGCCACAGATTTTTTTTTTTAAGTCTTAAACCGTACATATAGAACTGTAAGCAAATAAACTTTATTTGAATGCATTAAATTGTCCACCAGCAATAGTCAATTGTCATTGTCAAGTTTTCACTCATTTGTTTTTCAAATTGCTCTCACTCAAGTCTTAGCACCTTTGGGTTTGGATTTCAGGCTGATGGGGGTGGGCTTAAAGGTGGGTGCGTGTCTAGAAACCTTAGATTGGTCACTTTCACTGGAGTGATGGAAGAACAAACAAATTCCTGCCATCGGCCAGTCCACTGTTGTGATTGGCTTTTACAAGCCTTTTGTTTGCGATGGACTGAAGAGCAGTCTGTTTAGCTAGCTAGCCGGCTTCAGCAGTAAGCGCCAAATGACTTGGGGAAATCCAGCAGCTTGATAATCAAATTAATTGGGAAATCAATTATAATAGGTATACTATACATTGTGTTGAGTGGAATCTACTTGCTAAAGTTAGCTAGTTAATTACTTGTTAGCCAGCAACGTTTGTCTGTAAAATGAAAAGCAGACAGTCAGCTCTAGCAAACACCATAAAACGAGTCCACTAATTGCAAACAGGAGCCAATATTTAAGGTATTAAACCCAAGGACACACACACACACACACAGCACATGGGGATATTTAATTATATAAAGACACAAAGGGGAGAATCTGCTACCTGCAACAGTTCATACAGTACATAAAGTGCCTTCTGAAAGTATTCAGACCCCTTGACTTTTTTCACAATTTGTTACGTTACAGCGTTGTTCTAAAATTGATTAAATAATTTCCCCCCTCACCAATCTACACACATTACCACATAATGACAGAGCAAAAACAGGTTTGTAGAAATGTTTGCTAATTTAAAAAAATAAAATAAAATAAAATATCACAATTACATAAGAATTCAGACCCTTTACTCAGTACTTTGTTAAAGCACCTTTGGCAGCGGTTACAGCATTGAGTCTTCTTGAGTATGACACTACAAGCTTGGCACACCTGTATTTCGGGAGTTTCTCCCATTCTTCTCTGCAGATCCTCTCAAGCTCTGCCAGGTTGGATGGGGAGCATTGCTGCAAAGCTATTTTTATGTCTCTCCAGAGATGTTCGATAGGGTTCAAGTCCGGGCTCTGGCTGGGCCACTCAAGGACATTCAGAAACTTGTCCCGAAGCCACTCCAGCGTTGTCTTGGCTCTGTGCTTAGGGTTGTTGTCCTGTTGGTGTCACAGTTCCCTCAGCCAGAACCCAGAAGCAGACCAGGACAAGGAGAGTTGAACGAAGGTGAGGGTTTATTTAGATACAACCAAAGGTGCAGAATAATCCAGGGACAGAGCGGGCGGCGTGGATGAGTAGTTGGGGGTGCAGCACAAGGTCCAGTGATGGCTCGGCAGCCGCCGACCATCAGGCAGAGGTGGGGTGAAGGTTCCGGACGTGTGACTGCAGGTGGAACAAAAACGGAGGTAAGGACACAAAAACTCAACAAAGTACAAAACAACAAAACTCACGCAAGAAACTCTAAACTGATACACAGAACACCTACTGTTCATGGCTAACGATCCGGCAGGAACTGGATGTTTGGCCAGAGCCTAAAAAGGGTGATGATGAGGGCCAGGTGTGCAGATTGCTGACGGGATGCAGGTGCGGAAAACCAGAGAGCTCCCCGGAGCGTTCCCGAACCCTCGGGAAACAGGAGACTACGAACCCAAAACACTGGTCACCAGACAGGACCCGACTCAGACTGCCGGGATCGTTACAGTACCCCCCTCCGACGAACGCCACCGGGCGGACCTCCCGGAGCGCCAGGATGGAGGCGGTAGAAATCCCTGATGAGGTCAGCATCTAGGACCTGTCGCCGCGGAATCCAACTCCTCTCTTCAGGACCATACCCCTCCCAGTCCACGAGATACTGGAAACCCCGGCCCCGCCGTCTGGAATCCATGATGCGACGCACCGTGTAGGCAGGACCACCTCCGATCATCCGAGGAGGAGGAGGAGGAGGCGGAGGAGGCAACAGAGGACTGAGGAAGACAGGCTTGAGGCAGGAGACATGAAAGGTGGGATGGACTCTGAGCGTCCTCGGTAGTTTGAGTCGAACTGCCACCGGATTGATCACCTTCTCCACCACAAACGGACCAATGAACTTCGGTAACAACTTCCTAGACTCAGTCCGTAACGGAAGATCCCGTGTGGCCAACCAAACCCTATCTCCGATGGTATAGGTGGGAGCGGGGATCCGGCGACGATTCGCCTGGAGCTGATACCGATCCGAACCTCTAAGGAGTGCCTTTCTGGCCCGATGCCAGGTCCGGTGGCAACGACGAATATGAGCCTGAACAGAAGGCACTGATAGCTCCCTCTCCTGAGAAGGGAACAGGGGAGGTTGGTAGCCATACAGGCACTGGAAGGGAGACATCCCAGTGGCAGATGTAGGGGAGAGTATTGTGGGCATACTCAACCCAAGGCAACTGAGAGGCCCAGGAGGTGGGGTTGGAAGAGACCAGACAGCGTAGCGTGGATTCCATCTTCTGGTTGGCTCTCTCCGCCTGACCATTGGATTGGGGGTGAAAACCAGATGTGAGACTGACTGTAGCTCCAATGGCCAAACAGAAGGACCTCCAGACAGCAGAGGTAAACTGAGGGCCACGGTCGGAAACGATATCACTGGGCAAACCGTGGACCCTGAAAACCTCCTAACCAGGATCTCGGACGTCTCCGAGGCAGAGGGAAGCTTGGCAATAGGCACAAAGTGGGCGAACTTGCTGAATCTGTCCACGATAGTCAGAACGACCGTGTTCCCCTCAGAAGCGGGCAACCCGTGACGAAGTCCAGGGCCAGATGCGACCATGGACGCCGGGGAATAGGAAGGGGGTGAAGTAGTCCAGAGCTGGGCCGATTGGTACTCTTATTCTGCGCACACACTGGACAGGCAGCAACAAAACCCCGAGTATCCTCGGCCATGGCAGGCCACCAAAAACGTCTGCGAAGAAACGCCATTGTCCGAGCCACGCCAGGGTGACAAGCCATCTTGCTGGCGTGGGACCATTTGAGGACAGCAGGACGAACCGACTCAGGCACAAACAACCGACCGGGTGGACCGTTACCGGGACCGGGCTGAGTCCGAAGGGCCGCCAGCACCTCCTCCTCAATCTTCCACATCACTGCTCCCACGACGCAGTTCCGGGGAGAATAGTCTCGGTCTTGGACCCACTCTCCTCCGTCTTGGAGAACATCCGGGACAAGGCGTCCGCCTTGCCGTTCTTAGATCCAGGTCGGAACGTCAGGGCAAACTTGAATCGTCCGAAAAACAACGCCACCTGGCCTGACGGGAGTTGAGACGTTTAGCCGATTGCACGTAAGCAAGATTCTTGTGGTCAGTCCAGACAATAAACGGTTGCTCCGCCCCCTCCAACCAGTGGCGCCACTCCTCCAAGGCAAGTTTCACCGCGAGAAGCTCCCGGTTACCCACATCGTAATTCCTCTCTGCAGGCGAAAGGCGACGAGAGTAGTAGGCGCAGGGATGGAGTTTACTGTCCGTGGAGCATCGCTGCGACAGGATGGCGCCAACTCCCACATCAGACGCGTCCACTTCAACGACGAACTGACGGGCCGTGTCCGGTTGAGAGAGAATCGGTGCGTTGGTGAATCGCCTCTTCAAATCCAGAAACGCTCGATCCGCCTCCGGATTCCACTTGAAGGTCCTGATACTGGAAGTCAAGGCAGTTAATGGAGCGGCCACACGGCTGTAATCCCGGATGAATCTGCGGTAGAAATTCGCAAACCCCAAAAATCTCTGGAGTTGCAATCTCGTACCGGGCTGGGCCCATTCCAGAACCGCTCTAACCTTCTCCTGATCCATCCTAATCTCACCCCTGGAGATGATGTACCCGAGAAAGGATGTAGTGTGGGCGTGAAACTCGCACTTCTCGGCCTTCACGAACAGGCGATTCTCCAACAATCGCTGCAGAACCTGCCGGACATGCTGGACGTGGTCGGAAGGTTCCTTCGAGAAGATCAGAATGTCATCCAGGTAAACAAACACGAAGAGACCGATCATATCTCTCAGGACGTCGTTCACCATACTCTGGAATACCGCTGGAGCATTGGTCAGTCCAAACGGCATCACCTGATACTCGAAGTGACCCATCGGTGTATTGAAACCCGTCAACCACTCGTCCCCCTCTCTGATCCGGACCAGGTGATACGCATTGCGTAGGTCTAGCTTGGTGAACACCGTAGCACCCTGTAAGAGTCGAAGGCAGAACTCATCAAGGGCAGGGGATACTTGTTCTTGACCGTGATGTCATTCAACCCCCGATAATCAATACACGGTCGAAGAGAGCCATCCTTCTTTCCCACAAAGAAGAATCCTGCCCCCAGGGGTGATGACGAGGGACGAACGAGACCAGCAGCTAGGGACTCCTTGATGTAGGTCTCCAACGCCTCACGTTCAGGTCGGGAGATACTGTATAACCTTCCCTTGGGGTAGACAGCTCCAGGAACCAGGTTGATGGCACAATCATATGGTCGGTGGGGAGGAAGTGACAGAGCCTTCTGCTTACTGAAAACTTCCCCCAAATCGTGATATGTCTCGGGAACCAGGGACAAATCTGGGGGTTTAGCCTCAATCACCTGACTGGGAACCGAATGGGGGCAGGCAGTCTTGAGACAGTTAGCATGACAATCAAGGCTCCAACTCGTTACCTTGCCCGTCACCCAATCGAACGTGGGATTGTGTTCCTTCAGCCAGGGGTATCCAAGGACCAGAGGAACATGGGAAGACGGCAGAATGAAAAATGAAATCATCTCAGAATGATTCCCCGACAACCGCATCTTAACCGGTTCAGTCCTCATCGTGATACGTGCCAGACTACTGCCGTTCAGAGTGGTCGCCTCAATGGCTTCCGGCAATTGCTCCTTGGAAAGCCCCAGCTGTTCCACCAACTCGGCATCAAGAAAGCTTCCATCGGCACCTGAATCGATAAAAGCGTTAAGCGCTAAGCTCTGATTCCTGTTAACAAGGGGTAGCCGGGAAGCGGGGTCTGACAGAGGTACTGAGAGGTTGAAACTGGCTCGCTAAAAGTCCTCCCAACTTTAGCGAGCCGGGCAGTTTGACGACCGCCGGGAACAAGTGGAGATGTAATGTCCCGAGCGACCACAGTAGAGGCAGCAGTTGGTCTTACGTCTATGTTGACGCTCCTCCTTGGTTAACCCGTGCCGCCCCACTTGCATGGGTTCAGAATCGGGAGAGAGGTCCTCTCCACTAATCCTTAGTGGTGGAGAATGATCGACGTGTTCTGGTCCACCACCCGACCCGACTGGGAACTGAGAAGCTGATCGATTGGACGGAACCCATTGCTTCTCCCTCCTTCGCTCTCGGACTCGATTATCCACCCGAATAGACAAGGCTACCAAGCTGTCCAGGTCACTAGGCTCCGGATAGGAGATCAACTCATCCTTGAGCTGCTCCGACAGGCCCTGGTAAAAGGCCGCTTGCAAAGACTCCTCGTTCCATCCACTCTCCACAGCCAACGTCTTGAACTCGATCACGAAGTCGGCCACGCTGCGAGTTCCTTGGTGAAGAGAAAACAGACGCCTAGCTGCGTCCCTCCCTCGGACGGAATGGTCGAAGAGCTTCCTCATCTCGGCCGTGAACCCCTGGTATGAAGCCATGCAGGGATCCTGTCGTTCCCAAACGGCTGAAGCCCACTCCAGCGCTCGACCACGCAGCAACTCAATCAAAAAGGCTATCCTAGCCTTGTCAGTGGCATAAGAGTAGGGCTGTAGATCGAACACTAATCCACACTGCATAAGGAAGGAACGGCATCTTCCCAGCTCCCCCTCATATTTATCCGGCGTCGGAACCTTGGGCTCACGGAGGGACACAACTTCAGAAGCGGCAGGCGAGATGGGTGAAACCGGTAGTGGGTCCTCCACCGGACACTGGCGTTGGTTCTGGACCTCCGTCAGGCCGGTAGAAAGGTTCCGAACTGACAACGCGATCTCCTGTAGTACCATGCTATGATGGCCCAACGTCTTCTCCTGCTGGGTAATGGCATGGCGAACAGAGTCCAGGTCCGCTGGGTTCATATTTGGCCGGATCGTTCTGTCACAGTTCCCTCAGCCAGAACCCAGAAGCAGACCAGGACAAGGAGAGTTGAACGAAGGTGAGGGTTTATTTAGATACAACCAAAGGTGCAGAATAATCCAGGGACAGAGCGGGCGGCGTGGATGAGTAGTTGGGGGTGCAGCACAAGGTCCAGTGATGGCTCGGCAGCCGCCGACCATCAGGCAGAGGTGGGGTGAAGGTTCCGGACGTGTGACTGCAGGTGGAACAAAAACGGAGGTAAGGACACAAAAACTCAACAAAGTACAAAACAACAAAACTCACGCAAGAAACTCTAAACTGATACACAGAACACCTACTGTTCATGGCTAACGATCCGGCAGGAACTGGATGTTTGGCCAGAGCCTAAAAAGGGTGATGATGAGGGCCAGGTGTGCAGATTGCTGACGGGATGCAGGTGCGGAAAACCAGAGAGCTCCCCGGAGCGTTCCCGAACCCTCGGGAAACAGGAGACTACGAACCCAAAACACTGGTCACCAGACAGGACCCGACTCAGACTGCCGGGATCGTTACAGTTGGAAGGTTAACCGTTGCCCCAGTCTGAGGTCCTGAGCGCTCTGGAGCAGGTTTTCATCAAGGTTCTCTCTATACTTTGCTCCGTTGATCTTTCCCTCGATCCTGACTAATCTCCCAGTCCCTGCCGCTGAAAGACATCCCCACAGCATGATGCTGCCACCACCATGCTTCACCGTAGGAATGGTGCCATGTTTCTTCCCAACGTAACGCTTGGCATTCAGGCCAAAGAGTTCAATATTGGTTTCATCAGAAAAGATAATCTTATTTCCCATGGTCTGAGAGTCTTTAGGTGCCTTTTGGCAAACTCCAAGCGGACTGTCATGTGCGTTTTACTGAGGAGTGGCTTCCGTCTGGCCACTCTACCATAAAGGCCTGATTGGTGGAGTGCTGCAGAGATGGTTGTCCTACTGGAAGTTTCTTCCATCTCCACAGAGGAACTCTAGAGCTCTGTTAGAGTGACCATCAGGTTCTTGGTCACCTCCCTGATCAAGCCCCTTCTCCCCTGATTTCTCAGTTTGGCCAGGTGGCCAGATCTAGGAAGAATCTAGGTGGTTCTAAACTTCTTCCATTTAAGAATGATGGAGGCGACTGTGTTCTTGGGGACCTTCAATGCTGCAGAAATGTGTTGGTACACAAACCTGTCTCGGAACTCTACGGACAATTCCTTCGACCTCATGGCTTGGTTTTTGCTCTGACATGCACTGTCAACTGTGGGACCTTATATAGACAGGTGTGTGCCTTTCCAAATCATGTCCAATCAATTGAATTTATCAAAGGTGGACTCCAATCAAGTTGTAGAAACATCTTAAGGATGATCAATGGAAACAGGATGCACCTGAGCTCAATTTCGAGTCTCATAATGAAGGGTCTGAATATTTATTTAAATAAGGTATTTCTGTTTGTTTGTTTTTAATAAATGTGCAAACATTTATAAAAACCTGTTTTCACTTTGTCATTATGGGGTATTGTATGTAGATTGCTGAGTTTTATTTGTATTTTAATCCATTTTAGAATAAGGCTGTAATGTAACAAAATATGGAAAAAGTCAAGGGGTCTGAATACTTTCCGAAGGCACTGTAACCAGTCCTAAATAATAGAATGTAAACTGACATATGATAAACCAGCTACTCAGTTTAAAGCATGTCAGAGTCAGCTTTATTAGCCAAATACATTTGCATGTACAGGAATTTGACTCTGTGAAATGGTGCTGCCACAAGAGACAGATATACAGCATGTACACTATGAACACTATAAGCTACATGATCAATTATGCATGTAATAGATGTGCAGAGTGCAAAGAGCAACATGCAGTTCTGGGATGATAGTGCCAGGTGCATAGTCTGTGGATGAATATTGCAGAGTGCCAAATCCATGGATGAAAGGGTCATCGTGGACCAGGTGGCCGGTTGGCGAAGGCCATGGTACGGGGAAAGAAACTGTTCAGATGGCGGGAGTTTTTGGTCATGATTGACCTGAACCGTTTGCCAGAGGGTAGTATTTGGAAGAGGTGGTAGAACAGGTAGGTGAGGATCTTTCCTGCATGCTTTCTTGTCCTGGAGTTGTGCAGGACCTCGATGGACGGCAGGTGGCAGTCAATGACCTGATCTCAGCAGACCAGACAATCTGTTGCAGTGATGGGAGAGGTGAGGATGGACTCGATGATGGTTGTTTAGAACTGAATCAGTACACACAGCATTCAAAGGAGGACTGAGGACAAAACAACTGAGCACTTGTTGGCTACTTTTCCTTCAATCTGCGGTCCAACTCAACCCAAACCAAACCATCTCAGTTGGGTTGAGGTTGGGTGATTGTGGAGGCCAGATCATCTGATGCAGCACTCCATCACTCTCCTTTTTGGTCAAATAGCCCTTACACAGCCTGGAGGTGTGTTGGGTCATTGACCTGTTGAAAAACAAATGATGGTCCCATTAAGCGCAAACCAGATGGGATGGCATATCGCTGCAGAATGCTGTGGTAGCCATGTTGGTTAAGTGTGCCTTGAATTCTAAATAAATCACAGACACCAGCAAAGCACCCCCACACCATCACACCTCCTCCTCCATACTTCACGGTGGAAACTACAAATGCAGAGTGTGACGAGTACTACGTTTACGAAGAGGCAGGACGCAGGAATTAACAAGGTAAAGGTTTACTTAAACAATGACAAAGAGAAATAACAAAGATAGAATACATGACACGAAGCTAAACAATCACACACAACATCATAAGGAACAGTACAGTGCTAAATAGGAGTGGTGTTGAGATGATGAGGTGCAGGTGCACTGGAGGTCATTTGGGTGTGTTGGGTTTCCATTCCGGTGTTGCTGAGGTGTTGCGCTCAGACCGGTGTCTCAGTAGACCGGCAAATCAGAGCGCCGGAGGGGAGCAACGGGAGGAGACGTGACACAGAAATCATCCGTTCACCTACTCTGCGTATCACAAAGACAAGGCAGTTGGAACCAAAATTTGGACTGATCAGACCAAAGGAGAGATTTCCACCGGTCTAATGTCCATTGCTCGTGTTTCTTGCCCCAAGCAATTATCTTCTTCTTATTGGTGTCCTTTAGCAGTGGTTTCTTTGCAGCAATTCGACCATGAAGGCCTGATTCACGCAGTCTCCTCTGAAATGTTGATGTTGAGATGTGTCTGTTACTTGAACTCTGTGAAGCATTTATTTGGGCTGCAATCTGAGGTGCAGTTAACGCTAATGAGCTTATCCTCTGCAGCAGAGGTAACTCTGGGTTTTCCTTTCCTGTGGCGGTCCTCATGAGAGCCAGTTTCATCATAGCGCTTGATGGTTTTTGCAACTGCACTTGAAGAAACTTTAAAAGTTCTTGAAATTTTCCGGATTGACTGATCTTCATGTCTTAAAGTAATGATGGACTGTTGTTTCTCTTTGCTTATTTGAGATGTTCTTGCCATAATATGGACTTAGTCTTTTACCAAATAGGGCTATCTTCTGTATACCACCCCTACCTTGTCACAACACAACTGATTGGCTCAAACGCATTAAGAAGGAAAGAAATTCCACAAATTAACAAGGCAGACCTGTTAATTGAAATGCATTCCAGGTGACTACCTCATGAAGCTGCTTGAGAGAATGCCAAGAGTGTGCAAAGCTGTCATCAAGGCAAAGGGGTGGCTATTTGAAGTATCTCAAATATAAAATATATTTTGATTTGTTTAACACTTTTTTGGTTACTACATGATTCCATATGTGTTATTTCATAGTTGAAGTCTTCACTATTATTCCTCAATGTAGAAAATAGTATAAATAAAGAAAAACCCTTGAATGAGTAGGTGTGTGGATCATTCAATATAAGTTTCTACCTAAAACAATGACATGAGCTCTGTCCTAATTAATCTCTGCTCAACTCCCCACTTCCTCTACTTGCATCCTTCTCAAAATCCTATGTTGTTTTAGAAGGAGGCGCGATGGTCAGTATCTCCAGACAGTGTTAGTGCTGCAAGGTATCCCAGGTACTGTTTGTGGCCACGTCACCTACTTCAGAACCAGTGAAGATCTCCAGGTTCTTACATTGATGCATCAGCATAATCTATGGAGAGGGCAGAACAATACAGGAGATGGAATTAGATTTAGTATGGAGTCGAAGTCCCAACTTAAAATCCTTCCACAATCCATAAAAATTGGTAAAAGGTCAACAATAATAGGGCACTGGCCTTTTAGGAAGGTGGAGCGATACATATTTGCTGAGTTGTGTAAGGCATAAGATGAGTTGGTGACCGGCTGGTCCATCCTCTGCCTCATTGGTGTAGTCATCCAGGGCGATGAAGTAGAAGCCTGACTCCACCTGGTCAAATGTGTTCTCTCTACAATAACTGACGTGTCACCTGAGAACAACTGGAGTGAGAGAGAGGAAAATAAGATGTCAGAAAATGTCACAGAGTTCAATTGGAGTTTAAATGTTTTAACATCTTAATGTTGCATTCAAGGTAACAATCCATTATAAGACTGCTGTGGCTGTATCAAAAGAGGCAACTATGGATAATAATTTAGCCAAATAAGTGAAAACGCACGATTTGGGACTGGACTGAGCCGAGCTGTAGGGCAATTCCACGATACAGAGTAATGCTGACCCTCAGATTTTTCATTTAAAAATGTATGTCAAACAAAAAACGATGATTTCGAAGTTAAACAAACCATACAACTCTATGCACAAGGACTATTTTCAACAATTTGCAATCATTGGTTTGTTTGACAAATACACTGAACAAAAATATTAACGCATTATGCTGCAATTTAAAAGATTTTACTGAGTTACAGTTCATATAAAGAAATCAGTCAATTGAAATAAATTAATTAGGCCATAATCTATGGATTTTACATGACTGGGAATACAGATATGCATCTGTTGGTCACAGATTCCTTTTTTTAAAAAGGTAGTGGCGTGGATCAGAAAACCAGTCAGTATCTAGTGTGAAAACCATTTGCCTCACACAGTGCGACACATCACCTTCTGATAGAGTTGTTCAGTCTGTTGATTGTGGCCTGTGGAATGTTGTCCCACTCCTGTTCAATGCTTGTGCGAAGTTGCTGGATATTGGCGGGAAATGCAACATGCTGTCGTACACGTCGATCCAGAGCATGCCAAACATGCTCAATGGGTGACATGTTTGCTGAGTGTGCAGGCCATGGAAGAAATTGGACATTTTCAGCTTCCAGGAATTGTGTACAGATCCTTGTGAAATGGGGCTATGCATTATCATGCAGAAAAATGAGGTGATGGCGGCAGATGAATGGCACTACAATGGGCCTCAGGATCTCGTCACGGTATCTCTGTGCATTCAAATTACCATAGATAAAATGTAATTGTGTTCATTGTCCGTAACTTATGCCTGCCCATACCATAACTCTACCGCCACCATGGGGCATTCTGTTCACAACATTGACATCAACAAACCGTTTGCCCACATAACGCCATATGCAATCTTCCTGGTACAGTTGAAACCTCATCTGTGAAGAGCACACTTCTCCAGCTTGCCAGTGGCCATCGAAGGTGCGCATTTGCCCACTGAAGTCGGTTACGCTGCCAAACTGCAGTCAGGTCAAGACCCTGGTGAGCACGACAAACACGCAGATGAGCTTCCCTGAGATGGTTTCTGACAGTTTGTGCAGAAATTCTTCAGTTGTGCAAACACACAGTTTCATCAGCTGTCCGAGTGGCTGGTCTCAGACGATCCCGCAGGTGAAGATGCCGGATGTGAAGGTCCTGTGCTGGCATGGTTATACATGGTCGGCGGTTGTGAGGTCGGTTGGATGTACTGCCAATTTCTCAAAAACACAGGCTTATGGTAAAGAAATTAACGTTCAATTATCTGGCAACAGCTCTGGTGCCAACAGTCAGAATGCCAACTGCACGTTCCTTAAAACATCTGTGGCAATGTGTTGTGTGACAACAATCCACATGTTAAAGTGGCCTTTTATTGTCCCCAGCACAAGCTGCACCTGTGGGCAGAAATGATTAAATATTAAACCATTAGACCTCTCACTAAATACGTCAGTCATACAAAAGTTATACTTAAATCCTAAATGGTTCTCTAGCAGATTAGTAAGAATGTCTCACCCCATGTTAAGAATGGACTTTTTCCCTTTATTCAGATTACAACCTCTCACTTTCGGTTATTTGAAAATGAAATGATCTCCAAAATATTGCACTTTTGAAAATAAGCCATAGAAAGTTGGTTGCAATTTCAGTTTAATCCAACAGAAAAGACAGAACAAATAATACAACAAATATTGTGGTTAAACTCAAATATACAAATTGATTTAAAAAATATATATATTTTTTTTTTTACAAAAGGTATAATCTTTGTAGATTACATCATAAATAGGACTGGTGGAGTTATGTCACACATGCAGCTAACATTAATATATGGGGAAATATTCTCACTAATTGCAGCATTACCGCAAAAATGGAAGAGGCAAGTAGAAGGGGGAATAGTAAGGAACTTGTCTGTTGGCCCTGCATTAGAGACCAAAAGTGGTTCAAGGATATTGTAATGAATAAAAAAGTATACCAGTTTAATTTCAGGACCAAAAAAGTGACAGCTGTGCCATATACAGTACATTTGGAAAGTATTCAGACCGCTTGACTTTTTCCACATTTTGTTACGTTACAGCCTTATTCAAAAATAGATTAATTAAACATTTTCCTCATCAATCTACACACAATACCCCTTAATGACAAAGCGAAAACAGGTTAAGAACTTTTTACAAATGTATTACAAATAAAAAACAGGAATACCTCATTTACATAAGTATTCAGACTCTTTGCTATGAGACTCGAAATTGAGCTCAGGTGCATCCTGTTTCCATTTATAATCCTTGATGTTTCTACAAGTTGATTGGAGTCCACTTGTGGTACATTCAATTGATTGGAAATGATTTGGAAAGGCACACACCTGTCTATATAAGGTCCCACAGTTGACAGTGCACAGTCAGAGCAAAAACCAAGCCATGAGGTTAAGGAATTGTCCGTAGAGCTCATAGACAGGATTGTGTTGAGGCACAGATCTGGGGAAGGGTCCTTAAAAATGTCTGCAGCATTGACGGTCCCCAAGAACACAGTCGCCTCCATCATTCTTAAATGGAAGAAGTTTGGAACCACCAAGAGTCTTCCTAGAGCTGGCCGCCCGGCCAAACTGAGCAATCGAGGGAGAAGGGCCTTGGTCAGTGAGGTGACCAAGAACCCAATGGTCACTCTGACAGAGCTCCAGAGTTCCTCTGTGGAGATGGGAGAACCTTCCAGAAGGACAACCATCTCTGCAGCACTCCACAAATCAGGCCTTTATGGTAGAGTGGCCAGACAGAGGCCACTCCTCAGTAAAAGCCCACTTGGAGTTTGCCAAAAGGCACCTAAAGACTCAAACCATGAAAAATAAGATTATCTGGTCTGATGAATCCAAGATTGAACACTTTGGCCTGAATGCCAAGCTTCACGTCTGGAGGAAACCTGGCACCATCCCTACGGTGAAGCATGGTGGTGGCAGCATCATACTGTGGGGATGTTTTTCAGAGGCAGGTTCTGGGAGACTAGTCAGGATCGAGGGAAAGATGAATGGAGCAAAGTAAACAGATCCTTAATGAAAACCTGCTCCAGAGTGCTCAGGACCTAAGACTGGGGTGAAGGTTCATCTTCCAACAGGACAATGACCCTAAGCACACAGCCAAGACAACGCAGGAGAGGCTTCGGGACAAGTCTTTGAATGACCTTGAGTCGCCCAGCCAGAGCCCGGACTTGAACCCGATCTAACATCTCTGGAGAGACCTGAAAATAGCTGTCCAGCGACACTCCCCATCCTACCTGACAGATTTTGAGAAGATCTGCAGAGAAGAATGGGAGAAACTCCCCAAATACAGGGGTGCCAAGCTTGTAGCGTCATACCCAAGAAGACTTAAGGCTGTAATTGTTGCCAAAGGTGCTTCAACAAAGTACTGAGTAAAGGGTCTGAATACTTATGTAAATGACACATTTCAGTTTTTAATTTTTAATACATTTGCAAAAAATTAAAAAAACCTGTTTTTGCTTTGTCATTATGGGGTATTGTGTGTAGATTGATGAGGGGAAAAAACATTTGATCCATTTTAGAATAAAGCCTGTAACGTACAAAAATTGTGGAAAAAGTTAAGGGGTCTGAATTATTTCCGAATGCACTGTAGATTGCAATATAGTTTAGATGTACCGATTCCATGGCACATGGTTTATGAACTGATACGCAAAACTTAGAATTTGTCCATTTAAATTGTCATTCAAAATTCTTCCAACCAATAGAATGTTATATATTTGTGGGATACAACCACCAGGGAGGGATTAAAAACAACAAGATAACTAATGTAAAATATACTGTGTCCGTAAAATGTATATAGGTTCACAACTTTTGTGAAACAGCACAGTTAAAAATAAATGGTAAAATATAAATCAAACTGGATGGTTTTCAGAGATAGATGGGAGGGGTTGATGGTAGCTGAAGATGGGATTAAAACAAACAAAAGATAACTATTTTAAAATACATTGTGTCCGTAAAATGTATATAGTATGTAGAAGCCAAAGTATTGTTGTCCATTACTTCACTCCAATTAGGGGAGGGGTGGTAGGGTTAGGGGAAAATAATAAAGTAAAATATATTTTAATAAACGTTTTTTCAAAGGTGCACATGTTGTAATGATCATGCTGTTTAATCAGCTTCTTGATATGATACACCTGTCAGTTGGATGGATTATATTGGCAAATGAGAAATGCTCACCAACAGGGATGTAAACAAATTTGTACACACAATGTTTGATAAATACGCTTTTTTCTGGGATATTTTATTTCAGCTCAAGAAACATAGCACCAGCACTTTACATGTTGCGTTTATATTTTTGTTCAGTATATTTAAAAATGAAAAATCTGAGTCTCAGCGTCACTCTTTTATCGTGGAATTGCCCTGTATCAATCCAAAGGACTTGCCAGTCAGCATGGGTCAGTTTTGAACAGCCTGCTGTCATTTCATGCCCAACCCACCTTGTGGAGAGCTATCCTCCAATAGGTTTTCCCTTCATCCTTTACCTACACTACTCATATTGTTTAGCAATGACTATCACATTCATTCAGTAGAGAACAATCTTTCTAACCAAGACAGCAGCTGGTCATCATCCTCTCTACGTGACAAATGTCCTACGCACAATGCCTTCATACAGTGTCAAATAAAATAGAGGAACTCTCAGTGCCACTAATGATTAAGTTACGGGTGTGCAAAGAGGAGAGCCAAGGTAACCTACATGGAACAGAATGGACTCCTGTATCTCCTGTCTCTGTCAGCTGAGCAGAGAACAACTTCACCACCACATATTAGTGACAGTGGACCTGCATGGAAAGAGGGATGGAGAGAGAGAAATGGTTAAAAAGTGATCAAATCTTTATTTAAATCAGATTGTATCTCAAATTATGCGGTTAGCGGCTTACAATATTGGCTATTATTTGGTTCAGAGCCTGACCTCTCTTGGCTCCCCCTCCTTAATCACTGACTTCTTCCCCAGTGATGGACTTCCCTGTCTGTTCTCACCCTGCCTCTTCCCCCTCTTATGCCACCCAGCCATGCTGGTCTTCCAAGTCCTCCTCCTCTACTAAACCTCTCCTTGACTTAAGTACAATGTTCTTAGTTAAACCAGAGACCGTATAGAAAACGAAACCACCTTGTTTTTGGTTAAACCACATGGTTAAATGTTAGCTAACTAGCTAGAAAAAAGAAAAACCCTTGAATGAGTAGGTGTGTCCAAACTTTGGACTGGTAGTGTATATATTTTTTACATTGTTTGCAAACTGATATGTGACACGTATTCATGCCAAAATGACTTGCAAAACAGGCAAAACATTCACCTGCCATGAATGACAGGTCGCCACTGGAGTGGTCATAACAATTTCTAGGCAAAACCGTTCAGACACCACATAAATCTTTAGTTTAACCTCTTAAGGATCGGACACTTTTTTTCAATTTACGCGTAAAATGACATACCCAAATCTAACTGCCTGTAGCAAGGATATGCTATTTGTGATGCCATCTGAAAGGAAACACTTTGAAGTTTGTGGAAATTTGAAATTAATGTAGGAGTATATAACACATTAGATCTGTTAAAAGATAATACACTGCTCAGAAAAATAAAGGGAACACTTAAACAACACATCATAGATCTGAATGAATGAAATAATCTTATTAAAAACTTTTTTCTTGACATAGTTGAATGTGCTGACAACAAAATCACACAAAAATGATCAATGGAAATCAAAATGTATCAACCCATGGAGGTCTGGATTTGGAGTCACCCTCAAAATTAAAGAGGAAATCCACACTACAGGCTGATCCAGCTTTGATGTAATGTCCTTAAAACAAGTCAAAATGAGGCTCAGTAGTGTGTGTGGCCTCCACGTGCCTGTATGACCTCCCTACAACGCCTGGGCATGCTCCTGATGAGGTGGCGGATGGTCTCCTGAGGGATCTCCTCCCAGACCTGGACTAAAGCATCCGCCAACTCCTGGACAGTCTGTGGTGCAACGTGGCATTGGTGGATGGAGCGAGACATGATGTCCCAGATGTGCTCAATTGGATTCAGGTCTGGGGAACGGGCGGGCCAGTCCATAGCATCAATGCCTTCCTCTTGCAGGAACTGCTGACACACTCCAGCCACATGAGGTCTAGCATTGTCTTGCATTAGGAGAAACCCAGGGCCAACCGCACCAGCATATGGTCTCACAAGGGGTCTGAGGATCTCATCTCGGTACCTAATGGCAGTCAGGCTACCTCTGGCGAGCACATGGAGGCTGTGCGGCCCCCAAAGAAATGCCACCCCACACCATGACTGACCCACCGCCAAACCGGTCATGCTGGAGGATGTTGCAGGCAGCAGAACGTTCTCCACGGCGTCTCCAGACTCTATCACGTCTGTCACATGTGCTCAGTGTGAACCTGCTTTCATCTGTGAAGAGCACAGGGCGCCAGTGGCGGATTTGCCAATCTTGGTGTTCTCTGGCAAATGCCAAACGTCCTGCACGGTGTTGGGCTGTAAGCACAACCCCCACCTGTGGACGTCGGGCCCTCATACCACCCTCATGGAGTCTGTTTCTGACCGTTTGAGCAGACACATGCACATTTGTGGCCTGCTGGAGGTCATTTTGCAGGGCTCTGGCAGTGCTCCTCCTGCTCCTCCTTGCACAAAGGCGGAGGTAGCAGTCCTGCTGCTGGGTTGTTGCCCTCCTACAGCCTCCTCCACGTCTCCTGATGTACTGGCCTGTCTCCTGGTAGCGCCTCCATGCTCTGGACACTACGCTGACAGACACAGCAAACCTTCTTGCCACAGCTCGCATTGATGTGCCATCCTGGATGAGCTGCACTACCTGAGCCACTTGTGTGGGTTGTAGACTCCGTCTCATGCTACCACTAGAGTGAAAGCACCGCCAGCATTCAAAAGTGACCAAAACATCAGCCAGGAAGCATAGGAACTGAGAAGTGGTCTGTGGTCACAACCTGCAGAACCACTTCTTTATTGGGGGTGTCTTGCTAATTGCCTATAATTTCCACCTGTTGTCTATTCCATTTGTACAACAGCATGTGAAATTTATTGTCAATCAGTGTTGCTTCCTAAGTGGACAGTTTGATTTCACAGAAGTGTGATTGACTTGGAGTTACATTGTGTTGTTTAAGTGTTCCCTTTATTTTTTTGAGCAGTGTACAAACAAAAAACTTGCGTGTTTTTTAAATGTTTTTTTCATCTTTGAAATGCAAGAGAAAGGCCACAATATAATATTGAAGTTTAGGCGGAATTTAGATTTTGGCCACTAGATGGCAGCAATGTGTACAAAGTTTAAGATTGATCCAGAGAAGCATTGCAATACTGGACTATTTTGTATCAAGTCTGCCCAAATGTGCTCCGTTTTCTCCTATCGCAGCCATTAAACTCTGTAACTATTTTAAAGTCATCATTAGCCTCACGGTGAAATCCCTGAGCGATTTCCTTCCTCTCTGGCAACTGAGTTAGGAAGGACGCCTGTATCTTTGTACTGATTGGGTGTATTGATACACCATTCAAAGTGTAATTAAAATCTTCACCATTCAGCATTTTTTTCCCATCTACCAGTAGGTGCCATTCTTTACGAGGCATTGGAAAACCTCCCTGGTCTTTGAGGTCCCTTACAGATAATTGTATGTGTGGGGTGCCGAGATGAGTCATTCTAAAACAATGTTAAACACTATTATTGGACACAGAGTGAATCCATGAAACGTATTATGTGATGTTAAGCAAATTTGGGGTTGAATACTTATTGACTCAAGATATTTGATTAATTGTTAAAAAAATTCTACTTTGACATTATGGGGTATTGTGTATAGGCCAGTGACACATCTCAATTTTATCAATTTTAAATTCTGGCTGTACCACAACAACATTTGGGAAAATTCAAGGGGTGTGAATACTTTCTGAAAACACTGTACACTTACCATTGGACACACCTTGCATCTTGAGCTGGATTGACATATTGACTAGCCAACCATTGATTGTAGCTTTGCTGGCCCTTCCCTCTCTGATGAAGTAGTGCCATTGTTATGCTTTTTTCTATTAGGATAAGAGGAAGAAAAATGCCTACTATACAGAGCTACATTGTTGCAATATCAGGGTCAATGGTAGTGCAATGTTTGTTAACAGACACCTCAAACTAGTTTTTAACCATTTTATTTCAGCGCCAGGGGTAGCTACCTCTATTTTGCAACAATATTTGTTTTGCAACAATAGAGTATCACATAAAAGTACAATTGAAAGAACAAGGTTGCCAGTTCTCTACATTGAGTTTCTTGTTAGAGTTGTAGAAATTCACCTGTATTCAGCCACCCCTGGGGGATCTAACCTAGATCCTCCAACATTGTCTTATGAGGGCAATGCGACTTTGAGAAAATAAGTTCAACACCAAAGTTAATTGTGAAGGTCAAATAGAATGTTAGTTAACAGCCAATGAGATTTGTGTCTTTGAGGCGTGCTTTGATGTGGGTGTTTCTTGTGTGTGTGTGTGTGTCTTTGCACGTGGGAAGCGTTTGTACATGCAAAACAGTAACACAGTTATAGTCACTCACCTGTCTAGATAACATGAAAATAAGTCTTACCAGCTCTGCTAGGGTGACTAAAATGGTCAGTGAGGTTCTCTCTTTTCTGTCACCCAGACTTATCTCGCTTATTTTCCAAATGTTATAACAGGAGTAGCCAACCCTCCTCCTGGTGAGCCATTGGGTAGCCTACCATATACACTTTTGTTCCAGCCCTGCTCTAACACACCTGATCCTACTAATTAGCTGACCATCTTGACTTTGATTAGCTGAATCAGGTGTGTTAGAGCAAGACTGGAACAAAATATTACCTAGGCTACCCAGTAGCTCTACAGGTTCATTATAAGTATAAAATTAAAACATACAGGTGATGGTCTTAACAGGAGTGTATACCAAACACTTTATTGTGATGTATGGTTTCCTACAAAAAAACTAAAACAATGTTCCTCTATTCCTCCATTGTGAATACAGTACATTTCATCAACCATAACAACTTCTCAGAGGCCTGGGAAGAGGTAAAAGTACTTTGTTAGAGTGGCTCTGTCTTTGGTCGGCATCTGTATGGGGAAATCTTCTAAGTGACCCATGACCTGTATGGAAGAAATTACAAACACGTTATTGAGGCTCAAAGTAAATCAAAACTGATCAGTCATTCCAGGCAGGGCAAATGAGGAAAGAGCATTGTTAACTGTTTTGTGTCCAGATACTTGCCTTTCTGAACAATTTGATGTCACGTGTTGGTCCCAGTTTGAAGGTTTTATGTATAGTTGTCTAATGTTGGTGGGGCATATTATTCTGTTTTAATGTTACTCCTGAATCACTTTGATAAATATAATATTCTTTCTTCAGGTTATTTTTAACAGAGCTGAGATTTACTTTGAAGTGCAAAGTGTTTGACTGGCTAACCATCCACATCGCTCCGGCCAACTGACGTTTCTTCTCCAGGATGAGTCTGGATTTGCCTCCCTCCCCGACGATTTCTAGAATGCAAACACATTCTCAACGTTCTGATTGGTCCCAGAAACCGATGGGTTGGGCCATGATACTCTGATGGGTTAGATTTGTTAGAGACTGTGAGGGGAAATGTTGTTGTCTGAAGGGATAGCATTGAATTGTACACAGCATCTCCTCTCACTCTTTCTTGGTTCGTGCAGGTGAGTTTGACCTCCTCAGACCAATTGGCAGTATGCCCAGAATATTGCTCTGGGAACCAAAAGGAGTATCTCAGTTTCAAGGTCCCAGCTTTGAGAGAAGAAGCCTCATCAGTCACATGCAGGAACCAACGTTGATAATGAATAATGAATAATGTAAATAATGCTTATATAACTTATTTGTATGGCAGTATATAAGGACTGAGAGGGAATGCCATTTTCAGGGTTTTCATCAAGCTTGGAATGAGTTTGTGAACCTCTCCGGCTGGGATAATAAAGATTGATTCATTTACATTGAGTTTGAGTCCTTAGTGGTGAATTTCCACAACAATTTTGTTTTCAGAGTTTGGTTCAACATTGTTAGTCATGCAAATCAACCCCAACACCAGATAAATGTTCTGCAAACACAGTAAAACCTGCCAACACCGTAAAACCTACTGTACACCAATGTTTATATACAAGAACCACCATCTGTGAATCCAAGATGGCGTAGCAGTGCGCTGGTGTTTTCTGTAGTGTACTTGTGTAAATAGCCAGTTTTTTAGTTTTTTGTCTATTTTGTATATATTTCTCAATTTTACTTTTCATTCTTTAACTAAATATACTTTCCTGCAACCTGCCTCACGCAACGTGGAAAGGATTCTATTATTTCTTTATAACTTTTATCAAGAACCTTAAGCTGAAACTAGTCTAGCTGCAACCGAATGGCTGTGGTAGCCAGCTAGCTAGCTACTTGCTATTAGCCACTGTTAGCGTTCTAAACCATTGTCCGTGGCCTGCACTACCCACCAGCCAGCTCTAGCTCTAGCCTGGACAAGTTGTCAGCCAGTCTGCACAGCGTGCTATCGACCCAGAGCATATCGGATTTTCTGCCGGAATCACTGGACCCTAGCGCCGGATCATCGCAACTAGCTAGCTGCAACCGAATGGCTGTTGTCGTTGGCTAATTACCATTGCCCCTTAGCAAGCACATGTTAGCTTTGACTAGTCTCGAGCCAGGCCCATCTCCCAGCTATCTACCTCTCTGTCAACGGGACGGGACCTCCTAGTGTTGACACGGAGCCCCGCCGATCCAACATGACTGGTCTGCCGATGAAATCGTCTGATGTGGTTTCAACAGGCTTCCCGTTACGACATCGACCAAAAAGATCCACCTGTTAGACCAGCCCGTTAGCACACGCAAGCCGTGGCCTCTTGCTCGCCAGTGCTGTAACAGCCCCCGAACTACCTCCGAACTCTCTTATTGCTGTTCACCGGACCTCATGATAACTAAGCTATACAGCTGATGCCTGCTGGACTGTTCCTTTATACGGTACCGCATCTTGTTTATGTTTAGCCTCAGCCCAAACTTTGTCGCCATTACCAGCTGTTGTCTTAGCTCTCTCGAATAACACCTGTGATTGCGTTATGCCTCTCTCCCATGTCAATATGCCTTGCTTATTGCTGTTTCGGTTATTTCTTATTGTACTATTTAACTGTAGATCCCCCAGCCCAGCTCAACCTGCCTTAGATAGCTCCTTTGTCCCACCCACCATACACGCGGAGACCGACTCAATCGGTGCCTCCAGTGATGCTATCTCTTTCATCGTTACCCAACGCTTAGGTTTACCTCCACTGTACTCATATCCTTCCATATCCTTGTCTGTACATAATGCCCTGAATCTATTCTACAACGCCCGGAAATCTGCCCCTTTTTTTCTCTGTACCCAACGCACTAGAAGACCAGTTCTTAAAGCCTTTAGCCGTATACTTATTCTACTCCTCCTCTGTTTCTCTGGTGATGTAGAGGTTAACCCAGGCCCTGTAGCCCCCTGTATCGCTCCTACTCCCCAGGCGTTATCATTTGTTGACTTCTGTAACCGTAAAAGCCTTGGTTTCTTGCACGTTAACATCCGAAGCCTCCTCCCTAAGTTTGAGTTATTCACTGCGTTAGCACACTCTGCCAACCCTGATGTTCTAGCAGTGTCTGAATCCTGGCTTAGGAAGGCCACCAAAAATTCAGAAATGTCCATCCCCAACTACAACATTTTCCGTCTCGTTAGAACTGCCAAAGGGGGTGGGGTTGCAATCTACTGTAGAGATAGCCTGCAGACCTCTATCATACTATCCAGGTCTGTGCCCAAACAGTTTGAGGTGTCCAGAAATAAGTCTCTCACTGTTGCCGCTTGCTACAGACCCCCCTCAGCCCAAGCTGTGCCCTGGACACCATATGTGAACTGATTGCACCCCATCTATTCTCAGAGTTCGTACTGCTTGGTGACCTAAACTGGGATATGCTTAACACCCCGGCCAACCAACAATCTAAACTAGATGCCCTCAATCTCACACAAATTATCAACGAACCTACCAGGTACAACCCTAAATCTGTAAACATGGGCACCCTCATAGATATCATCCTGACAAATGTACCCTCTAAAAGAACCTCCGCTGTCTTCAACCAGGATCTCAGCGTTCCCTGCCTTATTGCCTGCGTCCGTAATGTGTCCGCGGTCAAATGACCACCCCATCATCACTGTCAAACGCTCCCTAAAACACTTTAGCGAGCAGGCCTTTCTAATTGACCTGGCCCGGGTATCCTGGATGGATATTGACCTCATTCCGTCAGTAGAGGATGCCTGGTTGTTCTTTAAAAGTGCTTTCCTCTCAATCTTAAATAAGCATGCCCCATTCAAAAAATTCAGAACTAAGAACAGATTCTCCTCAGACTTGACTGCCCTTGACCAGCACAAAAACATTCTGTGGCGTACTGCATTAGCATCGAACAGCCTAACAATCAGTTAGGAAAGCAAAGGCTAGCTTTTTCAAACATAAATTTGCATCCTGTAGCACTAACTCCAAAAAATGCTGGAGACTGTAAGGTCCATGCGGAATAAGAGCACCTCCTCCCAACTTCCCACTGCACTGAGGCTAGGAAACACTGTCACCACCGATAAATCTACAATAATCGAGAATTTCTACAAGTATTTTGCTACAGCTGGCCATACTTTCCACCTGGCTACCACTACCCCGGCCACAAGCTCTGCACCTTCCGCTGCAACTTGGAATTTCTACAAGCATTTTGCTACAGCTGGCCATACTTTCCACCTGGCTACCACTACCCCGCACACTCGCAACTTGCCCATGCCACCCCCCATCAAAGGGGGTGACACTCTAGATCCAAACTGTTACAAACCTATATCCATCCTGCCCTGCCTTTCGAAAGTATTTGAAAGCCAAGTTAACAAACAGATCACCGACCATTTCGAATCCCACCATACCTTCTCCGCTATGCAATCCGGTTTCCGAGCTGGTCATGAGTGCACCTAAGTCACGCTCAAGGTCCTAAACGATATTATAACCACGATCGCTAAAAGACAGTACTGCGCAGCCGTCTTCATCGACCTGGCTAAGGCTTTCGACTCTGTCAACCACCGCATTCTTATTGTCAGACTATATAGCCTTGGTTTCTCAAATGACTGCCTCGCCTGGTTCACCAACTACTTCTCAGATAGAGTTCAATGTGTCAAATCGGAGGGCCTGTTGTCTGGACCTCTGGCAGTCTCTATGGGGGTGCCACAGGGTTCAATTCTCGGGCTGACTCTATTCTCTGTGTATATCAATGATGTTGCTCTTGATGCTGGTGACGCTCTGATCCACCTCTATGCGTACGACACCATTTTGTATACATCTGGCCCTTCATTGGACACTGTGTTAACAAACCTCTAAACGAGCTTCAACGCCATATAACACTCCTTCCGTGGCCTCCAACTGCTCTTAAACACTAGTAAAACTAAATGCATGCTCTTCAACCGAACGCTGCTTGCACCCGCCCACCCGACTCTCGGCGGGTCTGACCTAGAGTATGTGGACAACTACAAATACCTAGGTGTCTGGTTAGACTGTAAACTCTCCTTCCAGACTCACATTAAGCATCCCCAATCAAAAGTTAGATCTAGAATTGGCTTCCTATTTCGCAACAAAGCCTCCTTCACTCATGCTGCCAAACATGCCCTCGTAAAACTGACTATCCTACCGATCCTTGACTTCGGCGATGTCATTTACAACATAGCCTCCAACACTCTACTCAGCAAATTGGATGTAGTCTATCACAGTGCCATCCGTTTTGTCACCAAAGCCCCATATACTACCCACCATTATGACCTGTACGCTCTTGTTGGCTGGCCCTCACTACATATTTGTCGCCAAACCCACTGACTCCAGGTCATCCATAAATCACTACTAGGCAAATCCCTGTCTTATCTTAGCTCACTGGTCACCATAGCAACACCCACCCGTAGTCTGCTCTCCAGCAGGTATATCTCACTGGTCATCCCCAAAGCCAACACCTCCTTTGGCCGCCATTCCTTCCAGTTCTCTGCTTCCAATGACTGGAACGAACTGCACAAATCTCTGAAGCTGGAGGCTCTTATCTCCCTCACTAACTTTAAGCGTCAGTTGTCAGAGCAGCTTACCGATCACTGCACCTGTACAAAGCCATTCTGTAATTAGCCCACCCAACTACCTCATCCCCATATTGTTATTTATTTTGCTAATTTGCACCCCAGTATCTCTATGTGCACATCATATTTTGCACATCTGTCATTCCAGTGTTAATATGAAATTGTAACTATTTTGCACAATGGCCTATTTATTGCCTTACCTCCATAACTTACTACATTCGCACACACTGTACAGTGGGGAAAAAAAGTATTTAGTCAGCCACCAATTGTGCAAGTTCTCCCAATTAAAAAGATGAGAGAGGCCTGTAATTTTCATCATAGGTACACGTCAACTATGACAGACAAATTAAGGAAAAAAAATCCAGAAAATCACATTGTAGGATTTTTAATGAATTTATTTGCAAATTATGGTGGAAAATAAGTATTTGGTCACCTACAAACAAGCAAGATTTCTGGCTCTCACAGACCTGTAACTTCTTCTTTAAGAGGCTCCTCTGTCCTCCACTCGATACCTGTATTAATGGCACCTGTTTGAACTTGTTATCAGTATAAAAGACACCTGTCCACAACCTCAAACAGTCACACTCCAAACTCCACTATGGCCAAGACCAAAGAGCTGTTAAAGGACACCAGAAACAAAATTGTAGACCTGCACCAGGCTGGGAAGACTGAATCTGCAATAGGTAAGCAGCTTGGTTTGAAGAAATCAACTGTGGGAGCAATTATTAGGAAATGGAAGACATACAAGACCACTGATAATCTCCCTCGATATGGGGCTCCACGCAAGATCTCACCCCGTGGGGTCAAAATTATCACAAGAACTGTAAGCAAAAATCCCAGAACCACACGGGGGCACCTAGTGAATGACCTGCAGAGAGCTGGGACCAAAGTAACAAAGCCTACCATCAGTAACACACTACGCCGCCAGGGACTCAAATCCTGCAGTGCCAATCGTGTCCCCCTGCTTAAGCCAGTACATGTCCAGGCCCGTCTGAAGTTTGCTAGAGTGCATTTGGATGATCCAGAAGAGGATTGGGAGAATGTCATATGGTCAGATGAAACCAAAATAGAACATTTTGGTAAAAACTCAACTCGTCGTATTTGGAGGACAAAGAATGCTGAGTTGCATCCAAAGAACACCATACCTACTGTGAAGCATTGGGGTGGAAACATCATGCTTTGGGGCTGTTTTTCTGCAAAGGGACCAGGACGACTGATCCGTGTAAAGGAAAGAATGAATGGGGCCATGTATCGTGAGATTTTGAGTGAAAACCTCCTTCCATCAGCAAGGGCATTGAAGATGAAACGTGGCTGGGTCTTTCAGCATGACAATGATCCCAAACACACCGCCCGGGCAACGAAGGAGTGGCTTCGTAAGAAGCATTTCAAGGTCCTGGAGTGGCCTAGCCAGTCTCCAGATCTCAACCCCATAGAAAATCTTTGGAGGGAGTTGAAAGTCCGTGTTGCCCAGCGACAGCCCCAAAACATCACTGCTCTAGAGGAGATCTGCATGGAGGAATGGGCCAAAATACCAGCAACAGTGTGTGAAAACCTTGTGAAGACTTACAGAAAACGTTTGACCTGTGTCATTGCCAACAAAGGGTATATAACAAAGTATTGAGAAACTTTTTTTATTGACCAAATACTTACTTTCCACCATAATTTGCAAATAAATTCATTAAAAATCCTACAATGTGATTTTCTGGAGACAAAAATCTCATTTTGTCTGTCATAGTTGACGTGTACCTATGATGAAAATTACAGGCCTTTCTCATCTTTTTAAGTGGGAGAACTTGCACAATTGGTGGCTGACTAAATACTTTTTCCCCCCACTGTATATATATTTTCTGTTGTATTTTTGACTTTATGTTTTGTTTACCCCATATGTAACTCTGTGTTGTTGTTTGTATCGCACTGCTTTGCTTTATCTTGGCCAGGTCGCAGTTGTAAATGAGAACTTGTTCTAAACTGGCTTACCTGGTTAAATAAAGGTTAAATAAAATAAAAAAATAAAACACAAATCCTTCCTTTTGACACACGGTCTTGATAGAAGATGAAGCAGCCAATTTAGCTGCGCAGTCAGCCTTGGCGTTCCCCAGAGAAATGCTGTCGTTAGAGGAAGAATGTGCCTGACACTTGATTATAGAAATAGAGGAGGGCAGCTGGACAGCCTGTAAAAAAGACGAAACAAGATTACTGTGTGCAATCTGTTTTCTAGACGAGGGCAAAAACCCTATATTATTCCACAATGTTCCAAAATCATGCACAACACCAAACACATATCTACTATCAGTATCTACAAAAAACTCAAAGTCCGGATTGTCTAACGGGGTGTCTCTCAAGTCCACCCTAGGGCTACAGCTAACTTCAATAGCTAAATCACAATCATGGTCTTCACCGGCATCTGCTGTAGGGAGAAGAGTTGAAGGGTTAAGAATTGTACATAGTTTCAGAGTAACATGGGACATTGTCAACAGAATGTTCTGATAGTCTAGCAGTTTCGCAGGCATCAAATGAGCCGTTCTTGCCTGTGTAATAATTGCGTGCACAGCGTGGGGCACATGTACAGTTAGAGGAGACATTGCCACAATATCAGAACTTGCCAAAACAGCCTCAGTAGCAGCCACTACTGATCTCAACTTCACTCGCCTCCATCTTTCTCCCATAAATACAATCCTGCAGCGGTTGAACTAATTCATTGCCACTTATCTATCTTTGGAGAGGGCATAGCAGGTTTAGGCAAAGCTTTAATTGCCTCTAATCTATCTTTGGAGAGGGTGCGACCCTCAGAAGTAATGTCATGACCCAAAATATTTAAAGGAGCTCTGGCATAATAGCATTTTACTGGGGGAAACTTTATGACAATTTTCTTCCCCCAAATAATCAACAATGCCCGAGTGTCCCAGTGACATATATCCTCTGATTGTGAGCAAACCAACAAATCGTCAACATACTTAACCAAAATACTCCCTCCAGGAGCAACAAAAAAAGAGAAGAGAAAAGAAAGAAAGCATGAGCTAAATCAATTACTAAAGAACAACAACTACTAGGAAGCACCTGGGATAAGTTATTGTGCTGACGTTGCTTCCAGAGGCAGTTTGGAACTCGGTAGTGAGTGTTGCCACCGAGGACTGACGATTTTTACGTGCTTCAGCACTCTGTGGTCCCGTTCTGTGAGCTTGTGTGTCCTACCACTTCGCGGCTGAGCCGATGTTGCTCCTAGACGTTTCCACTTCACAATAACAGCACGTACAGTTGACTGGGGCAGCTGTAGCAAGGTAGAAATTAGATGAACTGACTTTTTGGAAAGGTGGCATACTATGACGGTGACACGTTGAAAGTCACTAAGCTCTTCAGTAAGGCCATTCTACTGCCAATGTTTGTCTATGGAGATTGCATGTCTGTGTGCTTGATTTTATACACCTGTCAGCAATGGGTGTGGCTGAAATTGCCGAATCCACTAATTTGAAGAGGTGTCCACATACTTTTGTATATATAGTGTATCTCCTATCATAGCCGTTAACCATGTAACTGTTTTAAAGTCACCATTGGCCTCATGGTGAAATCCCTGAGCGGTTTCCTTCCTCTCCGGCAACTGAGTTAGGAAGGACGCCTGTGTCTTTGTAGTGACTGAGTGTATTGATACTCCATCCAAAATGTTATTAATAACTTCACCATGATCAAAGGGATATTCAATGTTTGCTTTTTTTTTTACCCATTTACCATCTACTTCTTTGTGTGTGGCATTGTAAAACCTCCCTGGTCTTTGTGGTTGAATCTGTGTTTGAAGTTCACTGCTCGGCTAAAGGAACTTACATATAATTGTATGTGGGGGTACAGAGATGAGGTAGTCATTCAAAAGCACTATTGTTGCACTAAGAGTGACACCGTGCAACTTATTATGTGACTTGTTAAGCACGTTTACTCCTTAACTTATTTAGGCCTCCTGTAGCTCAGTTGGTAGAGCATGGCGCTTGCAATGTCAGGGTTGTGGGTTCGATTCCCACAGGGGGCCAGTATGAAAAATGTATGCGCTCACTAACTGTAAGTTGCTCTGGATAAGAGCGTCTGCTAAATGACTAAAATGTAAATTTAGGCTTGATATATCAAAGGGGTTGAATACTTATTGACTCAAGACATTCCAGCTTTTCATTTTTCATTAATTTGTAAACATTTCTAAAAACATAATTCCACATGTGACATTATGGGTTATTGTGTATAGGCCAGTGACACAAAATCTCAATTTAATCAATTTTAAATTCAGGCTGTAACACAACAAAATGTGGAAAATGTCCAGTTTTGATACTTATAGTAACAATAATTAATGGGGGTAAGGATGGTGAAAATCAGACGTAAATAATTTGCTAATTTGTAAAATATTGTCATTTACCTTTTATTCACTTGCTGATATTCATTGGTTACTTGTCCCTCAAAGAATTGACTTTAAAATTCTCCTCCTCATCTACAAAGCCCTAAATGGAATTGGACCAGCCTACCTGTTAGACCTACTCTCCCCCTATGAACCTCCACGCACCCTAAGTTTAAGCCACGTCAAACTGCTGAATGCCGGCAGGACCTGGATACACACAATGGAGGGCCGTTTCTTTTGCTCCCACGCACCATGCCTTTGGAACTCCCTTCCTGACAATCTCAGGGCTGTTCAGACTGTTGGGCCTTTAAAACAGGCCTTAAGACTCAGCTCTATGAGCCTTCCCATCCTCCTAGACTTTGATTGTTGCTTTCATGATTTGGTTATATATATTTTGTAGTCTTTTTTTTGTTTATCTTTCATTTTATGCACTTTGAGATTTTTATTTTACAATGAAAAGCACTTTACAAATGTAATAAATTTGTATTGTTATTATAAAAAAACTAAAAAACAGAAGCTCATTACTTTGAATTCCTTACTTAAATTGACAGTTTTGCCAGAGGCTGCTGTATCTATGTAACAAATCAAGAAATGCAAAACTGTCTGGATCGATTGACAACAGTGGATGAACTGATGTAAATGTGTCAAAGGTAAGCCCACCTAATAACCATTACATAACATTTTAGTCATTTTGCAGACGCTCTTATCCAGAGCGACATACAGGAGCAATTAGTGTTAAGTGCCTTGCTCAAGGGCACATCGCCAGATTTTTCACCTAGTCGATTCGGGGATTAGAACCAGCGACCTTTCGGTTACTGGCACAACTCTCTTAACCACTAAGCTACCTGCCGCCCCATCCATCCATCCCTAATGGAAAATAGGCCCTGTACGGTAGATACAAGTTTGGGGATTGTTTGACATTTTGACAGAGAAATCTAGGGAAATACTGTAGCATGAAAACAAACTATATTCGGTCTGAGATCTGGATGCATGTCATGTTTTCTGAGGGCCAACTGTTCTATGTAACATGATATCTGTGACAGCTAGCTTTGGTATTTGACATCCCCTTGACCATCATGATACGTCTCCTTGTGGTCATTGAATGTCTCATGGATAACGTCTGACACAAATAGCAATATTTTCATAATGTTCCCTAATGGACATCAAAATACCTTATCATAACATTATACTGTGGCCATACCGGGATCTGTACTGAACGCCCTCTTATGGTCCCGAGGTTAATGTCATGTTTTAATATTCCTAAAATGTTCTCAAAATGTCAGTGGGATAACGTCTCGCTGAAACCCTTAAAGCAAGATTTCACAAACTTGGACCTGGGGACCCCAAGTTGTGCACATTTAGGTTTTTTCTCTAGCAGTACACAGCTGATTCAAATAATCAACTAATCATCAAGCTTTGATTATTTTAATCAGCTATGTAGTGCTAGGGCAAAAAAACAAAATGTTCACCCCTTGGGGTCCCCAGGACCGAGTTTGGGAAACGCTGCCTTAAAGGGACCTAATGGGAACATCGCCGAATATCCTTACGACGGTCCCTGTTTGCTGGGTTAATACTACAATCCCATAGAGTAAATAGAATCAAATGAGTTGCTTGTCATAAACTCAATATAGATCCATCTCTATGGAGTGGTTACATGTTGACACTGAAACTACAATCCCATGTGAGCAAACACTATGATATATTTAGAGGCTAGCAGGACAAGTTATTGGAGCAGTATCCCTCTGTCAAGCAAGAAGACATTTCATGGACACAAGATTCTTTATTTCTTTCACACCTCAGAAGTCTGATCTGAACAGATATTATCGGGATATTTGTTTTTATTTTCAAGAATAAGAGTTTGAGGGAGGATGTGAATTTTTTTGTTGTTAAAACTATTGTGGTTAGTCCAAGCCTACTCAGAATCAAATGATTCACACTTGCATTCATCCTCATACATACACACTCAAGTCTTGTAAGGACTAAGAATTGCTGCATTGACCAGAGGAAGAAAACGAACAAAAGCTATGGAGAACTCAACCCAAGTCAAGTTCTTTTATCTCTTTGGCTTACAAGAGACATTTAACAACAAATCGGTCTATTTTATCTTGTCTCTTATCACATACCTTCTCATCATCACTGTGAATCTGACTCTGATCATAACAATCATTCAGGAGAAAGGTCTCCATGAGCCCATGTATATCTTTCTGTGTAGTCTATGTGTCAATGGATTGTATGGAACTGCTGGTTTCTACCCCAAGTTTTTACTGGACCTTCAGTCAGATGTTCAGGTGATATCTTATGGTGGATGTTTGACTCAAGCCTATGTAATATACACATCTGTCATGTGTGAAATGTCTACTCTAACAGTGATGTCTTACGACAGGTATGTGGCAATATGCAGACCACTACTATACCATAACATTGTGACATCTTTAACTGTTAGAAAGTTACTTTTATTTTCTTGGTGTTATCCTTTATTTATAGCACTCATAGTAGTTATTTTAGCCGTCAGAATTCCTTTGTGTGGATCTCGCATTGATAAAATCTTCTGTGACATTCCGTCTATACTGAAACATGCATGTTTACCCATTACCATCAATCAGATTTGGAGCAAATTTGGAGTATCGGTTCATATTTTACAGATGCTTTTTATTGTATTTTCTTACTGTCAGATTGTAAGGACTTGTGTAAAGTCAGCTAAGGGAAGGATTAAGTTCACACAGACATGTGTGCCACATTTAACAACAATCGTTATTTTCATCACAGTGACCCTGTTTGACAATTTGCAAGGGTGGAATCATGTAAATATTACTCTAAATATGCGTAATGCAATGGCTGTACAATTCCTTGTTATACCACCTATGTTAAACCCTGTCATATATGGATTTAACCTCCAGCAGATTCGAAGGGCAGTTTTTAGAAAGTGTAATGCACATAAAATCATTGATATGAGATGCTAGTTACATGATGTTACACAACAAGGATACTACCTGATATCAGAAGTCAACAAAATAAAGGTAAAATCTGCCAAAACTGTTGCAAGGTTAAATGGCGCCTCATTTCTTGATACCCATCGCCCTCTTCTGGGAAAGTGATTTATAAATAGTAATTGTAGCACATATCCTGAGCAGGAAAATGCTTGAATGTGTCCCGAATGACATCCTATTCCCTATGTAGTGCACTACTTTTGACCAGAGCCAAAGTAGTGCACTATAAAGGGAATTGGGAGCAATTGATAGAACAAATCTGTGAATCCTTATGCAGTTAAGAACATTCTGAAGAAGAATAACAATATGCAAAGCTTCTGTTTCAATATACACTACCATTCAAAAGTTTGGGGTCACTTAGAAATGTCCTTGTTTTCAGCAAAAAATGTTGTCCATTAAAATAACATCAAATTGATCAGAAATACAGTGTAGACATTGTTAATGATGTAAATGGCTATTGTAATAGGAAACGGCAGATTTGTAATGGAATATCTACATAGGCGTACAGAAGCCCTTTATCAGCAACCATCAGTCCTGTTCCAACGTTGTGTTTGCTAATCCAAGTTTATCATTTTAAAAGGCTAATTGATCATTAGAAAACCATTTTGCAATTATGTTAGCACAGCTGAAAACTGTTGTGCTGATAAAGAAGTAATACAACTGGCCTTCTTGAGACTAGTTGAATATCTGGAGCATCAGCAATTGTGGGTTCGATTATAGGCTCAAAATGGCCAGAAACAAATAACTTTCTTCTGAAACCCGTCAGTCTATTCTTGTTCTGAGAAATGAAGGCTATTCCATGCCAGCAATTGTGGGTTCGATTACAGGCTCAAAATGGCCAGAAACAAATAACTTTCTTCTGAAACCTGTCAGTCTATTCTTGTTCTGAGAAATGAAGGCTATTCCACGCGAGAAATTGCAGAGAAACTAATGATCTCGTACAAACGCTGTGTACTACTCCCTTCACAGAACTTTTTCTTTGCAACTCTGCCTAGAAGGTCAGCATCCCGGCGTCGCCTCTTCACTGTTGACGTTGAGACTGGTGTTTTGCGTGTCCGCACTGTATTTCTGATCAATTTGATGTTATTTTAATTGATAAAAAAAATACATTTCTAAGTGACCCCAAACTTTTGAACGGTAGTGTATATTTTCCCCATTGGTTCCTTATTCTTAATACTCTCAGAAAATAAATAATGCTTGTGGTTACAGTACTGTAAAAAGTTTTGGGGGTTATTGAGTTGTGATAACGCATCTATGTGCTTATAGCCAGGCCTCTTCCTCAGTGTATCTCTCAAAGTAAATGGATATACACAACCTCTTTGAAAGGCAAATAATTATTTTATTGGTGCAATAACAATAATATGTTATTGGTGCAATAACAAGAGTATTTGTTAGATACTACTGCAATGTTGGAGCTAGAAACACAAGCATTTCGCTACACCCGCTATAACATCTGCTAAATAATTTCTAAATATGTGTATGTGACCAATAAAATTTGATATGAACTAGTACAGTTGTGGTCAAACGTTTTGAGAATGACACAAGTATTGGTCTTCACAAAGTTTGCTGCTTCAGTGTTTTTAGATATTTTTGTCAGATGTTACTATGGTATACTGAGGTATAATTACAAGCATTCCATGAGTGTCAAAGGCTTTTATTGACAATTACATTAAGTTTGTGCAAAGAGTCAATATTTGCAGTGTTGACCCTTCTTTTTCAAGACCTCTGCAATCCACCCTGGCATGCTGTCAATTAACTTCTGGGCCACATCCTGACTGACGGCAGCCCATTCTTGCATAATCAATGCTTGGAGTTTGTCAGAATTTGTGGGTTTTTGTTTGTCCACCCGCCTCTTGAGGTTCTCAATGGGATTAAGGTCTGGGGAGTTTCCTGGCCATGGACCCAAAATGTTGATGTTTTGTTCCCCGAGCCACTTAGTTATCACTTTTGCCTTATGGCAAGGTGCTCCATCATGCTGGAAAAGGCATTGTTCATCACCAAACTGTTCTTGGATGGTTGGGAGAAGTTGCTCTCGGAGGATGTGTTGGTACCATTCTTTATTCATGGCTGTGTTCTTAGGCAAAATTGTGAGTGAGCCCACTCCCTTGGCTGAGAAGCAACCCCACACATGAATGGTCTCAGGATGCTTTACTGTTGGCATGACACAGGACTGATGGTCACACTCACCTTGTCTTCTCCGGACAAGCTTTTTTCCGGATGCCCCAAACAATCGGAAAGGGGATTCATCAGAGAAAATGACTTTACCCCAGTCCTCAGCAGTCCAATCCCTATACCTTTTGCAGAATATCAGTCTGTCCCTGATGTTTTTCCTGGAGAGAAGTGGCTTCCTCGCTGCCCTTCTTGATACCAGGCCATCCTCCAAAAGTATTTGCCTCACTCTGCGTGCAGATGCACTCACACCTGCCTGCTGCCATTCCTGAGCAAGCTCTGCACTGGTGGTGCCCCGATCCCACAGCTGAATCAACTTTAGGAGACGGTCCTGGCGCTTGCTGGACTTTCTTGGGCGAACTGAAACCTTCTTCACAACAATTGAACCTCTCTCCTTGAAGTTCTTGATGATCCGTTAAATGGTTGATTTTGGTGCAATCTTACTAGCAGCAATATCCTTGCCTTTTTGTGCAAAGCAATGATGACGGCACGTGTTTCCTTGCAGGTAACCATGGTTAACAGAGGAAGAACAATGATTTCAAGCACCACCCTCCTTTTAAAGCTACCAGTCTGTTATTCTAACTCAATCAGCATGACAGAGTGATCTCCAGCTTTGTCCTCGTCAACACTCTCACCTGTGTTAATGAGAGAATCACTGACATGATGTCAGCTGGTCCTTTTGTGGCAGGGCTGAAATGCAGTGGAAATGTTTTTGGGGGATTAAGATCATTTTCATGGCAAAGAAGGACATTGCAATTAATTGCAATTCATCTGATCACTCTTCATAACATCTTGAATATATGCAAATTGCCATCATAAAAACTGAGGCAGCAGACTTCGTGAAAATTAATATTTGTGTCGTTCTCAAAACGTTTGACCACGACTGTATGAATGATTGCATGCAGGCTACACAATTGCAGAGATATAAATTGCATCAACAAGATACAAGAAAAACTGAACAGAAATATCACATTCTGAATTTCCATTTAATTTAATCACAACATTTGTATTTGTATCCAAGTTTAACATACCCAGTGCCTTGCACCCCCTTGGCGTTCTTCCTATTTAGTCGTATTACAACCTGTAATTTAAATTGATTTTTATTTGGATTTCATGTAATGGACATACACAAAATAGTCAAAATTGGTGATGTGAAATGAAAAAAATAACTTGTTTCAAAAAATTCGAAAAAATCAATAACGGAAAAGTGGTGTCTGCATATGTATTCACCCCCTTTGCTATGAAGCCCCTAAATAAGGTATGGTGCAACCAATTACCTTCAGAATGTTAATTAGTTAAATTAAGTCCACCTTGTGTGCAATCTAAGTGTCACATGATCTGTCATATGATCTCAGTATATATACCCCTGTTCTGAAAGGACCCAGAGTGTGATACGTGTGATAGAAGGAGTCAGGCGCAGGAGAGTAATACGCATCAAAAGAGTTTATTCCGTCGATAAACAGTTGCGCAAGCATGCGACAACAAAACTCAGGCACAGGGGAAATATCTACCCTGGCAACAACAAGATAAGGGTAGCTCAACCGAGCTACACACAGCTCACTACAAACAATCACCCATACAGACAAGGAAGCAGAGGGAACACTTATACAATGACTAATTGGGGATAAGGACCAGGTGTGTTTGATTAATTAGACAAGACAAGTGGAGTGATGATAAATGTATCGGCAGCAGCTAGTAAGCCGGTGACGACGAACGCCAAAACCTGCCCTAACAAGGAGGGGAGGCAGCCTCAGCGGAAGTCGTGACAGTACCCCCCCCCTTGATGCGCGGCACCAGCAGCGCGTCGACCCCAGCCTCGGGGACGGCCAGGAGGACGCGGAGCAGGGCGAGCCGGATGGCGACGGTGGAAATCCCGTACCATGGAGGGATCGAGGATATCCCTCACCGGGACCCAGCACCGTTCTTCCGGACCGTACCCCTCCCACTCCACGAGGTACTGAAGGCCCCCCACCCGACGCCTCGAATCCAGGATGGAACGGACTGAGTACGCCGGAGCCCCCTCGATGTCCAGAGGAGGTGGAGGGACCTCCCGCACCTCAGACTCCTGGAGCGGACCAGCTACCACCGGCCTGAGGAGAGACACATGAAACGAGGGGTTAATACAGTAATCAGGGGGGAGTAATAACCTATACGTGACCTCGTTGATTCTCCTCAGGACTTTGAACGGCTCCACAAACCGCGGGCTCAGCTTCCGGCAGGGCAGGCGGAGGGGCAGATTCCAGGTCGAGAGCCAGACCCGATCCCCCGGTACAAAGACGGGGGCCTTCCTGCGGTGGTGGTCAGCATTGGCCTTCTGACGACGCACGCTGCATTGGAGGTGAACGTGGGCAGCATCCTACGTCTCTTCCGCGCGCTGAAACCAGTCATCCACCGCAGGAGCCTTGGTCTGGCTCTGGTGCCACGGTAGAACACACTGGAAAGGCGTTAGGTTAGTGGAGGAGTGGCGGAGAGAGTTCTGGGCATATTCTGCCCATGGCAAGAACACCGACCACTCCCCGGCCGGTCTTGGCAGTAGGACCGCAGGAACCTACCCACGTCCTGATTTATCCGTACCACCTGCCCATTACTCTCGGGGTGGAACCCAGAGGTCAGGCTGACCGAGACCCCCAGACGTTCCATGAACGCCTGCCAGACCTTGGACATGAACTGTGGACCTCGGTCAGACACTATATCCTCTGGTACCCCGTAGTACCGGAAGACGTCAGTAAACAGGGCCTCCGCAGTCTGCAGGGACGTAGGGAGACCGGGCAGAGGAAGGAGGCGGCAGGACTTTGAGAAGCGGTCCACAACGACCAGGATGGTGGTGTTACCTTGGGAGAGGGGAAGATCAGTCAGAAAATCAATGCTAAGGTGAGACCAAGGTCGTTGTGGAACTGGTAACGGTTTTAGCTTACCCACTGGGTGGTGCCTAGGTGCCTTACTCTGGGTGCACACCGAGCAGGAGGAGATGTACACCCTCACGTCCTTAGCCAAGGTAGGCCACCAGTACTTTCCGCTCAGGCAGCGCACTGTACGACCGATACCTGGGTGACCAGATGAGGGTGACGTGTGTGCCCAGAAGATCAGACGATCACGGATAAGAGCAGGCACGTACTTCAGTCCAGCTGGACACTGCGGTGGAGATGGATCTGTGCGTAATGCCTGCTCTATATCCGCGTCCATCACCCATACTACCCAGCCACAATGCGGGAGGCCGGGAGTATGGGGGTGTTGTCTCTGACCTCTCCTCTGTGTCATACAGCCGGGACAGTGCGTCTGCCTTCACATTCTTCGTACCCGGAATGTATGACAATGTCAAATCAAACCGGGTGAAGAATAGGGCCCACCTGGCCTGACGAGGATTCAGCCTCCTTGCTGCCCGGATGTACTCCAGGTTACAGTGGTCCGTCCAGACGAGGAAAGGGTGTTTCGCCCCTTCGAGCCAATGGCTCCACACTGTCAAAGCTCGGACAACAGCCAACAGCTCCCGATCACCAACGACATAGTTCTGCTCTGCCGGGATGAGCTTCTTCAAGAAGAAGGCACAGGGGCGGAGCTTGGGTGGCGTGCCCAAGCATTGGGTTAGGACAGCGCCCATCCCTACCTTGGATGCATCCACCTCCACTACAAACGGTAGTGATGGATCAGGGTGGGCTAGTACCGGAGCTGAGGTGAACAGACCCCGCAGTCTCCTGAAGGCTAGATCCACCTCAGCAGACCAGCGGAGCCGGGACGGCCCACCCTTCAACACGGATGTGATGGGAGCTGCGACCTTGCCAAAGCCCCGGATAAACCTTTGATAGTAGTTGGCAAAGCCAAGGAATCGCTGCACCTCCTTAACCGTGGTTGGAGTCGGCCAATTACGTACGGCTGAAATGCGATCTCCCTCCATCTCCACCCCTGAGGTGGAAATACGGTAACCAAGGAGATGGACTGCTGGAAAAACATACACTTCTCTGCCTTAGCATAAAGGTAATTCTTCAACAGTTGGGCCAGCACCTTGCAAACCAGGGACACATGCACAGTGCAAGTAGCAGAATACACCAGGATGTCATCGATGTAGACCACTACACCGCGATCAAGCATGTCCCGAAACACCTCGTTCACCAAGGACTGGAAAACTGAGGGAGCATTCATCAAACCATAGGGCATCACCAGGTATTCATAATGCCCCGTGGTTGTGCTGAATGCTGTCTTCCACTCATCTCCCTCTCGGATACGCACCAGGTTGTACGCACTCCTGAGATCCAATTTGGTGAAGAAGCGCGCCCCATGCATCGATTCAACCACTGAAGGAATGAAGGGGAGAGGATAACTAAATCGGATTGTCTCCCTGTTCAGTGGTCGATAATCAATGCACGGGCGCAGACCTCCGTCTTTCTTCTTCACAAAGAAGAAACTCGAGGAGGAAGGTAAAGTGGAGGGACGTATATACCCCTGACGCAGGGACTCGGTGACATATGTCTCCATAGCCACTGTTTCCGCCTGTGACAGGGGGTATTTATGACTCCTGGGAGGTACAGCGTCTACCCTGAGGTTTATCGCGTAATCCCCCGCCCGGTGAGGTGGTAACTCAGTCACCTGCGTTTTAGAGAACGCTTGCGCCAGATCACGGTATTCGGGGGGAATGCGCACGGTGGAGGCACTATCTGGACTTTCCACCGTGGTTGCACCAACGGAAACATCTAGACACCTACACTGACACTCACGCGACCACCTCGTAAGAGCCCTCTGCGGCCATGAGAAGATGGGGTTGTGGAGTGCTAACCAAGGGATACCTAATACCACAGGGAAAGCAGGAGGTTCAATAATCGAAAAAATCACCTGCTCAAAATGATTCTCCTGGGTGATCATGGTGACTGGTATAGTGACTTCCATAACAAATCCGGACCCTAATGGTCGAATATCGAGTGCTCTGAGGAGACGTGGAATGGAGGGGAACAAATTAAATGCCTTGACGGCGTGCGAATGCCCTATCCATAAAGTTCCCAGCTGCATCGGCTCGAGGCTTCCGGGGTGGAAATGGGCAGACCCCTTCCAGGACGTCCTCTGGCTGCCAGCAGGTTGTCCAACCGAATGGCCATGTCCACCAGTTTATCAAAGGACTACATGGTGTCCCGGCAGGCTAGCTCCCGTCGGACGTCCTCCCGCAGATGGCACCGGAAATGGTCGATCAGGGCCCGCTCGTTCCACCCGGACCCTGCTGCCAGCATCCGGAACTCCAACGCGAAGTCCTGCGTGGTCCTCGTCCCCTGCCTCAGGTGAACCAGTCGCTCACCCGCCTCTCGACCCTCTGGCGGGTGGTGGAATACCGCCCGAAAGAGGCGAGCGAACTCCCTGTTGTCCTCCAACGTGGCTCCTCCTTCGTTCCACACCACGTTGGCCCACTCCAGGAATTTCCCACAGAGGCAGGAATATGACGACGAACGCCGAAACCTGCCCGAACAAGGAGGGGAGGCAGCCTCGGCAGAAGTCATGATACAAAGTCTGCAACACCACTAAGCAAGGGGCACCACCAAGCAAGCGGCACCATGAAGACCAAGAAGCTCTCCAAACAGGTCAGGGACAAAGTTGTGGAGATGTACAGATCAGGGTTGGGTTATAAAAAAATATCAGAAACTTTGAACAAACCACGGAGCACCATTAAATCCATTATTAAAAAATGGAAAGAATATGGGACCACAACAAACATGCCAAGAGAAGGCCGCCCACCAAAACTCATGGACCAGGCAAGGAGGGCATTAATCAGAGAGGCAACAAAGAGACCAAAAATAACCCTGAAGGAGCTGCAAAGCTCCACAGCGGAGATTGGAGTATCTGTCCATAGGACCACTTTAAGCCGTACACTCCACAGAGCTGGGCTTTACAGAAGAGTGGCCAGAACAAAGCCATTGCTTAAAGAAAAAAATAAGCAAACACGTTTGGTTTTCGCCAAAAGGCATGTGGGAGACTCCCCAAACATGTGGAAGAAAGTACTCTGGTCAGATGAGACTAAAATTTAGCTTTTTGGCCAACAAGGAATACGCTATGTCTGGCGCAAATCCAACATCTCTCATCACCCCGAGAACACCATCCCCACAGTGAAGCATGGTGGTGGCAGCATCATGCTGTGGGGATGTTTTCCATTGGCAGGGACTGGGAAACTGGTCAGAATTGAAGGAATGATGGATGGCGCTAAATACATGGAAATTCTTGAGGGAAACCTGTTTCAGTCTTCCAGAGATTTGAGACTGGGACGGAGGTTCACCTTCCAGCAGGACAATGACCCTAAGCATACTGCTGAAGCAACACTCGAGTGGTTTAAGGGGAAACATTTAAATGTCTTGGAATGGCCTAGTCAAAGCCCAGACTTCAATCCAATTGAGAATCTGTGGTATGACTTAAAGATTGCTGTACACCAGCCTGATTGCATATAATTTACCGGTTCCATTTCATGCCATGCTGTTCATATAAATAATTTATTCTAATTTACTGGTTTCTCACCGTTTTTTCCCCCGGGAAAATCTCGGTAACCAGGTTCCCGCCATTCAACCCTAATCAGGTTTATGGTCCCCTTCCTTGTAGTGGAGACCATTGAAGGCTCCCAGCTCCCTATGGGACATGAGGACGACAAAGACGCTGTCTGACAAGGAGTGCTCCTCACCTTTAGAGAATGCTTTCACAGCATCGGCCATCTCCTGCAAGAGTACACTAAAAGTTAGTCACACGAGACAAACCATAGACTACTGAACATTCTTCTAGACCTTCCAGGCATTCTTCTAGAAGCAGGAGAGAAGTTTTCCCTGTGTACCTGTCCAGACAGGTTTCTGTGTTTCACCACGTCATATCACAGACCGCTGTGAAGCCTCTCCATGTTCTCTTCGTCCTTCTCCACCCTTCCTCTCAGAATGTTCTCATCATCAAACTCCACATTGTTTATGAGCATGGCCAGGCGATTCCGACCAGACTCACCCATTGGAGGGTAAATCTTATAGAGCAAAGCAATGACAGGTGCAAAGGTTATTTAACAGTAATATAGCCTAGCTAAAATTAAACTCGTCAGAAAATTGGTCACACTTTACAAGTGGTGCTAAAACCACTGTGTAATAACAGTATAGGTACACATTTTTACACTGTTTTTGCAGTTTGTAAAATTACAAGTTGAGACATTGATGTTTGATAACACTGTAGGACTAGATTGTGGCTATGCTTTTTTTTAAATGACTTTAGAGTAACTCAAATGACTGCTTCTTAAACTGTGACACTGACGGTCTTGACGCCTTGACACTGCCATAATTTAGAGAGGAGGATAATCTATATCTGGCCCTCTAGTATGGTGAAAGGAATGCCCTTTGTTTCAGAGACTTTTTCTATCAAAAAACTTCAACATCCAACAATGAACACTGGGACAATATATTTCAACATCCGAATGTTGGAAATGAGGAGAAATGGAATATGGAAAATGTATGTATATTTTGTGACGTCATTAAAAATGGTATAAAGGCGTTTTAACGAAAACGTTGTGACTTGAAGAGCTTTTACACTGTGTATATCAGGCTTAGATCCTTTACCTTGTGTAGAAAATATCAAGGAGGAAGACAATGTTTTCCTGAAGATAGGAATGTGATTTTCTTACCCAAAAGGGCTGGCAGTTCGGGGCAAGGTATTAGGATTACTGTGAGAGTAGTTCCCAAATGTATCCAAGTGTTGCTTCTCTTCCTCTCTCGCTTTCTCTTTTTCTTTAACTCGCCATCTGTTGTAACAAGTGTCATATTGTGTTAGTCTGCTAGGGACCCGTTTTCGTTGTATTAAGTTCTAATCCCTAACCTATACGTGTATGTGTTTGTATCTTGTGTTATCATTTTTAATTAGTTAGTAAATAAATAATTACATCAATTTGTGTGGTACGGAATGATCAGTAAGACCCGGGTTTGTGCAGATTTAAAGAGTCTAAGACTTTCAGAATGAGACTGATATGAGGTAAATTATTAATAAGTGAATGTTAAATGATATAAGACAGGGTTCCCCAATTAGATTTCCAAAAGGGCCAAATTTGGTCAGGCATGCCAAGCCGAGGGCCAACATGTTTGTTTTTTTGGCGACAGTTTTATGTTTTTATCAGTTTTCACTTCTATTGTGATTTTATAATTATTAGTAGTGGTGTTAGGAGTCACATAAGAGAAAAATGAAAAATACTAAATTAGTCCAAAACCAACTATTTAATTATGAAATGCCCTTGGAGCATATTCTGTGCAAACAGTCAGCAAACAAAAAGTCCAGCAAACACATTCACACACACACACACACACACACACACAAACAGCGCCCACTTCTGTCTGGAACACCCATGCTTTGGATATATGCGTTCAGGCGGTCTTTCTAAGAGAAGAGACAGAAGGACAAACACAGACAGACAGAGATTTTTTGTTAGGTACTTTTCAAATGTGTTATCAGAATATGCCACATTAGTTTTTAAACTTTTAAAATATGTGAACCAAATAATATCAAGCTGTTAACAACCAAAAGTGTTTGATATTAATGTGACAATATAATTAATTAGCTTTTATTTGTGTATTTTTTTTATTGCTGTGTATTAAGTTTTAAATTTTACTAACTAGTTGGATGCCATTTACTTTTATTTAAGCTGTGTAGCATATTTAGTAGGAAACATGCTATTAAATATGAAATGGTTATTTCATTGTAATAATTATTATACCACAAGAAGATTGAAAAATAGAAACAAAAAAATATTGGATCTGGTTCACTCACCAATCAGTGAGAGAAGTGAGAGCGACGGGATGAGGCAACCTTTCTGATGTCAGGCTTGTATTCTGTTGTGGCAATCCTGAGGCACTGTCCAAGATGTGAATCTGAGAGTCTGTTTCTGTCCTGGCTCTTGATAGCATTCATTGAAGAAAATGCTGATTCACAGATGTATGTTGAGGGGAACATCGTGAGTAGGAGCATTGCAATATCTCTGGTGTTTTTAAAACGAGCTTGGGGAACCACGTTGATCCAAAAGTCACTCACCAGTGCATCCTTGTGTTGAGCTTTGAGCAAATCAGATGTTCCCATCTCCAAGATTTCCATCTGAAGAGCAGCCTCATCTATGGAAGGCACCAGCTTTTTGGCCTCTGCAGTCCACTGGCCGTCAGCTGACACAGAAAACGGCTGTCTTACAAAGAGAAGGATGTCAGCTGAGAGTTTAGGGGAGCTTTCAAATCTTTCCTTTAAATTTTCTGCCAGCCTGGACACAAAATCCTTCATTGCTGGATCTTCCTGCATTTTATTCTTCTCACAATGCTCATGCAGACGTGGAAAGTGCAACTTTCTCCCATGAATGTCTCTCTCCAGGAGGTGCAGCTTTGACCGGAAAGCTTCAATCGCCTCATACATGTCAGCAACAGTGTGGTTCTTGCCATGTAGTCGCAGGTTAAGGTGATTTAGATGAGACATGATGTCACACAAAAAAGTAACATCTGATATCACCTTGTTGTCAGTTAAAAAGCTCAAAAAGTCGCTGGCTTTTTGGCTCTGCAGGCTGGATAAAAATGACACAAGTTCATCACGCAGGTCACACACCCTCTCCAACACACGGCCTTTGCTCAGCCAGCGAACGTCATTGTGGAGCAAATTATCCTTGTGTTCAGCTGACATTTCCTCGAGTAATGCTCTAAAAAGGCAATGCTGCAGACTAGAGCTCTCACGGACAAAGTTAACAAGTCGAGTCACAGTATCCATGGTCTCTTTCAATTTTCCACACAGTTTTGCGCACAAAACTGACTTGTGAATAATGCAGTGAAATGCCAGGAGTGCTGGGTTAACGGCAGAAAGCCTGCTTACCAAGCCGTGGCGGTGTCCCACCATTGACGGAGCCCCGTCGGTAATAACAGAGACAATTTTACTCACATCTAAGCCATTCCTTTCGAAGAACTGTGTCAGCTCGTTGAACATTATTTCCCGGTTGTACGCCCGGGTAGATCAAAACGCAGCAGCTCCTCCCGGAATGTCTTCCCATCAAAAAATCTTGCGAACACAGACAGCTGTTCCATGTCGGTTCGGTCACAAGACGAGTCTATTGCCAGTGTGGTGTCGAGACAACGATGCTGATATGCTGTGATGACAAGAAATCCGCTGACACTGTCCTTGATTATAATGGTTTATTACATCAAAGATTACAGTATCAATTTACAGACTCCTGCAGAAATCCGGAGAACAACTGACCCAATCTCTAATATGTTATTCTCTCCGTCCTTTGTTCAAAATATGGTATTTATATCCTATGTAATATTAGATGGGTGGTTTTTGATAGACCGATCCCTGGCCTCCCCATATCTCCAAATGTCCTCTATTCCAAGAAGCCTATGTAGTAATGCTTTCCAGATGTTTCAGCAAAGCAGAGTAAAGTTAATCTATCACACCATTTGCAAACGTCAGCAAAATCATAGACTTTCAGATACTATATATTTCCCCCCTTCGAGACTAATTAAGTCTCGAAAACAAAAAGAATAGGATTATGACAAATAACAATTTTTGTTCTTGAGTAACTTTAGCAATAAACGAAAATTTATGGAGAGTAAACACAGATTTATATAGACACATTTTTATATGGAGTGTAAATAAATTGTTATGGAGTGGAAATAAATTGTTATTGAGTGTAAGAGCGAAAAACCTGTCTGGCAGCTTTCATTCCAAATATCCATCAATCAATCAAGACAGGAAAATTCTCTCACAGCCCCTCTGCCCCAGGCGACCACCTAAGTACTCCAGATCAATTTATAAATCTTTATCAAATGCATTTTAAGCTACAGTGGGGAAAAAAGTATTTAGTCAGCCACCAATTGTGCAAGTTCTCCCACTTAAAAAGATGAGTGAGGCCTGTAATTTTCATCATAGGTACACGTCAACTATGACAGACAAATTGAGAGAAAAAATTCCAGAAAATCACATTGTAGGATTTTTTATGAATTTATTTGCAAATTATGGTGGAAAATAAGTATTTGGTCACCCACAAACAAGCAAGTTTCTGGCTCTCACAGACCTGTAACTTCTTCTTTAAGAGGCTCCTCTGTCCTCCACTCGTTACCTGTATTAATGGCACCTGTTTGAACTTGTTATCAGTATAAAAGACACTTGTCCACAACCTCAAACAGTCACACTCCAAACTCCACTATGGCCAAGACCAAAGAGCTGTCAAAGGACACCAGAAACAAAATTGTAGACCTGCACCTGGCTGGGAATACTGAATCTGCAATAGGTAAGCAGCTTGGTTTGAAGAAATCAACTGTGGGAGCAATGATTAGGAAATGGAAGACATACAAGACCACTGATAATCTCCCTCGATCTGGGGCTCCACGCAAGATCTCACCCCGTGGGGTCAAAATGATCACAAGAACGGTGAGCAAAAATCCCAGAACCACACGGGGGACCTAGTGAATGACCTGCAGAGAGCTGGGACCAAAGTAACAAAGCCTACCATCAGTAACACACTACGCCGCCAGGGACTCAAATCCTGCAGTGCCAGACGTGTCCCCCTGCTTAAGCCAGTACATGTCCAGGCCCGTCTGAAGTTTGCTAGAGTGCATTTGGATGATCCAAAAGAGGATTGGGAGAATGTCATATGGTCAGATGAAACCAAAATAGAACTTTTTGGTAAAAACTCAACTCGTCGTGTTTGGAGGACAAAGAATGCTGAGTTGCATCCAAAGAACACCATACCTACTGTGAAGCATGGGGGTGGAAACACCATGCTTTGGGGCTGTTTTTTCTGCAAAGGGACCAGGACGACTGATCCGTGTAAAGGAAAGAATGAATGGGGCCATGTATCGTGAGATTTTGAGTGAAAACCTCCTTCCATCAGCAAGGGCATTGAAGATGAAACGTGGCTGGGTCTTTCAGCATGACAATGATCCCAAACACACCGCCCGGGCAATGAAGGAGTGGCTTCATAAGAAGCATTTCAAGGTCCTGGAGTGGCCTAGCCAGTCTCCAGATCTCAACCCCATAGAAAATCTTTGGAGGGAGTTGAAAGTCTGTGTTGCCCAGCGACAGCCCCAAAACATCACTGCTCTAGAGGAGATCTGCATGGAGGAATGGGCCAAAATACCAGCAACAGTGTGTGAAAACCTTGTGAAGACTTACAGAAAACGTTTGACCTGTGTCATTGCCAACAAAGGGTATATAACAAAGTATTGAGAAACTTTTGTTATTGACCAAATACTTATTTTCCACCATAAATTGCAAATAAATTCATTAAAAATCCTACAATGTGATTTTCTGGATTTTTTTTTCTAATTTTGTCTGTCATAGTTGACGTGTACCTATGATGAAAATTACAGGCCTGTCTCATCTTTTTAAGTGGGAGAACTTCACAATTGGTGGCTGACTAAATACTTTTTCCCCCACTGTATGATGCAATTGAATACACATGAAAACCTCAGAAAACAAAATACAATCAAAAATGTCCACATTCAGGCTGGTTGACCCATCGGACCCTCCTGTGGATTCTCTCTGTCCCTGCCTAGACCCAATATCCCTAAGCTTCAACGAAATAAACAAAAACATCTGAGGTCCCCACATGTACCCAACAACAGAAAACATCATTCTTCAAAAATTATTATAGAAAGAATATAACACTGGAATGTAGTCCACTACACTGCAGCTCCTCCACAGTGTCGACTTTCAATGCAACGTCAATGATGGAATCTGAACATTTCCACACCTTCCTAGTTCCACTTCCTCCAGTCCATTCATATTGTCCATGTTTGAGTATTTGAATCCTACTCTACACATCCCCATATACTTCTGGAAGAAAAGAAAAGACCAACCAGTATCTTTTTCAAAGCAACACATGAAAATTAAAACATCAATATCAAAATAATATAAAATGATATATAAATGATATATAAAATTAATCACATTCCATTTCCCCCTTTGATTCATAAGAAAACACTAAATATCACAATAATATGTAAAGACGTGAAAAATTATCTCTCAATCAGATATTACAAATTTCCTAGAGTTACTTCAACCCTAGTTTTCATAACTTTTTTGGTCTGACTTTTTTCCCCAATTTTTTCAAAATCCATTTCCCTGATTTATCCACAAAACACTTTCCCATTTTCTGAGGATATTCGATCGAGAAGTTCCCACCTGCTTATGACTTCTTTACACAAGAACTTTGCAACCGACTGAGCATCTTTTCACCTAGTTGGACATATTATGCACCTCTTGGTGTAGGAATGTAACCAGGAAGAACAGTCACACCCCTGTGAACATTATTTTTAGACAGATTGTGCACCTGCCTATGACATAGTCAACCTGTTAAAGCAAATATGGTTCCCAAAAACCATACTCCTTTGTGATCTTTCTCCTAACCTCCCCCCTTGCAACATTAGCTAACCCATGTGCTTCCTGAATCATCAGACCTAATAGGTCAAGAGGCGCTACTATCAACCCCTCATGGTTTCTCCAAAGACAACAAAGGATTGTTACTCGGGGGATTTTTCATTGTCTTCAAAACACCTGCTTTCGAAAGTCCTTCAATTTGTGGTTCGATCCCTTGGATTGCTTCATCTTTCAATGGATACTGATTCTTCCAAGGAGGTCTGGCTCCTGGACGAAGTTCAACTTTCACCTCAATTGGGCTGATTTCACAAGTCCAATATCAGTACTGTTTTGAGACCACAAACATTCTGGAACTTGTTGCAACATCTCCTCTTTCATAGGGTCTGAATCCATCTTCGAACTGCAAATAGATTAATGTGTCATCCGTACAGCTTGTGGCTCTCCTTGCCCTTGAGCCGAAATCATGATTTTGAGAAATCGCTGATCTTCACTCCTCCAAATCACCAAATTCTCTTTCATCTGTACGAAAACAGCTTTCTCTGCTTCTGTCATCATTTCTCCTATATGCTTCTGCTCATAGCCTTCAGAAACCAACAAGGTCACATGTGGCACACTCTTCTCAATCTCAAATTCTTTATACAGATAATCGTCTGTGTTTATCTTCATAGCTGCTCCTTGTGGTCCTAAAATTATGCAACATGAGCTGAGTTGAACTTTCTTTGGATGATGACTCAACCATTCCTCTGAGTTCGATTGGGCAGCATTCTTGAAATACTTGAGCGTACAATGAAATGTATATTCCGGAAGCCTCGCATCTGGCATATTTGCCACAATGAATTTCTCCCATATCTTAGCCTGCTTCAAAAAATCTTCACTGAGATTTCCAATCCAGAATACTGAAGAAGAATCCATCTCTGTCGTCATCAACAATTGGTAAACCTTTTCCTTTGGCACTTCTACCAGACAGCCGTCTGGTGTACATTTTATTGTACAGTTCAATTTACACAATGCATCTCTTCCCAACAATGCGATAGGTGTATGTTCCGATACCAGTATGGGTATTGTAATTTTCTGATTTTCATAGCAGAGTGTCACGGTCGTCTATGTCGTCCAAGTATGACCAAGGCGCAGCGTGTCCAAGAAACATGACTTTATTGTAGAATAAACGACAAAACAAAACAAGAACCGTAACGTCCTCAGTACACCGACTGAACTTGGAACAAAAACCCACAACCCCCAAAGGAAAACACACAGATAAATATGGCTCCCAATCAGAGATAACGAGCCGACAGCTGCCACTCGTTACCTCCGATTGGGAGTCATTGACCAAACCTAGAAATGAACGTGACAGAAATGCAAACATAGAAATACACCCAAAACCCAACAAAACAAAATACACCCTGGCTCAAATACACAAGTCCCGGAGCCAGAGTGTCACAGTACCCCCCCCTAAAGGTGCGAACTCCGGTCGCACCAGCATAAGGACTAGGGGAGGGTCTGGGTGGGCGTCTGTCCACGGTGGCGGCTCTGGCCCCGGTCGTGATCCCCACCCCACCACAGTCACAACCTGCTTCAGTAGCTTCCTCCCAATGACCACCCTCCAACTAACCCCACCTGGACTAAGGGGCAACACCGGACTAAGGGGCAGCACCGGACTAAGGGGCAGCACCGGACTGAGGGGCAGCTCCGGACTGAATGGCGGATCCTGGCTGGCTGGCTCTGGCGGATCCTGGCTGGCTGGCGGATCCGGGCTGGACGGCTCTGGCGGATCCTGGCTGGACGGCTCTGGCGGATCCTGGCTGGACGGCTCTGGCGGATCCTGGCTGGACGGCTCATGGCTGGCTGACGGATCTGGCTGCTCATGGCTGGCTGACGGATCTGGCTGCTCATGGCTGGCTGACGGATCTGGCTGCTCATGGCTGGCTGACGGATCTGGCTGCTCATGGCTGGCGGAAGGCTCTGGCTGATCCTGTCTGGCGGACGGCTCTGGCTGATCCTGTCTGGCGGAAGGCTCTGGCTGATCCTGTCTGGCGGAAGGCTCTGGCTGATCCTGTCTGGCGGAAGGCTCTGGCTGATCCTGTCTGGCGGAAGGCTCTGGCTGATCCTGTCTGGCGGAAGGCTCTGGCTGCTCCTGTCTGGCGGAGAGCTCTAGCGGCTCCGGTCTGGCGGACGGCTCTGAAGGCTCATGGCAGACGGGCGGCTTTGCAGGCTCAGTACAGACGGGCAGTTCCTGCGGCGCTTGGCAGACGGACAGTTCAGACGGCGTTGGGCAGACGGGCAGTTCAGACGGCGTTGGGCAGACGGACAGTTCAGGCCCCGTTGGGCAGACGGGCAGTTCAGACGGCGTTGGGCAGACGGACAGTTCAGGCCCCGTTGGGCAGACGGCAGACTCTGGCTGTCTGAGGCGCATCGTAGGCCTGGTGCGTGGTGCCGGAACAGGAGGTACCGGGCTGAGGACACGCATCTCAGGGCTAGTGCGGGGAGAAGCAACAGGGCATGCTGGACCCTGGGGACGCACCGTAGGCCTGATGCGTGGTGCCGGAACTGGAGGTACCGGGCTGAGGACACGCATCTCAGGGCTAGTGCGGAGAGAAGGAACAGGCCGGACCGGGCTGGCGACGCGCACCGTAGGTTTGGTGCGAGTGGCAGGAACAGGCCGGGTCGGGCTGGCGACGCGCACCGTAGACTTGGTGCGGGTGGCAGGAACAGGCCGGACCGGGCTGGCGACGCGCACCGTAGGTTTGGTGCGAGTGGCAGGAACAGGCCGGGTCGGGCTGGCGACGCGCACCGTAGGTTTGGTGCGAGTGGCAGGAACAGGCCGGGCTGGGCTGGCGACGCACACCGTAGGTTCTGTGCGTGGAGCAGGAACAGGCCGGGCTGGGCTGGCGACGCACACCGTAGGTTCTGTGCGTGGAGCAGGAACAGGCCGGGCTGGGCTGGCGACGCACACCGTAGGTTCTGTGCGTGGAGCAGGAACAGGCCGGGCTGGGCTGGCGACGCACACCGTAGGTTCTGTGCGTGGAGCAGGAACAGGCCGGGCTGGGCTGGCGACGCACACCGTAGGTTCTGTGCGTGGAGCAGGAACAGGCCGGGCTGGGCTGGCGACGCACACCGTGGGCTTGATGCGTGGAGTAGGAACAGGCCGGGCTGGACTGGCGACGCACACCGTGGGCTTGATGCGTGGAGTAGGAACAGGCCGGTCCGTACTGGGAACACACACCACTGGCTTTAACTGGGGATCAGGAACGGGCCGGACCGGACTGGTAACACACATCAGTCTCTCACGCCGTGCCGCAACAACTTCCCTTCCTCTACTCGCCAATGGCTCCCGTAATCCGATAGCCTTCTCTCCACGTCTCCCTGTGGCAGCCTCCTGCTGCCCAGCCGCCTAGCCATGTGCCCCCCAAAAAACTTTTTTGGGGTTGCCTCTCGTCCCTCCGACGATGGCCCTGCCGACGCCGTTGCTCCTCTCTCCGTCGCCTCTCCACTGTTTCGCTCCATGGACGGCGATCCATCCCATCCAGGATCTCCTCCCAAGTCCAGGACCCTTTTCCGTCCAAAATCTCCTCCCATGTCCAGGAATCCTTTGGAGCTGGGTCCTGTTGCCGCTTGACACGCTGCTTGGTCCTCTTATGGTGGGTTTTTCTGTCACGGTCGTCTATGTCGTCCAAGTATGACCAAGGCGCAGCGTGTCCAAGAAACATGACTTTATTGTAGAATAAACGACAAAACAAAACAAGAACCGTAACGTCCTCAGTACACCGACTGAACTTGGAACAAAAACCCACAACCCCCAAAGGAAAACACACAGATAAATATGGCTCCCAATCAGAGATAACGAGCCGACAGCTGCCACTCGTTACCTCCGATTGGGAGTCATTGACCAAACCTAGAAATGAACGTGACAGAAATGCAAACATAGAAATACACCCAAAACCCAACAAAACAAAATACACCCTGGCTCAAATACACAAGTCCCGGAGCCAGAGTGTCACACAGAGCTCAATTGGTTCCGTAAGAGGAATCAGCTGTTTCACTCCCTCAAATCTGATTATCCTAATTAGTTGATTGGACATAGGGAGATGTGTAGCATCTTCAGTCCGAACACAGGTAAAAGCAGCTCCGCTATCCGCCATCACTTCCAATGGTCGTTTGTTTACTTTCACCTCAATTGTTGGATCTTTTTCCGGTCCTGATGCTACCAGCTGACACCCCCCTTTCGGATCTTCTGGGCACCTCTAGAATCCTTGCTCCGGGCCCCTATAAGGGTTCACCGGTCCTCCAGATGATCTTGACTGGCCCCTGTATCTTCCTCTGAAATTCCCTCTGGTGTTTCCTCCTGGCCCATTACACTCACGGGCAAAGTGACCAACCTGTCCACAATTATAACACACTTCTGAAGATTGCTGGAAGTATGGCTTAAATCTTCCTCCTCTTCCTCTTCCTAAGCCTTCTCGTCCTCTTCCTCTCCAATTCTGTGTCTGTCCAGAAACTGGCTGTGGATATGAAACAACTGGTACCACTATTGGTGGCTGGTACAATTGCGGTTGGAACTGGTTCGGTTGAAGCTGTGGCAGTGATTGTTGATTTGGTGGACACTGATTCTGCATAACCAAAGCTTGTTTATTCTCCTTCTTATTCTCCACCAGTTGTATTTGATTGAGTTTTCTGAGAGTTTCTTGGTCCTGTTCTTTCTGGTTGTGTTCCTTTTTCCGGTACAGATCCACTTGATGGGCTATATGATCTGTATAGACACCTTTTGTCATGCTTCCAAGTCCAACCACCTCTGCCAGTTTGCTCCTTACTGGTGAGGGCAGTCCCATCTGCAGTTCAGCTCGCAAAATTGACTGCTCAATTTGACTCACATCTGGATCATTTCCGGTAATATTTCTCCACATTTGATGAACTCTTGACACATAGGCTCTCGGATTTTCTTGTTGTCCTAGTGGGTCAATCAGAATGTTGTCAGGATGCACATTTGTTGGGAACGTATCTTTCAGTGCTCTCCACAGCCGATTTCTACTTGCAGCCAACAATTCAGGATCATTCACCGCAGTCCCCACATATCGATGAAGTCCAGCTCTCTGAAAAATGTCTTCCATACCTGGAATCCCAAGGAGATTAGCCAAAAGTCTCTTAATGCCTCCTATGGCAGACTGTGTTCCCACCGTAATTTCTTCCAATTTTGAAATCCAAGGATATGCTCCATCTTGAAGAGTAGGCAGCTTCTCAAGTATATCTGACATATCGGTATTCTGCAAAGGCTTATACTCCAGGTTCTGTCCTCGAATTATCACTGGCATCATCTTCTTACTTGTGCTCCCTTGTCTTGGCCTCAATGTACAGTGAGGGAAAAAAGTATTTGATCCCCTGCTGATTCTGTACGTTTGCCCACTGACAAAGACATGATCAGTCTATAATTTTAATTGTAGGTTTCTTTGAACAGTGAGAGACAGAATAACAACATAAAAATCCAGAAAAAAGCATGTCAAAAATGTTATAAATTGATTTGCATTTTAATGAGGGAAATAAGTATTTGACCCCTCTGCAAAACATGACTTAGTATCTCAGGAGGGATTTTGTCCCACTCCTTTTTGCAGATCTTCTCCAAGTCATTAAGGTTTTGAGGCTGACGTTTGGCAACTCGAACCTTCAGCTCCCTCCACAGATTTTCTATGGGATTAAGGTCTGGAGACTGGCTAGGCCACTTCAGGACCTTAATGTGCTTCTTCTTGAGCCACTCATTTGTTGCCTTGGCCGTGTGTTTTGGGCCATTGTCATGCTGAAATACCCATCCACGACCCATTTTCAATGCCCTGGCTGAGGGAAGGAGGTTCTCACCCAAGATTTGACGGTACATGGCCCCGTCCATCGTCCCTTTGATGCGGTGAAGTTGTCCTGTCCCCTTAGCAGAAAAACACCCCCAAAGCTTAATGTTTCCACCTCCATGTTTGACGGTGGGGATGGTGTTCTTGGGGTCATAGGCAGCATTCCTCCTTCTCCAAACACGGCGAGTTGAGTTGATGCCAAACAGTTCAATTTTGGTCTCATCTGACCACAATACTTTCACCCAGTTCTCCTCTGAATCATTCAGATGTTCATTGGCAAACTTCAGACGGCCCTGTTTATGTGCTTCCTTGAGCAGGGGGACCTTGCGGGCGCTGCAGGATTTCAGTCCTTCATGGCGTAGTGTGTTACCAATTGTTTTCTTGGTGACTATGGTCCCAGCTGCTTTAAGATCATTGACAAGATCCTCCCGTGTAGTTCTGGGCTGATTCCTCACCGTTCTCATGATCATTGCAACTCCACGAGGTGAGATTTTGCATGGAGCCCCAGGCCGAGGGAGATTGACATTTATTTAGTGTTTCTTCCATTTGCGAATAATCGCACCAACTGTTGTCACCTTCTCACCAAGCTGCTTGGCGATGGTCTTGTAGCCCATTCCAGCCTTGTGTAGGTCTACAATCTTGTCCCTGACATCCTTGGAGAGCTCTTTGGTCTTGGCCATGGTGGAGAGTTTGGAATCTGATTGATTGATTGCTTCTGTGGACAGTTGTCTTTTATACAGGTAACAAACTGAGATTAGGAGCACTCCCTTTAAGAGTGTGCTCCTAATCTCAGCTCGTTACCTGTATAAAAGACACCTGGGAGCCAGAAATCTTTCTGATTGAGAGGGGGTCAAATACTTATTTCCCTCATTAAAATGCAAATCCATTTATAACATTTTTGACATGCGTTTTTCTGGATTTTTGTTGTTGTTATTCTGTCTCTCACTGTTCAAATGAACCTACCATTACAATTATAGACTGATCATTTCTTTGTCAGTGGGCAAACAAAATCAGGAGGGGATCAAATACTTTTTTCCCTCACTGTATACCTCTTCTCCAATTCTTGGGATCCTTTTTTCAGCAGTTTTTTCTTCTGTATCTTCAGCTTCTTGAGTTGTTCTTCCAGTTCTCTTACTTCTTCTAAATTATTGGCCTTATCCAGGCATGATATGCATCGATCTACAGTGGGGAGAACAAGTATTTGAGACACTGCCGATTTTGCAGGTTTTCCTACTTACAAAGCATGTAGAGGTCTGTAATTTTTATCATAGGTACACTTCAACTGTGAGAGACAGAATCTAAAACAAAAATCCAGAAAATCACATTGTATGATTTTTAAGTAATTAATTTGCATTTTATTGCATGACATAAGTATTTGATACATCAGAAAAGCACAACTTAATATTTGGTACAGAAACCTTTGTTTGCAATTACAGAGATCATACGTTTCCTGTAGGTCTTGACCAGGTTTGCACACACTGCAGCAGGGATTTTGGCCCACTCCTCCATACAGACCTTCTCCAGATCCTTCAGGTTTCAGGGCTGTCGCTGGGCAACACAGACTTTCAACTCCCTCCAAAGATTTTCTATTGCGTTGAGATCTGGAGACTGGCTAGGCCACTCCAGGACCTTGAAATGCTGCTTACGAAGCCACTCCTTCGTTGCCCGGGCGGTGTGTTTGGGATCATTGTCATGCTGAAAGACCCAGCCACGTTTCATCTTCAATGCCCTTGCTGATGGAAGGAGGTTTTCACTCAAAATCTCACAATACCTGGCCCCATTCATTCTTTCCTTTACACGGATCAGTCATCCTGGTCCCTTTGCAGAAAAACAGCCCCAAAGCATGATGTTTCCACCCCCATGCTTCACAGTAGGTATGGTGTTCTTTGGATGCAACTCAGCATTCTTTGTCCTCCAAACACGACGAGTTGAGTTTTTACCAAAAAGTTATATTTTGGTTTCATCTGACCATATGACATTCTTCCAATCCTCTTCTGGATCATCCAAATGCACTCTAGCAAACTTCAGACGGGCCTGGACATGTACTGGCTTAAGCAGGGGGACACGTCTGGCACTGCAGGATTTGAGTCCCTGGCGACGTAGTGTGTTACTGATGGTAGGCTTTGTTACTTTGGTCCCAGCTCTCTGCAGGTCATTCACTAGGTCCCCCCGTGTGGTTCTGGGATTTTTGCTCACCGTTCTTGTGATCATTTTGACCCCATAGGGTGAGATCTTGCGTGGAGCCCCAGATCGAGGGAGATTATCAGTGGTCTTGTATGTCTTCCATTTCCTAATAATTGCTCCCACAGTTGATTTCTTCAAACCAAGCTGCTTACCTATTGCAGATTCAGTATTCCCAGCCTGGTGCAGGTCTACAATTTTGTTTCTGGTGTCCTTTGACAGCTCTTTGGTCTTGGCCATAGTGGAGTTTGGAGTGTGACTGTTTGAGGTTGTGGACAGGTGTATTTTATACTGATAACAAGTTCAAACATGTGCCATTAATACAGGTAACGAGTGGAGGACAGAGGAGCCTCTTAAAGAAGAAGTTACAGGTCTGTGAGATCCTGAAATCTTGCTTGTTTGTAGGTGACCAAATACTTATTTTCCACCATAATTTGCAAATAAATTCATTAAAAATCCTACAATGTGATTTTCTGGAGAAAAAAAAATCTCAATTTGTCTGTCATAGTTGACGTGTACCTATGATGAAAATTACAGGCCTCTCTCATCTTTTTTAAGTGGGAGAACTTGACTAAATACGTTTTTTCCCCACTGTAAGTTGAAACAAGCACTTTCATTATGTTGATGACGTCTGGGTTGAGTCCCTTCCACTGGCCATGGTTGTTCAATGTCAGGCCAACGTTTATTCCATTTTCCAGATAACCTTGCAATACCATTAACTAGAGGATTATTATTTTGTACTACATCAACAGGAGTAATTACTTTCGTAGTTTTGATGTCCTTTTTCCCCATTGTAACCACTCTTTTATATTCCTTTATTGTGAATTATTTTATTATTATTATTATTATTATTTTAAACCAATTAATTAGTAAACCAAAAAATACTTTAGACTATGTAGTTTATCAATCCCTCCTATTTTGTATTTTTTATTTTGTATTTTGTATTTTAATTAATTAATTAATTAATTAATTAATTAATCAATATATTTCTTTATTTGTTATTAATTTATTAATTATGTTTTATTTTATTTTATTTTACCAAATTATTGAATAGTGGCAATCTTACCACATCCGATCAGGAAAAGTAAAGGAAACCAGTCAACTTCAGAGCAATCCAAAAAAGAAAGACCTGTAATCCAGCAACACTACAGCACCGACAAACCAATTGCTTAATAAGCACCCAATTACCTTCATTTTACAGAATAATGTCAGTGCTGGATTTCCAACACAACTCTAATCAAACCAACTCATACACAAAAAACTCCAATGTGCAATTCTTTAATTACATTAATTGATCAGTCTGTTGCCAAGTCCCTGTTAAATTGTCACAACATGAAATATGCTAGGCACACACAATATCCTGTATGGGAAAGTAAGTTTGTGAACAGAACAGTACTGGCCTTGATTGGACTTGATCCGGAGCAGCACACACTGTCGGGTGACGCACTTGTCAGCACCTCCTCTCTCTCTCTCTCTGTCTCCTCCTTCTTGTCTCTCACATGACAGGAGAACAAAGGAAACAGACAACAATTTAGTATTTTATGCATACCTATGTTCACATTCGCGCTAAGAAATAAGCAAACAGCTTAACTCAGGAATATTATAAATAGCGCAATAACATTTTATTTTATTTATTTATTTAATTATTTTTATTTTTAATCCGTCAACATATCTCTCATTTATGAATTCAATAGATCTCAATCAAATAGTTTCATAGTTAAGCAACAGCCACTTATCAAACAGAATACTTTATCCGTGTGTATTCAAAATCTGCCCCTTTCTTCTCTGTCTGCAGCACTAAGTCTGCGTGTCACAGCAGTTCAGTGCAGGCAGGGGAGTGGCATATTTGCTCTACGTAACTCTAATCTCATAAAATCCCACGCATGTGCAGCTCATTCACCAGTGCGATTTCAAAGCAAGAGGAGCTCTCCCAAGCAGCTCTCTCCAGACCAGCTGTCCCTCCGTTATTTCCAACACAGACAAACAGTAACACTTAACAAAACTCACAAACCAACACAGAACATAGAACACAAATCCTACTTCGAAGTTTCTGATCTTCACTTATTCTAATCTGCAGATTTATAGTTATTTTCTTATCCATTACAAATAATCGTCCTCCCAGGGGCTCATAGTTTTTTTAACAATTATTAAACGTTCTCTTTTATAGAGACTCATATAAGGTTTTAACCTTAACGTCCTCCCGGTGGCTCATATATAGTTAACAAGTATTAACGTTCTCTCTAATGGAGACTCATAAGATTTTAACCTTAACTAACATATTTCCTTACAAAAAACTAAAAGCCCTGTTGTCATAGCCTTAGTCGACACACAGCAGAGACCGCCCCTTTTACACACACACGCATAGGCTCTCTCTCTCACACACACACAATTCAACAAGAATGCATCCGTTCATACAATACACTAAGCATGCTACCGTCGCTCCTTATTTCTCATTGTTCCTTCCTACATTTCTGCTACCTCGAGTTGCAGATTTTCAATGAGAGGTTACTTGAACACATACCTCATCAACTATATGTCGAGAGGTAACGTACAATTGAATGCATCTTCCACAAACCCCAGTTCCCAGAACTGACCTTAAAAATCAACCTAGTGAGTTTTCAGGATTTTCGGCCCATCCTAATGATCGCCTCGTTTGAGGGCTTCCTTAAATCAGCGACGTCCTAAAAGTATACTTTTTCCTTATTTCCTGGCCTTATTTCTTCATGCTATTCCTGGACACTCCTTTTAATTTTATTCAAGCCAAATATCCGTGTGCCCAGTGTTAACAATTCCTATAGACACTCACCCCTGTTTGCGTTGTTCCCAACACAAACAAATTTAGAAATTTAGAACGGATTCTCATCCCACAGCAAATAAGAGCAAAGCGCACACACAAGTCCTAAAACGGTACATCTCCTCAACGCACACACACAGAAATGGAAATGGAGGCGATGGAAACATGCGTCTCCGAGTCCCTGCACCAGCGGTTCATACGTCCCTCCACTTCACCCGCCTCCTCAAGTTTATTTTTGTGAAGAAGAAAGAAGGAGGTCTGTACCCTTGCATTGATTACCAAGCACTGAACAAGGGGACAATACGTTATGATTATCCTCAACCCCTCATTCCATCTGTGATCAAGTCAATGCATGGGGCGCGCTTCTTCACAAAATTGTGCGTACAATCTGGTGCATATCCGAGAAGGGGACAAGTGGAAGACAGCATTCTGCACAACCACGGGGCATTACCAATACCTGGTGATGTCATACGGTTTGATGAATGCTCAATCAGTCTTCCAGTAATTTGTGAACGAGGTGTTTTGGGACATGCTTGGTCGCGGTGTAGTGGTCTACATCGATGACATTCTGGTGTATTCCACTACGTGCGCCGATTATGTGTCCTTGGTTCGCAAAGTGCTGGCCCGACTGTTGGAACATATCATCATTCCATTAGTTTTGTCTTGTTTATTACACACACCTGGTTCATATCCCCTCATTAATACCTGTATAACTGTTCCCTCTGCCCCCTTGTCTTTGTGTGTGATTGTTTATTGTGGAGGATAGCTAAGCTTGGTGAGCTCCGTGTATTTTGGTTATTTCCCTGTGTGCCTTGTATTTTCCAGTGCGCCTGTTTTGCGCACTAGAGTGTTTGACGCATTTCTGCATAACTCAGTATTTGCGGAATAAAGCCTGTTATTTACCCTCCTGCGCATGACTCACCTCATCACAAGCAGGTTTTCGTCAAGGATCTCTCTGTACTTTGCTCCGTTCATCTTTCCCTCGATCCTGACTAGTCTCCTAGTCCCTGCCGCTGAAAAACATCCCCACAGCATGATGCTACCACCACCATGCTTCACCGTAGGGATGGTGCTAGTTTTCCTCCAGACGTGACGCTTGGCATTCAGGCCAAATAGTTCAATCTTGGTTTCATCAGACCAGAGAATCTTGTTTCTCATGGGCTGAGAGTCCTTTACATGCCTTTTGGCAAACTCCAAGCGGGCTGTCATGTGCCTTTTACTGAGGAGTGGCTTCCGTCTGGCCACTCTACCATAAAGGGCTGATTGTTGGAGTGCTGCAGAGATGGTTGTCCTTCTGGAAGGTTCGCCCATCTCCACAGAGGAACTCTGGTGCTCTGTCAGAGTGACCATCCAAACTTCTTCCACTGTCTTCTTGGGGACCTTCAACACTGCAGACATGTTTTGGTACCCTTCCCCAGATCTGTGGGACCTTATATTGACAGGTGTGTGCCTTTCCAAATCATGTCCAATCAATTGAATTTACCAAAGGTGGACTCCAATCAAGTTGTAGAAACACCTCAAGGATGATCAATTGACACAGGATGCACAGCAGCTCCATTTCTACATTTACATTACATTTACGTCATTTAGAAACCTGTTTTTGTTTTGTTATTATGTGGTATTGTGTGTAGATTGATGAGGAACAGTTTTTATTTAATCCATTTTAGAATAAGGCTGTAATGTAACAAAATGTGGATAAAGTCAAGGGGACTGAATACTTTCCGAATGCACTGTATATCTTTATTTGTTATCCTCTACAGCATAACAAAATTATGACACCTTAAAGAATTTGTGGCTTAATTCTACTGTCCTGGTTGTATTATTATTTCATCAAAGCCATCATTTTCTCCATAAGTTTGAGACTGCAATTTTGTGGTAACGTTCTAGAGTATTGTGACAATGACTCGGTAGTCAAGCTTGCCTGTTCAAATATTACGCTGAATAACATATGATGTCTTGTTGCCACTTTGCTTTCTTTTTCTTGTACTATATTTCCTACAATATACTCATATGTAAGGAATGTAGAAATATATTTAAAGTCTTCAAAAGAGACAAAACACAAACCATTTAACACTTGTACCCCACATACAGCCTCTTTGCTTAACTTCTCATTTGGCTGTTTATTTGTAATTATACAAGGCAGATATGATACTGCACACCTTCCAGCTATATTTCACACTATTCTATTAGTTTATTTTCTAATATGTCCACCATTTTTCAATCTTTTTATGTATGGTGTTATGATGGTTAAAATCAGGCAGGCTAAAACATAACCTGATTCTTTATTTTTGTAATAATGAATTATGTGTTTTGCTACTTATAGTTGCTGTAATTGACCATACAAATAGGTGTCATTTTGGCATAATTTCTCTGTAGCCCAAAGAATAAAATAAATGTAAAAAATCTAATGAAGTTTATAATGTACTGTAACTGAGAATGTTTTGTGTCATGTTAGCTAGTTAACTGCATAACTACAGAGCAGTTGGGGAGCTGCCCTCCCTACCTTCAGGCTTTGCTCAAACAGATGCAAAGTGGGATCCTTGGGACGACCCTACACCCCAACCTGTTCTGCCACCTCTGGTCTCTTGGCCCACTGTTACATATACATTTCTGTTCTACATATACATTCTAGCAGTGATGGCTCATGACAGGTATGTCTCCATTTGTAAGCCATTGCGATATCAGAGCATTATGACCCCTTCTAAAGTGAAGATGTTGTTAGCCTTGGTATATTTTATTCCCATAGCTATTTTCTGTTTTCAAATGTTTATCACTTCAAGGCTCCCTTTGTGCAGATACAACATCAATACGTTTTTTTTTTGTGATAACTTAGCAGTTGTTAAACTCTCCTGTGTTGGAAGTGCACTGAGCAAGTCTATAATATATGTATCATAGCAAGCCTAGTAGTTTTACCTTTTGTGTTAGTTGTGCTCTCATATGTCATAATATTATTTATTTGCTTGAAAGCCTCAAAGGAGTCATGGAATAAGGCTTTTAATATGTGTGCTCCCCACTTGATCACTTTCATCAACTTCTCTGCCAGCAATTATTTTTTCTGTTGTTTACAACAGGCACAATAACTGGAGAGGTTAATGTATTAATATCAGTACAGTTCATTCTGTTCCCAACACTGTTGCACCCTATCATATATGGTATTAGTTGAAGAAACATCTCAAGGATGATCAATGATGAGATAGATTAGATCAAATAGATTGATGAGGGAAAAAAACAATATAATCAATTTAAGAATAAGGCTGTAACATAACAAAACAATTTTTCAAGCAATAATTTTTCTAGGACTGTCTGGGAGTGGTCTGAGTGCGGAGGGGAAAACTGAAAAGAAGCTATTATTGGCAGAGAGGTTTGGAACTATTTTTCTTGTTGGATTATTAACTAATTTACCGCCTGGTGATGTCAGCTGGCAGGCTATAACTCCATCCCACCAAAACAGGCTGCAGGCTAAATCTCCATCCTACCAAAACATACTGAAATTTCATAGTCTTTTCAAACAGCTCTTACTCTAAAAGGGCATTATAATTTTGTACAATTTCACAGTATTATTCTAAACTCATATAGTGGGAATATTTATAAAACAATGGAAAAAACAAGTGTTGGACTGCACTGGTACATTACTTGGTCAGGCAACAAGATGACTCCATGGTTGTGTTCACACAGGCAGCGCAATTCTGTCACGATCGTCGGGAACAGAGGACCAAGGCGCAGCGTGGAAGGTGAACATACTTATTTATTAAATGATACACGAACAAAACAACAAATCGATACGTGCCGTCCACAGGTGCAAAACACAAACCAACACGGAACAAGATCCCACAAACACTGTGGGAAAACCACCTGACTAAATATGGTTCCCAATCAGAGACAACCAGCAACAGCTGATACTCGTTGCCTCTGATTGAGAACCACTCTGGCCAACATAGATATACAAACACTAGACTAGACACAACGAGCACAAAACATAAACTCTACACACCCTGGCTCAACTTAAAAGAGTCCCTAGAGCCAGGGCGTGACAAATTCTGATATTTCTTCCACTAATTGGTCTTTTGACCAATCACATCAGATATTTTCACATCAGATCTTTTTTAGAGCTGATCTGATTGGTCAAAAGACCAATGAGTTAAAAAAATATCCAAATTTGGCTGCTTGTCTAAACGTATCAAGCGAAGCCAAACACAATCTCAGTCATTAGTAATTGACGCACCCATTGAAATCCGTCAGTTTATGGTAGAGATATCTGTTTATTTTCATTGGCTGCGTCTCAATCCACCGCATCCGCCTATGTCGGCCTTCTGCATCTGCGGTGGAAGGTGGCCGAGCTACAGCGGTGTTTGTCAGACCATGAGACATCTAAAAAATCGGTCTTCTCACGAAAACATCTGTAGCGTCCGAACGGTTTGGCCTACAAACTAATATGACCACTCTATGTAAAGATGAGACTCTCCATTTTGCTCCACACGGGACTCGTCTGAAGTCGGTAACTCCATTTGGACTACAAACTCCCCTTTCCCACTGTGGAAAGGGGAGACTCTCACAAACACGATGGTGTTCACCATTTTGCTCTATGACCCCCACAAGTGTCACGGGACTCATCTGAAGTAACCTTTCCTAATGAATGGAAGTATGGAGGCAGTTTAGTGCCAAACATAAATAAGGGGTTAAATATGTGTCCAAAAAAACAAAAATATTTCCTGGGCTTGTTATATCTCCTAGATATAGGACAGACACTTCAAAACCTTATTCCTTATTATTTATTTTTTGACTGTCTTCTTTGCCATTCATGAATGTGTTATTCTATATATATATATATATTTATACCTAAAGGGGTCCTAAAATTCCAAATCAAATATCTAAATAATCCATGGTATGACCATCTTAAAACAATTCCATATGCTAGCTTAGTAGAACCCCCCTAACGGCTAAGACTTTTATTAACGACAAATAAGTGGGGCAAAGTTATTCCACATGACGTCCATGAAAAATAATTCTGACGAAGGCCATTGATGGCCAAAACATCATGATTTTAATATTTAGATAAATAAAGTACCAGGTTTTTAATTGTGAGAGTGAGTTTCACCTTTTCCTTCCTGAAGTACATGAAAAAGAACACATGAAAATTGTCAATAGCTTTATGTAAAATAGATCAACAAGAAGGATATGTTGATACACACAAGTGCATCACCACAATACATTTATCTTAGGGCAGCAAATTTACGGTTGAACATCTGTCCAACTCTATTCCGAATCTGAGTGAGTTTCATCCCGTATATGATAGGGTTTACCAGAGGAGGCACAACTAGGAACTCCACCGCCATGATATTCCTCAGGGCCAGCAGACTGGTGTTGCTGCCATAGCGAGCGTACATCACATCGAAGGTGATGGATATGGTAAAGTTAGTCAGGGTGATCAGATGAGGCAGACAGGTCTGCATGAACTTTCTCCTCTCCGCCCGGGAACGCAAAGACGCTTTGATGATGTTCACATAGGAAATCAGGATGAGTATCGTTTGAGAGACGTGAGAAAACGTGAGAATGAAGCCGTAGAGGTTGATCAGTGTGGTGTCCACGCATGAAAGCTTCACGACCGCCCAGTTTGAGCAGTAGAGTTTATCGATGTAGACGCCACAGAGAGGTAAACTAGCTGTTAGTCCCATACCAATGCTACTTTCTAGCCATGAGAAAAGCCACGTAAGAAGAAGCAGTGTCCATACTTTTCGAGTGGTCATGATAGAGTGGTATTGTAACGGCTTGCAGATGGCAACATACCTGTCATATGCCATCACTGTCAAGCTGGTGAATTCACAGAAAGCGTAGGAGTAGATGACAAATATCTGGGTCATGCACCCAATGTATGTTATCACATGAGAGTCAAATAAAAGGTCATAAAGTATCTTTGGGTAGAAAGCTGAAGCGCCATAGCTACCATTAATACACAGATTACAGAGGAATAAATACATAGGTTCGTGCAACATTTTCTCCAGAAAAATGTTAATGATCAGTGTCAGATTGACAAAAATGGTGAAGAGGTATAGGATGAGAGTAAATCCGAAGTAGATGTGTTTGTTTGTCTGTGTCACGTTCAGTCCATGCAGCACAAACATTATCTCCTGGGAGGAGTTGAACACCATTGTCATTGACAGCAGGCACACATGACTAGTTTACACAGGACCTGAGAATGTTCAGTTTATCCAAGTTTCTGATGACATTCTAATAGTAACTGCCAACCGTACAGTAGCACTTTCAGCCTCACAACAATGATAGCTCTCCTTCACAGTGTTGTTGGTATTCAAAATGTCAGTTGAACATTATTTTGATTGCAGGACAACCCAAACCACCCAGCCTCAGCAGCCACCTACGGTACAATGCAGTGGGCAGACAGTCCGGCATTCAACATACATCACATTCTTGTGTGCATGAAACATTATAGTTAAAAACAAATCTTCACAAATCATTCAACTCATAGTTATGGAGGAACATTCAAAATATTGAACTGAATCCGTTAGATGAATAATCAAAACAAAGTAATAATTTCCAAGTCTTCAAAGTAAGTTCCCTTTGAAGATAATCATTGATGATCATTCATATGGTTGATGAATGATCAAAACAGAGTACGAACAACAATCAAGTTCTCCTTGAAGATGATAATTCGCATGGTCTGTGTATTTGTATCTCTGTTCTGAGTGCCAGAGCAGACCCCCTTGACCTGAGCAGACAAGATCATACCTGGGTATGACACTTCTCCACTCTCCGTGCCACTCCTTTATGGGGCAGTATCTGTGTATCTCAACTCCCATAGCAACGTGTGAGATGTTTGGAGTGACAGACAGGTGAAACTCTTAGACACACACTGCTCACGCTGGAGGTTACCTTCCTAATGAGACCACATCAATAAAATGGATTATGAGATGAGATGTGAAAAAAACAAGGTAATATTGTTCAAATTCATATTAACGCTTTCCACAAAATGCAAAGATCAAAGCAATGTTTAGCTCACATCTATGCAATTTTTATATTTTCAAGGTAGTGTTGTTACCTTGCTATATTTTTTAACAGAACATGTTTAGAGTATGGCCAAACTCCTACAGATGTCGGATCTTACTTTGATCACTCTTGTTGCTAAGAATTTTCCTGAACATCAGAAAATACAAATGAAAACCCACAGTTCTCTTTCTCTCCATGCGGTGGCTGTCAACACTGCACCAAATAGGTTACATTCATACTTGTAATTATTAGTACTTATCTGAAGAGTCTTGTCACTTCCTGACCACTCTGAGGATCTAACTGAGCGTTTCCCAAACTCTGTCCTCGGGACCACAAGGGGTCCCGAGGTCTGAGTTTGGGAAACCCTGATCTAACCGGTATCTGTGCTGGTATCATATCATATCACACCTCAGCATGTGGAAACCAGGGTTGGGGTAAATTCCATTTACATTTTAGTCCTTTATCAGATGCTCTTATCCAGAGCAACTTACAGTTAGTGCATTCATCTTCAGATAGCTAGGTGGCATAACCACATATCACAATCATAGTAAGTACATTTTTCCTCAATAAAGTACACTGAACAAAAATATGAACGCAACATGTAAAGTGTTGGTCCCATGTTTCATGAGCTGAAATAAAAGATACCAGAAATGTTCCATATGCACAAAAAGCTAATTTCTCTCAAATGTTGTGCACAAATTTGTTTACATATCTGTTAGTGAGCATTTCTCCTTTGCCAAGATAATCCATCCACCTGACAGGTGTGGCATATCAAGAAGCTAATTAAACAGCATGATCATTACACAGGTGCACCTTGTGCTGAGTACAATAAAACAGCACTCTAAAATGTGCAGTTTTGTCACACAACACAATGCCACAGATGTCTCAGGTTTTGAGGGAGCATGCAATTGGCATGCTGATTGCAGGAATGTCCACCAGAGCTGTTGCCAGAGAATTTATTGTTAATTTCTCCACCATAAGCTGCCTCCCACGTCGTTTTGGAGAATTTGGCAGTACCAGCCTCACAACCGCAGACCATGTGTATGGCGTCATGTGGGCAAGTGGTTTGCTGATGTCAACGTTGTAAACAGATTGCCCCATGGTGGCGATGGGGTTATGGTATGGGCATGCAAAAGCTACGGACAACTGCATTTTATCGATGGCAATTTGAATGCACAGAGATACCGGGATGAGATACTGGGGCCCATTGTCTTGCCACTCATCCGCTGCCATCACCTCATGTTTTAGCATGATAATGCACACCCCATGTCACAAGGATCTGAACACAATTCCTGCAAGCTTAAAATGTCCCAGTTCTTCAATGGCCTGCATACTCACCAGACATCTCACCCATTGAGCATGTTTGGGATGCTCTGGATTGATGTGTACGACAGCGTGTTCTAGTTCCAATATCCAGCAACTTCGCACAGCCATTGAAGAGGAGTGGGACAATATTCCACAGCCCACAATCAACAGCCTGATCAACTCTATGCGAAGGAGATGTGTCGCGCTGCACGAGGCAAATTGTGTTTTTTACGGTATCTGTGACCAACAGATGCATATCTGTTTTCCCAATCATGTGAAGTCCATAGATTAGGGCCTAATGAATTTATTTCAATTGACTTATTTCCTAATATGAACTGTAACTCAGTAAAATCTTTTACATTGTTGCATGTTGCATTTATATTTTTGTTCAATATAGCTATTAGCAAAGTCAGAGCTAGTAAGGTGGAGTGTTAGTTCAGGGGTGGGTGGGCCAAGAGACCAAAGGTGGCAGAACAGAGTGCTCGGGTTGGGATGTAGGGTTTGAGCATAGCCTGAAGGTAGGGAGGGGCAGTTCCTCTGGCTGCTCCATAGGCAAGTACCATGGCTTGATATCGGATCTTGAAATGATAAAGTATTTTACATTTAGATTCCAATAACTTAAGTGTATAATTGTTGTTGTTGTAATTTTTACCCCCCTTTTTGTGATTACTATCTTGTCTCATCGCTGCAACTCCCCAACGGGCACGGGAGAGGCAAAGGTTGAGTAATGCGTCCTCCGAAACATGACCCGCCAAACCGCACTTCTTAACACCCGCTCGCTTAACCCGGAATCCAGCTGCTCCAATGTGTCGGAGGAAACACCATTCAACTGGCGACCGAAGTCAGCCTGCAGGCGCCAGCACGCCACAAGGAGTCGCTAGAGCAGGATGAACCAGGCTGTAGTGACGCCACAACACTGCGATGCAGTTCCTTAGACTGCTGCGCCACTCGGGTGTCCCCAAGTGTATAATTCTTATTAAGACATTAAAATGTATGAACTAATTCCAAAGACTAGGCTACTATGCACAACTAATCGGAACAAATGAGGACAATGGCCAAGGTGTTAATAGCAATTAGCATTTGTGAAAATACATGTCCTACCAGAACTGATGACTTGGACTGGTTTAGTTCACAGAAAATCCAAACTCATGACTGTTGAGATATGTTTTTATTGTGTCAATACTTGGCTTTTACTTGTCATGATTAAAGATATTTAGACACACATCTAATCACTCGAAAACCGGCCATTTTACGCAGTGCAAGCCATTTCGCACCAGGGCCTGCTCTCAAAATCCTCCTCTCTCTCACTCGCTCAAACGCTAAAGCATTAATTGTATTAATAAATGTCCTACTGCTACTGTAAACCTAGGTCCTATTACTGCAAAAATGTATCTGAAATGCATCCGTACACATCAATAACTGTTGTTTTATATAGCTTAATAACAAGAGAGATATTGGTCTCCACTACGACATACAAGTGTCAAGTGTATTCGAAATGCAGCCGTAGGCTACACCTAAACTATAGCCTACTGTAGCCTATCAAAACTAATTGAACACATAGGCCTATAATATTAGATGTAGATGAAATTGAGAATAGTGCAGCCTGGTCTCATAGACTAGACTAAATTCGGGACACCCAAATTTGTATAACATGTTACGTTTGGTATGGTTACATAAGACAGAAGGTTACTTAAGGCAAAAACGAAAGGAGGGTGGGTAGTTGGTTGGTTGGTATGATACGTTACAAAATGTAATTCGTAACATATCATACTAAATGGAGGGAGACAGACTTACATTTACTATGTTACGTCTATCCCTGAGTCCAGGTTGAATAGTGAGGTAGCCTAAGGAATGGAGTGCAATGGTGCATGAAGGAGAAAAAAAAAAGAAAAGAAAATGTGCAAAAAAATGCAGTTCAAGTTTTTTTTTTTATCTATATATTATCAGAAAAGAGGACATCCTAAGATTTCTAACAAACGTAAGGTTGCCAATCAACTGAAAATGTTTTGTTCAAACGAGTGAAGGCATACTGAATGAACAACAGAGACAAAATGCAATATCAAAGTTTATTAAAATAGTTTGGGGAATGGCCTCCTCTCCGAGAGAACATTTGATGGCAGGTAGCCCTATGTCACATTAATGGATGTTGTGAAAACCGATAATGTTTGTGTTTCCCTGTCTGATTTGATTAGCTGATATGAGCTGATGGCCCATCAGCTGAATTACAGATGTAGGAGCTATATTTTAGCCAGTTTACTACATAAGGAAAACAATCCTGTAGCAACAGGAAATGTGAATAATTATGTGGATTATAATTAATGGACATTTTGGTAGGGGTTGATACATTTTTAAGCAAATTAAGTCTGAAATGTCAGTGGAAATTACAAAATTTAGAAGCCTTTTAAAACCTCATACACTACATGTTTGCATTTTCTGCTGTGCAGGAAATTTCCTGCAACAACAGGGTGATCATATTAAAATCCTACACCTATAGTACACAGCCCTGACTAATATTAGGCTTAGGGATGACTGAAAGACAATACCGTTATGCCTGCAACTTGACAGATGGCCACTTGTTTTAGTCTTGCTGGAAATTGCAATCATTAAAGACAGCTCCTTTGGGGTTTCAGTGGTTTGAAATGGGTAATATTCTGCCACCCAATTTATATAGGAATTACTTCAAAGGAAGGTAAAACATTATATGTAATATTGTGTGTTTGAGATATAACATAAAAGTGTATACCACATAGAAACGCAGAGACATTGGGATGTTAAGTCATGAATTGAATGCCCGTTCATTATCCTGATGCCTTAAGGTATTTAGAAGCTGGTCAATTGAGCAAGAAAACATGTTTACTGTATTTGGCCGTCAGTCTTCAGAAAACAGGTCATTAGTCCACTGTATCTCTCAATTCCCTTGAAAACAATTTAGCAACATCTACCTGTGAGATCAGAGAGGCTGAAACAACAACAGAGGTAGCCCTTGGTCGCCGTCTCTTGTCTCTCGTTAGACCAATTAAAGGGTTAGTCCCAGGGAGGTGCAGAGTGGCATTAGGCTTAATGGCCTCCCTTCAGACTGGTCTGATGTGAATGATGCAACAATATTGAACTGGGCCTAACAAGAAGTTGGCTGCACTGGAAAGTAATACATTATTATTTAAATAAAAAATACAGAATTAATTAATTACAGTGAATTCCTTTCTTAAATTAACACTTCTGCCAGAGGCTGCTGTATCTAACAAATCAAGATATGCAAAACTGCCTAAATCGATTGACAACAGTGAATAAACTGATGTAAATGTGTAAAGGGTAAGCCTACCTTATAGCCCACCTGACACCATTACATCCATAACTAATGGAAAATGGGCCCTGTACGGTACATACATGCTTCGTGACTGTTTGACATTTTGAAAGAGAAATCTAGGGAAATAGTCTAGCATGAAAACAAACAAAATGATGTTTAGAATCTGGATGCATGTCATGTTTTCTGAGGGCAGATGGCCAGACACCTTTCTTGAGATAAGGCATCTTGTTTGTCCAGGGTCACTGTGAGTGAGATATGATTGACCCAAATAATCCAGTAAGGGTCATGATGTATTTATAAGACACATTGGTCAATGTATTCCATCCATCCTGTAAAAAGTATGAAATAAAGTTGTAGGGTGCCATTTGGGACGCACACCTTCTGTCATCCCCTATGGGAGGGTAGGACCTGAAAGTGTACTGTAGGCCTACGGAAGCCCAGAGGGATAATAAGGGTCCTCACTTTTACCTGAGCAGGAATAGCTCTGGGCCTAGCTTTTAGACTATAGCTAGGACTCAGGGTCCAGAGTTATTGTCTGTTTTCCCTGGTTAGATCACATGGTCAGGAAAAGCTACAGAGCACTAACTATGTAGCCTGGTTACCAGTATGTTTGTGTTATTATTCCAGAATGATAGTACAAACAGATACATTTCCACAGACTATTGAGATGCACCCTCATTCAGACTGAAGCTAGCAAGGTAGCCACTCAACAGTATCCAGATACATGCCTTCAGCGGTCGGGAACAAGAATAAGGGACGGATTACAGTACCCAGATGAAGACTGGTCCTAGAATAAAAAATATTCTCAATGGAGAATCTCCATTGACGGTGTATTTTAGTCCAAAAGTCCCTTAGTTAGAGGCTTTGGATTGGTTTCACTTAACTATTTATTTATTGTACACGGTGCAGAATACATAGCACACAAACGCCTGGAAGGTGTCACGGATTCTGCCGAGGCTGCTCCTCCTCCTGGCTCGGGCAGGCTTCGGCGTTCGTCGTCCCCGGAGTACTAGCTGCCACCGCTGGATGTTTCGATAGTTGTTTGGTTATGTCTTGTGTGTGCACCTGTTTCGTATTGAGTTTTGATTATGTCACCTATAAGTTTCCCTTTTGGTTTGTTTGCAGTTGTGTGTAATTGTCCGCTTGTCCGTTCGGTGTCTCGTGTATGTTTAGTGTTTACGCGTGTTTGCGTAATCGTTCGCCTCCTTTGTTTTCGAGGCCTTTTGTTTTTCCCTGTGCTTTATTTTTAGTAAAGACATTTTTGATTGAACCTCCTTGTCCTGCGCTTGACTCCACCACTGCATCTACATCCGAACTCTGACAGAATTACACACCAGCTATGGAGTCAGCAGGAGCAGCGGCGGCGCCCGAGTCGCTGGAGGATCGGCTCAGCAGCCAGGACGCCAGGATCCAGCAACTCGGGTCAGCCATGCAAGAAGTGATGAACACCCTGCGCCGATGGGAGAGAGGAGGAGTGCCCACACCTCCTCCTACCGTACCACCACCATCGGCCAGTCCTCCCATACCAGCACCGGAATCCAGTGGGATTCGGCTCTCGCTCCCGAGGGCGTATGATGGCACCGCAGCCGGGTGTCAGGGGTTCCTCCTGCAGGTAGAACTCTACCTGGCTACCATACACCCGGCGCCCTCGGGATACGAGAGCGTTTCCGCCCTCATCTCCTGTCTCTCCGGCAAGGCGTTGGAGTGGGCCAACGCCGAATGGAGGGGAATAGACGCCGCCACCATCACCTACGCGGAGTTCTCCCGCTGCTTCAGGGCGGTTTTCGATCATCCACCTGAGGGTAAAGCGGCGGGGGAGCGTCTGTTCCACCTCTGACAGGGGAAGAGGAGCGCACAGGAGTTCGCACTGGATTTCCGGACTCTAGCGGCGGATGCGGGATGGAATGAGAGGGCCCTCATCGACCACTATAGGTGTAGCCTGCGTGAGGACGTTCGTCGAGAGCTGGCCTGCAGGGACACCAATCTCTCCTTCAACCAGTTGGTAGACATGTCCATCCGTCTAGATACCCTGCTGGCCACCCGCGGACGTCCCGAGTTGGGGCCGTCCATTCCATCCTCCAGTGCCTCCGAGGCAATCCCTATGGAGCTTGGAGGTGCTGGCGCTAGAGGGAGGAGGAGAGAGAGCCCGAGGGAGGCCGTCCCCTGCACCAACTGTGGTCGTAGAGGACACACTGCGGCTCGGTGCTGGGGAGGGACTCCAGGGAGTCGGGGCGACAGGTCACGCGCTGGGGAGCCATTCCAGGTGAGTAGGCGCCCCACTTACCCAGAGCTCTCTGTTGTTCACTTATGTATACCTGTAATGTTTCCCCAGGTTGCATCTCATTCCCAGCAAAAGGCGCTAGTCGATTCAGGCGCAGCTGGGAATTTTATTGATCGGAAATGTTGTGTTAAGTTAGGGATTCCCCTCCTGCCCGTTGATGCTCCCTTTCCTGTCCATGCCCTAGATAGTAGTCCGTTGGGATCTGGGTTGATTAGAGAGGTCACAGCACCACTTAAGATGAAGACACAGGGGGGTCATGAGGAGACCATTCAGTTATATCTGATCGACTCTCCTGCGTATCCCGTGGTGTTGGGGCTTCCTTGGTTAGTCGCCCATGATCCCACCATTTCGTGGCAACAGAGGGCTCTCAAGGAGTGGTCTGCCCAGTGCGTTGGGCGATGTCTAGGTGTTTCCGTAGGGGCGACCACAGTGGAGAGTCCGAACCAAGTGCCCGCAATGCACATTCCCCCTGAGTATGAGGATTTGGCACTCGTGTTCAGCAAGACTAGGGCGACGCGGCTGCCACCTCATAGACAGGGAGATTGTGCGATAGTCCTCCAGACAGGGGCAGCACTCCCGCGGAGCCATGTGTATCCTCTGTCTCAAGAGGAGACGGCGGCTATGGAGACATACATAGCCGAGTCCCTGAGACAGGGATACATACGGCCCTCCACTTCCCCTGCGTCCTCTAGTTTCTTTTTTGTGAAGAAAAAAGATGGAGGGTTGCGCCCGTGTATTGATTACCGTAGTCTCAATCAGATCACTGTCAAATACAGTTACCCTCTTCCTCTGATTGCGAGTATGACGGAATCATTACGCGGAGCGCGTTTCTTCACAAAACTGGATCTCAGGAGCGCCTACAACTTGGTGCGCATTAGGGAGGGAGATGAATGGAAGACAGCATTTAGTACCACCTCGGGTCATTATGAGTATCTCGTCATGCCATACGGGTTAATGAATGCTCCTTCAGTCTTTCAATCCTTTGTGGACGAGATCTTCCGGGACATGCATGGGCAGGGTGTAGTAGTGTACATTGACGACATCCTAGTGTATTCTGCTACACGGGCCGAGCATGTGGCACTGGTGCGCCGAGTATTGGGTAGGCTGTTGGAGCATGACTTGTATGTCAAGGCAGAGAAATGTCTGTTTTTCCAGGAGTCCATCTCCTTCTTGGGTCATCGGTTGTCCGCGTCAGGGGTAAAGATGGAGGTTGACCGGGTGTCAGCCGTGCGTAATTGGAAAACCCCAACCACTGTTAAAGAGGTCCAGCAGTTTGGGGGTTTTGCCAATTACTACCGGAGGTTTATCCGGGGTTTTGGACAGGTGGCAGCTCCCATTACTTCCCTGCTGAAGGGGGGCCCGGTGCGTTTGCAGTGGTCGGCAGAGGCGGACAGGGCATTTGGTAAACTGAAGGACCTGTTCACTTCGGCTCTGGTGCTGGCGCACCCGGACCCCGCTTTACCGTTCCAGGTAGAGGTGGACGCGTCAGAGGCCGGTATTGGGGCAGTGCTATCGCAACGGTCAGGCACGCCACCTAAACTCCGCCCCTGTGCTTTCTATTCTAAGAAGCTCAGTCCGGCAGAGCGAAATTATGACATAGGGGACAGGGTGCTGTTAGCCGTAGTTCAAGCCCTAAAGGTGTGGAGGCATTTGCTTGAGGGGGCTCAACACCCTTTTCTCATTCTGACTGACCACCGTAACCTGGAGTACATCCGGGCAGCTAGGAGATTGAACCCTCGTCAGGCTAGGTGGAACATGTTTCTGACCCGGTTCGTGTTTAAGATAACGTACATCCCAGGGTCCCAGAACGGTAAGGCAGACGCCCTGTCCCAGCGGTATGACACAGAGGAGAGGTCCATTGAGTAAAGAATGGTACCAACACATCCTCCGAGAGCAACGTCTCCCAACCATCCAAGAACAGTTTGGTGACGACCAATGCCTTTTCCAGCATGATGGAGCACCTTGCCATAAGGCAAAATTGATAACTAAGTGGCTCGGGAACAAAACATCGACATTTTGGGTCCATGGCCAGGAAACTCCCCAGACCTTAATCCCATTGAGAACTTGTGGTCGATCCTCAAGAGGCGGGTGGACAAACAAAAACCCACAAATTCTGACAGACTCCAAGCATTGATTATGCAAGAATGGGCTGCCATCAGTCAGGATGTGGCCCAGAGGTTAATTGACAGCATGCCAGGGCGGATTGCAGAGGTCTTGAAAAAGAAGGGTCAACACTGCAAATATTGACTCTTTGTATAAACTTAATGTAATTGTCAATAAAAGCCCTTGACACTTATGGAATGCTTGTAATTATACTTCAGTATACCATAGTAACATCTGACAAAAATATCTCATAACACTGAAACAGCGAACTTTGTGAAGAGCAATACTTGTGTCATTCTCAAAACTTTTGATCATGACTGTAGAGTGCAGGGCTAGAGGGTCCCCACTCATACATTGTTTTAAAAGGATCATAGGCCACTAACACAGCCTGTTAAATAACATAACATTAAGGATGTGTATTCTTCTGATGTGCTGTACTATCCTACCAAACTGCTCTCTATATAAAAAATGTCCCTCTGACCATGTGTACTGTAACAGCTTTGCTTCCGTCCCAATCCTTGCTGTATTTCTATAGAATTTAAGAAAGGCTTTGAACCCCCTGGAGGGTCTCTGTTACAAAATGGTATCTGTTTCTCTATATGGTTTCCTTGACTCTGAGAATATCTTTAATTTACCCAGGTATTGGTGTACATTTGCATATCACACAATGGCAAGCTTTTCTTTTTTTATCTCACATGTATAAGAATCAAGTGAGGAGCTTAGTTTAAGCAGTTCATCATGGATTAGAAATGGTCTGTCTAAATGTTGGATTTAGCATACTTTACATGTAATCAATTTATTTAGCATTTTAATGTAATAAATAATAAGAGTGCAGGATACAAAGTATAATATTGTTTGATTTAGGCAATGAATTATGTTATCAGGAGAATGAAAACCCATCTATATTGGTGAGTATAGATGTGGGCAAATCTATCACTGTAACAAGAACAGGTCAAGGAATTATCCATTTTTAAGCTACAGGACTATAGAGGATTGTCTACTCTTCTTCAAACATTGACAGCACATCTTTACCAACTACCAGGACCATGGAGAACTTTACTCACTTCAAGGTCTTTAGGCTTGCTGCATACGGTGTAATCGGAAAATTAAATATTTCTAATTTGCTGTAGTAACTGCATTATATTTTGTCATCATTCTTGCCAATGCTTTCTTATTGGAGTTATCTGCTTTGAAAGAAGCCTTCATGAACCCATGTATCTGTTTCTATGTGCTTTGTTTGTTAATCAGTTTTATGGGAGCACTGGTTTGTTTCCTGCTCTCATGTTTTACTTACTCTCTGACACACATTATATTTCCCTTCTGTATTGTTACCTCCAGATTGATGTGTTGGACACATACGCTATAATGGAATTTAGTAATTTAGCAGTTATGTCCTGTGACCGGTACATTTCTATTTGTTATCCTTTGCAGTAGAACAATATTAGGACACCTAAAATAATTAGTAGCTTAATTCTACTGTCCTGGTTGTGTTCTTTTTTCTTCAATGTCATCCCTATCTCCCTCAGTTTGTGACTACAATTTGGTGGTAATGTTATAGACAGAGTGTATTGTGACAACTACCCAGTAGTCAAGCTTGCCTGTTCAAATACTATGCTGGTTAACATATCGGGTCTTGTTGCCACTTTGGTTTCTTTATCTTGTACTATATTTCCTACCATATACTCATATGTAAGAACTCTGCAAATATGTTTAAACTCTTCAAAAGAGACGAAACAGAAAGTGTTTAACACTTGTACACCACATACAGCCTCTTTGCTGAACTTCTCCTTTGGCTGTTTATTAGTGATTCTACAAGGTAGACATGATACTGCACATCTTCCACCTATACTTCACACTTTTTTATTCGTTTATTTTCTAATATGTCCACCACTTTTCAATCCTATTATGTATGGTGTTAGGATGGTTAAAATCAGGCAGGCTTGTCAAGAGGTAGTAGGCCTTTACCCTAAAACATAACCTGATTGTAATTGTTTGGTAATATTGAATTATGTGCTTTGTTACTTATAGTTGCTGTAATTGGCTGTAAAAATATGTGGCATTGTGGCATCATTTCTCTGTAGCCCAGCATTTTTTAAGAAATCGCATCAAGTTAATTATGTAATGTCACTGAGAATGTTTTGTCATTTTAGGGATCTGATCTTTCTAATTCACCAATTAAATATGGTGTTCCCAAAAGCTCTGTTCTAGGACCGTTCTTGTTTTCTACAGTTTTCAATACTGGGGTGAAAAAGTATAATCTGCTGGCAGACAGTTTGATTGGTTAATACATAAATATACTTAGTGAATAGAGTAAAATCAGTTGCTACTTGCTTGTCATAAACTCAAAATACAGTGCCTGTAGTGAATGTTTACACATCCTTGCACAGTTTTCACATTTTGCCTTAAATTTCAATCGAAAAAGGGATTAAATTGGGATTTTCACCCACTCATCTACACAACTACTCCACATTTTCAAAGTGAAGGAGAAATGTGACATTTTCTGACATTAATAAAAAACAGAAAAACATAAGTCTTGATTGCAAAGGTCTTCAAACCCCTTGTAAGTTCAGGAGCAAAAAAAAGTCAGACTTAATTCCATTGTGGTCCCTATAGTGCATGGAAAAAAAACATTACAACATTACATAAATCCAGACATGGAATTTGTTTTTATTGTTTGATCATTATCCAGCTTTTGACATTATTTTTAAATTAAGTTATGGTCGGTATGGCTTTGAGTTGCTGTGGTAGTTTGTTCCACTCAACAGCATCGGTACAAAAAAAGATGTCACGGTTTCGGCCGAGGCTGCCTCTCTTCCTTGTTCGTGCAGGCTTCGGCGGTCGTCGTCACCGGAGTACTAGCTGCCACCGTTGTATGTTTCGATGTTTGTTTGGTTTTGTCTTTATGTTGTACACCTGTTATCGTTTAGCGTTCATTAGTGTGTCCTATAAGTTCTCGTGTTGTTAGTCATGTGGCATGTGTGATTCGCTTACTGTCATTTTGACTGTGTTTCGTTCCTCCTCTGTTTTGGAGAGGTTTTCGCACTTGTTGTGCGCGTAATTATTTTCATGTGTGGTTTACGCCTGTGTGCATAATCGCTGGCCTTTTGGCTCTTTTTGGATCATTTGGTGTGTTGGATCACTAAAGTCTGTTGGACTGAGCTTCTGCGTCCTGCGCTTGATTTCCTGCACCACATCTACACACAGCACCTTCTGACAGAATCACACAACCATCATGGAATCAGCAGGAGCCGCAGCCGCACCTGAGTCACTGGAGGAGCGCGTCCGCAAGCAGAACGACCAGATCCTTCGGATCGGGACCGCCCTTCAGGACGTGATAAACACCCTGCAACGATGGGAGAACAGAGGGGCACCCACAGCTCCACCTACCTTGCCCTCACCATCGGCCAGTCCGCCCATTCAAGCTCCGGAACCCGGTGGGATTCGGCTCTCGCTCCCGAGGGCGTATGAGGGCAACGCTGCCGGGTGTCAGGGGTTCCTCCTGCAGGTGGAACTATACCTGGCCACCGTACACCCGGCGCCCTCGGGGCACGAGAGCGTCTCCGCCCTCATCTCCTGTCTCACCGGCAAAGCGTTGGAATGGGCCAACGCCGAGTGGAGGAGGATAGACGCCTCCACGATCACATACTCGGAGTTCTCCCGCCGCTTCAGGGCCGTGTTTGACCATCCACCTGAGGGGAAAGCGGCGGGGGAGCGTCTATTCTACCTCCGGCAGGGGAAGAGGAGCGCCCAGGAGTTCACGTTGGAATTCCGAACTCTAGCGGTGGATGCAGGGTGGAATGAGCGGGCCCTCATAGATCACTACCGTTGTGGTCTACGGGAGGACGTCCGTCGTGAGCTGGCCTGCAGGGATACCAGCCTCACGTTCGACCAGTTGGTGGACATGTCCATCCGGCTGGACACCCTGCTGGCCACCCGCGGACGTCCCGAGTGGGGTTCGTCCATTCCACCCTCCAGCACCTCCGAGCCGAGCCCGATGGAGCTCGGGGGTGCTGGCGCTAGAGAGAGGAGGGGTCGGAGCACGAGGGGGGCCGTCCCCTGCACCAACTGTGGTCGTGGAGGACACACCGCGGCCAGGTGCTGGGGAGGGTCTCCTAGGGGAGAAGACGGCAGGTCCCGCACTGGGGAGTCCTTCCAGGTGAGTAGGCGTCCCACTTACCCAGAGCTCTCTTTTGTGCACTTCTGTATAACTGTGCGATTTCCACAGGTTGCACCTCATTCCCAGCATAAGGCGCTAGTAGATTCAGGCGCGGCTGGGAATTTTGTTGATCGTACATTTTGTGTAGAATTAGGGATTCCCCTTCTTCCGGTTGATGTCCCATTCCCTGTGCATGCCCTAGATAGCCGTCCGTTGGGATCGGGGTTAATCAGGGAGGTCACAGCGCCACTTAGGATGTGTACGCAGGGGGGTCATGAGGAGACGATCCAGCTATATCTGATCGACTCTCCTGCGTATCCGGTGGTGCTGGGAATTCCCTGGTTGAGTACCCATAATCCTTCCATTTCGTGGCAAGAGAGGGCTCTTATGGAGTGGTCTGCCCAGTGTGTGGGGCGATGTCTAGGTGTTTCCGTGGGGGCGACCTCGGTGGAGAGTCCAAACCAGGTGCCCGCACTGCACATTCCCCCTGAGTATGAGGATTTGGCGATCGTGTTCAGTAAATCGAGGGCGACGCAGTTGCCTCCTCATAGGCAGGGAGATTGTGCGATAGACCTCCAGGCAGGAGCAGCACTCCCACGGAGCCATGTGTATCCTCTGTCTCAGGAGGAGAAGAGAGCTATGGAGACTTACATAGACGAATCTCTGAGACAAGGATACATACGGCCCTCCACTTCCCCTGCGTCCTCGAGCTTCTTTTTTGTGAAGAAAAAGGATGGAGGGTTACGCCCGTGCATTGATTACCGTAGTCTCAATCAGATCACGGTGAAATACAGTTATCCACTCCCTCTGATTGCGACTATGACGGAATCATTGCACGGGGCGCGTTTCTTCACAAAACTAGATCTCAGGAGCGCATACAACTTGGTGCGCATTAGAGGGGGCGATGAATGGAAGACAGCGTTTAGTACCACCTCAGGTCATTACGAGTATCTCGTCATGCCATACGGGTTGATGAACGCTCCTTCAGTCTTCCAATCCTTCGTGGATGAGATCTTCAGGGACATGCAGGGGCAGGGGGTGGTCGTGTACATTGATGACATTCTTGTGTACTCTTCTACCCGAGCCGAGCATGTAGCCCTGGTGCGCCGAGTGTTGAGGAGGCTGTTGGAGCACGACCTGTATGTCAAGGCAGAGAAATGTCTGTTTTTCCAGGAGTCGATCTCCTTTTTGGGTTATCAGTTGTCTGCGTCAGGGGTGAGGATGGAGGTTGACCGGGTGTCAGCCGTGCATAATTGGCAAACTCCAACCACTGTAAAAGAGGTGCAGCAGTTTTTGGGGTTTGCAAATTACTACCGGAGGTTTATCCGGGGTTTTGGACAGGTGGCAGCTCCCATAACGTCTCTGTTGAAGGGGGGTCCGGTGCGTTTGCAGTGGTCAGCCGAGGCGGACAGGGCTTTTGGGAGACTGAAGGACCTGTTTACTTCGGCTCCGGTGCTGGCGCATCCGGATCCCGCTTTACCATTTCAGGTAGAGGTTGACGCGTCCGAGGCCGGTATAGGGGCCATACTTTCGCAACGGTCCGGCACGCCACCTAAACTCCGCCCCTGTGCTTTTTACTCCAAAAAGCTCAGCCCGGCGGAGCGAAATTATGACGTAGGGGACAGGGAGCTGTTAGCCGTGGTACAGGCCCTAAAGGTGTGGAGGCATTGGCTTGAGGGGGCTCAACACACTTTTCTCATTTTGACTGACCACCGTAACCTGGAGGACATCCGGGCGGCTAGGAGACTGAACCCTCGCCAGGCGCGGTGGAACATGTTTTTAGCCCGGTTCGTATTTAAGATCACGTACATCCCTGGGTCCCAGAACGGTAAGGCAGACGCACTGTCTCGGCGGTATGACACGGAGGAGAGTTCCGTTGAGCCCACCCCCATCCTGCCGGAGTCTTGTCTGGTGGCACCGGTAGTGTGGGAGGTCGATGCTGAAATCGAGCGGGCGTTGCGTACTGACCCTAGTCCTCCACAGTGCCCGGAGGGTCAGACGTACGTTTCGCTCGAGGTTCGGGATCGATTAATTTATTGGGCTCACACGTCACCCTCCTCTGGACATCCTGGTATTGGCCAGACAGTGCACTGCCTTAGCGCTAAGTACTGGTGGCCAACGTTAGCCAGGGATGTGAGGGTTTATGTCTCCTCCTGCTCGGTGTGCGCCCAGTGTAAGGCGCCTAGACATCTGCCTAGGTGTAAGTTACAACCCCTGCCCGTTCCACAACAACCATGGTCTCACCTCTTGGTGGACTTTGTCACTGACCTTCCCCCCTCGCAGGGGAATACTACTATACTGGTCGTTGTGGATCGGTTCTCTAAGGCCTGTCGTCTGCTCCCAATGCCGGGTCTTCCCACTGCCCTACAGACCGCCGAAGCTCTATTCACCCACGTTTTTCGGCACTACGGGGTACCCGAGGATATTGTGTCTGATCGAGGTCCCCAGTTCACCTCCAGAGTCTGGAGGGCGTTTATGGAGCGTTTGGGGGTCTCGGTGAGCCTGACCTCGGGTTACCATCCGGAGAGTAATGGGCAGGTGGAACGTGTTAACCAGGATGTGGGTAGGTTTCTTAGATCTTATTGCCAGGGCCGGCCGGAGGAGTGGGCGAGGTATGTGCCCTGGGCAGAAATGGCCCAGAACTCTCTCCGCCACTCCTCAACCAACCTAACCCCTTTCCAATGTGTGTTAGGTTACCAGCCGGTTCTGGCACCATGGCAGCAGAGCCAGATCGAGGCTCCTGCGCTGGATGAGTGGGTGCGGCGCTCGGAGGAGATGTGGAACGCTGCTCACGTCCACCTGCAGCGGGCCATCCGTCGTCAGAAAGCGAGCGCCGATCTCCACCGCAGTGAGGGGCCGGTGTACGCACCTGGTGATCGAGTCTGGCTCTCTACCAGAAACCTGCCCCTCCGCCTGCCCTGCCGGAAATTGGGTCGGCGGTTTGTGGGGCCGTTTAAAGTCCTGAGAAGGTTGAACGAGGTGTGTTACAGGTTACAACTGCCTAGTGATTATCGTATTAACCCCTCGTTCCATGTGTCTCTTTTCAGGCCGGTGGTAGCTGGTCCACTCCAGGAAGATGAGATCAGAGAGACTCCTCCGCCCCCATTGGACATCGAGGGGGCTCCGGCGTACACCGTTCGGTCCATCTTGGACTCGAGACGTCGGATGGGGGGTCTCCAATATCTCGTGGAGTGGGAGGGGTACGGCCCGGAGGAACGGTGCTGGGTGCCGAGGAGGGACATTTTGGACCCGTCTCTCCTGATGGAGTTTCATCATAGTCACCCGACGCTCCCTGCTCCGCGTCCTCCTGGTCGTTCCCGAGGCCGGGGTCGGCGCACGGCTGGAGCCGCGCGTCAAGGGGGGGGTACTGTCACGGTTTCGGCCGAGGCTGCCTCTCTTCCTTGCTCGGGCAGGCTTCGGCGGTCGTCGTCCCCAGAGTACTAGCTGCCACCGTTGTATGTTTCGATGTTCGTTTGGTTTTGTCTTTATGTTGTACACCTGTTATCGTTTAGCGTTCATTAGTGTGTCCTATAAGTTCTCGTGTTGTTAGTCATGTGGCATGTGTGATTCGCTTACTGTCATTTTGACTGTGTTTCATTCCTCCTCTGTTTTGGAGAGGTTTTCGCACTTGTTGTGCGCGTAATTATTTTCATGTGTGGTTTACGCCTGTGTGCGTAATCGCTGGCCTTTTGGCTCTTTTTGGATCGTTTGGTGTGTTGGATCACTAAAGTCTGTTGGACTGAGCTTCTGCGTCCTGCGCTTGATTTCCTGCACCACATCTACACACAGCACCTTCTGACAAAAGGGGTTCTTACAGGATAGACTCTTAAATTTAAAACAGCCAATATCAGAGTCTCTAGCTCTGGTGATATATTGGTGGACATCTCTAACAAAACTGAAATAACTGGATAGCTACCTGGGGGCTAAGTCGGTAATAATTCAATGAACCAGACCAAGTTGACTTAATATTACCATTTTGTCTAGAGACGAGTACGAGGGGGGAGTTTACAGTATGTACAATTCTCACGAGCTTGTTTTGGCTGGTCTGTAGCATATTCTTTAGATATTTGGGTATACTGGTGAGCCATGCTGCGCGAATAATCAAAGTGACACAGAACTAGAACACCTGCCAGAGTCTTTAGGGTGTCACTATCAATATATTTAGAGGTCTGAGCTAGGCATTAATGTTTTTGATTAATCTTTGTTAAAACCTTCAGGGCCATAGTCTCACCGGTCAGGTAAATATAAAATTCACACCCAGGGTAGCTGACTGATATTTTTGGTGTAACCTCTGAGTAGCCCACTATGATACTAAAACCAGGGAACCTTGCAAGCTTTACTCTGGAACCAAATAATATGGATTCTGTTTTTCCACAATGCAGAGAAAGTTTGTTATCTGAAAGCAATTCCTTGTAGGCGAGGTGTGAGCCGTGGTGAGCGAGTTCTAGGCACTCTCAGCGGCCAAAGTGCGAAAATCTACTGCGTAGACTGCCACAATACGGGAGTCTTGACGCAGTTGAAATAGCTTCCGAGCAGCCTCTCTCCTCAGCAACGGAGAATTGAACACCTTTCTAACCTCCGCCACAAACTCCTCCAGACTGAGGCAAACGGTGGATTGTTGCTCCCACACCGCCGTAGCCAGGTGAGAGCCCTCCCAGACATCGGCGTTATCAGGTACGCTGTCTTCGAGCGATCCGAGGGAAACGAAGAGGGCTGCAGCTCGAAGATGAGGGAGCACTGGGAGAGAAATGCCCAGCAGGTTCCTGAATCTCCAGCGTAGCACTCCAGAGGAGGTTCTCGGGAAGCCGGAGTAGGCTGGGAGAAGCGCCGCTGGTAGCGGGGTTACTGAGAGTCTGGGGGGTTACTGTAGTGGCTTGCTGCCTAGTAGATAATCCACGGAATTGCTCCAGCAATGCAGTGAAAGCGTGGTCATGGCATCCCGCCAAGGTCTGGAGTCCTTCCATAAGGTTTTGAATAACTCCTCATGTCTTCCAATGGCGGCTTCTTGGAAGGAGACAGCGTTGCGTAGCTGGTCCGAGTCTGCTGGGTCAGTTATGGTCAGTTCGTACTATCACGACTCAGGATAAGACCCAGATGCAGACACAGGAGGCGGATAGTTCGAATCTCAGAATGTTTATTTTAACACAGGGAGCAGGCAAAAGGCAGGTCGAGGTTCGTAATCCAAGAGAGTCAGGCAGGTACAGGACGACATGCAGGCTCAGGGTCAGGACAGGCAGAAGGGTCAGAACCGGGAAGACTGAAAACAAAAACTTGAGAAACAGGAAAACGGGACAAAACACACTGGTACGACCTGACAAGACAAGACGAACTGGCAACAGACAAATAGAAAACGCAGGTATAAATACACAAGGGATAATGGGGGAAAATGGGAGACACCTGGTGGGGGGTGGAGACAAGCACAAGACAGGTGAAACAGATCAGGGTGTGACAGAGCCAGCAATGAGCTTTATGAGCATGTCTGGGATACATTTTTAGATAGGCATAGATCAGGGGAGGTTAAAAGATTATTCCAAGCCACTGAATATGCCTTTGCGTATGGGAAAATCAAGTCTGAAATGTGAAACTGGAAATGACAAACTTCAGAAGCCTTTTTAAAGTTCTCCTGCAACAGGGGGATAAAATGATGATCCTACACCTGTATCACCCATAGACTGTGTGAAGAACTCCCTGCTCCCCTCAGTCATGAGCTGGGGTGTGATGTCATGCTGGTGAGAGAGTCTACACATGCAACTCTCTCCACCTCAGCATCAGAGTCAGCGGTCACCTACAGCTACAGATGTCCCATACCAACATTATACAGTGTTCTTTCCTTATTTTGTAGTTCTGTGTGCGTTAATGCCAACGTAAGTAATCCTCTATATGTCACATACCTGCCAACTTTTCAAAAAACCTTGGAGTGAGATTTTGTCCTGGGTCCGCCTGGGTCCTGCAGTCGGTGAAAAGCAATTGCACTGCCTGCGTCTCAGAACTGCGGCCGCCTTGATCTCATGAGGTTATCGTTGCCCACGTGTGCATGACGTCAGAGAAAGTCGGGATCAAGTCGGACACAAATCTAACCAGCATGCATTGGGCGGTGATCGCCGGTGATCGATTCTGCGCAGACCGGGCTCATCTCAAATGAGCCTCTTGTCTATGATCTGTCGGCATGGTTATACTGGCCTGTGGCCTTCTTGGAGGCCTTGATGATATCGGAGGGGGGCTCCCATTTGAAGCAGGGCTCCAGATTGGCCATCTTTATGGTCATTATTGAGGACAGGGTGCCATCCAATGCTAGGCTGTTTCTTCTCTTGGTTTTGTTCAGTCCCACAACTGAAAACACCCTCTCAGCATCTGCGTTTGCATGGGGCAACACCAGGACAAGCTTGGCGATGGCAGCAAGCCTCTCGAATTCTTTGGCTCCTGTCACCTATGGAAAATGCACCAAAACACAATGGAAAAACATACCTTGATTTTTGATTGATTAATATTGTAAGTATACTGTAGGTTGATCCATTAACAAAGTTCAGATAAAAACATGCATAATTTGCAACATGCATGACACATATGCATGCAACAATTTTAAGCAACAGATGTAGCCAAGCCACACCTGCCAAAAGGAAAGACAAAAAATGAGAAAAAAAATTACCTTATGCTTCCGGGTTGCCATTTCAGCCCAGAAGCTTTCCATTTCAGTTTGGTCCTGCAGGGATATCATTGGCATGGTCTGATAATTTAGAAACTCTTCACCCAGAAGGTCATGCTCCTCTGGCCCATGGTATGGGAGGAGATAGGGAAACCTATTTATGAAAGTAGAGTTACAAGTTGTTACGTTTTAGGTATATAGTCATCAACCAGCAGCAGTTCATACACATCTTTGAGGAGAAGCCACATAAGAATATCTCATGTGCAGTTTAGGAGTGAACACACCTCATCATAAAACACAGGGTATTTTAGCTAAGATGATAGACAATAATTAGAGAAAAAAAACTAACCTTTCAACAAAGTACAGGACATCTTCGATGTCACTTTCAGCCCTCTGCGTACATCTACAAATTGTGCGTGCTTGATCAGTGGCTCTTCCAGTGGCAGCTTCTTAAGTGCATAGTCCACAGCACTTGTCAGGAAACACAACACAGCTTCATGGAATGAATCCACCTGCTGTGGTGTGATGTCACCCTCGTCGAGTAATCTGTTAAGTTTAGCCCTGGTTGTGAACCCAATGTTCAACTTTCTTCCTGTCACAGATACAGCATATCGGTATAAGGTACAAGGCTAAATATCACATATCACAGTGTTTGATCATAATAATAGTCAAATACTAACCTGGTAAATGGTTTGCCTTTTCTTTAAAGGCAATTTCACAAGGCTCCTCATGGCACTGCAGAGCTGCTGGAACCATAAACTTGGAACATAGCTTGCATTCGAATTTCACCATCTATAACAGACATTTACAAAAATAGTAGGTGCAACCTGTTTTAGAGGATCCCTGCAGATATCAGCAAGAAACACAGAATGGAAAAAAAAAGCAAAATCCAATCCCACCTCATCATGTAACAAAAATATTGATGATTGCTCTCTCTGAAGCAGCAATTTGAAAGAAGTGAATGTTGGTACGGTGGCTTGGAAGAACAGCAGGTATACTTCTATTGCACACATTTCCTGTATTTATGTTAAATTCTATGGAATACATTCACCACACTAAATCATGTTCACACGCACAAACAAATAATTTATTTCAAGATTTAAAGTTTAAGAGAGTGAGTACTCAATTGGACGACATTTCATTGTTACATACCTAGTCTCAGCTCAGCTTCTTATCAGACTTCTTGAGGTAGTGACCGTTTCTTTTCCTGTTGTCTTTCGCCGCAATAGTATCTCTTCTTCTGTCACTAACTTCGGGGTGCAGCGCATATGGTTCAGTGGCACTCATCAGCGCCATCTACCGTCGGGGAGTTTGAAAAAAGGAACGAACGAGTCTCGGCCAATTTTTTTTGCGTGAGAAATTGGATGTGTGGCGTGAGTGCGTGTGAAAACAGGCAAAAACGTGTGTCACACGGCGAAGGTAATCGGTTGCACCAGATCTTATTTAGGGCCTTCATAGCAAAGGGGGTGAATACATATGCACACACCACTTTTCCGTTATTTATTTTGTAGAATTTATTTTCATTTCACTTCACCAATTTTGACTATTTTGTGTATGTCCATTACATGAAATCCAAATAAAAATAAATTTAAATTACAGGCTGTAATGCAACAAAATAGGGAAAACGCCAAGGGGGATGAATACTTTTGCAAGGCACTGTATAATATTCCAGCCATTATAATGAGTCCATCCTCCTATAGCTCCTCCCACCAGCCTCCACTGATATACAAACAGCGGGTTTTACAGAGAAATAATGTATTAGAAACGCTTCAGTCTGGTTTTAGACCCTGTCATAGCACTGAGTGAAGGTGGTAAATGACCTTTTAATGGTGTCAGACCAAGGCCTGCATCTGTCCTCGTGCTCCTAGACCTTAGTGCTGCTTTTGACTCCATCGATCACCACATTCTTTTGGAGAGATTGGAAACCTTAAATGGTCTACACAGACAAGTTCTTGCCTGGTTTAGATCTTATCTGTCGGAAATATATCAGTTCGTCTCTGTGGATGGTTTGTCCTCTGACAAATCAATTATAAGTTTCGGTGTGCCTCAAGGTTCTGTTTTAGGACACTATTGTTTTCACTATATATTTTACTCTTGGTGATGTCATTCGGAAGCACAATGTTAACTTTCATTGCTATGCGGACGACACACAGCTGTACATTTCGATGAAACATGGTGAAGCCCCAAAATTGCCTACCCTGGAAGCCTGTGTTTCAGACATAAGGAAGTGGATGGCGGCACATTTTTTACTTTTAAACTCGGACAAAACAGAGATGCTAGTTCTAGGTCCCAAGAAACAAAGATATCTTCTGTTGGATCTGACAATTAATATTGATGGTTATACAGTTGTCTCAACAAAAAAACTGTGAAGAACCTCGGCATTACTCTGGATCCTGATCTCTCTTTTGATGAACATATGAAGAATATTTCAAGGCCAGCTTTTTTCCATCTTCGTAACATTGCAAAAATCAGAAACGTTTTGTCCAAAAATGATGCAGAAAAGCTAATCCATGCTTTTGTCACTTCTAAATTAGACTACTGCAATGCTCTACTCTCCGGCTACCCGGATAAAGCACCAAATAAACTTCAGTTAGTGCACGGCTGCTAGAATCTTGACTAGAACCAAAACATTTCATCATATTTTTCCAGTGCTAGCCTCTCTACACTGGCTTCCTGTTAAGGCTAGGGCTGATTTCAAGGTTTTACTGCTAACCTACAAAGCATTACATGGGCTTGCTCCTACCTATCTCTGATTTGGTCCTGCCGTACATACCTACACGTACGCTACGGTCACAAGACGCAGGCTTCCTCATTGTCCCTAGAATTTCTAAGCAAACAGCTGGTGGCAGGGCTTTCTCCTATAGATCTACATTTTTATGGAATGGTCTGCCTATCCATGTGAGAGATACAGACTCGGTCTCGACCTTTAAGTCTTTACTGAAGACTCATCTCTTCAGTAGGTCCTATGATTGAGAGTAGTCTGGCCCAGGGGTGCAAAGGTGAACTGAAAGGCACTGGAGCGACAAACTGCCCTTTCTGTCTCTGCCTGGCCGGTTCCCGTCTCTCCATTGAGATTCTCTGCCTCTGACCCTATTACGGGGGCTGAGTCTATGGCTTACTGGTGCTTTCCATGTCGTCCCTAGGAGGGGTGCGTCACTTGACTGACGTGATCTTCCTGCCCGGTTTGTCGCCCCCTTGGACTCGTGCAGTGGAGGAGATCTTTGTGGGCTATACTCAGCCTTGTCTCAGGGTAGTAGGTTGGTGGTCTGTTGATATCCCTCTGGTGGTGTGGCGGCTGTGCTTTGGCAAAGTGGGTGGGGTTATATCGTGCCTGTTTGGCCCTGTCCGGGGGTATCGTCGGACGGGGCCACAGTGTCTCCCGACCCCCACTGTCTCAGCCTCCAGTATCTATGCTGCAATAGTCTATGTGCCTCTACAACCACTGTGATTATTATTTGACCCTGCTGGTCATCTATGAACGTTTGAACATCTTGGAGAAAAATCTGGCCTTAATGGCCATGTACTGTTATAATCTCCATCCGGCACAGCCAGAAGGGGACTGGCCACCCCTCAGAGCCTAGTTCCTTCCTAGGTTTCTGCCACCGTGCTTCTACATCTGCATTGCTTGCTGTTTGGGGTTTTAGGATGAGTTTCTGTATAGCACTTTGTGACATCTGCTGATGTAAAAAGGGCTTTATACATCAATTTGATTGATTGCTTGATTAGTTTAAGAGCTGTTGTGAAAAGACCACCTGACATTTCAGCCTCTTTTGGTGGAATGGAGTTTTGGCCTGCCTTGTGTCATCACCAGGCAGTAAATTAGTTAATAGACCAATAATAAAGAGTTCCAAACCTCTCTGCCAATAACAACTAGTTTTCAGTTTGATCCTCCCCACTCAGACCACTCCCAGACAGTCCTATGAAAATCATTTATTGTGTTTGCTAAGAAGCTATTTTTGTTTATTTTTGACCATTTTAATTGAAAGCAAACACAGTAAGGTACTGAATTGTTACCCAGAAATGCTTTGATATTGAAATAAAAAAGGCAGCATTTGACCTTTAAGACTCATCCCTATCGGCTGGCGTTCCCTTGTTTAATGATATGGTTATATACAGTGCATTCGGAAAGTATTCAGACCCCTTGACTTTTTCCACATTTTGTTACATTACAGCCTTTTTCCCCCTCATCAATCTACACACAATACCCCATAATGATAAAGTGAAAACAAGTTCATAGAAATTTTTGCAAATGCATTAAAAACAAACAAACAGAAATACCTTATTATTTACATAAGTATTCATACCATTTGCTATGAGACTCGAAATTGAGCTCAGGTGCATCATGTTTTCATTGATCATCCTTGAGGTGTTTCTACAACTTGATTGGAGTCCACCTATGGTAAATTCAATTGATTGGACATGATTTGGAAAGGCACACACCTGTCTATATAAGGTCCCACAGTTGACAGTGCATGTCAGAGCAAAAACCAAGCCATGAGGTCGAAGGAATTGTCCGTAGAGCTCCTTGACAGGCTTGTGTTGGGCCACAGATCAAGGGATGGGTACCAAAACATTTCTGCATTGTTGAAGGTCCCCAAGAACACAGTGGCCTCCATCATTCCTACCGAGTGGCGCAGTGGTCTAAGGCACTGCATCGCAGTGCTAGCTGTGCCACTAGAGATCCTGGTTCGTATCCAGGCTCTGTCGTAGCCGGCCGCGACCGGGAGACCCATGGGGCGGCGCACAATTGGCCCAGCGTCGTCCAGGGTAGGGGAGGGAATGGCCGGCAGGGATGTAGCTCAGTTGGTAGAGCATGGCGTTTGCAACGCCAGGGTTGTGGGTTTGATTCCCACGGGGGGCCAGTATGAAAAAATAAATAAAAAATGTATGCACTCACTAACTGTAAGTCGCTCTGGATAAGAGCGTCTGCTAAATGACTAATATGTAATGTAAATGTAAATAGAAGAAGTTTGGAATCACCAAGACTCTTCCTAGAGCTGGCTGCCTGGCCAAACTGAGCAATCAGGGGAGAAGGGCCTTGGTCAGGGAGGTGACTAAGAACCTGATGGTCACTTTGACATATCTCCAGAGATCATCTGTGGAGATAGGAGAACCTTCCAGAAGGACAACCATGTCTGCAGCACTCCACCAATCAGACCTTTATGGTAGAGTGGCCAGACAGAAGCCACTCCTCAGTAAAAGGCACATGACAGCCATCTTGGAGTTTGCCAAAAGGCACCCAAAGGACTCTCAGACCATGAGAAACAAGATTCTTTGGCCTGATGAAACCAAGATTGAAAACGTCTGAAGGAAACCTGGCACGATCCCTACGGTGAAGCATGGTGGTGGCAGCAACATGCTGTGGGGATGGGACTGGGAGATTAGTGAGGATCGAGGGAAAGATGAACGGAGCAAAATACAAAGACATCTTTGATGAAAACCTGCTCCAGAGCGCTCAGGACCTCAGACTGGGACGAAGGTTTACCTTCCAACAGGACAACGACCCTAAGCACACAGCCAAGACAATGCAGGAGTGGCTTCGGGACAAATCTCTGTATGTCCTTGAGTGGCCCAGCCAGAGCCCGGAATTGAACCCGATCAAACATCTCTGGACCTGAAAATAGCTGTGCAGCGACGCTCCCCATCCAACTTAAGAGAGCTTGAGAGGATCTGCAGAGAAGAGTGGGAGAAATTCCCCAAATACAGAGGCTTGCAAAGGTATTCACCCCCCTTGGCATTTTTCCTATTTTGTTGCCTTACAACCTGGAATTTAAATGGATTTTTTGAGGATTTGTATCATATGATTTACACAACATGCCTACCACTTTGAAGATACAAAATATTTTTTTATTGTGAAACGAACAAGAAATTAGACAAGAACAGAAAACTTTCACCCCCCCAAAGTCAATACTTTGTAGAGCCACCTTTGCACCAATTACAGCTGCAGGTCTCTTGGGGTATGTCTCTATAAGCTTGGCACATCTAGCCACTGGGATTTTTGCCCATTCTTCAAGGCAAAACTGCTCCAGCTCCTTCAAGTTGGATGGGTTCCGCTGCTGTACAGCAATCTTTAAGTCATATCACAGATTCTCAATTGGATTGAGGTCTGGGCTTTGACTAGGCCATTCCAAGACATTTAAATGTTTCCCCTTAAACCACTCAACTGTTGCTTTAGCAGTATGCGTAGGGTCATTGTCCTGCTGGAAGGTGAACCTCCGTTCCAGTCTCAAATCTCTGGAAGACTGAAACAGGTTTCTCTCAGGAATTTCCCTGTATTTAGCGCCATCCATCATTCCTTCAATTCTGACCAGTTTCCCAGTCCCTGCCGATGAAAAACATCCCCACAGCATGATGCTGCCACCACCATGCTTCACTGTGGGGATGGTGTTCTCGGGGTGATGAGAGGTGTTGGGTTTGCGCCAGACATACCGTTTTCCTTGATGGCCAAAAAGCTCAATTTTAGTCTCATCTGACCAGAGTAGCTTCTTTCATATGTTTGGGGAATCTCCCACATGCCTTTTGGCGAACACCAAACATGTTTGCTTATTTTTTATCTTTGGTCTCTTTGTTGCCTCTCTGATTAATGCCCTCCTTGCCTGGTCCGTGAGTTTTGGTGGGCTGCCCTCTCTTGGCAGGTTTGTTGTGGTGCCAACTTCTGTCCTCTGGGATGGTAGGCCATGAAAATGTACTGTAGGCCTAGGGAAGCCCAGAATGACACTAAAGGTCCTCACTTTTACCTGAGTAGGAAAAGCTCTGGGCCTAGGTTTTAGACTATAGAAACGACTTAGGGTCCAGAGCTATTCTCTGTTTTCCCTGGTTAAATCATATCGTCAGGAAAAACTACAGAGCCCTAACTTTGTAGCCTGGGTACTAGTCTGTTTGTGCTAACATTCCAATGATGTCACAAACAGATCTGGGGCCAGGCTACCAACGATGACCTCTCCTCAGACTGTTGTGTTGCACCCTCATTCAGATTGAAGCTAGCAAGGTAGCCCCTCAACAGTACCCAGACACCCACCTACAGCGGTGAGGAACAAGACTAAGTGCCGAATTACAATACCCAGATTAAGAATGGTCCTAGAATTTAAAAACATCTCAGTGAAGAATCTCCATTGAAAGTGTGTTTAAGTCTAGGAGTAGACTCTGGATCCGGGAAACCGTCCCTTTGTCAGAGGCTTTGGATTAGTTTCACTGAACCATTTATTTATTGTACATAGTGCACGATACATAGCACACAAACTCCTGCTAAAATGTTAATGAGAGATCTGATAACGTTGCCTGTCCATCTCTTTGGTGACGTCACATACTTATTCTACAGTGTTGAGTGCAAGGCTAGAGGGTCCCCACACAAACGTTGTTTTAACAGGATCATAGGCCACTAACACAGCCTGTTCAATAACATAACATTAAGGATGTGTACTCTTCTGATGTGCTGCACTATCCTACCAAAGTACTATCTTAATTTAATATCACTCTGACAATGTGTACTGTAACAGTGTTGCTTCTGTCCCTCACCTTCCCCCAACCTGGGCTCGAACCTGGGACCCTCTGAACACGTCGACAACCGTCACCCACAAAGCATTGCAACCTGTCACTCCACAAAAGCCACAACCCTTACAGAGCAAGGGAAACAATTACTTCTAGGTCCCAGAGTGAGTGATATCATCGACCTTACGCTACTAGCGTGCAACGCTAACTAGCTAGCCATTTCACATCGGCTACTGTTGTGGAAAATAACCACTATACTTTATTACAAATAAGGTCTTACAGAGTTTTTGTTGCATCAAGATATTACTTTATTAGAGTTTCAACAAAGCCAATGCCAGTCTGCAGAATGGCACACCCTCTTACTCTCTCCCTCCATCTTATATAGTCCCCTCTTCAGTTTCCCGCTCTTTTATTGCTCCGCCCACTTACTTTGTCTCTGAGGGCGGCTAAACTCGACTTTTATTATGCACATAGTACTCCAACCAATCACTCACTCCCCTGTCTTGCCCACACACTCATGTTTAGTTTAACCATGACAAGGCCCTAAATCCTTGAAACATACACAAACCCCACACACACAGTGAAATGACCCAATTCAATTCCTGGCCCAGTAACAAAGAAATCTAACTCTATGCTCTTGATTAACCCAGTTCTACCTCATAGTCCATTAAACTCGAAAGTTCATTAATAATAATTCACCACACTACAATCACCGCTTCGACCTCTTCCTTCTCCGCAGCAACCAGGCAGAGTCAAACTGAGTGATCAACTGAGTGATCAATGTAACAGTGTTGCTTCCGTACCTCTCCTTGCCCCAACCTGGGCTCTAACCAGGGACGTCACCGATTTAATGCTACCGCGCACCGCCAACAAGCTAGCCATTTCACATCGGCTTACATGCCCTGTTTAATCCTGGAGAACCTGTGTTACAAAATGGTAACTGTTTCTCTTGTTTTCCTTGACTCCCAGGTATTGGTGAAATTTCCATATCACACCATGGCAGGCTTTTTTTTTTTCAATCTCGCAAGTATAACAATCAAGTGAGGAGCTTAGTTTAAGCAGTTCATCATGGATTAGAAATAGTCTGTCTTCATTTAGGATTTAGCATACTTTACATGTAATCAATGTATTATTTTGCTTTAGAATGAAATAAGTCATTTGAGTGCAGGATACAAAGTATAATATTGTTTAATTTAGGCTATGAATTATGTTATGTAAAGCCGTCTATTGGTGAGTATAGATGTGGGCAAATCTATCACTGAATCAACAAGTTGTCACGATCGTTGAAAGGAGTGGACCAATGCGCAGCGTGGAATGCGAACATACTTTTATTATATTCACCACACGAACAAAAACAACAAAACGATACGTGAAGTCCTTGGGTACATACACAAACCATACACGGAACAAGATCCCACAAACACAAATGCCCAAACGGCTGCCTAAGTATGGTTCCCAATCAGAGACAACAAGCAACAGCTGATTCTCGTTGCCTCTGATTGAGAACCACCCCAGCCAACATAGAAACACAATGAACTAGATCCTGAACATAGAAACACAAAACATAGACTCTACACACCCTGGCTCTACATAACAGAGTCCCCAGAGCCAGGGTGTGACACAAGTCAAGGAATTATCCATTTAGGTTGTTTGTTCTTTGTGTTTCATGGTTTTAACTCATATTTAAGCTACAGTACTATAGAGGATTGTCTACTCTTCTTCAAAGATTGACAGCACATCTTTACCAACCCTCAGGACGATGGAGAACTCTACTCATTTCAAGGTCTTTAGGCTTGCTGCATACGGTGATATCAGACAATTGAAGTATTTCTTCTTTGCTATAGTAACTGTATTATATTTTTCTATCATTCTTACCAATGCTTTGCTTATTGGAGTTATATGCATTGAAAGAAGCCTTCATGAACCCATGTATCTGTTTCTATGTGCTTTGTTTGTTAATCAGCTGTATGGGAACACTGGTTTGTTTCCTGCTCTCATGTTTTACTTACTCTCTGACACACATTATATTTCCCTTCTGTATTGTTACCTCCAGATTGATGTGTTGAACACATACGCTATAATGGAATTTAGTAATTTAGCAGTTATGTCCTGTGACAGGTACATTTCTATTTGTTATCCTTTACAGTATAACAATATTATGACACCTACAATAATTAGTGGCTTAATTCTGCTGTCCTGGTTGTGTTCTTTTTTCTTCAATGTCATCCCTATCTCCCTCAGTTTGTGACTACAATTTGGTGGTAATGTTATAGACAGAGTGTATTGTGATAACTACTCGGTACTCAAGCTTGCCTGTTCAAATACTATGCTGGTTAACATATGGGGTCTTGTTGTAACTGTGCTTTATTTGGCTTGTACTATATTTCTTACAAAATACTCATATGTAAGAATTCTAGAAATATGCTTAAAGTCTTCTAAAGAGACGAAACAGAAAGTGTTTAACACTTGTACACCACATATAGCCTCTTTGCTAAACTTCTCCTTTGGCAATTTAATTTTGATTCTACATGGCAGATATGATACTGCACATCTTCCAGCTATACGTCGCACTATTTTATTTGTTTATTTTTTAATATGTCCACCACTTTTAAATCCTATTATATATGGCGTTAGGATGGTTAACATCAGACAGGCTTGTAAAAAGGTACTAGGCCTTTACCCTTAAATATGATTGTTTTTTATGTTGAATTATGTGTTTTGATACTTATTGTTGCTATAACTGACTGTACAAATATATGGCATTTTGGCATTATAAAATAAATCGCATCAAGTTTATCATGTATTGTCAATGAGAATGTTTTATTTCATATTCAGCATTTAATCATTATAATTTACCAATTAAATATGGCATTCCCCAAGGCTCTGTTCCGCTTTCGTTCTGTTTTCGTTCTATTTTCGGTATTGGGGTGAAAAATGATATTCTGCTGGCAGATGTTTGCATTGGTTAATACATAAATAGATTGAGTAAATATAATAAAATTAGTTGCTTGTTATAAACTCCTTATAGATCCATTTCTATGGAGTGGTTACATTTTGACACTGAAACTACAATCCCATGTGAGCAAACACTATGATACTGTATATTTAGAGGCTAACAAGACAAGTTATTGGAGCAGTCTGTGACAAGTACCGTGTATACGAAGAGGCAGGACGCAGATGCAGGAATTAACAAGGTCAAGGTTTACTTAACAATGACAAAGAGAAATAACAAAGATAGAGTAAACGACACGAAGCTAAACAATCACACACACAACATCATCCAGAACAGTCCAAGTCTAAATAGGGGTGCTGATGAGATGAGGTGCAGGTGCGCTGGAGGTGATTAGGTTGCGTTGGGTTTCCATTCTGGTGTTGCCGAGATGGTGTGCTCAGACCGGTGGCTCAGTAGACCGGTGAATCAGAACGCCGGAGGGGAGCAACGGGAGGAGATGTGACAGAACCCCCCTCCCCCCAGATGTGCGGCTCTAGCCGCTGGACATCGCCGTCCAGGAGGACGACCCCTAGGACAAGGAGCGGGCCGGTCAGGGCGGCGACGGTGGAAGTCCTGAATTAGGTTGGGGTCCAGAATGTCCCTAGCCGGAACCCAGCTCCTCACCTCAGGACCATACCCCTCCCAGTCCACCAGGTAATGGAGTCGTCCCCCACGGAACCTGGAGTCCAGCAGGTCCCTCACCACATACGCCGGACTCCCGTCACTGTCCAGGGGCGGAGGAGGCGTACCCCGGGGGACGGCATCCGTCAGAGGACCAGGAACCACTGGCCTGAGGAGAGACACATGAAAAGTGGGTGAGACACGGTAGTGAAGGGGAAGTAGCAGCCGGCATGATACCTAATTTATCCGCTGGAGGACCTTAAGCGGCCCCACAAACCGGGGGCTCAGTTTCTTGCAGGGCAGGTGGAGAGGGAGGTTTCTTGTGGACAGCCAGACACGATACCCAGGCTGGAATACAGGGGCCTCACTGCGGTGGCAGTCGGCTTGGTCCTTCTGCTGACGAATGGCCCTCTGGAGATGGACATGGGCGGCGTCCCAGACCTGTCCGGCCCTGTAGAACCACTCGTCGACAGCGGGCGCATCGGTCTGGCTGGGTGTCCAAGGGGCCAGGGCAGGCTGGTACCCCAGGATGCACTGGAAGGGAGTGAGCCCCGTGGAGGAGTGAACGAGGGAGTTCTGGGCATATTCTGCCCAGTGAAGAAACCTTGCCCACTCACCCTCCACAGCTCATGGTTCATATGCTCCACCTGCCCATTCAACTAAGGCCTATACCCGGAAGTGAGGCTGGCCGTGGCCCCGATCTTCTCCAGGAAAGACTTCACACTCTGGAGGTAAATTGGTGGCCACGGTCCGAGACGATGTCCTACAGAAGTCCATAATTCCGGAAGACCTGTTGGAACAGGACCTCAGCGACCTGGAGAGCAGAAGGAAGACCAGTTAGTGGCAAAAAACGGCATAATTTGGAGAACCGATCTACGACCACCATGTTCTGACGGTGAAGCCGTCAGAACATGGAAGGTCGGTGACAAAGTCAATGGACAGGTGTGACCAAGGTCGCTGAGGCACTGGGAGAGGAACTAGTTTGCCTGCCGGGGCGTTCCAAGGTGTCTTTGTTTGAGCACATACGGAACAGGAGTTGATGTAGCGGGAGACATCAGAAGCCAAGGTGGGCCACCAGTATTTTTTGGCTATAGAATGCAGGGTGCGCGTATTACCAGAGTGCCCTGCCGTAAGGATGGTGTGCGCCCAGATCAGCAGGCGGCCACGGACACTGGTGGGTACATACACGCGCCCCGGAGGGGCATTGGCATGCGCTAGGTCCTCCTGAGCCGCCAGGCGGATGTCTTCGTCCACATCCCAAACGACAGGAGCAACGTTGAGAGACGAGGGCAGGATAGGAACCACCAGATCCTTCCTTTCTCCGGTATGGTGCATCCTGGAGAGTGCGTCGGCCTTAGCATTCTGGGATCCTGAGCGGTTGGACTGAATGAATTGGAAGCGTGTGAGTAATTGGGCCAACCTGGCTTGACGAGACTTCATCCGTTTCGCTGCCCATATGTGCTCCAAATTCCGGTGGTCAGTAAGAATCCAGAATGGATGGACTGCGCCCTCCAGCCAGTGTCTCCATTCCTCCAGAGCGAGGACCACCGCCAACAGCTCCCTGTCTCCAACTCCATAGTTCCTCTATGCGGGGGTAAGCTTTTTAGAGAAAAAGGCACAGGGATATATTTTCTCTGGCTTACCATGCCGCTGGGAGAGGACTGCACCCACGCCCTCCTCCGATGCGTCCACCTCCAGGATGAAAGGACAAGATGGATCTGGGTGTTTTAGTATGGGCGCTGTGATGAACCTCTCCTTCAGCCTCTTGAAGGCAGCGTCAGCCTCAGGGTTCCAGGCCAGCTTCTGAGGCCCACCCTTAAGGAGAGAGGTGAGCGGGACGGCTATGAAGCTGAAGCTGATGAAACGGTGGTAGAAATTAGCGAAGCCCAGGAAGCTCTGTAGGCCCTTGATGGTGGTGGGAACTGGCCATGACCTGACGGCGTCCGTCTTCACTCCTTCCATGAACACCCGCTGAAGACTGATCCTGTATCCCAGGAAGGAGATGACCTGTTGGTAGAATTCGCATTTCTCCCACTTCACCAACAGGCTGTGTTCCCGTAGGCAGAGTAGGACAGCTCGGATGTCCCTGACGTGCTCCTCGAACTTAGCCGAGGAGATCAGGATATCGTCGATGTACACCACCACCGGTCTACTCAGCATGTCCCGGAACACATCATTGACGAAGGACTCGAACACAGAAGGTGTGTTGGCGAGGCCGTAGGGCATGACACAGTATTCATAGTGGCCTGAGGTAGTGCTGAATGCCGTCTTCCACTCATCTCCTTCCCGGATTCGGATCAGGTTGTAGGCACTCCTCAGGTCCAACTTGGTAAAGTACCGGGCCCCTCGTAGCTGCTCGATGGCCGACGGAACCAGAGGGAGGGGGTACAGGTACTTGGTGTTGACTGTGTTCAGCCCCCTGTAGTCAATGCATGGTCTCAGTCCTCCGTCTTTTTTGGCTACGAAGAAGAAGCTGGAGGAGGCAGGAGAGGTAGAGCGTCTGATGAACCCCTGTTTCAGGGTCTCCGCCACATACTTCTCCATGGCCTCAGTCTCCGCCATGGAAAGGGGGTAAATGCGACTCTTCGGGGGATGTTGTCCCTCCAGCAGGTCAATGGCGCAGTCCCAGGGCCTGTGAGGAGGGAGACACGTAGCCTTTAATGAAGATAAGATATCGGAGAGATCTGTGTACTCACGTGGAATGTTGGGCTGGAGGGTGGACTCCGTACTCTCCACTGACGTGGAACAACAAACCACCGGCAGGCAGGTCTTCCGACATGAGGTGGACCAGGCTATGATCCTCTTGGTGCTCCAATTGATGGTGGGGTTGTGTAGTCTGAGCCAGGGCAATCCCAAGACGATCCGGTGAAGGGGTGACTTGATGATGTGGAATGACAGCTTCTCGTTGTGCTCCGGTAGTGTGGGAATGGTGATGGTGATGGGGAGAGTGATGTGCGTAATGGTGCCTGATCCAAGGTGTTTATTGTCCAGTGAGGTGATGTGTAGCGGAGATGGCAGTGGCACGCTGGGCAACCCCCATTCAGAGACCAGCTCCCTATCTATAAGATTCCCCGCTGATCCGGAATCTATCATTGCGGTAGAAATGGAAGAGAAGGAATAACCAGTCACCGTTATGGGAACTAAAAACAATGGTTTTGTGATAGGAGCTGACGTAACACTCACGGAGCAGCGACGGGAGTCGTACCGCCTAGATAGGGAGCCGCCAGGAGATCTGTGGTCCGTGGTGGTGTAGGGGGTGCTTCCCACCTCCATGGGTGAAGACTCGGAAGCAGGGCGGCTTCCATAGCTCAGATGGGGTATGCGTCAAGGCTCCGGGAGGTGTTGGGAATGTCGTCTCTCTCTCAACATGTCGTCAAGACGGATGGATGTGGTGATGAGGGTATCAAGGTCCATCTCGTCGTCCCGACATACGAGTTCCGTCTTGATGTCCTCCCGTAAGCCTCTCCTGAAGGCCGTGCGCAGAGAACGCTCATTTCAGCCGGTGGATTGGGGGCACTCACCGCCCCCTGAGGTGGAACCGGAGCGCTGGGCAGATTATGCAAAGTTTGGAGCACTTCCTGCATGGCGGCGTTCAACTGGGCAAGCTGTAGCTGGTGCAGGTCGAGGCACTGGGAAACTCCTGCTGCATCCATTTTCGTTTGGTGTGTGATTCTGTGACGAGTACTGAGTATACGAAGAGGCAGGACGCAGACGCAGGAATTAACAAGGTCAAGGTTTACTTAACAATGACAAAGAGAAATAACAAAGATAGCTTAAACGACACGAAGCTAAACAATCACACACAACATCATCCAGAACAGTCCAGGGCTAAATAGGGGTGGTGATGAGATGATGAGGTGCAGGGGCGCTGGAGGTGATTAGGGTGCATTGGGTTTCAATTCCGTTTTTGCCTAAGTGTTACGCTCAGACCGGTGACTCAGTAGGCCGGCGAATCAGAGCGCCGGAGGGGAGCAGCGGGAGGAGACGTGACACAGTCTCCCTCTGTCAAGCAAGAAGACATTTCATGGACACAGGTTTTTTATATATTTCACACCTCAGAAGTCTGATAATGTACAGATATTATTGGGATCTTTTTTAAGAGTAAGAGTTTGAAGGAGGATGTGAATTTGTTTTGTTAAAACTGTTGTGTTTAGTCTGATAGTTTTTTGGTGTTGTGGACACCAAGGAACTTGAAGCTCTCAACCTGTTCCACTACAGCCCCGTCGATGAGAATGGGGGCGTGCTCAGTCCTCTTTTTTTTCCAATGGTCCACAATCATCTCCTTTGTCTTGATCACGTTGAGGGAGAGGTTGTTATCCTGGCACCACACGGCCAGGTCTCTGACCTTCCCCCTATAGGCTGTCTCATCATTGTCGGTGATCAGGCCTACCACTGTTGTGTCGTCGTTAAACGTAACGATGGTGTTGGAGTCGTGCCTGGCCATGCAGTCATGGGTGAAGAGGGAGCACAGGAGGGGACTGAGCACGCACACCTGAAGGGTTTTGAGGATCAGCGTGGCAGATGTGTTGTTACCCGTCAGGAAGTCCAGGATCCAGTTGCAGAGGGAGGTGTTTAGTCCCAGGGTCATTAGCTTAGTGATAAGCTTTGAGGGCACTATGGTGTTGAACGCTGAGCTGTAGTCAATGAACAGCATTCTCACGTAGGTGTTCCTGTTGTCCAGGTGGGAAAGGGCAGTGTGGAGTGCAAATGTATCATATGTGGATCTGTTGGGGCGGTATGCAAATGGGAGTGGGTCTAGGGTTTCTGGAATAATGGTGTTGATGTGAGCCATGACCAGCCTTTCAAAGCACATCATGGCTATAGACGTAGTCATTTAGGCAGGTTATCTTAGTGTTCTTGAAACATGTTGGTATTACAGACTCAGTCAGGGACATGTTGAAAATGTCAGTGAAGACACTTGCCAGTTGGTCAGCGCATGCTCGGAGTACAGGTCCTGGTAATCCGTCTGGCCCTGCGGCCTTGTGAATGTTGACCTGCTTTAAAGTCTTACTCATATCGTCTACGGAGAGTGTGATCATATAGTCATCCAGAACAGCTGATGCTCTCATGCATGCTTCAGTGTTGCTTGCCTCGAAGCGAGCATAGAAGTGATTTAGCTCGTCTGGTAGGCTTGTGTCACTGGGCAGCTCGTGTCTGTGCTTCCCTTTGTAGTCAGTAATAGTTTTCAAGCCCTGCCACATCCGATGAGCGTCAGAGCCGGTGTAGTACGATTCAATCTTAGTCCTGTATTGACTCTTTGCCTGCTTGATGGTTCGTTGGAGGACATAGCGGGATTTCTTGTAAGCGTCCGGGTTAGAGTCCCGCTCCTTGAAAGTGGCTGCTCTACCCTTTAGCTCAGTGCGGATGTTGCCTGTAATCCATGGCTTCTGGTTGGGGTATGTACGTACGGTCACTGTGGGGACGATGTCATCGATGCACTTATTGATGAAGCCAGTGACTGATGTGGGGTACTCCTCAATCACGGAACATATTCCAGTCTGTGCAAGCAAACCAAGTCACTGGTGCTTCTTGCTTTAGTTTTTTCTTATAAGCAGGAATCAGGAGGATAGAGTTATGGTCAGACTTGCCAAATGGAGGGCGAGGGAGAGCTTTGTATGCGTCTCTGTGTGTGGAGTAAAGGTGGTCTAGAGTTTTTTTTCCTCTGGTTGCACATTTGACATGCTGGTAGAAATGAGGTAGAACGGATTTAAGTTTCCCTGCATTAAAGTCCCCGGCCACTAGGAGCGCTGCCTCTGGATGAGCGTTTTCCTGTTTACTTATGGCCTTATACAGCTCATTGAGTGCAATCTTAGTGCCAGCATCGATTTGTGGTGGTAAATAGACAGGTACGAAAAATATAGTTGAAAATTCCTTTGGTAGATATTGTGGTCTACAGCTTATCATGAGATACTCTACCTCAGGCGAGCAAAACCTTGGGACTTCCTTAGTATTAGATTTTATGCACCAGCTGTTGTTTACATAATACATAGACCGCCACCCCTTGTCTTACCGGAGTCAGCCGTTCTATCCTGCCGATGTAGCCTATATCCTGCCAGCTGTATGTTATCCATGTCATCGTTCAGCCACGACTCAGTGAAACATAAGATATTACAGATTTTAATGTCCCATTGGCAGGATAACCTTAATCTTAGGTCATCCAATTTATTTTAAAATGATTGAACATTGGCTAATAGGATTGATGGAAGAGGCAGTTTACTCACTCGCCGTCAGATCCTTACAAGGCACCCCGACCTACTTCCACAATATCTCCGTCTCTTTCTCATGCGAATGACAGGGATTTGGGCCTTGTCGGGTGTCTGTAGAATATCCTTCGCGTCCAACACGTTGAAGAAAAAATCTTTGTCCAATACGAGGTGAGTAATCACTGTCCTGATATCTAGAAGCTCTTTTTGGTCATAAGAGACTGTGGCAGAAACATTATGTACAGAATAAATTACAAATAACGCCAAGAAACACACATAATAGTACAATTGGTTAGAGGGCTGTAAACCCTATCATATATGGACTTAACCTCCAGCATATTCGATGGGCAGTTTTTAGAAAGTGTAATGCACACAAAATCATTAATATGAGACTTTAGTTATATCTTACACAGCAGGGAGACCTGATTTCAGAAGTCAACAAAAATAAAAGTACAATCTGCCAAAACTGCCACACTTGGCTCTTCACATTGTGGGCATGCCTCAAGGAAGACACAAGTCACAAATCTGTACGATCAATAGCGGAAGTCTTGAATTCTGTTGTGCTGGTGTCTGTTTGCAGGATGTTACCCCGCTACTGAGTGTAACTTGAAGCGGATAGGATATACCCAAAATACAAAATGTACTGTAGGCAGATACAGAAATATAAGCCATTTTGCAAGGTTAAATGTGCCCTAATTTCTTGTTATATACAGTGGGGAAAAAAAGTATTTAGTCAGCCACCAATTGTGCAAGTTCTCCCACTTAAAAAGATGAGAGAGGCCTGTAATTTTCATCATAGGTACACATCAATTATGACAGACAAATTGAAAAAAAAAAATCCAGAAAATCACATTGTAGGATTTTTTATGAATTTATTTGCAAATTATGGTGGAAAATAAGTATTTGGTCACCTACAAACAAGCAAGATTTCTGGCTCTCACAGACCTGTAACTTCTTCTTTACGAGGCTCCTCTGTCCTCCACTCGTTACCTGCATTAATGGCACCTGTTTGAACTTGTTATCAGTATAAAAGAAACCTGTCCACATCCTCAAACAGTCACACTCCAAACTCCACTATGGCCAAGACCAAAGAGCTGTCAAAGGACACCAGAAACAAAATTGTAGACCTGCACCAGGCTGGGAAGACTGAATCTGCAATAGTTAAGCAGCTTGGTTTGAAGAAATCAACTGTGGGAGCAATTATTAGGAAATGGAAGACATAAAAGACCACTGATAATTTCCCTCGAACTGGGGCTCCACGCAAGATCTCACCCCGTGGGGTCAAAATGATCACAAGAACGGTGAGCAAAAATCCCAGAACCACACGGGGGGACCTAGTGAATGACCTGCAGAGAGCTGGGACCAAAGCAACAAAGCCTACCATCAGTAACACAGTACGCCGCCAGGGACTCAAATCCTGCAGTGCAGGACGTGTCCCCCTGCTTAAGCCAGTACATGTCCAGGCCCGTCTGAAGTTTGCTAGAGTGCATTTGGATGATCCAGAAGAGGATTGGGAGAATGTCATATGGTCAGATGAAACCAAAATATAACTTTTTGGTAAAAACTCAACTCGTCGTGTTTGGAGGACAAAGAATGCTGAGTTGCATCCAAAGAACACCATACCTACTGTGAAGCATGGGGGTGGAAACATCATGCTTTGGGGCTGTTTTTTCTGCAAAGGGACCAGGACGACTGATCCGTGTAAAGGAAAGAATGAATGGGGCCATGTATTGTGAGATTTTGAGTGAAAACCTCCTTCCATCAGCAAGGGCATTGAAGATGAAACGTGGCTGGGTCTTTCAGCATAACAATGATCCCAAACACACCGCCCGGGCAACGAAGGAGTGGCTTCGTAAGAAGCATTTCAAGGTCCTGGAGTGGCCTAGCCAGTCTCCAGATCTCAACCCCATAGAAAATCTTTGGAGGGAATTGAAAGTCTGTGTTGCCCAGCGACAGCCCTAAAACATCACTGCTCTAGAGGAGATCTGCATGGAGGAATGGGCCAAAATACCAGCAACAGTGTGTGAAAACCTTGTGAAGACTTACAGAAAACGTTTGACCTGTGTCATTGCCAACAAAGGGTATATAACAAAGTATTGAGAAACTTATGTTATTGACCAAATACTTATTTTCCACCATAATTTGCAAATAAATTCATTAAAAATCCTACAATGTGATTTTCTGGATTTTTTTTTGTAATTTTTTCTGTCATAGTTGACGTGTACCTATGATGAAAATTACAGGCCTTTCTCATCTTTTTAAGTGGGAGAACTTGCACAATTGGTGGCTGACTAAATACTTTTTTTCCCCACTGTATCACCCTCTTCTGGGAAAGTGATTTACAAATATTTCAAGAATAGAGTAATTGTAGCACACTTCTTGAGCAGGAAAATGCTTGGAGGTGTCCCAAATTGCACCCTATTCCATTTACATTACATTTACTATTCCCTATATAGTGCACTATTTTTGACCAAAGCCAAAGTAGTGGACAATAAAAGGAATAGGGTGCAATTAATAGTGCAATTTTGTGACTCCTTATGGAGTTATTAACATTTACATTTACGTCATTTAGCAGACGCTCTTATCCAGAGTGACTTACAAATTGGTGCATTCACCTTATAGCCAGTGGGATAACCACTTTACAATATATATATTTTTTTAATGTTTATTTTTTTATTTTTGGGGGTGGGGGGTGGGGTAAGGGGGGGTAGAAGGATTACTTTATCCTATCCCAGGTATTCCTTAAAGAGGTGGAGTTTCAAGTGTCTCCGGAAGGTGGTGAGTGACTCCGCCGTCCTGGCGTCGTGAGGGAGCTTGTTCCACTATTGGGGTGCCAGAGCAGCGAACAGTTTTGACTGGGCTGAGCGGGAACTGTGCTTCCGCAGAGGTAGGGGGGCCAGCAGGCCAGAGGTGGATGAACGCAATGCCCTCGTTTGGGTGTAGGGACTGATCAGAGCCTAAAGGTACGGAGGTGCCGTTCCCCTCACAGCTCCGTAGGCAAGCACCATGGTCTTGTAGCAGATACGAGCTTCAACTGGAAGCCAGTGGAGTGTGCGGAGGAGCGGGGTGACGTGAGAGAACTTGGGAAGGTTGAACACCAGGCGGGCTGCGGCATTCTGGATGAGTTGTAGGGGTTTAATGGCACAGGCAGGGAGCCCAGCCAACAGCGAGTTGCAGGAGAACGACAAAGTGTTTTCCAGGGTCACGCCAAGGCTCTTTGCACTCTGGGAGGAGGACACAACAGAGTTGTCAACCGTGATGGCGAGATCATGGAACGGGCAGTCCTTCCCCGGGAGGAAGAGCAGCTCCGTCTTGCCGAGGTTCAGCTTGAGGTGGTGATTCGTCATCCACACTGATATGTCTGCCAGACATGCAGAGATGCGATTCACCACCTGGTTATCAGAAGGGGGAAAGGAGAAGATTAGTTGTGTGTCGTCTGCGTAGCAATGATAGGAGAGGCCATGTGAGGATATGACAGATCCAAGTGACTTGGTGTATAGCGAGAATAGGAGAGGGCCTAGAACTGAGCCCTGGGGGACACCAGTGGTGAGAGCACATGGTGCGGAGACAGATTCTCGCCACGCCACTTGGTAGGAGCGACCTGTCAGGTAGGACGCAATCCAAGAGTGAGCCGCGCCGGAGATGCCCAACTCAGAGAGGGTGGAGAGGAGGATCTGATGGTTCACAGTATCAAAGGCAGCACACAGGTCTAGAAGGACAAGAGCAGAGGAGAGAGAGTTAGCTTTAGCAGTGCGGAGAGCCTCCGTGACACAGAGAAGAGCAGTCTCAGTTGAATGACCAGTCTTGAAACCTGACTGGTTTGGATCAAGAAGGTCATTCTGAGAGAGATAGCAAGAGAGTTGGCTAAAGACAGCACGCTCAAGAGTTTTGGAGAGAAAAGAAAGAAGGGATACTGGTCTGTAGTTGTTTACATCGGAGGGATTCAAAGAACAACAACAACATGCAACACTACTCTTCAATGTAAACACTACATGATCAAAAGTATGTGGACACCTGCTCGTCAAACATCTCATTCCAAAATCATGGGCATTAATATGGAGCTGCTCCCCCCTTTGCTGCTATAACAGCCTCCACTCTTCTTGGAAGGCTTTCCACTAGATGTTTGAACATTGCTGTGTGGACTTGTTTCCATTCAGCCACAAGAGCATTAGTGAGGTCGGGCACTGATGTTGGGACCGCAGTCAGCGTTCCAATTCATCCCAAAGGTGTTCAATAGGGTTGAGGTCAGAGCTCTGTGCAGGCCAGTCAAGTTCTTCCACACAGATCTCAACAAACCATTTTAGTATGGACCTCGCTTTGTGCACCGGGGCATCGTCATGCTGAAACAGGAAAGGGTCTTCCCCAAACTGTTACCACAAAGTTGGAAGTCTAGAATGTCATTGTATGGTGTAGCGTTAAGATTTCCCTTCACTGGAACTAAGGGGCCTAGCCGGAACCATGAAAAACAGCCCCAGACCATTATTCCTCCTCCACCAAACTTTACAGTTGGCACTATGCATTCGGGCAGGAAGCGTTCTCCTGGCATCCACCAAATCCAGATTCGTTCGTCGGACTGTCAGATGGTTAAACGTGATTCATCACTCCAGAGAACGCGTTTCCACTGCTCCAGAGTCCAATGGCGGTGACCTTTACACCATACTAGCCGACGCTTGGCATTGCGCATGGTGATCTTAAGCTTGTGTGCGGCTGCTCGGCCATGGAAACCCATTTAATGAAACTCCCAACGAACAGTTCTTGTGCTGACGTTGCTTCCAGAAGCAGTTTGGAACTCGGTAGTGAGTGTTGCAACTGAGGACAGACGATTTTTAAGTATTACGGGCTGCAGCACTCGGCGGTCCCGTTCTGTGAGCTGTGTGGCCTACTACTTCGCAGCTGAGCCGTTGTTGCTCCTAGCAGTGTCCACTTCACAATAACAGCACTTCCATTTGACCGGGGAGGCTATAACAGGGCAGAAATTGTACGAACTGACTTGTTTGAAAGGTGGCATCCTATGACGGTGCCACGTTGAAAGTTACTGAGCTTTTCAGTAAGGCCATTCTACTGCCAATGTTTGTCTATGGAGATTGCATAGCTGTGTGCTCGATTTTATACACCTGTCAGCAACGGGTGTGGCTGAAATAGCTGAATACACAAATTTGAAGGGGTGTCCACATACTTTTGTATATATAGTGTATTTTCCCCCACTGGGTGCTTTATTCTAAATACTCTGAAAACAATTTATGTCAATAATGCTTGTGGTTACAGTACTGTAAAATCATTTACATTTTAGGCGTTATTGAGTTGTGATCTATGTTCTTAAGGCCTCTTTGTCACACCCAGATCTGTTTCACCTGTCTTTGTGATTGTCTCCACCCACTCCAGGTGTCGCCCATCTTCCCCATTTTCCCAGTGTATTTATACCTGTGTTCTCTGTTTGTCTGTTGCCAGTTCGTTTTGTTTCGTCAAGCCTACCAGCATCTTTTCCCTTGCTCCTGTCTTTCTCAAGTTCCTGTTTTTCTAGTTTTCCCGGTTTTGACTATTCTGCCTGCCCTGACCCTGAGCCTGCCTGCCGTTCTGTACCTTGTCACACCACCCTGGATTATTACCTTCCCCGGAACGCTTCGCTGGAGAGTCGGGAACCAGTCGGGTATTTCTCGCTCAGTGTTCTCTCATCATCGAGCTGCAGCCCTCCTCCTTTCCCTCGGACCTGTTAGGCCTACTGCTGCTAGGTAGCTCTCTCTCTGCTCTCTCCCTCCCCTCTGTCTGTCCTTGATTGCAGGAGTGAAGTCTGGTGTGCGGGAGTCAGGGTTCCAGCTGCAGCTCATTCACCATAATCACCTCAGCCTTTAAGACCCGGTCAAACTTACCACTCATCGTCAGATCATAGTCAAGACGACCATGTTAGTCTCGCTGCCGACTCAACCTGTTTATTTTTGCTCTTTGTGTTTTGGCCTGTTCTATTTACTTTTTCTCCTGTGCCACAGATATTTGGAACCTGACTCCTGCCTCCGCTTCACTCCTGCCACCACCATCCTGCTCTCCACTACCGGACCTCTCTTTTGGACTCACCACGGACACTAGGACATTACGGTACCACACCTGCCCTGACCTGGATCTGTTACCCTCCCTGTAACCTGGACTTGCTCTTCCCCTATTATTGGAAACCTGGACTATTGAACATTTTAAATAAACCTGTTAAACCTTCTCTGGCTTGGTGTACTTGTCTGCATTTGGGTTCTAATACTGGTAAATCATAACAGTATGATCTGACCATCATGAACCCAGCAGACAGTAGCTTGGATACCACCCCAGAGTGCACTCAAATTTGGACTGCCATAGCCAATCAGGGCATTTTACTTGGCCAACATGATACCCTGTTTAAGACGATTGCTGAGGACAGTCAGGTGCTGCTTAATCAGGTTCAATTACTCACCAATCAAGTGTCTGCCCTTACTACCCCTTCAGCCCAGATCAGAGAGCCTTTTGTTCCTGCTCCAGAGCGCTATGACGGGAACATGGGAACCTGTGGCGATTTTTTGACTCAATGCTCGTTAGTGTTTGAACAACAGCCCCTCACCTACGCCTCAGAAAGAGCCCGTATTGCCTACCTTATCAACTCTACTAGCGGTTCCGCTCGTGCCTGGGGATCCGCGGTCTGGGAGAGTCAGTCAGACATTTGCAACGCTTACGTTGCCTTCACCACTGAGATGAGGAAGGTTTTTGACCACCCCGTACGAGGCAAGGAGGCTGCGAAACGGTTGTTTTCTCTTCGGCAGGGGGCTCGCAGTGTGGCGGAGATGGCAGTGGAGTTTCGGACTTTAGCAGCAGTGAGTGGTTGGAATGACGAGGCATTACAAGGAGTGTTCATCAATGCTTTGTCTGAGACTTTAAAAGATGAATTGGTGTCATATGATGAATCGCCTACGCTGGATAATCTTATTTCACTCACCATCAGGTTGGATAATCGGATTCGGGAGCGCCGCCGGGAGAGGAGTGTTAGTTCCAAGCAACCTGTCTGTCATCAACAAACTCCTCCCCGCATCTTCCCTACAGAGAAAGCCGTGTCTTCCCGAGTCGATACGAGGAGCACTGAACCCGAAGCCATGGAGGTGGGTCGTGCACGGTTGTCCTCAGAGGAGCGTGCACGTCGCATTCAGGCTCGGGTCTGCCTGTATTGTGGAGAAGCTGGTCATTTCGTTCCTTCCTGCCCAGTTCGTCCGGGAAAAGGGCCGGCTCATCATTAATGGGAGAAGTTTTGGTGAGCCGAGCAGCGGATTCTTCCTCTTCTCCCCGCATTCTGCTCCAGGCATCCCTCCAGTGGCAGTTCCAGAATCTCTCTGTTAGTGCGCTGATTGACTCTGGTGCAGACGAAAGCTTTTTGGATAGAGAGTGGGCTCAACAAATGGATTTGGAGACTGTTCCTATGGACTGTCCGCTGCAGGCTAAGGGTCTGAATGGACAATTGTTGACCCATATTACCCATCAGACTGTTCCTGTTTGTCTTAGAGTGTCGGGAAATCATCAGGAGAACATTCAATTCCATATTATCGACTGCCCACAGACCCCTCTGGTCCTTGGTATCCCCTGGCTCATAAGACACAATCCACACATTGATTGGGTGACAGGTAGAATTGTTTCATGGAGCACATTTTGTCATGTGAATTGTTTGTGTTCTGCTCTGACTCCTGCCAGTACTGTGCCTCGACCTCCACTGGAGTCCATGGATCTTTCTAATGTTCCTGACGTGTATCATGACCTGGCATCCGTTTTCTGCAAACACAGAGCTACTTCTCTTCCTCCTCACCGGCCTTACGACTGTGCCATTGACCTCCAGCCAGGAGCCCCGCTCCCCCAGCAGTCGCCTGTACAATCTCTCCCGGCCGGAGACGGAGGCTATGGAGAACTACATTCGGGACTCCTTGGCGGCAGGTATTATGCGTCCTTCCTCGTCACCTGTAGGAGCGGGATTCTTTTTTGTTGCTAAGAAGGATAAGACCCTCAGACCCTGTATTGATTACCGTGGACTTAACAACATCACCATTAAGAACAAGTATTCTCTGCCTTTGATTAATTCTGCTTTTCCCCTCCTTCATGGTGCTACCATCTTTACGAAACTGGATCTACGAAATGCGTATCACCTGGTGCGCATTCGTAAAGGTGATGAATGGAAGACTGCCTTCAACACACCCTTGGGACATTTTGAGTATCTGGTTATGCCTTTTGGGTTGTCTAATGCCCCTGCTGTTTTTCAGGCACTAGTCAATGATGTCCTTCGGGACATGTTGAATCGGTTTGTTTTTGTCTATCTGGATGATATCTTGATTTTCTCAGAGTCCTCCCAGGAACATGAACTGCATGTGCGCCAGGTGTTGCAAAAGGTTGTTGGAGAACAAACTGTTTGTGAAGATGGAGAAATGTGAATTTCATGTGTCTGAGACCTCTTTTTGGGTTACATCATCGCTCAGGGGAGTTGCGGATGGACCCAGCTAAGATCTCTGCTGTCACGGACTGGCCAGCCCCTCTACCCGCAAACAACTTCAACGATTTCTGGGGTTTGCGAACTTCTATAGGAGGTTCATCAAGGACTACAGCCGCATTGCGGCGCCACTCACCGCTCTCACCTCCATCTCACGACCGTTCGCTTGGAATGAAGGGGGCCGAATCAGCGTTCGAAGAACTGAAACATCGCTTCGCCTCGGCTCCCATTCTGATGCAGCCGGACCCCGACCGCCAGTTTGTCGTGGAGGTGGATGCATCCGACACTGGGGTAGGTGCGGTGTTGTCACAGCGTTCTCCTGAAGATAACAAACTGCATCCCTGTGCTTTTCTCTCAAGGAAACTTTCTCAGGCAGAGAGGAATTATGATGTTGGCAATCGTGAACTGCTCGCCGTTAAGCTGGCTCTCGAGGAGTGGCGACATTGGTTGGAGGGGGCGGAACAACCCTTCATCGTTTGGACGGATCATAAGAATCTGGCTTACCTCCAGTCAGCGAAGCAGCTCAACCCCGTCAAGCCAGGTGGGCACTATTTTTTGGGAGATTCAATTTTTCTCTGTCTTACCGTCCTGGGTCACGCAACGTCAAGCCTGACGCCCTGTCTCGTGTTCATTCGGCTGTTGATACTGGTAGTAACCCTGAACCCATTTTGCCTCCTACCTGCAGTATTGCGGTCGTCACATGTGACATTGAGGGGATTGTTAGACAGGCTCAACATCATCAAGCTGACCCTGGGAGGGGTCCTCCTAACCGGATGTTTGTCCCTGAGTCTGCTCGCTCCCAGGTACTTCAGTGGGCTCACTCGTCTCCCCTTACCTGTCACCCTGGAGTTTCGCGGACCCTTGACTTTGTGCGACGGAAGTTCTGGTGGGCCACGATGGAGGCGGACACTCGAGCCTTCATTGCTGCTTGTACGGTATGTGCACGAAGTAAGAACTCCACCCAGGCCAGCGTTGGTCATCTCGACCTCTACCTATACCCAGCCGGCCCTGGTCGCATATCGCTATGGATTTTGTCACTGGACTTCCCCCTCGTCTGGAAAGACTGTAATTCTTACGGTGATTGATCGTTTTTCTAAGTTCGCTCATTTTTTGGCCCTACCTAAACTGCCCACTGCCAGAGAGACGGCTGATATTTTGGTTGAACATGTGTTCCGCTCTCATGGTCTACCCACGGATATTGTCTCTGACAGGGGTCCCCAGTTTGTCTCCCAGGTGTGGAAAGCTTTCTGTAAAGCTTTGGGCATTACATCCAGCCTGTCCTCTGGATATCACCCCCAGACCAACGGGCAAGCCGAGAGAGCGAACCAGGAGATGGAGACCGCTCTTCGCTGTGTCACAGGGTCTAACCCTGGGTCATGGAGCTCCATGCTCCCCTGGGTGGAATATGCTCATAACACCTTGACTAACGCTTCCTCTGGTTTGTCTCCTTTTCTGTGTGCTCTGGGTTATCAACCTCCCCTGTTCCCTTCTCAAGAGAGGGAACTGGCGGTACCCTCGGTGCAGTCCCACATGCGCCGCTGCTTCAAGGTCTGGAGGAAGGCCAGGGTAGCTCTGTCCCGGGCTTCGGCGTACATGCAGAGGCAAGCCAACCGTCACCGGTCCCAGGCTCCCGGTTACTCTCCTGGTCAAGAGGTATGGCTGAAGTCACGGGACCTTCCATTGAAGGTGGAGTCTAAGAAGATGGCGCCTCGTTTTATAGGACCGTTCAAGATACTGTCTATTGTTAACCCCTGCGCGGTTAAGCTACAGCTTCCTGCCTCCCTACGGGTTCATTCCACCTTTCATGTTTCCCAGATTAAGCCTGTGTCGGTTAGCCCTCTGTGCCCGCCCTCTCGTCCCCCTCCTCCGCCCAGGATCGTGGGTGGGGGTCCGGTCTACACTGTCCGGCGACTTCTGGATGTTCGCCGCCGGGGGTCGTGGTTTCCAGTACCTGGTGGATTGGGAGGGTTATGGTCCTGAGGAACGTTCCTGGGTGCCCAGGAGCTTCATTGTGGATCCTGCTCTGGTCCGAGAGTTTCATAGGTTACATCCCGATAAACCCCGTCGGCCGCCAGGTGGCGTCCGTAGAGGGGGGTACTGTTAGGCCTACTGCTGCTAGGTAGCTCTCTCTCTGCTCTCTCCCTCCCCTCTGTCTGTCCTTGATTGCAGGAGTGAAGTCTGGTGTGCGGGAGTCAGGGTTCCAGCTGCAGCTCATTCACCATAATCACCTCAGCCTTTAAGACCCGGTCAAACTTACCACTCATCGTCAGATCATAGTCAAGACGACCATGTTAGTCTCGCTGCCGACTCAACCTGTTTATTTTTGCTCTTTGTTTTGGCCTGTTCTATTTACTTTTTCTCCTGTGCCACAGATATTTGGAACCTGACTCCTGCCTCCGCTTCACTCCTGCCACCACCATCCTGCTCTCCACTACCGGACCTCTCTTTTGGACTCACCACGGACACTAGGACATTACGGTACCACACCTGCCCTGACCTGGATCTGTTACCCTCCCTGTAACCTGGACTTGCTCTTCCCCTATTATTGGAAACCTGGACTATTGAACATTTTAAATAAACCTGTTAAACCTTCTCTGGCTTGGTGTACTTGTCTGCATTTGGGTTCTAATACTGGTAAATCATAACAGGACCGCTCTAAGATAGCGTACCTTCATCACACTGATGTCCGGGAGGGCTCTCGCCTGGGCTACGGCAGTGTGGGAACAACAGTCGGCCGTATGCTTCAGTCTGGAGGAGTTCATGCAGGAGCTAAGGAAGGTTTTTGATGCTCCATTGTCCGGGAGAGAGGCTGCCCGGAAGTTACTCCAGCGTTGGCAGCTGAGTGTGACTGGAACCCGGAAGCGCTGTTCGACACGTTCCTGCACGGAGTATCGGAGGAAGTAAACGACGAGCTTGCAGCCCGGGAACTACCGACGGATCTCGACTCACTCATCGCCTTGACCATTCGGGTTGATGGGCGACTAAGGGAACCAAGAAAGGAATTCCACTCACCCGCCCAAGGATTCCACCTCACACGAAGAGTTGCCTGTATTGTGGGACTACCGGTCATTTTACGTCCACCTGTCCACTAAAAGACCCTGAGCCTGCCTGCCGTTCTGTACATTTTGGACTCCGATCTGGATTACTGACCTCTGCCTGCCCTTGACCTGTCGTTTGCCTGCCCCCTATTTTTGTAATAAACTTTTGTTACTTCGACACTGTCTGCATCTGGGTCTTCTCCTGAAATGTGATACTCTTCCTCAGTGTATTTCTCAAAATAAATGGATCATCACGACCGCTTTTGAAGGCAATTCATTGTTTCATTGATGCATTAACAAGAATATGCATGTAACTAGAAAGTATGGTTGAATGTAGTCTACACATTTGGAGTGATATAAATTGCATAAACAAGATACAAGAATATTTAACTGAAATATCTTATTCAGAATTTCAGTTTAATTTAATCACTACACAAATGTCTCTCCAATTTGAACATATATTCCCCCTTCTTATTCTGACAAAAGGATTGTCTATAATAACATTCTGACAATTCGAAATTATGTATTTTTACTCTCTTAGGCTATGTATAGCATCAGGCAGTAACAGTAACAGAAACAGAGCAACTCCCAAATATGAGGGACTAACCTTCAAATAGGCAGAGTCAAATGATTTACACTTGTGATTGGATAAACCTTGCATCTTGAGTTGTATTGACATATTGACTAGCCAACCATTGATTGTAGCTTTGCTGGCCCTTCCCTCTATGATGAAGTACTGGGAGTGTTATGATTTTTTCTATTAGGTTAGGAGGATGAAAAATAGCCTACTATACAGAGCTACATTTTTGCAGAACGGAAGTGCAACGTTCGTTAACAGACACTTTAAACTAGTTTTTAACAGTTTTATTTCAGTGCCAGCTGTAGCTATGTTTGTTTTGCAACAATGTTCGTTTCGCAGCAATAGAGTCGCACATACAAGTGCTCGAAAAAGGTTGCCAGTTCTCTGCATTGAGTTTCTTGTTAAAGTTGTACATTTTGTAGTAATTCTAAGGCACTGCATCGCAGTGCTAACTGTGCCACTAGAGATCCTGGTTCGAATCCAGGCTCTGTCGCAGCCGGCCGCGACCGGGAGACTCATGGGCGGCGCACAATTGGCCCAGCGTTGTCCAGGGTAGGGGAGGGAATGGCCGGCAGGGATGTAGCTCAGTTGATAGAGCATGGTGTTTGCAACGCCAGGGTTGTGGGTTCGATTCCCACGGGGGGCCAGTATAAAAAAATATGTATTCACTAACTGTAAGTCGCTCTGGATAAGAGCGTCTGCTAAATGACTAAAATGTAAAATGTAATGTAAATGTATTCAGCCACCCTTGGGGGATCAAGCCTTGAATGGCAAGATCCTCCAACAAAGACTTAATTCTATATAAAATGCTCACCTGTTTCAAAGGGTAACTTTGTCTTGTGGGGGCAGTGCGGCTTTCAGAAAATAAGTTCAACCACAAAGTTAATTGTGAATGTCAAATAGCATGTTAGTTAACAGCCAAAGATATTTGTGTATTGGATGCATGCTTTGGTGTGGGTGTTTCTTGTGTGTGTCTTTGCAGGTGGGAAGCGTTTGAACTTGCAAAACAGTAACACGGTTATAGCCACTAACCTTTCTAGATAACTTGAAAACGAGTCTATGGCGACTAAAATGGTCATAGTGAGGTGTTCTCTCATTTGTGTTGACATACCCCAATGTAGCAGGCATAAAATAAACACCTGAGTTTCTTTCTTTCTGGTCCTGACGATAGAGAAAAAAGCTGTCGGGGAGGTTCTCTTCTGCACTGTTCAACCAATCCAGTAAATGTGGAGGAGGAATTAAGATGGCTGGAACACAGACTCTCTTTCCATTTCCCTTGAAAACCGGATGCATTCGGGGGGTTTTCGACCAGAAGTGGGTGGTTTCACAAAGACTTAACTGCTTATCTTCTAAATGTTAAAACAGGAGTGGCCAATCCTCCTCCTGGTGAGCTACTGGGTAGCCTACCCTATACACTTTTGTTCCAGCCCTGCGCTAACACTCCTGATTCTACTAATTAGCTGCTCATCTTGACTTTGATTAGCCAAATCAGGTGTGTTGGTGCAGGACTGGAAAAAAAAAGACTACCTAGGCTACCCAGTAGCACTACAGGAAGGAGATTTTAATTTGCTGATAATAAAATAAGATATTACAACTTTTAAAGGTTCATTATAACAATACAATCAAAACATACTGGTGATGGTCTTATGAGGAGTGTAAAACAATGTTCCACCCTTATTCCTACATTGTGAATACAGTACAATTCATCAACCATCACAACTACTCAGAGGCCTGGGAAGAGATAGAAGTGCTTTGGTAGAGTTGGTCGGTATCTGTCTGGGGAAATCTTCAAAGCGACCCATGACCTGTAAGGTACAAAATACAAACACATTATTGTGGCTCAAAGTAAATCAAAGCTGATACATTTTTCCAGGCAGCGGAATGCAATGAGGAAAGAACATTGTTAACTGTTCTGTTTGCATATACTTGCCTTCCTGAACAATTCTTATATGATCATCACATGTTTTGTCATGGTCAAAACATATTGTAAATAAGGCCGTCCTGCTCCTCTTCTCTCTACCTAACTTCCCCTCACAGTCCCTCCAATTTCCCTTCAGTCCCATTAGTTTGGCTGCTCAGCCTACCTTAGTTATCCCTCACCTATCATAGCCCTACTATTCCCAACCAATCAGAGCACTTGGAAATGCACATCTGGACACTGCACCCACCCACTCAGGTCAGAGTGTTATCATCGTCCGAAGGGAGAAGATGCATGTTTCTGAGGACGTTTTATTGTCGACAGTAACATGAATGTGTGAATGTTGTGCGCGCATCGAAATGTAAGTTGCAGGGGGGGTTTATTGGGGATTTTACATGCTGTGTCATAATAGGTCATTACAACTAATTGCTTCATGTTACTTGGATAAGTTTCAGCCATATGTCCTACTGTATGGCTGTTAGTATTCTTTCATTTTAGAGTTGCCAATACTGCTTTGCATATTGTTTATCATATGTAGTATTATTCCGTACTGCCATAAGTGTTATTATTGCATTGGTTGCACAAGTACTTTTGCAGAAGTGGTTTAAATTGTTGTGTTGGTGGAAATGGTATTTTGCATGCACACGCTACCACAGCGTTTTCCATAGTGGTCTTTATTAAGGTGTTCTATTGCGCTGCCATGGGCAAGCTTCTAGAGTCATCCCAGACAGTTCTTGGAGCTTCCTCATGCACAGAGTAATTTACGACCCTGTGGCGCCATGGCAGATCTGATAAGGTCTCACACAAGGCTGGAGAGAGAGGGTGCCATAAATCTTGACCCTTTGTAAATCCAAGTAATTCGTTTCTCTCTCTCTCCAAGAGGTGAATGTTTCAGTTTCAGTTTATATTGATGCTGTGTTTATAGCCCTTTATAGACATGATATAAGTGTAATGCCATTTGCCATTTATGAATGTAGATATATATATATATATTGCATAGTTATAACCCTTAACTAATACTGTTTACATGTGTGCATATCTTTGTCTTATAGAACCACAACAATAGGATGCCAAGTCATTCGGATTACCAAAATCATATAAACATCTTCAAATGGAAACAGCTGTGTCTGCGTGTGTGTGTGTGGTGGTGACTATCAAGAGCACAGTGATGGGCCTGAACATCATGTTTTAACCGGACAGCACTATAGTGGGCAGAACCAAACCAATCAGTTATAAGTATATAGCGGGTGAGGGCATTCACAGCTGACCGCTCAGACGGGTTAGGGCATACCAGCCAACCATTTTTACATGGACCTTCTAGATGGATTTAGTGACCAACAGTTTTTTACAGGGTCCGTCATTTCTCCGGATTTAGTGACCAATAGTTTTTACACATATTGATGCAACGGTAGCTAAGATGGGGAGAGGTCTGTACTACTCTGCTTTCTTGACATCGCTATCAACAAAACAAGTCTTACAGGCCCTAGTTTTGTTGCACCTGGACTATTACCCAGTCATATGGTCAAGTGCCACAAAGAGGGACATAGGCAAATTACAGTTGGCCCAGAACAGAGCAGCACGGATGGGCCTTAAATGTACACGGAGCGCTAACATCAATAACATGCATGTCAATCTCTCCTGGCTCAAAGTAGAGGAGAGATTGACTTCCCTACTTGTCTTTGTGAGAGGTATTGACATGTTGAAAGCACCAAGCTGTCTGTTCAAACGACTAGCACGGAGCTCAGACACCCATGCATACGCCACAAGACATGCCACCAAGGGTCTCTTCACAGTCCCCAAGTCCAGAACAGACTCCGGGAAATGCACAGTACTACATGCAGTCATGACTACATTGAACTCTATTTTTTAATTATTTCGATATGTTTCTGCTTATCATTGCCGACATTTTTGTAGGCTATTTGTTAGTCAACTTGTCTATAATTAGATACATGCAGCTTCTCTTCTGTCGTATGTTGCCCTAGAAGAGAAAATAAAACCTTGCTCACCAGAATAAAAAATGTAAATGTAATAATATCATAAATCGATAGAATGAATGCTTCAATTTAGTTGACATCTATAAAGTTTTCTTTGTCATCTCTGGTTCTTTCACGGCGCCAAGACATTTAGGGACCGGGGAGAACATGCAGTAACAAAAAAATTTACAAGATTTTCTGTGCACATTTTATAAATTACATCAGTTTGACCGGTTATAGGGAAATCGAAGGCTTTGAAAATGACCCAACATGTTTCTGATAAGATTTCAGTTTGGCTTGGATGCATATTTTATGTGGTTGAAATGCTATCAGCTTTTATGATGCTAATAAAGATAGAAGCTCTATACAGACGTTATCTAACTGCACCTTCGCATTCTCTCAAGATGCTGAAATAAATAAATTAAATTTCTCAACTCCTGTTCCCGAGTCCAAATTTTGCCTACATTTGGTGTATCATTTTACTGCAAGAAATGCTTAATTCTGTAGAAGTTAATATCAAGGCTATGTGAGAGGTTATAGTTCCCTTGACTTGCCAAAGGCCTATTTAAAGTCCCCATCTTGTGACTATTTACTTTGTATAGTGCCTCAATCATCACATAATATAGCTGACACTGCTATCATCCTCTTTTACCACTTTACCAAATATTTCCCAAACATTACTTTTCTGGCCCTCCCTTCTCTTTATTTTCAACTCTCCATTTTTCAGCCTTTCTCTAATGTTTTAAGGTAGGCTACTGTTTTCTATTTAAAAATCCTAAACCCACCTGCCCCACAGATATAACCGCGAAGAATGAATGAATGCTCCAGAATGAATGAAAATGGGGATGGACCGTGCAATACACCCTGGTCCAGGACCGGCTTTAGCCTTTTGGGGACCCTAAGCGGGATTTGGCAGCAGAGAGAAAATATTACAGGACACTTATGTCGCTTATTGGCTGAGCCGGCACTGGACTAACCTAACCACCCATAGGATGCTGAGAGTCACAGCATGACAATATAATTATTGGTGTCATTGGAGTTCAAGTAAACAAACTGCTGTACACTGGGGGTTTTCTTCCTTTAAAAGGCATAAAAGGTCAGTGATGTGACAGTAGTTTAGTGTGGAATAGCCCACTGACACGGAACATACAGTAGACCTATGTCCACACAACGGCAGAGCTGGAGAAAGATACCAGGTGATCTAGACTTACATCCTGTTATAAAATATATATATGTATTTTATGTATTTTTATTGGTGTTTTGACTCTATTCAGACAATAAGAAAATCAGAAGGGGAGACAGGATAGTGGGAGAAACAGTGAGAAAGGTGGACTGGACCCTGGACTCTGGTGGGGAGTTGTATGTGACTAATGCCGGGGAGTGTTACCACACCACAGCTCGGCACGACTAGCATCCTGTTTGATTCTCACACTATGATTGGAGTGTTTGTAAGTGTAACAGCCGAGTAAAGACTGGTAAGCTGAGAGTGTGTCAATTGTATTTGTTATTCAAAATATGAATATTATTGAACTACACGATGAATGAAGTTTGCTGTATGTTGTACTCAGTGTCCATTAGAGCCATGGTGATGCCTGTGGGGGTAATCACTTTCAAGAGTAATACTGTGGCAATAATGCAAAGAGTTGATCATCAATGGCAATTCATAAGTATCAAGCAATTATGAATCAATACGAGATTAATAATTTCACCTGATAGACACCGTTATCCTTGTCTTGTGAAGCAAGTATATCTACAAATACTTCTATAGGTACTATTAGGAAAATGGAGAACTCAACACAATTCATGTCATTTATACTAGCTGGATATAGTGACAGTGGACACTTAAAGTACTTGTATTTCATTATAATAACTGTCTTATACGTCTCCATAGTTTTTGCGAACACAGTGCTTATTGTAGTTATTTGTATGGAGAGAAGCCTTCATGAACCCATGTATCTGTTTCTGTGCAGTTTGTTTGTGAATGACTTGTATGGTAGTGCTGGTTTGTTTCCTGCTCTCATGACTCATTTGGTTTCAGATGACCATGCAGTTTCCGCTGTGCACTGTTACCTACAGATCTTTTGCATGTACACATATGGAACTATTGAATTATGCAATTTAGCAGCCATGTCCTATGACAGGTACCTTGCTATATGTTATCCCCTACAGTACAACAACATCATGACACCCAACAGGGTGTGTATTTTAATTTGTGTAATATGGTTTTACTCTTTTGCAAAATTCAGCATACAACTGTCTTTAACTATTCGTTTGCAATTGTGTGGGAATATTATAGACAAAGTGTATTGTGACAACTACCTGGTAGTGAAACTTGCCTGTTCAACATCAGACCAAACAGTTAATAACATCTATGGACTCTGTGGTATTGTTTTGACTGTCGCTGTCCCTTTAATTACTATTGTGTCCTCTTATATTAAGATTCTGACTATTTGTTTGAAATCTTCCATCGAGACCAGACAGAAAGCTTTCAGCACCTGTATTCCTCATCTGGCCTCACTGCTCAACTTCTCTTTTGGCTGTTTCTTAACTCTGCTCCAGAGTAGATTTGATAGGCCTATGAGAAATGTTCCAACTGTACTTCTCACTATTTTATCAGTGTACTTTCTGATGTGCCAGCCACTTTTGAATCCTATTGTGTATGGAGTTAGGATGACTAAAATCAGACAGGCTTGTAAAAACATACTACCTGTAGGTCTGTACCCTAAAACATAAGCTAAACATTAGTGTGACCTTTTCTGTCCTGATTGTTAGATTTTTGTGATGTTGACTTGTGTTTTGTTACTTGTAGGCTAGTCGCAATAATGAAACATTTGCTAAACATTTGCATGTGTAAACGCAGCCAAATAAATCAAGATATGCAAAACTGTCTGGATCAATCAACAACAGTGAATAAATTGATGTAAATGTGTAAAAGGTAAGCCCACCTTATAGCCCACCATTAGGTCCATCACTAATGGAAAATGGGCCCAGTATGGTACATGATTGTTTGACATTTTCAGAGAAGAATCTAGGAAAATACTTTAGCATGAAATGAAATTATATTCTGTGTGGACCAGATACCTTTATTGAGATAAGGAATCTTGTTTTTCCGGGGTCACTGTAAGATATGTTTGACCTACAGAATGTAATAATCCAATAAGGCTCATAATGATCTGTGTATAAAATACATTGGTTAATGTACTCCATCCATACTTTACCATGGGGAAAGCAGAAGCCAATAATAACACCGTAATCAACATGTTTATTGAGTCATTAATATGCCATTTAGCAGACGCTTTTATCCAAAGCAACTTACAGTCATGTGTGCATACATTTTTACGTATGGGTGGTCCCGGGGATCGAGCCCACTACCCTGGCATTACAAGTGCCATGCTCTACCAATTGAGCTACAGAGGACCATTAGGTACCAGGTTGTTAGTCCACTCTATCACCTTGTTCCCTGGGACCCAATTAATGCAGCTAGTAACCTATAGAGACCTGAAGGGCACCTGGAGAGGCACGGCTGGTCTTGACTGCATCCCAAATGGTACCCTCTTCAACTCTGGACCCGAAGCCAGTTCCACTGCTTTTCTTCATTGTTCCCCTCTAATCAGGGACTGATTTAGACCTGGGACACCAGGTGTGTACAATTCATTATCAGGTAGAACAGAAAACCAGCAGGCTCCAGACCTCATAGATTAAGTGTTTAATACCCCTGATATAGGGAATAGGGTGCAATTTGGGACACACACCTTCTGTCATCGCCTCTGGGGGTGTAGGACCTGAAAGTGTACTGTAGGCCTAGGATATCCTAGAGTGACAAAAAGGGTCCTCACTTTTACCTGAGCAGGAAAAGCTCTGGGCCTAGGTTTTAGACTATAGCTAGGACTTAGGGTCCTGAGTTATTCTCTGTTTTCCCTGATTAGATCATATTGTCCGGAAAAACTACAGAGCCCTAACTACGTAGCCAGGGTACCAGTATGTTTATGCTAACATTCCACTCCTTGTCATTCCATACATAACAAGGAGTTAGAATTATAGCACAAACAGATCTGGGGCCAGGCTACCAATGATAACCTCTCCTCAGACTGTTGTGTTGCACCCTCATTCAGACTGAAGCTAAAAAGGTAGCCCCTCAACAATACCCATATACCTGCCAATGGTTGGTTCAGGACTATACTTAATCTGGGTCCGGGAAACCGTCCCTTTGTCAGAGGCTTTCAATTGGTTTCACTGAATTATGTCTTTATTGTACATGGTGCACATACATGAGAGATTTGATAGCGTTGCCTGCCCATCCCATTGGTGATCTCACATACTTCTTCTACAGTGTAGAGTGCCAGGCCAGAGTCCCCACACATACATTGTTTTAACAGGATCATAGGCCACTAACACAGCCTGTTGCTACATCCATTTTTGGACTTATAAATTAATAATATATACCCATTGATTCTTTTTTTATTATTATTATTTTTTATTTTTTCCTTTGGGGAATGGATCAGCTTAATATTGCAGATGGATTGTATCTTCTATCAATGTAATTGTCTGCATCACTTCCAATCCCCCATGTTTTATTTTATTTTTTATATATATTCCCCTTTATTACTTTTCAACCCCACCATCCTTTCCCTACTTGGAGTAAATTAGTGAACAACAATGCCCAGGCCTCTACTTCCGGTCTATACTTACTATCTACACCTTATGGACAGAGTTAATTTTACAATAATTCTATTATATATATATATATATATATATATATTTTTTTTTTTTTTTTTTATTATTATTATTTATTTTTTTTGCTCCTGAACTTCTTCTACTCTCAACCTCTCCGATCATTTTCATGATGTCCATCCGGTTTGCTTCTAAATGCCATATCTTTCTAACTGTGCTCTTTCCCAAAAGCTCCCAACATACAACCTATATACTTATTATGGACACAGTATGCTTACATTATTAGCTATCTTTGTTATTATTTATTATGGGCGGCAGGTAGCTTAGTGGGTAAGAGCGTTGTGCCAGTAACCGAAAGGTCGCTGGTTCTAATCCCCGAGCCGACTAGGTGAAAAATCTGTCGATGTGCCCTTGAGCAAGGCACTTAACCCTAATTGCTCCTGTAAGTCGCTCTGGATAAGAGCGTCTGCTAAATGACTAAAAATAATAAATAAAATAATTATTTGTTGTTATTTGTTATTAGTCCCATCCTTCAACTCTATTCAATACCTCCCATCTATCTCTTAACACCATCCATATAGGATTTCTATTTGCCATATACAGTGGGGAGAACAAGTATTTGATACACTGCCGATTCTGCAGGTTTTCCTACTTACAAAGCATGTAGAGGTCTGTAATTTTTATCATAGATACACTTCAACTGTGAGAGACGGAATCTAAAACAAACATCCAGAAAATCACATTGTATGATTTTTAAGTAATTCATTTGCATTTTATTGCATGACATAAGTATTTGATACATCAGAAAAGCAGAACTTAATATTTGGTACAGAAACCTTTGTTTGCAATTACAGAGATCATACGTTTCCTGTAGGTCTTGACCAGGTTTGCACATACTGCAGCAGGGATTTTGGCCCACTCCTCCATACAGACCTTCTCCAGATCCTTCAGGTTTCGGTGCTGTCGCTGGGCAATACGGACTTTCAGCTCCCTCCAAAGATTTTCTTTTGGGTTCAGGTCTGGAGACTGGCTAGGCCACTCCAGGACCTTAAGATGCTTCTTACGGAGCCACTCCTTAGTTGCCCTGGCTGTGTGTTTCAGGTCATTGTCATGCTGGAAGACCCAGCCACGACCCATCTTCAATGCTCTTACTGAGGGAAGGAGGTTGTTGGCCAAGATCTCGCGATACGTGGCCCCATCCATCCTCCCCTCAATACGGTGCAGTCGTCCTGTCCCCTTTGCAGAAAAGCATCCCCAAAGAATGATGTTTCCACCTCCATGCTTCACGGTTGGGATGGTGTTCTTGGGGTTGTACTCATCCTTCTTCTTCCTCCAAACCCGGCGAGTGGAGTTTAGACCAAAGAGCTCTATTTTTGTCTCATCAGACCACATGACCTTCTCCCATTCCTCCTCTGGATCATCCAGATGGTCATTGGCAAACTTCAGACGGGCCTGGACATGCGCTGGCTTGAGCAGGGGGGACCTTGCGTGCGCTGCAGGATTTTATCCATGACGGCGTAGTGTGTTACTAATGGTTTTCTTTGAGACTGTGGTCCCAGCTCTCTTCAGGTCATTGACCAGGTCCTGCCGTGTAGTTCTGGGCTGATCCCTCACCTTTCTCATGATCATTGATGCCCCACAAGGTGAGATCTTGCATGGAGCCCCAGACCGAGGGTGATTGACCGTCATCTTGAACTTCTTCCATTTTCTAATAATTGCGGCAACAGTTGTTGCCTTCTCACCAAGCTGCTTGCCTATTGTCCTGTAGCCCATCCCAGCCTTGTGCAGGTCTACAATTTTATCCCTGATGTCCTTACACAGCTCTCTGGTCTTGGCCATTGTGGAGAGGTTGGAGTCTGTTTGATTGAGTGTGTGTGCAGGTGTCTTTTATACAGGTAACGAGTTCAAACAGGTGCAGTTAATACAGGTAATGAGTGGAGAACAGGAGGGCTTCTTAAAGAAAAACTAACAGGTCTGTGAGAGCCGGAATTCTTACTGGTTGGTAGGTGATCAAATATTTATGTCATGCAATAAAATGCAAATGAATTACTTAAAAATCATACAATGTGATTTTCTGGATTTTTGTTTTAGATTCCGTCTCTCACAGTTGAAGTGTATGTATGATAAAAATTACAGACCTCTACATGCTTTGTAAGTAGGAAAACCTGCAAAATCGGCAGTGTATCAAATACTTGTTCTCCCCACTGTATATTTCAACCGTACTGTGATGTTTTACAAAAGTTCTGAACCTTTCTATTCTCATTGCTTCTACAGATTGTGAATTAAAAATAAACATTTTTGCTAAAAGTATTATATTATTGATTGATTGACTATGACTTTTCAGATCACCCAGTAATGCTATCTGCAAGGTTAGTTCCAGGTAAATATTGCAATCCTTTAGCCATTCCTGGACCTGTGTCCAAAAACAAGCTACAAATGGACAGAACCAAAACAAATGATCTAATGATTCTGTCTCTTCACAGCTAAATCTGCAGAGCTGGGAAGATTGTATCCCCCCATATAAATAACATTCTATTGGTAGCAAGAATTTTATATAATAATTTAAATTGAAAGATTCTAATTTTTGAATCCGGTGTCGTTTTGCGTGTCAGTTCATAAACACTATGCCATGGGATCGGTACGTCAAAGATCTCTTCCCAACTATTTTGCAATCTATATGGGACGGCTGTCAATCCTTTGGTCCTTAAGTGAAACTGATATACTTTTTTATTTATCACAGTTTTCCTTAACCAATTATGTTCTTTAATGCAAGGCCGACAGACAAGTTCCTTACTTTCTCCCCCTTCAACTTTCCTCTTCCACTTTTGCGGTAAGGCTGCAATTATTTGGTTGTAATTTTGGGTAGAGCAGACATTTCCATATGTTTTTGTTAGCTGCATGTGCGACATAACTCCACCAGTCCTACCGATGATATCATTTACGAAGATTATACCTTTTTTAAACATTCTGTCAAAAAATTAAGGTTTTTTGTCAATTAGTATATTTGAATTTAACCACAATATTTGTTGCATTATTTGTTCTGTCGTTTCTGGAGGATTAAATTGAAATTGCAACCAACTTTCTATGGCTTGTTTTAGAAATAGTGACATTTGGGAGATTATTTCCTTTTCAAATAACTGAAAGTGAGAGGTTGTAATCTGAATAAAGGGAAAAAGGCCTTTCTTGAACAGTGGGTGAGACAATCTTACTAATTTGCTTGAGAACCAGTTCGGATTTAAGTATAACTTTTGTATGACTGAAGCTTTTAGTGATAGGTCTAATGCTTTAATATTTAATAATTTCTGTCCTCCGAATTCATATTCATTATATAAATATGCTCTTTTAATTTTGTCTGGCTTGCCGTTCCAAATAAAATTAAATATTTTTTCTCATATAATTTAAAAAACTGTTTGCTAGGCGTAGGCAAGACCATAAGCAAATAGGTAAACTGGGATTACATTTACATTTACATTTTAGTCATTTAGCAGACGCTCTTATCCAGAGCGACTTACAGGAGCAATTAGGGTTAAGTGCCTTGCTCAAGGGCACATTTACGTCATTTAGCAGACGCTCTTATCCAGAGCGACTTACAAATTGGTGCATTCACCCTATAGCCAGTGGGATAACCACTTTCCAATTTTATTTTATTTTATTTATTTTATTTTTTTTTTGGGGGGGTTGAAGGATTACTTTATCCTATCCCAGGTATTCCTTAAAGAGGTGGGGTTTCAAATGTCTCCGGAAGGTGGTGAGTGACTCCGCTGTCCTGGCGTCGTGAGGGAGCTTGTTCCACCATTGGGGTGCCAGAGCTGCGAACAGTTTTGACTGGGCTGAGCGGGAACTATGCTTCCGCAGAGGAAGGGGAGCCAGCAGGCCAGAGGTGGATGAACGCAATGCCCTCGTTTGGGTGTAGGGACTGATCAGAGCCTGAAGGTACGGAGGTGCCGTTCCCCTCACTGCTCCATAGGCAAGCACCATGGTCTTGTAACGCATGCGAGCTTCAACTGGAAGCCAGTGGAGTGTGCGGAGGAGCGGGGTGACGTGAGAGAACTTGGGAAGGTTGAACACCAGACGGGCTGCGGCATTCTGGATGAGTTGTAGGGGTTTAATGGCACAGGCAGGGAGCCCAGCCAACAGCGAGTTGCAGTAATCCAGACGGGAGATGACAAGTGCCTGGATTAGGACCTGTGCCGCTTCCTGTGTAAGGCAGGGTCGTACTCTCCGAATGTTGTAGAGCATGAACCTGCAGGATCGGGTCACCGCCTTGATGTTAGCGGAGAACGATAATACTAAAGAGTTAATCAGGGTGATTTTTCCACAAATTGACAGGTATTTTCCTTTCCATGGTAGTAAGATCTTATCTATTTTTGCTAACTTTCTATTAAAATGTATTGAAGTGAGATCATTTATTTCCTTTGGGATATGTATTCCGAGTATATCCACATCACCATCAGACCATTTTATTGGTAAACTACATGGTAATGTAAAAATTGTATTTTTTAGTGATCCAATACGTAATATAGTACATTTGTCATAATTTGGTTTTAATCCAGAGAGGTTAGAAAATGTATCTAGACCCATTGATTCTTATAGAATATGCTGATATGTGTTCGCTATACCACTCGCATTTCTAAAGTCAATATGGACAGTGCCCGGTGTTGAAAGTTGAGTAGGCAAATTAACAAGAGGGCTTTGTTGGAGCACTATTTAAGAAATAAGAGGTATAGGCTTACTGGTTTGACAGATGCAATGATGTTATCCATTTATTTGTCAGCAGGCCTAAAGCTATTTCCTGCAATAATGTCACCATGCTCTCTTTAAATAGGCCTACCTCCTTTCTGCGTTTGACTCGGGCCTCATGTCTGGGGTGGAAAATCAACTTCCGAAAGTACCTTGCATAGATTCATAATGACATGTCAGATTGAATTATTTGCAAACAGCAACAGTTTTGTTACAAACAAGACACACTGGTTTGGCATTGGAGAAATACAGTACGATGACTAGGCTATCTTTTAATAGATTAGGTAGGTCTATTAACATAGTGATTTTACTACTGTAATCAGATCTAAATTATTATGTTATTATCATTGAATTGATTAGCCCACTAACCACATGTGTTAAATGTGTAGTGTAGCACACACTATAGGGCTATGAATTGGGCAGCTAGTAGGCTATTTGCTAATAGGCTAACTATGTTCTGGCCCGCCGACTAGCTACAAGCTCAGTAACAAATTGGCTGAAGGCCAAACCTAGTTGCCAACCACAGTTGTATATTGTAAATTATATCCCCTCTTTCACCACCATTATCACCATCATCTTTCAGATATAGGCCTAGTGCTAAATTTGAAGAACTTGTGTTTGTCTCGGTGAAGTGAAATTACGTTGTTGTTCACCAGTGAGCTCTGATGTGGAAACAACATACAATGTATCTTAACAACATCACTCGCAAACGGCACAGACGTGAGAGAATATATTCACTTTTTTTGCCCTGGTCCTCTTAAATTTTAATTCCATGTTGTAAATCACAATATTTAAGGGCATATCGGATGGTGTGCTCTGCCCATAACGGTCAAGAATGGTCCACCACCCAAAGGACATCCATCCAATTTGACATAACTGTGGGAAGCGTTGGAGTCAACATGGGCTAGCATCCCTGTGGAACGCTTTTGACACCTTTGTCACGATCGTCGTATGGAGTAGACCAAAGCGCAGCGTTAGTTGCGAACATACTTTATTTATAAAGTGAAATGCACGAACAAAACAATAAACGATACGTGACGTCCTATGTTGCACACAACAAACACGGAACACATTCCACATTATCCGAGGCATTAACGTTAGGTGGTTGGTGGCTGCTGTACTTAATTACAGCTACTGATTGCAGTCTGCCACCCAGTTAGCTGGCGTTGGGTAAGTTTGGCTTTATACATAGCTTGGGCTTTGTCGAGTAAGGCTTAAACTATTTATTTAGATTGTAGTTAGGTATTATAGGTAGGCATCGTGGGCTGTATATTATTAGGTATTATAGGTAGGCATCGTGGGCTGTTGTGGGTAGTTGTTGTTTGTAGTTATTGTAGGTTACTTTTGTATTCGGCGGTGCCGGGTGTAGCACGAAGCTAGCTAGCTAACTCACCTCCTGGACTAGCTGGCTAGTAGCTATTAGCAACGGTAGCAACTAAATATAATATCCTTTTAGCCAGCTACATTCGTTCGCAGCGACGCCGTTTTTCAAACAAAGTCAACACAGCAGCCATTGCTAGCTAGCCAACACTACCAGCTGGCTGCACTGTGGTAGCTAAATACAATATCTTTGTGCTAGCTAGCCAAGGTTTAATCATTGCTGCGTTATGCGTTATGGTAAGTTTGGCTTTATACATAGCTTGGGCTTTGTCGAGTAAGGCTTAAACTATGTATTTAGATTGTAGTTAGGTATTATAGGTAGGCATCGTGGGCTGTATATTATTAGGTATTATAGGTAGGCATCGTGGGCTGTTGTGGGTAGTTGTTGTTTGTAGTTATTGTAGGTTACTTTTGTATTCGGCGGTGCCGGGTGTAGCACGAAGCTAGCTAGCTAACTCACCTCCTGGATTAGCTGGCTAGTAGCTAGCTAGCCAACACTACCAGCTGGCTGTACTGTGGTAGCTAAATACAATATCTTTGTGCTAGCTAGCCAACGTTTAATCATTGCTGCGTTATGCGTTATGGTAAGTTTGGCTTTATACATAGCTTGGGCTTTGTCGAGTAAGGCTTAAACTATGTATTTAGATTGTAGTTAGGTATTATAGGTAGGCATCGTGGGCTGTATATTATTAGGTATTATAGGTAGGCATCGTGGGCTGTTGTGGGTAGTTGTTTTATGTAGTTATTGTAGGTTACTTTTGTATTCGGCGGTGCCGGGTGTAGCACGAAGCTAGCTAGCTAACTCACCTCCTGGACTAGCTGGCTAGTAGCTATTAGCAACAGTAGCAACTAAATATAATATCCTTTTAGCCAGCTACATTCGTTCGCAGCGACGCCGTTTTTCAAACAAAGTCAACACAGCAGCCATTGCTAGCTAACCAACACTACCAGCTGGCTGTACTGTGGTAGCTAAATACAATATCTTTGTGCTAGCTAGCCAAGGTTTAATCATTGCTGCGTTATGCGTTATGGTAAGTTTGGCTTTATACATAGCTTGGGCTTTGTCGAGTAAGGCTTAAACTATGTATTTAGATTGTAGTTAGGTATTATAGGTAGGCATCGTGGGCTGTATATTATTAGGTATTATAGGTAGGCATCGTGGGCTGTTGTGGGTAGTTGTTGTTTGTAGTTATTGTAGGTTACTTTTGTATTCGGCGGTGCCGGGTGTAGCACGAAGCTAGCTAGCTAACTCACCTCCTGGATTAGCTGGCTAGTAGCTAGCTAGCCAACACTACCAGCTGGCTGTACTGTGGTAGCTAAATACAATATATTTGTGCTAGCTAGCCAACGTTTAATCATTGCTGCGTTATGCGTTATGGTAAGTTTGGCTTTATACATAGCTTGGGCTTTGTCGAGTAAGGCTTAAACTATGTATTTAGATTGTAGTTAGGTATTATAGGTAGGCATCGTGGGCTGTATATTATTAGGTATTATAGGTAGGCATCGTGGGCTGTTGTGGGTAGTTGTTTTATGTAGTTATTGTAGGTTACTTTTGTATTCGGGGTGCCGGGTGTAGCACGAAGCTAGCTAGCTAACTCACCTCCTGGACTAGCTGGCTAGTAGCTATTAGCAACAGTAGCAACTAAATATAATATCCTTTTAGCCAGCTACATTCGTTCGCAGCGACGCCGTTTTTCAAACAAAGTCAACACAGCAGCCATTGCTAGCTAACCAACACTACCAGCTGGCTGTACTGTGGTAGCTAAATACAATATCTTTGTGCTAGCTAGCCAAGGTTTAATCATTGCTGCGTTATGAAAGAACTAGACACGGACACGAATTATCTGTTTAGTGTGTTAACACACTATTGGTAGTCCGTTGTAACCAAGTATTGGTGCTAAACTGTGTGTTGTTGGATGCTAGCATGCTAGTTAGCTATGGCGTCATAGTTAGCTAGCTGAATAAAGTAAGTTGAGTCTAGTCCTTGAACCGTTGTAGTTTACAACAATTCTAACTTCTAAAGTGGAAGTTGGGAGATTCAGTGGTTCAGTGAAACAATTATAGTTTCCGAGGTGGAAGTTGGGAGAGTTATATTTTTTTGGTGAGGGAGGCCTTGCTCTCTCCTTTCCCAGATGTTTAGTTCATTTCATTCCGATCTCCTCTGCATTATTGTAGCCATCTGCTACAGCCTGTCAACTATGCCTCTGCCTATCCCTGTTCTCTCCTCTCCGCACAGGCTACACAAACGCCTCACACCGCGTGGCTGCTGCCTCTCTAACCTGGTGGTCCCTGCACGCACCACACACCTGGAGTTCCAGGTCTCAGGCAGCCTCTGGAACTGCCGTTCTGCTGCCAACAAGGCTGACTTCATCCCAGCCTATGCTACCCTCCAGTCCCTCGACTTCCTGGCGCTGACGGAAACATGGATTACCACTGAAAACACTGCTACTCCTACTGCTCTCTCCTCGTCTGACCATGTGTTCTCGCATACCCCGAGAGCATCTGGTCAGAGGGGTGGTGGCACAGGAATCCTCATCTCTCCCAAGTGGTCATTCTCAATTTTTCCCCTAACCCATCTGTCTATCTCCTCATTTGAATTCCATGCTGTCACAGTCACTAGCCCATTTAAGCTTAATATCCTTGTCATCTATCGCCCTCCAGGTTCCCTTGGAGAGTTCATCAATGAGCTTGACGCCTTGATAAGTTCCTTTCCTGAGGATGGCTCACCCTTCACAGTTTTGGGGGATTTCAACCTCCCTACGTCTACATTTGACTCATTTCTCTCTGCCTCCTTCTTTCCACTCCTCTCCTCTTTTGACCTCACCCTCTCACCGTCCCCCTACTCACAAGGCAGGCAATACGCTTGACTTCATCTTTACTAGATGTTGCTCTTCTACTAATCTCACTGCAACTCCCCTCCATGTCTCCGACCACTACTTTGTATCCTTTTCTCTCTCGCTCTCTTCCAACACTACTCACTCTGCCCCTACACAGATGGTAACGCGCCGCCGCAACCTTCGCTCTCTCTCTCCCACTACTCTCTCCTCTTCCATCCTATCATCTCTTCCCTCTGCTCAATCCTTCTCCCTCCAATCTCCTGATTCTGCCTCCTCAACCCTCCTCTCCTCCCTTTCTGCATCCTTTGACTCCCTGTGTCCCCTATCCTCCAGCTCCGTGGCTTGACGACTCATTGCGAGCTCACAGAACAGAGCTCCGGGCAGCTGAGCGGAAATGGAAGAAAACTAAACTCCCTGCCGACCTGGCATCTTTTCACTCCCTCCTCTCTACATTTTCTTCATCTGTTTCTGCTGCTAAGGCCACTTTCTACCACTCTAAATTCCAAGCATCTGCCTCTAACCCTAGGAAGCTCTTTGCCACATTCTCCTTACTGCTGAATCCCCCCCCCCACCCCCCCCTCCTCCCTCTCTGTGGATGACTTCGTCAACCACTTTGAAAAGAAGGTTGACGACATCCGATCCTCGTTTGTTAAGTCTAATGTCACTGCTGGTCCTGCTCACACTGCCCTACCCTATGCTTTGACTTCTTTCTCCCCTCTCTCTCCAGATAAAATCTTGCGACTAGTGACTGCAGGCCGCCCAACAACCTGCCCGCTTGACCCCATCCCCTCCTCTCTTCTCCAGACCATCTCCGGTGACCTTCTCCCCTACCTCACCTCGCTGATCAACTCATCCTTGACCGCTGGCTATGTCCCTTCCGTCTTCAAGAGAGCGAGAGTTGCACCCCTTCTCAAAAAACCAACACTCGATCCCACTGATGTCAACAACTACAGACCAGTATCCCTTCTTTCTTTTCTTTCCAAAACTATTGAGCGTGCCGTCTTTAGCCAACTCTCTTGCTATCTCTCTCAGAATGACCTTCTTGATCCAAACCAGTCAGGTTTCAGGACTGGTCATTCAACTGAGACTGCTCTTCTCTGTGTCACGGAGGCTCTCCGCACTGCTAAAGCTAACTCTCTCTCCTCTGCTCTTGTCCTTCTAGACCTGTCTGCTGCCTTTGATACTGTGAACCATCAGATCCTCCTCTCCACCCTCTCCGAGCTGGGCATCTCCGGCGCGGCTCACTCCTGGATTGCGTCCTACCTGACCGGTCGCTCCTACCAAGTGGCGTGGCGAGAAGCTGTCTCCGCACCATGTGCTCTCACCACTGGTGTCCCCCAGGGCTCAGTTCTAGGCCCTCTCCTTTTCTCCCCTATACACCAAGTCACTTGGCTCTGTCATATCCTCACATGGCCTCTCCTATCATTGCTACGCTGACGATACACAACTAATCTTCTCCTTTCCCCCTTCTGATAACCAGGTGGCGAATCGCATCTCTGCATGTCTGGCAGACATATCAGTATGGATGACGGATCACCACCTCAAGCTGAACCCTGGCAAGACGGAGCTGCTCTTCCTCCCGGGAAGGACTGCCCGTTCCATGATCTCGCCATCACGGTTGACAACTCCGTTGTGTCCTCCTCCCAGAGTGCGAAGAGCCTTGGCGTGACCCTGGACAACACCCTGTCGTTCTCCGCTAACATCAAGGCGGTGACCCGATCCTGCAGGTTCATGCTCTACAACATTCGAGAGTGCGACCCTGCCTTACACAGGAAGCGGCACAGGTCCTAATCCAGGCACTTGTCATCTCCCGTCTGGATTACTGCAACTCGCTGTTGGCTGGGCTCCCTGCCTGTGCCATTAAACCCCTACAACTCATCCAGAATGCCGCAGCCCGTCTGGTGTTCAACCTTCCCAAGTTCTCTCACGTCACCCCGCTCCTCCGCACACTCCACTGGCTTCCAGTTGAAGCTCGCATCCGTTACAAGACCATGGTGCTTGCCTATGGAGCAGTGAGGGGAACGGCACCTCCGTACCTTCAGGCTCTGATCAGTCCCTACACCCAAACGAGGGCATTGCGTTCATCCACCTCTGGCCTGCTGGCTCCCTTCCTCTGCGGAAGCATAGTTCCCGCTCAGCCCAGTCAAAACTGTTCGCTGCTCTGGCACCCCAATGGTGGAACAAGCTCCCTCACGACGCCAGGACAGCGGAGTCACTCACCACCTTCCGGAGACATTTGAAACCCCACCTCTTTAAGGAATACCTGGGATAGGATAAAGTAATCCTTCTACCCCCCCCAAACATTTTTTTTTTTTTTTTTATTTTAAAAATACAAATGTAAAGTGGTTATCCCACTGGCTATAGGGTGAATGCACCAATTTGTAAGTCGCTCTGGATAAGAGCGTCTGCTAAATGACGTAAATGTGCCCTTGAGCAAGGCACTTAACCCTAATTGCTCCTGTAAGTCGCTCTGGATAAGAGCGTCTGCTAAATGACTAAAATGTAAAAATGTAAATGTAACACACCGAAAAGAACAACCAACAGGAAACAAGATCCCACAATCACAAAGGGAAAACAGACAGTTTAAATATGGCTCCCAATCAGAGACAACCCACAACAGCTGACACTCGTTGCCTCTGATTGGGAGTCACTCTGGCCAACATAGAAAATGAACAACTAGAACTCCCGACATAGAAATACAACACATAGAATGACCACACCCTGGCTCAACATATAGAGTCCCAGAGCCCGGGTGTGACAGTACCCCCCCCTAAAGGCGCGGACTGCGACCGAGCCTCAACTAGAACCAAACAGGGGAGGGCTGGGTGGGCATTCCTCCTCGGAGGCGGTTCCGGCTCCGGGCTTGACCACCACCCTTCCATAATCCCCCCGTAGCGCCCCTGGTCCGGTCTGGCCCCGCTGGCTGGAGCTGGACTGGACATCAAAGGAGCGGATTGCTTACGCTCCGTAGTGGAGCAGCTGACCGGTACCTGATCAGGCACCCGTGACCCAGGCACGGGTCGTGCCGGACTGACGACGCGCACCCCTGGCTTGGTGCGTGGAGCAGGAACGGACCGGACCGGGCTGACGATGCGCACCCCTGACTTGGTGCGTGGAGCAGCAACGGGCCGGACCGGGCTGACGATACGCACCCCTGGCTTGGAGCGTGGAGCAGGAACGAACCGGACCGGGCTGACGATGCGCACCCCTGGCTTGGTGCGTGGAGCAGCAACGGGCCGGACCGGGCTGACGATACGCACCCCTGGCTTGGTGCGTGGAGCAGGAACGGACCGGACCAGGCTGACGATGCGCACCCCTGGCTTGGTGCGTGGAGTAGCAACTGGCCGGACCGGGCTGACGATACGCACCCCTGGCTTGGTGCGTGGAGGAGGAACGGGCCTTACCAGGCTGACGACTCGCACCCCTGGCTTGGTGCGTGGAGGAGGAACGGGCCTTACCAGGCTGACGACTCGCACCCCTGGCTTGGTGCGTGGAGGAGGAACGGGCCTTACCAGGCTGACGTCTCGCACCCCTGGCTTGGTGCGAGTAGCAGGAACAGGCCGGGCCGGGCTGGTGACGCGCACCGTAGGCTTGGTGCGTGGAGCAGCAACGGGCCTTACCAGGCTGACGTCTCGCACCCCTGGCTTGGTGCGAGTAGCAGGAACAGGCCGGGCCGGGCTGGCGACGCGCACCATAGGCTTGGTGCGAGTGGCAGGAACAGGCCGGACCGGGCTGGAGACGCGCACCGTATACTTGGTGCGAGGGGCAGGAACAGGCCGGACCGGGCTGGCGACGCGCACCGTACACTTGGTGCGAGGGGCAGGAACAGGCCGGGCCGGGCTGGAGACGCGCACCGTATACTTGGTGCGAGAGCAGGAAGAGGCCGGACCGGGCTGGCGACGCGCACCTTACACTTGGTGCGAGGGGCAGGAACAGGCCGGGCCGGGCTGGCGACGCGCACCGTACACTTGGTGCGAGGGGCAGGAACAGGCCGGGCCGGGCTGGCGACGCGCACCGTACACTTGGTGCGAGGGGCAGGAACAGGCCGGGCCGGGCTGGCGACGCGCACCGTACACTTGGTGCAACGGGCAGGAACAGGCCGGGCCGGGCTGGCGACGCGCACCGTACACTTGGTGCGAGGGGCAGGAACAGACCGGACCGTACTGGGGACACACACCACTGGCCCTACACCGGGATCTGGAACGGGCCGGACCGGACTGGTAACACACCCCAGTACCTCTCGCCGTGCCTCTACACCTTCCTTCCCTTCTTTGACCAGTGACCCCCGTAACCTGGTGGCCTTCTGAATTCGCCCCTTGTCTGCCTCCGTCAGCCCCGTCGTCCATGCCATGTGCCCCCCCCTAAAAATGTCTTGGGGTTGCCTCTCGCCTGTCTGACGTTGACCTGTTTGCCGCCGCTGCTCCTCTCTACGGCGCGCCTCCCATGTCCAGGCTGCCTGCTCCTGGACACGCTGCTTGGTCCTGGTATGGTGGGATCTTCTGTCACGATCGTCATATGGAGTAGACCAAAGCGCAGCGTTAGTTGCGAACATACTTTATTTATAAAGTGAAATGCACTAACAAAACAATAAACGATACGTGACGTCCTATGTTGCACACAACAAACACGGAACACACCGAAAAGAACAACCAACAGGAAACAAGATCCCACAATCACAAAGGGAAAACAGACAGTTTAAATATGGCTCCCAATCAGAGACAACCCACAACAGCTGACACTCGTTGCCTCTGATTGGGAGTCACTCTGGCCAACATAGAAAATGAACAACTAGAACTCCCGACATAGAAATACAACACATAGAATGACCACACCCTGGCTCAACATATAGAGTCCCAGAGCCCGGGTGTGACAACCTTGCACCGACGAATTGAGGCTGTTCTGAGGGCAAAAGGGGATGCAATTTAACATTAGGAAGGTGTTCCTAATGTTTTGTACACTCAGTGTATGTGTATTACACATATTATAGTCCTTCCAAAAATATGTTTAAATCGTTTTTTTATGCAATTTTTTTCCACCCTGCCCCATGTATTCAATGTATTCCATTTCAAATTTGCCTCCAGTGCGGCTTTACTTCCGGGCTATTATGACGCGTCTGACAGTTCCTTCTCTGTTGGTTCTAAGCCGCCAAATAGCTAGCCATTTCACATCGGCTAGACATGCCCTGTTGAATCTACTATTCTCTATTAATTACTGTATTTCTATTGAACTTAAGAAAGGCATTTGAACCTCCTGGAGGGGTTACAAAAATGGGATCTGTTGTTTCCTTGACTCTGAGAATATCTTTAATTTTCCCCAGGTATTGGTCTTAATTTTGGATTTAGCATACTTTACATGTAATCAACTATTTTGCATTTGAATGTAATAAATCATATTACTGCAGGATACAAAGTGTAATATTGTTTGATTTAAGCTATTGTTGTGTCGAGACAACGATGCTGATATGCTGTGTAGACAAGAAATCCGCTGACACTGTCCTTGATTATAATGGTTTATTACATCAAAGATTACAGTATCAATTTACAGACTCCTGCAGAAATCCGGAGAACAACTGACCCAATCTCTAATATTTTATTCTCTCCGTCCTTTGTTCAAAACATGGTATTTATATCCTATGTAACATAATATGGTGTGATTTTAATAGACCAATCCCTGGCCTCTACATAGCAGATTCTCCTCTGTTTTAGGGGACCCCTATAGTAATGTTTTCCAGATGTTTCCGCAAGCAGAGCCAAGTTCCTCTAACACACCATTTGCAAACGTCAGCAAAATCATAGACTTTCAGATACTACGTATTTCCCCCCTTCGAGACTAATTAAGTCTCAAAAACAAAAATAATAGGATTATGACAAATACATTTTTTTGTTCTTGAGTAACTTTAACAATAAACCAAAATTTATGGAGAGTAAACACATTTTTATATAGACACATTTTTGTATGGAGTGTAAATAAATTGTTATGGAGTGTAAATAAATTGTTATGGAATGTAAATAAATTGTTATGGAGTGTAAATAAATTGTTATGGAGTGTAAGAGCGAAAAACCTGTCTGGCAGCTTTCATTCCAAATATCCATCAATCAATCAAGAAAGGAAAATTCTCTCACGGCCCCTCTGCCCCAGGCGACCACCTAAGTACTCCAGATCAATTTATAAATATGTATCAATGCATTTTAAGCTATGATGCAATTGAATACACATGAAAACCTCAGAAAAAATATACAATCAAAAATGTCCACATTCAGGCTGGTCGACCCATCGGACCCTCCTGTGGATTCTCTCTGTCCCTGCCTAGACCCAATATCCCTAAGCTTCAACGAAAAAAACAAAAACATCTGAGGTCCCCACATACAGTGGGGAAAAAAGTATTTAGTCAGCCACCAATTGTGCAAGTTCTCCCACTTAAAAAGACGAGAGGACTGTAATTTTCATCATAGGTACACATCAACTATGACAGACAAAATGAGAAAAAAATATCCAGAAAATCACATTGTAGGATTTTTAACGAATTTATTTGCAAATTATGGTGGAAAATAAGTATTTGGTCAATAACAAAAGTTTCTCAATACTTTGTTATATACTCTTTGTTGGCAATGACACAGGTCAAACGTTTTCTGTAAGTCTTCACAAGGTTTTCACACACTGTTGCTGGTATTTTGGTCCATTCCTCCATGCAGATCTCCTCTAGAGCAGTGATGTTTTGGGGCTGTCGCTGGGCAACACGGACTTTCAACTCCCTCCAAAGATTTTCTATGGGGTTGAGATCTGGAGACTGGCTAGGCCACTCCAGGACCTTGAAATGCTTCTTACGAAGCCACTCCTTCGTTGCCGGGCGGTGTGTTTGGGATCATTGTCATGCTGAAAGACCCAGCGACGTTTCGTCTTCAATGCCCTTGCTGATGGAAGGAGGTTTTCACTCAAAATCTCACAATACATGGCCCCATTCATTCTTTCCTTTACACAGATCAGTCGTCCTGGTCCCTTTGCAGAAAAACAGCCCCAAAGCATGATGTTTCCACCCCCATGCTTCACAGTAGGTATGGTGTTCTTTGGATGCAACTCAGCATTCTTTGTCCTCCAAACACGACGAGTTAGTTTTTACCAAAAAGTTATATTTTGGTTTCATCTGACCACATGACATTCTCCCAATCCTCTGTTGGATCATCCAAATGCACTCTAGCAAACTTCAGACGGGCCTGGACATGTACTGGCTTAAGCAGGGGGACACGTCTGGGACTGCAGGATTTGAGTCCCTGGCGACGTAGTGTGTTACTGATGGTAGGCTTTGTTACTTTGGTCCCAGCTCTCTGCAGGTCATTCACTAGGTCCCCCTGTGTGGTTCTGGGATTTTTGCTCTCCGTTCTTGTGATCATTTTGACCCCACGGGATGAGATCTTGCGTGGAGCCCCAGATCGAGGGAGATTATCAGTGGTCTTGTATGTCTTCCATTTCCTAATAATTGCTCCCACAGTTGATTTCTTCAAACCAAGCTGCTTACCTATTGCAGATTCAGTCTTCCCAGCCTGGTGCAGGTCTACAATTTTGTTTCTGGTGTCCTTTGACAGCTCTTTGGTCTTGGCCATAGTGGAGTTTGGAGTGTGACTGTTTGAGGTTGTGGACAGGTGTCTTTTATACTGATAACAAGTTCAAACAGGTGCCATTAATACAGGTAACGAGTGGAGGACAGAGGAGCCTCTTAAAGAAGAAGTTACAGGTCTGTGAGAGCCAGAAATCTTGCTTGTTTGTAGGTGACCAAATACTTATTTTCCACCATAAATTGCAAATAAATTCATAAAAAATCCTACAATGTGATTTTCTGGATTTTTTTTTCTCATTTTGTCTGTCATAGTTGACGTGTACAGGCCTCTCTCATCTTTTTAAGTGGGAGAACTTGCACAATTGGTGGCTGACTAAATACTTTTTTTCCCCACTGTATATATCATTGCAGACACTGGAATGTAGTCCACTACACTGCATCTCCTCAGCAGTGTCGACTTTCAATGTAACGTCGATGATGGAATCTGAACATTTCCACATCGTCCTTGTTCAACTTCCTGTTGAGTATTTGAATCCCACTCTACACATCCCCATATACTTCTGGAAGAAAAGAAAAGACCAACCAGTATATTTTTCAAAGCAACACATGAAAATTAAAACATCAATATCAAAATAATATAAAATGATATATAAATTATATATAAAAATGAATCACATTCCATTTCCCCCCTTTGATTCATAAGAAAACACTAAATATCACAATAATATGCAAAGAAATGTGAAAAATTATCGCACAATCAGATATTAAAAATGTCCTAGAGTTACTTCAACCCTAGTTTTCCTAACATTTTGATCTGACTTTTTTCCCCACATTTTTTTTCAAAATCCATTTCACTGATTTATCCACAAAACTCTTTCCCATTTTCTGAGGATATTTCGATCGGGAAGTCCCCACCTGCTTATGACTTCTTTACACAAAAACTTAGCAACCGACTGAGCATCTTTTCGCTTGGTTGGACAGGCCTCCGGCCATCGTGAAAATCTATCTACAACCACCAACATGTATCTTTTCCCATCAACTGGTTTTATCATATCAACAAAGTCGATAACCAACTCACGCATAGGACCTCTCGGTGTAGGAATGTGACCAGGAAGAACAGTCACACCCCTGCGAACATTATTTTTCAGACAGATTGTGCAGCTGCCTATGATATGACCAAAGCGCAGCGTTAGTTGCGAACATACTGTGATGCCACGAGAGGCTACACAGCTTCCAGCGGGATTGCCCAAGTAGTGCAAGGAGACCAGGTTCAACCAAAACAAGGATTTTATTAAAGGTCTTCGGCAACTAACGAAATTATAACACCATTCTCTTCTTCCCAGAGCCCACCCTCCAGACCGTGTCTCTTCCCTTCAAAACAACTCCAGCCCATCAGCCCCTGATTGGTTTCAGCTGCGTGGGAAGATTGGCCACAGAGGGTTGGAGTTCCCGACCATACCAGCAGATGGAGCCATAGCTGTCTGGGTTTGCAGCCACCTCAGGGGGATGTAACGTCCCTCCAGGACACAGCCTCTCGTGACATCACAATACTTTATTTATAAAGTGAAATGCACTAACAAAACAATAAACGATACGTGACGTCCTATGTTGCACACAACAAACACGGAACACACCGAAAAGAACAACCAACAGGAAACAAGATCCCACAATCACAAAGGGAAAACAGACAGTTTAAATATGGCTCCCAATCAGAGACAACCCACAACAGCTGACACTCGTTGCCTCTGATTGGGAGTCACTCTGGCCAACATAGAAAATGAACAACTAGAACTCCCGACATAGAAATACAACACATAGAATGACCACACCCTGGCTCAACATATAGAGTCCCAGAGCCCGGGTGTGACAACCTTGCACCGACGAATTGAGGCTGTTCTGAGGGCAAAAGGGGATGCAATTTAACATTAGGAAGGTGTTCCTAATGTTTTGTACACTCAGTGTATGTGTATTACACATATTATAGTCCTTCCAAAAATATGTTTAAATCGTTTTTTTATGCAATTTTTTTTCCACCCTGCCCCATGTATTCAATGTATTCCATTTCAAATTTGACCCATCGGACCCTCCTGTGGATTCTCTCTGTCCCTGCCTAGACCCAATATCCCTAAGCTTCAACGAAAAAAACAAAAACATCTGAGGTCCCCACATACAGTGGGGAAAAAAGTATTTAGTCAGCCACCAATTGTGCAAGTTCTCCCACTTAAAAAGATGAGAGAGGACTGTAATTTTCATCATAGGTACACATCAACTATGACAGACAAAATGAGAAAAAAATATCCAGAAAATCACATTGTAGGATTTTTAACGAATTTATTTGCAAATTATGGTGGAAAATAAGTATTTGGTCAATAACAAAAGTTTCTCAATACTTTGTTATATACTCTTTGTTGGCAATGACACAGGTCAAACGTTTTCTGTAAGTCTTCACAAGGTTTTCACACACTGTTGCTGGTATTTTGGTCCATTCCTCCATGCAGATCTCCTCTAGAGCAGTGATGTTTTGGGGCTGTCGCTGGGCAACACGGACTTTCAACTCCCTCCAAAGATTTTCTATGGGGTTGAGATCTGGAGACTGGCTAGGCCACTCCAGGACCTTGAAATGCTTCTTACGAAGCCACTCCTTCGTTGCCCGGGCGGTGTGTTTGGGATCATTGTCATGCTGAAAGACCCAGCCACGTTTCGTCTTCAATGCCCTTGCTGATGGAAGGAGGTTTTCACTCAAAATCTCACAATACATGGCCCCATTCATTCTTTCCTTTACACGGATCAGTCGTCCTGGTCCCTTTGCAGAAAAACAGCCCCAAAGCATGATGTTTCCACCCCCATGCTTCACAGTAGGTATGGTGTTCTTTGGATGCAACTCAGCATTCTTTGTCCTCCAAACACGACGAGTTAGTTTTTACCAAAAAGTTCTATTTTGGTTTCATCTGACCACATGACATTCTCCCAATCCTCTGTTGGATCATCCAAATGCACTCTAGCAAACTTCAGACGGGCCTGGACATGTACTGGCTTAAGCAGGGGGACACGTCTGGGACTGCAGGATTTGAGTCCCTGGCGACGTAGTGTGTTACTGATGGTAGGCTTTGTTACTTTGGTCCCAGCTCTCTGCAGGTCATTCACTAGGTCCCCCTGTGTGGTTCTGGGATTTTTGCTCTCCGTTCTTGTGATCATTTTGACCCCACGGGATGAGATCTTGCGTGGAGCCCCAGATCGAGGGAGATTATCAGTGGTCTTGTATGTCTTCCATTTCCTAATAATTGCTCCCACAGTTGATTTCTTCAAACCAAGCTGCTTACCTATTGCAGATTCAGTCTTCCCAGCCTGGTGCAGGTCTACAATTTTGTTTCTGGTGTCCTTTGACAGCTCTTTGGTCTTGGCCATAGTGGAGTTTGGAGTGTGACTGTTTGAGGTTGTGGACAGGTGTCTTTTATACTGATAACAAGTTCAAACAGGTGCCATTAATACAGGTAACGAGTGGAGGACAGAGGAGCCTCTTAAAGAAGAAGTTACAGGTCTGTGAGAGCCAGAAATCTTGCTTGTTTGTAGGTGACCAAATACTTATTTTCCACCATAAATTGCAAATAAATTCATAAAAAATCCTACAATGTGATTTTCTGGATTTTTTTTTCTCATTTTGTCTGTCATAGTTGACGTGTACAGGCCTCTCTCATCTTTTTAAGTGGGAGAACTTGCACAATTGGTGGCTGACTAAATACTTTTTTCCCCACTGTATATATCATTGCAGACACTGGAATGTAGTCCACTACACTGCATCTCCTCAGCAGTGTCGACTTTCAATGTAACGTCGATGATGGAATCTGAACATTTCCACATCGTCCTTGTTCAACTTCCTGTTGAGTATTTGAATCCCACTCTACACATCCCCATATACTTCTGGAAGAAAAGAAAAGACCAACCAGTATATTTTTCAAAGCAACACATGAAAATTAAAACATCAATATCAAAATAATATAAAATGATATATAAATGATATATAAAAATGAATCACATTCCATTTCCCCCCTTTGATTCATAAGAAAACACTAAATATCACAATAATATGCAAAGAAATGTGAAAAATTATCGCACAATCAGATATTAAAAATGTCCTAGAGTTACTTCAACCCTAGTTTTCCTAACATTTTGATCTGACTTTTTTCCCCACATTTTTTTTCAAAATCCATTTCACTGATTTATCCACAAAACTCTTTCCCATTTTCTGAGGATATTTCGATCGGGAAGTCCCCACCTGCTTATGACTTCTTTACACAAAAACTTAGCAACCGACTGAGCATCTTTTCGCTTGGTTGGACAGGCCTCCGGCCATCGTGAAAATCTATCTACAACCACCAACATGTATCTTTTCCCATCAACTGGTTTTATCATATCAACAAAGTCGATAACCAACTCACGCATAGGACCTCTCGGTGTAGGAATGTGACCAGGAAGAACAGTCACACCCCTGCGAACATTATTTTTCAGACAGATTGTGCAGCTGCCTATGATATGACCAAAGCGCAGCGTTAGTTGCGAACATACTTTATTTATAAAGTGAAATGCACTAACAAAACAATAAACGATACGTGACGTCCTATGTTGCACACAACAAACACGGAACACACCGAAAAGAACAACCAACAGGAAACAAGATCCCACAATCACAAAGGGAAAACAGACAGTTTAAATATGGCTCCCAATCAGAGACAACCCACAACAGCTGACACTCGTTGCCTCTGATTGGGAGTCACTCTGGCCAACATAGAAAATGAACAACTAGAACTCCCGACATAGAAATACAACACATAGAATGACCACACCCTGGCTCAACATATAGAGTCCCAGAGCCCGGGTGTGACAACCTTGCACCCGACGAATTGAGGCTGTTCTGAGGGCAAAAGGGGGATGCAATTTAACATTAGGAAGGTGTTCCTAATGTTTTGTACACTCAGTGTATGTGTATTACACATATTATAGTCCTTCCAAAAATATGTTTAAATCGTTTTTTTATGCAATTTTTTTCCACCCCTGCCCCATGTATTCAATGTATTCCATTTCAAATTTGACCCATCGGACCCTCCTGTGGATTCTCTCTGTCCCTGCCTAGACCCAATATCCCTAAGCTTCAACGAAAAAAACAAAACATCTGAGGTCCCCACATACAGTGGGGAAAAAAGTATTTAGTCAGCCACCAATTGTGCAAGTTCTCCCACTTAAAAAGATAAGAGAGGACTGTAATTTTCATCATAGGTACACATCAACTATGACAGACAAAATGAGAAAAAATATCCAGAAAATCACATTGTAGGATTTTTAACGAATTTATTTGCAAATTATGGTAGAAAATAAGTATTTGGTCAATAACAAAAAGTTTCTCAATACTTTGTTATATACTCTTTGTTGGCAATGACACAGGTCAAACGTTTTCTGTAAGTCTTCACAAGGTTTTCACACACTGTTGCTGGTATTTTGGTCCATTCCTCCATGCAGATCTCCTCTAGAGCAGTGATGTTTTGGGGCTGTCGCTGGGCAACACGGACTTTCAACTCCCTCCAAAGATTTTCTATGGGGTTGAGATCTGGAGACTGGCTAGGCCACTCCAGGACCTTGAAATGCTTCTTACGAAGCCACTCCTTCGTTGCCCGGGCGGTGTGTTTGGGATCATTGTCATGCTGAAAGACCCAGCCACGTTTCGTCTTCAATGCCCTTGCTGATGGAAGGAGGTTTTCACTCAAAATCTCACAATACATGGCCCCATTCATTCTTTCCTTTACACGGATCAGTCGTCCTGGTCCCTTTGCAGAAAAACAGCCCCAAAGCATGATGTTTCCACCCCCATGCTTCACAGTAGGTATGGTGTTCTTTGGATGCAACTCAGCATTCTTTGTCCTCCAAACACGACGAGTTAGTTTTTACCAAAAAGTTCTATTTTGGTTTCATCTGACCACATGACATTCTCCCAATCCTCTGTTGGATCATCCAAATGCACTCTAGCAAACTTCAGACGGGCCTGGACATGTACTGGCTTAAGCAGGGGGACACGTCTGGGACTGCAGGATTTGAGTCCCTGGCGACGTAGTGTGTTACTGATGGTAGGCTTTGTTACTTTGGTCCCAGCTCTCTGCAGGTCATTCACTAGGTCCCCCTGTGTGGTTCTGGGATTTTTGCTCTCCGTTCTTGTGATCATTTTGACCCCACGGGATGAGATCTTGCGTGGAGCCCCAGATCGAGGGAGATTATCAGTGGTCTTGTATGTCTTCCATTTCCTAATAATTGCTCCCACAGTTGATTTCTTCAAACCAAGCTGCTTACCTATTGCAGATTCAGTCTTCCCAGCCTGGTGCAGGTCTACAATTTTGTTTCTGGTGTCCTTTGACAGCTCTTTGGTCTTGGCCATAGTGGAGTTTGGAGTGTGACTGTTTGAGGTTGTGGACAGGTGTCTTTTATACTGATAACAAGTTCAAACAGGTGCCATTAATACAGGTAACGAGTGGAGGACAGAGGAGCCTCTTAAAGAAGAAGTTACAGGTCTGTGAGAGCCAGAAATCTTGCTTGTTTGTAGGTGACCAAATACTTATTTTCCACCATAAATTGCAAATAAATTCATAAAAATCCTACAATGTGATTATCTGGATTTTTTTTTCTCATTTTGTCTGTCATAGTTGACGTGTACAGGCCTCTCTCATCTTTTTAAGTGGGAGAACTTGCACAATTGGTGGCTGACTAAATACTTTTTTTCCCCACTGTATATATCATTGCAGACACTGGAATGTAGTCCACTACACTGCATCTCCTCAGCAGTGTCGACTTTCAATGTAACGTCGATGATGGAATCTGAACATTTCCACATCGTCCTTGTTCAACTTCCTGTTGAGTATTTGAATGTCACGATCGTCTAAGGAGGGAGAGGACCAAGGCGCAGCGTTGAAAGCAAACATATTTATTTCATCAAGATCACACGATCAAAACAACGAAACGTGACGTCCTTGGTTACAAAAACAAACCAACACGGAACAAGAAACCACAACACAAAGTGAAAAGACCGATAGTTAAATATGGCTCCCAATCAGAGACAACCAGCTGTCACTCGTTGCCTCTGATTGGGAGTCACTCAGCCCAACATAGAAAATCAAACATAGAATACACACCCTGGCTCAACATAACATTGTCCCCAGAGCCAGGGCGTGACAGTACCCCCCCCTAAAGGCGCGGACTCCGACCGCGCCAACTAAATCCCACAGGGGAGGGACCGGGTGGGCACTCCGCCTTGGCGGCGGATCCGGCTCCGGGCCTGATCCCCACTCCCTCTCCAACCCCCCAAAGTACCCCCTGGTCCGGTCTGGCCCCGCTGGCCGGAGCCGGACTGACGATACGCACCCCTGGCTTGGTGCGTGGAGCAGGAATGGACCGGACTGGGCTGGCGACGCGCACCACAGACTTGGTGCGGAGAGCAGGAACGGGCCGGACAGGGCTGACGCAAACGCACCACAGACTTGGTGCGGAGAGCAGGCACGGGCCGTGCCGGACTGATGACGCACACCACTGGCTTGGTGCGGGGAGCTTGGATGGGCCGGACTGGGCTGGCGACGCACCCCGTAGGCTTGGTGCGTGGAGCAGGGACTGGCCGGGCTGGGCTGGCGACGCACACCGTAGGCTTGGTGCGGAGAGCAGGAACGGGCCGGACAGGGCTGACGAAATGCACCACAGACTTGGTGCGGAGAGCAGGCACGGGCCGTGCCGGACTGATGACGCACACCACTGGCTTGGTGCGGGGAGCTTGGATGGGCCGGACTGGGCTGGCGACGCACCCCGTAGGCTTGGTGCGTGGAGCAGGGACTGGCCGGGCTGGGCTGGCGACGCACACCGTAGGCTTGGTGCGGAGAGCAGGAACGGGCCGGACAGGGCTGACGAAACGCACCACAGACTTGGTGCGGAGAGCAGGCACGGGCCGTGCCGGACTGATGACGCACACCACTGGCTTGGTGCGGGGAGCTTGGATGGGCCGGACTGGGCTGGCGACGCACCCCGTAGGCTTGGTGCGTGGAGCAGGGACAGGCCGGGCTGGGCTGGCGACGCGCACCGTACACTTGGTGCGAGGGGCTGGAACAGGCCGGACCGTACTGGGGACACACACCACTGGCTCTACCTCGGGATCTGGAACGGGCCGGACCGGACTGGTAACACACCCCAGTACCTCTCGCCGTGCCTCTACATCCTCCATCCCCTCTTCGACCAGTGGCCCCCGTAACCTGGCGGCCTCCTCTGGCAACCCGTTGGGCCGCTCTATCGCGGCCTCCTGCTGGTCCGACGTCGTGAGCCCCCCCCTAAAAATTTTCTGGGGGTCTCTCCTCCCCGTGGGCCAGGCCTCCATCGTTCTCGCCAGACTCTCACCCCACTGCTCCAAAGTCCAACCTCTCTCTTCTTCTCTTGGCTTGGCCCAGTCGAGACTCCTACTCAACTGCTCCCAAGTCCATCCTCTCTCTTCTTCACGCTGCTTGGTCCTGTTATGGTGGTTTCTTCTGTCACGATCGTCTAAGGAGGGAGAGGACCAAGGCGCAGCGTTGAAAGCAAACATATTTATTTCATCAAGATCACACGATCAAAACAACGAAACGTGGCGTCCTTGGTTACAAAAACAAACCAACACGGAACAAGAAACCACAACACAAAGTGAAAAGACCGATAGTTAAATATGGCTCCCAATCAGAGACAACCAGCTGTCACTCGTTGCCTCTGATTGGGAGTCACTCAGCCCAACATAGAAAATCAAACATAGAATACACACCCTGGCTCAACATAACATTGTCCCCAGAGCCAGGGCGTGACATTGAATCCCACTCTACACATCCCCATATACTTCTGGAAGAAAAGAAAAGACCAACCAGTATATTTTTCAAAGCAACACATGAAAATTAAAACATCAATATCAAAATAATATAAAATGATATATAAATGATATATAAAAATGAATCACATTCCATTTCCCCCCTTTGATTCATAAGAAAACACTAAATATCACAATAATATGCAAAGAAATGTGAAAACTGATCGCACAATCAGATATTAAAAATGTCCTAGAGTTACTTCAACCCTAGTTTTCCTAACATTTTGATCTGACTTTTTTCCCCACATTTTTTTTCAAAATCCATTTCACTGATTTATCCACAAAACTCTTTCCCATTTTCTGAGGATATTTCGATCGGGAAGTCCCCACCTGCTTATGACTTCTTTACACAAAAACTTAGCAACCGACTGAGCATCTTTTCGCTTGGTTGGACAGGCCTCCGGCCATCGTGAAAATCTATCTACAACCACCAACATGTATCTTTTCCCATCAACTGGTTTTATCATATCAACAAAGTCGATAACCAACTCACGCATAGGACCTCTCGGTGTAGGAATGTGACCAGGAAGAACAGTCACACCCCTGCGAACATTATTTTTCAGACAGATTGTGCAGCTGCCTATGATATAGTCAACCTGTTCAAGCAAATATAGTGCCCAAAAACCATACTCCTTTGTGATCTTTCTCCTAACCTCCCCCCTTGCAACATGAGCTAACCCATGTGCTTCCTGAATCATCAGACCTAATAGGTCTAGAGGCGCTACTAGCAACCCCTCATGGTTTCTCCAAAGACCAGTAGCATCTTTGACGGCACCTCGGTCTAGCCATAACTGTTTGTCGATCGTAGAAGCAGCTTCCTGCATCAAAATCACATCCTTAAGCGTAATTTTGTCTTCCAAGTCCACTCCATGAGTGACCAGAAAAACTTTGCCCAATTTGTCCGCTCCTGTGACCGCTTTTGCAGCTTCATCAGCAGCTGTGTTCCCTCGTGTGACTTTTGACACATCTGTTTTATGAGCTGCACACTTAGCTATCGCTATCTCTTTAGGCTTCATCATAGCATGCAACAGTTTCATTATTTGCGCATGATGTTGTATCGGAGAACCATCCGTTTTCTTAAACCCTCAACCTTTCCACACTGCTCCAAACAAATGACATACACTATGTGCATATGCTGAATCAGTGTATATCGTCACTCGCTTTCCTTCTGCTAACAAACATGCTTCTGTTAGCCCCACAAGTTCAGCAAGTTGTGCAGACGGAGGCTGTGGTATTACTTCAGCCTTTTCAACATCAAATCCAGTTCCTTGGGCTTTAACTACTGCATTGTCAGCACACAATTTATCTCCCACACGATAACAAGACCCATCAGTCCAATACTCCAGGTCTGCCTCACGTAATGGAAAGGCTTGCAAATCTGATCTAAGCCTCGAGTATTTCTCTGCTTCTTGGACACAATCATGTGGCTCACCATCCTCTGAAGTTGGCAAATTCTCGGCTGGATTCACTGTATCATCTCACTAGGGTGACATCTTCCTGCTCTAAGAGCCTATGATAGTCTCTGAGCCTAGGCATAGTCAATGTATATTTTCCATAGTTCAGAAGATTTCTGAGACTATGATGGGTAAGAATTGTTACTGGGTAACCCATCGTAACAGATGATGCTTTGTCATACATTGAATATACTCCCACCATTGCGCCGTAGCACAGTGGTAGCCCTAGTTCTACTTCTGAATAGGCAGTAGAGTAGTAGGAAATAGGCTGAGGATTCTTCCCTGTGCCTGTCGGCTGACAAAGAACTGCACATGCATATTTACCTCCAGTAGAAGTAGACACATATAGCAAAACATTCTTAGAGTAGTCTGGTAGTGTGAGTGCAGGTGCCTCCTGCAACCTCTGTTTGATCGTTTCAAATGCCACATGGCCTTCCTGTGTCCAGGAAAGATTGCTATGGAGTTGACCATTTCCAGTATCCTTAACCATAGCTCTCAAAGGTCCCGTCAAACTAGCATAGCTCTCAACCCAAGCTGAAGAATAACCAGCAATACCAAGAAATGTCATACGAATACGAATAGCTTCCAATTGACTATCTGAAATGCTTCTGTGTCCATGCATTATTTTCTGACCCAAATAAACAACCTTCTCCTGGCAATATTGCAACTTTTTCTGTGAAAACGTATGCGCCTTTTCTGCCAATACCTGTAGCAATTTAATTGAATCTCTATGACATGTTTCCTTATTCTGTAAGCAGATAATTATATCATCTACATACTGAATGACAGTGCTTTGCAATATCTGATCTATCCCTACCAAATCATCCTTCAGTACTTTATTGAAAATGTGCGGGCTATGCTTGTACCCCTGTGGCAAATGACTGTACTCATAGAACTGTCCCTTATATGTGAACCCAAATAAACCCTGACTTTCTACACTAAGTGGAACACTAAAAAATGCACCACATAAGTCTAAAACCGTAAAATGTGTCGCATCAGGAGGAATTTGGGCTAACAAGGTATGCGGGTCTGGCACTTCTGCTGGAAAGTCATTCACTACCTCATTCACTGCTCTCAAATCATGAACCACACGATAAGTTTCATCTGGTTTTTTTCACAGGCAACAAAGGTGTGTTACTCTGAGGATTTTTTGTTGTCCTTAAAACACCTGCTTTCGAAATTCCTTCAATGTGTGGTTCGATCCCTTTGATTGCTTCATCTTTCAATGGATACTGATTCTTCCAAGGAGGTCTGGCTCCTGGTCGAAAATCAACTTTCAACTTTCGGTACTGTGTTGAGACCACAAACATTCTGGAACTTGTTGCAACATCTCCTCTTTCATAGGGTCTGAATCCATCTTCGCACTGCAAATAGATTCATGTGTCATCCGTACAGCTTGTGGCTCTCCTTGTCCTTGAGCCGAAATCATGATTTTGAGATATCGCTGATCTTCACTCCTCCAAATCGCTAAATTCTCTTTCATCGGTACAAAAACAGCTTTCTCTGCTTCTGTCATCATTTCTCCTATATGCTTCTGCTCATAGCCTTCAGAAACCAACAAGGTCACATGTGGCACATTCTTCTCAATCTCAAATTCTTTATACAGATAATCGTCTGTGTTTATCTTCATAGCTGCTCCTTGTGGTCCTAAAATTATACAACATGAGCTGAGTTGAACTTTCTTTGGTTGATGACTCAACCATTCCTCTGAGATCGATTGGGCAGCATTCTTGAAATACTTGAGCGTACAATGAAATGGATATTCCGGAAGCCTCGCATCGGGCATGTTTGCCACAATGAATTTCTCCCATATCTTAGCCTGCTTCAAAAAATCTTCACTGAGATTTCCAATCCAGAATACTGAAGAAGAATCCATCTCTGTCGTCATCAACAATTGGTAAACCTTTTCCTTTGGCACTTCTACCAGACAGCCGTCTGGTGTACATTTTATTGTACAGTTCAATTTACACAATGCATCTCTTCCCAACAATGCGATAGGTGTATGTTCTGATACCAGTATGGGTATTGTAATTTTCAGATTTTCATAGCAGAGCTCAATTGGTTCCGTAAGAGGAATCAGCTGTTTCACTCCCTCAAATCCGATTGTCCTAATTAGTTGATTGGACATAGGGAGATGTGTAGCATCTTCAGGCCGAACACAGGTAAAAGCAGCTCCGCTATCCGCCATCACTTCCAATGGTTGTTTGTTTACTTTCACCTCAATTGTTGGATCTTTTTCCGGTCCTGATGCTACCAGCTGACACCCCCCTTTCGGATCTTCTGGGCACCTCTAGAATCCTTGCTCCGGGCCCCTATAAGGGTTCACCGGTCCTCCAGATGATCTTGACTGGCCCCTGTATCTTCCTCTGAGCTCGCAAAATTGACTGCTCTATTTGACTCACATCTGGATCATTTCCGGTAATATTTCTCCACATTTGATGAACTCTTGACACATAGGCTCTCGGATTGTCTTGTTGTCCTAGTGGGTCAATCAGAATGTTGTCAGGATGCACATTTGTTGGAAACGTATCTTTCAGTGCTCTCCACAGCCGATTTCTGCTTGCAGCTAACAATTCAAGATCAAATCAAATCAAATTGTATTGGTCACATGCGCTGAATACAACAGGTGCAGACATTACAGTGAAATGTTTACTTACAGCCCTTAACCAACAGTGCATTTATTTTTAACTAAAAAAGTAAAAATAAAACAACAAAAAAAGTGTTGAGAAAAAAAAGAGCAGAAGTAAAATAAAATAACAGTAGGGAGGCTATATATACAGGGGGGTACCGGTGCAGAGTCAATGTGCGGGGGCACCGGCTAGTTGAGGTAGTTGAAGTAATATGTACATGTGGGTAGAGTTAAAGTGACTATGCATAAATAATTAACGGAGTAGCAGCAGCGTAAAAAGGATGGGGTGGGGGGCAGTGCAAATAGTCCGGGTAGCCATGATTAGCTGTTCAGGAGTCTTATGGCTTGGGGGTAGAAGCTGTTGAGAAGTCTTTTGGACCTGGGACCCACGAGCTAAGCCCAAGGGACTACTAGGGGGGCACTTGAACATTCGTAGTGTCATTCCAAAAAGTGATCAAATTCAACATCTACTCACAGACTCCAACCTTGACTTTCTCTGCCTCTCAGAGACATGGCTCCATAGAAACTCTCCATCTGCTGCTTTGATTGTGCCTGGCTACAATGTTTTCAGGAGAGACAGGACTGAAGGAAGAGGAGGGGGTGTGATGATTTATATTAAAGAACATATCCGATGTAAACAAATTGAGTGGTCATGTGATAATGAACTAGAATGTATTGGCCTGAACATTACACTGTCTCCCCAAATGTCTTTTACCCTCATTGGAATGTATAGGCCACCTTCCACCAAAAGTGTGTTTTTTGATCAGTTTAATAACATGCTTAGGGAATGTGATTTTGGGAAAGAGGTCATCTTAATGGGAGATGTTAACATTAATTATGAAGACAAGTGTTGTAGGAAAACCCTCAAACGGATCACTAATACCTTTGACCTTACACAGCTAGTTAAAGGGCCAACCAGGGTGACTTGTTGCTCTAAAACACAGATTGATTTGGTGTTCAGTAATAAACCAGAGAGAGTGACTAAATCATTCAATATGGTTACTGGGCTATCTGATCATAATCTGACACTTATAGCCAGAAAGCTGTCTAAGAGCAGGTTTAACCTCTCTACTGTTAGAAAGCCTGATCAACTAAGAATACCTAAGAGTGAATTAAGCTATTTTGAAAATGCAATTAAGGGAATTAACTGGAATGATCTCTTGTCCTATGCAGACGTGGAAGCTGATAGTCAAGTTTTTCTATCCACAATCCAGACTACATTAAATGGTTTCCTAAAGAAAATCAAATCCAAACCTGGCCAAAAGAGCACTCTTCCTTGGCTAAATGGAGAAATCTGGAAATTGATGAAAGAACGAGATTATTATCTAAAAATAGCCCTAAGATCCAAATTAGAGCATGACAGACGTAGGTTTACCATGTTGAGAAATAAGGTGATGAAAGAAATCAGACAGGCCAAGGCAAACTTTTTTTATTAACATAATTGGTGAAGCAAAGGGAAATTCTAAACTGATCTGGGAGAATCTAAAAAAGTTAACAGGGAAAGACCATAGTAACACTGCAAAAATACTAGAAATCATGGTGAATAACAATCTAACACAGGATGCAGTCGAAATAGCAATAGCCTTCAATTCCTACTTTATTGACTCTGTCAGGGTACTGACACAGAACCCCTCCACTGGTTTCTTGGGCTCAGTGCTAGTAAATTATGCTCAACCTGTCTTCATCATAAGGGAGGTTTCTGAGTCAAAGGTAGACAAGGTGATTAGCTCACTAAAGAACTCTAAAGCCAAAGATGTGTTTGGGATGGACTCTACCTTTCTTCAAAACTACAAAGAGTCACTCATTGGCCCCATTACTAAGGTCACCAACACATCTATTGGTCTCGGGGTGTTTCCAAGGGTATGGAAGTCGGCCATAATAACGGCCATCTTTAAATCAGGCGACCCTGCTAACGTGAGTAACTACAGGCCCATTAGTATACTACCTGTGGTGTCAAAGGTTGTTGAAAAGTGTGTAGCAGAACAACTGATTGCCCACCTCAACAACAGCCCCTTCACATTACATTCCATGCAGTTTGGCTTCAGAGCGAAACACTCCACAGAAATGGCCAACTGCTTTCTTCTGGAAAATGTGAAGTCCAAGATGGACAAAGGGGGCGTTGTTGGGGCTGTGTTTCTGGACCTAAGGAAGGCTTTTGATACTGTTAACCATGAGATTCTCATCACAAAATTGTCCAAGTTCAACTTTTCCCCCGATGCCTTGAGATGGATGAAATCATACCTTGAAGGCAGAACTCAGTGTGTCAGAGTGAGCAATGAGCTGTCGCCCACTCTTAACTATGATGTGGGTGTGCCCCAAGGGTCAATACTGGGGCCCCTCCTGTTCAGCCTGTACATTAATGATCTGCCTTCTGTCTGTACTGGGTCTGAAGTTCAAATGTATGCAGATGATACAGTGATATATGTGCATGCAAAGAGCAAACAACAAGCTGCACAAGAACTCACTACTGTAATGGTCCAGGTTACAAAGTGGCTCAGTGACTCGTGTTTGCATCTCAATGTGAAAAAAACTGTTTGCATGTTCTTCACAAAGAGGGCAACAGATGCTACTGAGCCAGAAGTCTATGTGTCAGGGGAGAAGCTCCAGGGGGTATCTGATTTTAAGTACCTTGGCATCATACTTGATTCCAACCTCTCTTTTAAAAAGCATGTGAAAAAGGTAATTCAAATAACCAAATTCAACCTAGCTAATTTCCGATTTATACGAAATTGTTTGACTACAGAGGTAGCAAAACTGTACTTCAAATCTATGATACTCCCCCCACTTAACATACTGCTTGACTAGTTGGGCCCAAGCTTGCTGTACAACAGTAAGACCTATTCAGTCTGTCTACAAACAGGCTCTCAAAGTGCTTGATAGGAAGCCCAATAGCCATCATCACTGTCACATCCTTAGAAAGCATGAGCTCCTGAGTTGGGAAAATCTTGTGCAATACACCGATGCATGTCTTGTATTCAAGATCCTAAATGGCTTGGCTCCCCCTCCACTCAGTATTTTTGTTAAACAGAAAACCCAAACATATGGCAGCAGATCCACAAGGTCTGCCATGAGAGGTGACTGTGTAGTTCCCTTAAGGAAAAGCACCTTTAGTAAATCCGCTTTTTCTGTGAGAGCTTCCCATGTCTGGAATACACTGCCATCAGACACACATAACTGCACCACATATCACACTTTCACAAAATGCTTGAAGACATGGCTAAAGGTCAATCAGATTTGTGAACATGGTCCCTAGCTGTGTGTTGCCGCTTTCCATGTCTGTTGTCTGTAACTTGTGAGCAGGGGCGGTGTGTTCATTAGGGCGATATGGGCGACGCACTGCCAAACGGGAAAAGGAAGGGATTTTTTTTCTAATCAATTATATCACGGCAACAGTAGTTATCAGTGTTCTAATCTAGACGTCTGATCTGCCACTAAATGTCCAATCAGGCTAAAGTCGTGCTTCAAATGTCCCCGCCCGTTTTGGGGCGATTTCAGTCAGGTTGAAAATCGCCCAGAAGTCTCTCATAGCCTCTAATGTAAAATCTTTTTTTTTCAAATATCAGAGCTTTCAATACAATCTCTATGGGTTTCTGAGGGCTTGCACTTACGCGCTTTCGTCATACGTAACATAACCATGAACGTAACTAAGAAAAGAGCGGGTAGCCTCATCAATCAATTCACTACTACTGTCAACATGGATAGCCTTCAGTGCAACTCGATTGTCTCTTTGAAAGAAGTTCCTATTTGTCGGCGAACAAATCAAGATAAATTGGCAACGAAACAATTAGGACCTCCCAGACCAAATTTAATAATTCAACAGGTTTCTACTAAAGGGGGAAAGTCCTACACCCGAGGATTTTCCAAAAATTGGTATGAACGAAAAATCTGGCTAGCAGGCTGCGATGTAGCTAATGCAGTTTTCTGCTACCCCTGCTTACTCTTTCACCCTGAAGGCGGCACAGCACCGCTTGGACAGCGACTGGTGTAACCGACATGCACCATCTTTCAGAAAAGATTAAGAAACATGAGCTGTCAAAGACCCACATGGATAGCTGTTTGAGATTGTCTGCTTTGGGGAGAGTGAATATTGCCACTCAACTGGATGAGGGATACAGGCTAGCTGTCCGCCGCCACAACGATGAGGTTAGCAACAGCAGAGTCGTGAACACTGTCTACGAGAATCGAGACGACCTCATAGAATGTTTTGAAGCCATCCGGACGGGTTCATTGGGTTCATTTGACCAGCCCACCGTGAGAGAGGCATCTGGCTACGTGAGGATGCTACATGATGAAGATTTTATTTTTTTCCTGCGGCTTTTTCACAAAATCATGCCCCACGTCGACATTCTGTACCAGAAGCTACAGAAGAAGGACATCGATGCTGTCTTTATCAAACGTGCCCTCGACAGCTTCACAAGCAGTGTGCAGGCCATAAGGTAAGATTAAACAATATCATTCGATCTTTCTCAAAGCAGAGCTTTATTTGAAAATGTATGCATGAAAGGAGACTGCATTTGTGTTTGAAATTACATTATTCTCATTATATATGGCCAGTGGTGTAATCTAGCTTATTTTATATACTATGTGTACTGTACAGTGGTGCTCATAAGTGTATGAACACATTCTAAAGTTGACTAAAAAGAGGAATAAAAAAATAAAAAAATCATCTTTTGGAAATTGATCTTAATGACTTAATTAAAAAAGTTGGAAAATCCAACCTTTAAGGACACCAATTTTATTTTATTTTTTATTCCTCTTTTTTAGTCAACTTTAGCATGGGATCATAAGCTTATGAGCACCACTGTATACTGTGCTGAACATCCAGGCTATGTGAGACACAAAGGCTAACTTAAACACTAAAGACTTTATGCATCCCTGCCCATTTTAAGTGGAACTGAAGTATTTGTACTATACATGGATACATTGCATATACCTGTGCATCACATAGACAACAATACTGTACAAAGCCAACAAACACATTGGTCTGTTTGCCTTCAGGGACTCCTCTCAACAGCAGCTGCAAGAAGCAACAGGAGCCAAAAGACCCAGAACAGCTTTGAGAGAAGAGGAGAAGCAGAGGCTGTCTGAAGAGGTCTGCAACACCATCCTGGATCACACCAAAGAAAGGTTCTCTTTCTCTGGCCACCTTGTGAGTGCTACCTTACTGCAAGCAGACATGTTTGAAAGGTACTGCCATTCATTTCCTGATGAGGCTCTGAATGCCACTGTGAATGCATACCCCATGCTGAGCAAGGCAAAGCTCAAGACAGAACTATCTCTGATCTATGAGAATCCTGAATTCAAGGGATGCTGTGGTGCACTGGCACTGTACCAGGTTCTCATGAGCTACAACCTCCAGGAGACGTTCTCTGAGACTGTGACTCTGTTGAACATCCTCATAACTACTCCCATGACAACAGCTGAAGCTGAGAGATGTTTCTCAACTTTGACACGAGTTAAGACATTCCTGCGAAATTCAATGGGCCAGGAACGTCTGAATGCACTGGCCATGCTTTCCATGGAGAGGGAACTAGTCCTCAGCATGCCTGATTTCAATGAGAAAGTCATTGACCGCTTTGCTGCATTGAAAGAGAGAAGAGAACAGTTTCAGTACAAGTAATGTAGCCTCTCTCTCTCTTTGTCCCTCCCTGTCTGTCTCTTTAACACACACACGCCCAAATCAGTTCACAGTTGATGTTGTTCAAAATAGTTATTTTTCATTTTAAAAAAAGTAAAAAAAATAATAATCTGTTCATTTTTACAAATCTATACAATTGGCCAGAATATGGTTGTTCATATTTACAAATCTATACAATTGGCCAGAATATGGTTGTTCATTTTTACAAAGCCATACAGATAGCTGTGTTTACCTTTTCTAGAAATTACTTTCAAATTCTGTTTTCAGGCAAAATGTCTATCACTGTTCATTTTCACAAATCTATACAAGAGGGCAGAATATGGAAGTCTATAAAAATTTCCTATTACCAATAACTTGCATCAATGTTTTCAGTAGCCTCTATCAAAAGCTCCTGCTTGCTTGTTGTGAATTATGCTCAGGTGCACATATTTCCAATTCAACCATGAGGCAAAAAATGTGGTAAAAGCTGTTGTTGATCCTGCAATCTGAACAAATACCAAGATGCTGTATTTTCAGCTGATATTTCATTTGTTTATGGAAATGCATATTGTTTATGCAGTGTTGAGGAATGTGAAAGAACACCCTTGATTATTTTTACTGTGATAACTTATTTTGCTTTTGTAAGCCAACACTTTTGAGATCAGTCAATAAATGCTTCTGGTATTGACTTATATGCTGCCCCTGTCTTCATGTTGTTGCTGGACATATCTTTTTTTAAATGTGTGTAGGTCACCTAAATCATCAGAAAAATTGCCCCCCCTGAGAATTTTTTCAGGAGCCGCCACTGCTTGTGAGGTGTGGAAACACTTTGTTGCTTTTATGAATTTTGTCTTGCTGCTTTTTGTTCTATGTTGCTCTGTCTGTATGCTACGTCTTGCTTGTCCTATGTTGCTATGTCTGTATGCTATGTCTTGTTCTATGTTGTTATTGTCTATATTGTAATTGTTTTTAATAACCTGCCCAGGGACTGCGGTTGAAAATTAGCCGGCTGGCTAAAACCGGCACTTTTACTGAAACGTTGATTAATGTGCACTGTCCCTGTAAAAATAAACTCAAACTCAACTCAACTCAACCTAGACTTGGCACTCCGGTACCGCTTGCCGTGTGGTAGCAGAGAGAACAGTCTATGACTAGGGTGGCTGGAGTCTTTGACAATTTTGAGGGCCTTCCTCTGACACCGCCTGGTATAGAGGTCCTGGATGGCAGGAAGCTTGGCCCCAGTGATGTACTGGGCCGTACGCACTACCCTCTGTAGTGCCTTGCGGTCGGAGGCCAAGCAGTTGCCATACCAGGCGGTGATGCAACCAGTCAGGATGCTCTCGATGGTGCAGCTGTAGAATTTTTTGAGGATCTGAGTACCCATGCCAAATCTTTTCAGTCTCCTGAGGGGGAATAGGCTTTGTCGTGCCCTCTTCACGACTGTCTTGGTGTGTTTGGACCATGATAGTTTGTTGGTGATGTGGACACCAAGAAACTTGAAGCTCTCAACCTGTTCCACTACAGCCCCGTCAATGAGAATGGGGGCGTGCTCAGTCCTCTTTTTTTTCCTGTGGTCCACAATCATCTCCTTTGTCTTGATCATGTTGAGGGAGAGGTTGTTGTCCTGGCACCACACGGCCAGGTCTCTGACCTCCTCCCTATAGGCTGTCTCATCGTTGTCGGTGATCAGGCCTACCACTGTTGTGTCGTCGGCAAACTTAATGATGGTGTTGGAGTCGTGCCTGGCCATGCAGTCATGGGTGAACAGAGAGTACAGGAGGGGACTGAGCACGCACCCCTGAGCGGCCCCCGTGTTGAGGATCAGTGTGGCAGATGTGTTGTTACCTACCCTTACCACCTGGGGGCGGCCCATCAGGAAGTCCAGGATCCAGTTGCAGAGGGAGGTGTTTAGTCCCAGGATCCTTAGCTTAGTGATGAGCTTAGAGGGCACTATGGTGTTGAATGCTGAGCTGTAGTCAATGAATAGCATTCTCACGTAGGTATTCCTCTTGTCCAGGTGGGAAAGGGCAGTGTGGAGTGCAATAGAGATTGCATCATCTGTGGATCTGTTGGGGCGGTATGCAAATTGGAGTGGGTCTAGGGTTTCTGGGATAATGCTGTTGATGTGAGCCATGACCAGCCTTTAAAAGCACTTCATGGCTACAGACGTCAGTGCTACGGGTCGGTAGTCATTTAGGCAGGTTATCTTAGAGTCCTTGGGCACGGGGACTATGGTGGTCTGCTTGAAACATGTTGGTATTACAGACTCAGTCAGGGACATGTTGAAAATGTCAGTGAAGACACTTGCCAGTTGGTCAGCACATGCTCGGAGTACACGTCCTGGTAATCCGTCTGGCCCTGTGGCCTTGTGAATGTTGACCTGCTTAAAAGTCTTACTCACATCGGCTACGGAGAGCGTGATCACATAGTCATCCGGAACAGCTGGTGCTCTCATGCATGCTTCAGTGTTGCTTGCCTCGAGCGAGCATAGAAGTGGTTTAGCTCGTCTGGTAGGCTTGTGTCACTGGGCAGCTCGCGGCTGTGCTTCCCTTTGTAGTCTGTAATAGTTTTCAAGCCCTGCCACATCCGACGAGCGTCAGAGCCAGTGTAGTACGATTCAATCTTAGTCCTGTATTGACTCTTTGCCTGTTTGATGGTTCGTCGGAGGGCATAGCGGGATTTCTTATAAGCGTCCGGGTTAGAGTCCCGTTCCTTGAAAGCTGCAGCTCTAACCTTTAGCTCAGTGCGGATGTTTCCTGTATTCCATGGCTTCTGGTTGGGGTATGTACGTACGGTCACTGTGGGGACGACATCATTGATGCACTTATTGATGAAGCCAGTGACTGATGTGGTGTACTCCTCAATGCTGTCTGAAGAATCCCGGAACATGTTCCAGTCTGTGCTAGCAAAACAGTCCTGTAGCTTAGCATCTGCGTCATCTGACCACTTTTTTATTAACCAAGTCACTGGTGCTTCCTGCTTTAGTTTTTGCTTATAAGCAGGAATCAGGAGGATAGAGTTATGGTCAGATTTGCCAAATGAAGTGCGAGGGAGAGCTTTGTATGCGTCTCTGTGTGTGGAGTAAAGGTGGTCTAGAGTTTTTTTTCCTCTGGTTGCACATTTAACATGCTGGTAGAAATTAGGTAGAACGGATTTAAGTTTCCCTGCATTAAAGTCCCCGGCCACTAGGAGCGCTGCATCTGGATGAGCGTTTTCCTGTTGATTTATGGCCTTGTACAACTCATTCAGTGCAATCTTAATGCCAGCATTGGTTTGTGGTGGTAAATAGACAGCTATGAAAAATATAGATGAAAACTCTCTTGGTAAATAGTGTGGTCTACAGCTTATCATTAGATACTCTACCTCAGGCGAGCAAAACCTCGAGGCTTCCTTAGTATTTGATTTTGTGCACCAGCTGTTGTTTACAAATATACACAGACCGCCACCCCTTGTCTTACCGGAGTCAGCCGTTCTATCCTGCCGATGTAGCGTATAGCCCGCTAGCTGTATGTTATCCATGTCGTCGTTCAGCCACGACTCGGTGAAACATAAGATATTACAGTTTTTAATGTCCCGTTGGTAGGATAATCGTAATCTTAGGTCATCCAATTTGTTTTCCAATGATTGAAGATTGGCTAATAGGATTGATGGAAGAGGCAGTTTACTCGCTCGCCGTCGGATCCTTACAAGGCACCCCGATCTACGTCCACAATATCTCCGTCTCTTCCTCACGCGAATGACGGGGATTTGGGCCTTGTCGGGTGTCTGTATGATATCCTTCGCGGCTGCCTTGTTGAAGAAAAAATCTTAGTCCAATACGAGGTGAGTAATCGCTGTTGTCACGATCGTTGAAAGGATTAGACCAATGCGCAGTGTGGAATGCGAACATCTTTTATTAGAGTACTTACACAACTAACAAAACAACAAAACGATACGTGAAGTCCTTGGGTACATACACAAACCAACACGGAACAAGATCCCACTATACACTGTGCCAAACAGGCTGCCTAAGTATGGTTCCCAATCAGAGACAACAAGCAACAGCTGATTCTCGTTGCCTCTGATCGAGAACCACCCCGGCCAACATAGATACACATGAACTAGAAACTGAACCAAAGAACACAAAACATGGACTCTACACACCCTGGCTCAACATAAAAGAGTCCCTAGAGCCAGGGCGTGACAGTACCCCCCCCCCCAAAGGCGCGGACTGCGACCGCGCCAAACATAAACCGAACAGGGGAGGGCCGGGTGGGCATTCCTCCTCGGAGGCGGATCCGGCTCCGGGCGTGACCACCACCCTCTAATAACCCCCCCGTAGTGCCCCTGGTCTGGTCCCGCTGGCTGGAGCTGGACTGGACATCGGTGGAGCGGATTGCTTAGGCTCCGGTGTGGAGCAGCTGACCGGTACCTGACCAGGCACCGGTGAAACGGGCACGGGCTGTGCCGGACTGACGACGCGCACCACAGGCTTGGTGCGGGGAGCAGGAATGGGCCGGACCGGACTGATGACGCGCACCACTGACTTGGTGCGGGGAGCAGGAACGGGCTGGGCCGGAATGGCGACGCGCACCACAGGCTTGGTGCGGGGAGCAGGAACAGGCCGGGCCAGGCTGGCGACGCGCACCATTGGCTTGGTGCGGGGAGCAGGAACAGGCCGGGCCGGGCTGGCGACGCGCACCATAGGCTTGGTGCGGGGAGCAGGAACAGGCCGGGCCGGGCTGGCGACGCGCACCATTGGCTTGGTGCGAGGGGCAGGAACAGGCCGGGCCGGGCTGGCGATGCGCACCATTGGCTTGATGCGAGGGGCAGGAACAGGCCGGACCGGGCTGGCGACGCGCACCATTGGCTTGGTGCGAGGGCCAGGAACTGGCCGGGCCGGGCTGGCGACGCGCACCATTGGCTTGGTGCGAGGGGCAGGAACTGGCCGGGCCGGGCTGGCGACGCGCACCATTGGCTTGGTGCGAGGGGCAGGAACAGGCCGGGCCGGGCTGGCGACGCGCACCATTGGCTTGGTGCAAGAGGCAGGAACAGGCCTGACCGGGCTGGCGACGCGCATCACAGGCTTGGTGAGAGGGACAGGAACAGGCCGGACAGCACTGGGAACACACACCACTGGCCTTATGCGGGGATCAGGAACGGGCTGGACCGGACTGGCAACACACTTCAGTACCTCTCGCCGTGCCTCTACACTTTCCCTCCCTCTAATCACCAATGGCTCCCGTAACCCGGTGGCCTTCTCTCCTCGTCCATGCCATGTGCCCCCCCCTAAAAATTTATTGGGGTTGCCTCTCGCCTGTCCGACGACGACACTGTTGGCGCCGTACCTCCTCTCTCGCCAAGGCTTTAACCTTTGCCCATGGTCCTCTGCCCTCGAACATGTCCTCCCAGGACCACCATTGGCCCACCTGGGCCATCACCAACTTCTCCAGCTCCTTACCCGGCGTTTGCTCCGAAACACGCTGCTTGGTCCTGTTTTGGTGAGATCTTCTGTCACGATCGTCGAAAGGATTGGACCAATGCGCAGCGTGGAATGCGAACATCTTTTATTAGAGTACTTACACAACTAACAAAACAACAAAACGATACGTGAAGTCCTTGGGTACATACACAAACCAACACGGAACAAGATCCCACAATACACTGTGCCAAACAGGCTGCCTAAGTATGGTTCCCAATCAGAGACAACAAGCAACAGCTGATTCTCGTTGCCTCTGATTGAGAACCACCCCGGCCAACATAGATACACATGAACTAGAAACTGAACCAAAGAACACAAAACATAGACTCTACACACCCTGGCTCAACATAAAAGAGTCCCTAGAGCCAGGGCGTGACAGCTGTCCTGATATCCAGAAGCTCTTTTTGGTTATAAGAGACGATGGCAGAAACATTATGTACAAAATCAATTACAAATCACGCGGAAAAACACACATAATAGTACAATTGGTTAGAGGGCTGTAAAACGGCAGCCATCTTCTCCGGCGCTGTTATCACCGCAGTCCCCACATATCGATGAAGTCCATCTCTCTGAAAAATGTCTTCCATACCTGGAATCCCAAGGAGATTAGCCAAAAGTATCTTAATGTCTCCTATGGCAGACTGTGTTCCCATCGTAATTTCTTCCAACTTAGAAATCCAAGGATATGCTCCATCTTGAAGAGTAGGCAGCTTCTCAGGTATATCTGACATATCGGTATTCTGCAAAGGCTTATACTCCAGGTTCTGTCCTCGATTTATCACTAGCATCATCTTCTTATTGTGCTCCCTTTTCTTGGCCTCAATATGTATTTACGCTGAAATATTTGGGATTCTTTTTTCAGCAGTTTTTCCTTCTGTATCTTCAGCTTCTTGAGTTGTTCTTCCAGTTCTCTTACTTCTTCTAAATTATTCGCCTTATCCAAGCATGATATGCATCGGTCTATATCTCTTTCTATTTCTTCTGTGCTAGTCATTGTAGAATAAAATCCTCTTGAACATGAAGCACCTTTAATCTCCAAATCTTTATCGCTGTCTTCATCTTGACTTTCATCAGAGCTCGGATCTCTTGTATCCTTCTCCTTCCAACTTCCATCACCCCTTCTTTCTGCTCTGGCCAACCTCCGTCTGATCACAGGGTCATATCAACCCATGATCTCTTCTGAATCACTCTGATCATCATCATCATCATCTTCTTCAAATTCCATCCTCCTGAACCTCACTCCACCCTTAATTTCCAGACATCTCGTTTTCTTCTTACTTTTGGAGTTTGGATTCATCTTTATGGTCGTTTCTGCTTGTCCTCTCTCTATTATTCGTTCATCTTCATATCTGATGCAATAATCACCCTCCTGAATGATCACTGGAAGCTGAGGATAGACGTCCTTAAACTCTATTTCTTCCTCGTAAGGTGGGGATCTTTTTGCTGAATCCGTATGTGAGAAAGGTGTATTGACTTCTGCCATTAGTTTTTCTGTTACCTTCACCTCTTTTACCATTTTCTCTATACCTCTGTCTCTTTTATCTTTTGTATCTTTTATCAGTTTTTGTCCTTCATTTTCAAACAGCTTAAGAACACCCAGCTCTCTTTGTCTTTTTTCTTTACGTTGTTCCCCTTTTTTCCCTTTCTTTTGATCTGCCTTATAAGTCGACACAAGCACTTTCATTATCTTGATGACGTCTGGGTTAAGAGTCCCTTCCACTGGCCATGGTTGTTCAATGTCAGGCCAACGTTTATACCATTTTCCAGATAACCTTGCAATACCATTAACTAGAGGATTACTATTGTGTACTACATTTACATTTACATTTTACATTTTAGTCATTTAGCAGACGCTCTTATCCAGAGCGACTTACAGGAGCAATTAGGGTTAAGTGCCTTGCTCAAGGGCACATTTACGTCATTTAGCAGACGCTCTTATCAAGAGCGACTCATCAACAGGAGTAATTACTTTCATAGTTTTTATGTCCTTTTTCCCCATTGTAACCACTCTTTTATATTCCTTTATTGTGAATTATTTTATTATTATTATTATTTTAGACCAATTAATTAGTAAACCCCAAAAACTTTAAGCTATGTAGCTTATCATTCCCTCCAATTTTTTATTTATTTATTTAAATAAATAAATTCATTCATTCATTCATTCATTCATTCATTCATTAATCAATATATTTATTTATATATACAGTGGGGGAAAAAAGTATTTAGTCAGCCACCAATTATGCAAGTTCTCCCACTTAAAAAGATGAGAGAGGCCTGTAATTTTCATCATAGGTACACGTCAACTATGACAGACAAAATGAGAAAAAAATATCCAGAAAATCACATTGTAGGATTTTTTATGAATTTATTTGCAAATTATGGTGGAAAATAAGTATTTGGTCAATAACAAAAGTTTCTCAATACTTTGTTATATACCCTTTGTTGGCAATGACACAGGTCAAACGTTTTCTGTAAGTCTTCACAAGGTTTTCACACACTGTTGCTGGTATTTTGGCCCATTCCTCCATACAGATCTCATCTAGAGCAGTGATGTTTTGGGGCTGTCGCTGGGCAACACAGACTTTCAACTCCCTCCAAAGATTTTCTATGGGGTTGAGATCTGGAGACTGGCTAGGCCACTCCAGGACCTTGAAATGCTTCTTATGAAGCCACTCCTTCATTGCCCGGGCGGTGTGTTTGGGATCATTGTCATGCTGAAAGACCCAGCCACGTTTCATCTTCAATGCCCTTGCTGATGGAAGGAGGTTTTCACTAAAAATCTCACAATACATGGCCCCATTCATTCTTTCCTTTACACGGATCAGTCGTCCTGGTACCTTTGCAGAAAAACAGCCCCAAAGCATGATGTTTCCACCCCCATGCTTCACAGTAGGTATGGTATTCTTTGGATGCAACTCAGCATTCTTTGTCCTCCAAACACAACGAGTTGAGTTTTTACCAAAAAGTTATATTTTGGTTTCATCTGACCATATGACATTCTCCCAATCCTCTTCTGGATCATCCAAATGCACTCTAGCAAACTTCAGACGGGCCTGGACATGTACTGGCTTAAGCAGGGGGACACGTCTTGCACTGCAGGATTTGAGTCCCTGGCGACGTAGTGTGTTACTGATGGTAGGCTTTGTTACTTTGGTCCCAGCTCTCTGCAGGTCATTCACTAGGGTCCCCCTGTGTGGTTCTGGGATTTTTGCTCACCGTTCTTGTGATCATTTTGACTCCCACGGGGTGAGATCTTGCGTGGCGCCCCAGATCGAGGGAGATTATCAGTGGTCTTGTATGTCTTCCATTTCCTAATAATTGCTCCCACAGTTGATTTCTTCAAACCAAGCTGCTTACCTATTGCAGATTCAGTCTTCCCAGCCTGGTGCAGGTCTACAATTTTGTTTCTGGTGTCCTTTGACAGCTCTTTGGTCTTGGCCATAGTGGAGTTTGGAGTGTGACTGTTTGAGGTTGTGGACAGGTGTCTTTATACTGATAAAAAGTTCAAACAGGTGCCATTAATACAGGTAACGAGTGGAGGACAGAGGAGCCTCTTAAAGAAGAAGTTACAGGTCTGTGAGAGCCAGAAATCTTGCTTGTTTGTAGGTGACCAAATACTTATTTTCCACCATAATTTGCAAATAAATTCATTAAAAATCCTACAATGTGATTTTCTGGATATTTTTTTTCTCAATTTGTCTGTCATAGTTGACGTGTACCTATGATGAAAATTACAGGCCTCTCTCATCTTTTTAAGTGGGAGAACTTGCACAATTGGTGGCTGACTAAATACTTTTTTTCCCCACTGTACACACTTTCTTATCATAGCCTACTCTCTGCATTCCTCAGTTATTGCCGTTCTCACAATATTCTGCACCATGTTTTCATAACAGTTTCTCCCCTCCCTAAATTGGGAGGCCTCTTTATCTTGGTTTCTCAGTTGTCTGTAGACAGTTCTCCTTGTCCTTTGTCTGGCCTAACTCTTACTCACATTGCTGAGTCTTTACTGGTCCTACACTCACACATTTCTAACACATTATACACAGTTTCAGGGTGTAATAATTAGTCATTAATAATTAAATTATCAATCCACCCTTTGACTAATTATTACGCACATACAAAATATATGTTGTTATAGAAATGAATCACACTCATTGAAGTATATAAGTTGGTCTGCATATAAAAACATTACAAATTGTCTCATTCAATACAGGTTCATCAGGGTTACCCCATGATTAAAAGTGTAACGTTACTTTTTAGCAATGGTAACTAGTACATCATACTTAAAACAAGACTTTAATACACAAAAGATCATTACAATAACTTTTAAACTAGAGATTTATAGTTCTAGGAAAACATCCAGTCTCAAACTATCTGGATCGTCGTCGTCCTCCACCAAGCCTGGTAGGTCATATCCTTCATTCCTTAGGTCGGAGTCCGGGATTGGGCGTATCTCACCATCTGTTGGGAAACCGCCTCCTCCATCGCCTTGCTCACCAACCCTCGGACACAGGGAATAAGACAACATCCACAAAGAACAAGTATACCCATAGAAGCTATTGCCGCACCCAGAATAGTTACAACAATAGTTTTCCATTTACCAAATATGTTATCAAACCAACCGTTTAGTGAGCTATCAATACCAGAGTTCTCAGCCAGTTCGTTCACCAGCGTGGTGAGTCCCTGAAGCGCTTTGGTCATGGACCCATCCGGTGCTGTATTGTTGGAGATGAAAGTACAGCACATAGATCCAAACAGAACACAAACTCCGCCCCGCTCAGCCGAAAACATATCTAAAGCTATTCTATTCTGCCATGCAATTAAGCTAGTTGCCGCTGTCTGCTCAGCCAATCCCTTTATTGCATCACGAGTGTGGTTTATAAATCTTTGCTGGTTATAGTAAATATAATTTATCCAATCTACGTTTTTATTAATTGTTGACCACCAGAAAATACTTGATTCAAACCCAGCTGCGATCTGATTCCTAGCTTTGAATTCTTCTGGAACCCCTCGAGGTACTCCTATCCCATCAATATATATCCTTTCATTAAAGGATCCCGGGAGGAGGTCCCACTTTCTACGTGACAACTCACCAGTCTCTGACACATTTGATTGTTTGTGTATGTAGGTGAGGCCACAATCTGTTATCACCACACAACCCCCAGATGTCAGCACGGGCCTGGTTTTGGTTCCTAAAATCCTCTGGCTGCAACAAAGAGGAGAGATTAGTCATGGTCTCTTTAGTTGTGACATTCTCTGTGTGGGAGCAGGAGCTAAGATGCCCTACCCTGTATCCTATCTTATCAGTCCTAGAGAAACAATAGTAAGACTCCCCTGAGACTTCAAACGGAGGTAACCTAGGTCGGGGTGACTTTGTTATCGGGGGATTCAGATAGTGCAAGTTACTACAAGACTCCTTCACCACATTCCCAGGTGGCTTGAACAATTTAATCATGCAAGATAAACCTGACGGAGAGTTAAAGCCCGTCAAGGGGAACAGAGTAGTTGTTAACCTTGGTTTGGCTGTCCCACAGGCATAACAGTCCTCTTTAGACATAGTTCTTGCCATATACTGAATCCATTCCAACCACAGGTTAGGAGCCCTATACCCCGTCTCCACCTGTACTACTTCCTTCAGGTCTATAGTTTGCACTATCTTCACCACAGCCCCGGTCTCACTACCTGCCTCAGAGAGGTTTACTCTATAGGGTGCCCGAGTTGAAGAGGATATCTCACTTGTCAGGTCTATAACCTGTTTTAGCGTAATTCTGACTTTCAGACAGTACCTACCCTTATATGGGTCGCACTGCCATTTCTGGTAATTCCCTACTTTCACAATACTCCACCTGTCCTTAAACTGTGTATGGAGATTGACATATCCCCCCGCTCGGTATGAGCAACTACATGGTCCCAGGATGTACATGGTGACATACATATATATCTCCCATCCTTTACGATACTACCAGCCAGTAGTCCCCAACTCCCAACTGGTCCGCAAAGACCTCAAAGGTGATGTCCTTCCCTACAGTCCCTAGTACTTCCCCTTTCCCTACGTCTAGCTGTCTCCTATGTCTTCGTAGACTGTGCTCAGGTATTATTTTATCAACTTGTGTTAGGTTAACTACTACTTCTGGTGGATCAGGAGGGTTTGAGTGTGTTAGGAATATGGCCCCCACAATCAGACAGCTACCTACCGTCAGGAGACCTGTGAATCCCCACCCTCGCCCTGAGAACATGTCAGATGCCAGAGGCCAACCAATTGCTTTACCTTCTATCGAACTCACACAGGGATGATCAGACAGGGTAAGGGAATCTTCGTTAAGGAGCCAACCCCCGAGCCCTAGTGGTGATCGGTTCTTTCTCCTAACTTTGTTTGTTCATCAGGTGTAGCTGGGTTTACCTTTTTACAGTGTGTGACATGCACCCAGGTGGATCTTTCCGCAATTCTTACAGCGAAGGCCGTCACCAACAGGACCTGATATGGACCTTCCCAACGGGGCTGCTTCCAGTTTTTCTTCTTTAAGGATTGGATCCACACCCAGTCACCTGGTTGGATGGAGTGGGTTACCTTCTCCTTTAGTTCACCTGTGGGGCACAAAACCTCTGACATACAGGTGTGGTTAATAAACTACCTTCTCACGTGTTCTGCTAGGGTGCTCTCTAGTTCTATGTCTGCCTGTCTGGTCCTGCCAACTGTGGCATTCTGTAAGGTCTTCCAAACACTTTCTCAAAGGGGAATAACCCATCTTTATCTGGGGTTACTCTAAATTTCTTCCCTTCACTCCGTGATAACTCTATAAAATCAATTTCCAATTGCTGGAAAGGGTACTTAGCCGGATGATACTCACCCTGAGGTGCCCTTTGTCTGCCCTGGTGATTATTTTGAGCACAGATAACACATCTTGAACAAAAGTAAAAAGAAAAAATACTAATTAGTAATCCCATATGCAACAAAGTGTTGTCTAATATGCTCTACCATCCATCCCTCCTTTTGTCACATGTCACTGCCCATGTGTCAATATGACCACCTACCTAAACAATCACTTAGGTAATATTGGTAATTTATCATCCAATTGCCATCCCTTATTTATTTTTGAGACTGTCCCTTGCTTCTTTATTGCTCCTATCTTCCTGATCTCATTACTAAATAAATGATCTAGGTAATAGCTGTTTCGCATTAGATTGTGCCTTCCTCTGATTACTGCAGATCATTGCATTAATTTAGTTTCAAATACCAACTTGTTGTTTATTAAAGCATACTAAAAATGAAATTTAAATGACAACATATTATAATACCTCAATTTACGTCTATCCCGTAAAAGTAATCCAAGATTAGTACAATTTACTAGCAACAGGTATCCCTCATTCAGGGAAAGCTCTCTCTCTCTCTTCTGTTGTTTTATGGTTCAAATCATATATATTATTACCAAATTATAATCTTCTTCACACTTTTCACAGTATTATAAATTACCCTCAACTTAGTAAAATCAACTATCTTAAAGTCCTCCTCTCATGCCTTTAGAATTTACCAGTGTGGATGATTAATTAACACCAGAAAGTTAAAACAGAGTTCAGAGGCAATTGAAATTATTAAACGAACTGTTCCATCCCATAGTATACCAAACATTACCATTATTCTAAATATTTCACAAATGTTACTTATCCCAAGTGTTCATTAAGTCCTCATGACATTCATTCTCATAAGAAATCATATATACCCCAAACTCAGCCAAAACCGAAAAACTCCATAAAATTCACTGTGCGTGCTCCTCCAAGACCTATCACCCTTGACCTGCTGAAACAAGGCTTTATAAACATCATACTAGGTGTGTTGTTTTTTATTTGAAAACCCCAATTAAAAAACAACATGTCCTGCAGGTTTCTCCCCTCCCTAAATTGGGAGGCCTCTTTATCTTGGTTTCTCAGTTGCCTGTAGACAGTTCTCCTTGTCCTTTGTCTGGCCTAACTCTTACTCACATTGCTGAGTCTTTACTGGTCCTACACTCACACATTTCTAACACATTATACACAGTTTCAGGGTGTAATAATTAGTCATTAATAATTAATCTATCACAATCCCCAGTGGCAGTCCTTGGAGTTCCCCCTGTCTGCTGATTCCAAAGCCTGACGGGACTCAAAGGTTTTGCACTGACTATAGAAAAGTGAATAATGTTACTATACCTGACTCATTCACTTTACCTCGCATGGACGACTGTATAGACACTATTGGATCGGCTGCGTATGTTATTAAGCTTGACTTGTTAAAAGGATATTGGTAGGTGCCTTTAACCCCTCGTGCCTCTGAGGTGTCTGCTTTTGTAACCCCTGACAGTTTCTGCCAGTACACGGTAATGGCTTTTGGAATGAGGAACACCCCGGCCACGTTTCAACGTTTGGTAAATATTGTGTTGGCTGATGTTCCTGATTGTACCGCATATCTTGATGACCTGGTTGTTTATTCGACTACCTGGCTTGATCACCTGAGCACATTGAGGGCTGTGTTTGCACGCTTGGCCAGCGCTTCTTTGACCCTTAACCTAGCCAAATGTGAGTTTGGAAAGGCTACTGTTACCTATTTGGGGAAAGAGGTGGGTCGGGGTCAGGTGCGTACCGTAACAGCTAAGGTGGACGCTATCACCCGGTTTCCTGCCCCTGCCACTAGACGGGAGTTACGCAGATTCTTAGGCATGACAGGTTATTATCGTACATTTTGTAGGAATTTCTCAACTGTTGTAGCCCCAATGACTAGGTTACTCAGTCCTTCAGTGTCCTTTGAGTGGACTGCTGAGTGTCAGTCTGCTTTTGACACTGTAAAAGCACTATTGTGTACTTCTCCTGTTCTTTCTGCCCCTGATTTCCAGAAACCATTTAAGTTGGAGGTGGATGCCAGTTCAGTGGGTGCAGGTGCTGTACTATTACAGGAACACGATGGTCTAGATCACCCAGTATGTTTCTTCTCTCGCAAATTCAACAGCTGTCAGTCACGCTATTCCACTATCGAACAGGAGACTCTGGCGCTGTTGTTTGCCCTACAATTCTTTGAGGTTTATGTTGGTTCCCTTTAACTTTTTTGAGCCGCATGTATAACCACAACCAACGTCTTCTGCGTTGGGCGTTGGTTATACAGGTTTATAATTTAGAAATTCAGCATATAAAGGGTGCAGAAAACGTGGTTGCGGATGCTCTGTCCCGTGCCTAGTTCAGAAAATAATAAAACGAGGCATTGACAACTAGGGGGAATGTGTTGTAAGTATTTGGTATTATAAAGAAAATATATAGGTATGTGTAAGGTTCTTATCATAAACCCAGGGGTTTACTATTTTTTGGGGGGGGCGTGTTACGTGTGACGTGTTTTTCTTTCTCCCCATTTTCCTGTGTAGTGTGTTTGTGTGTTCTGGGGATTACAGGTGTGCTGAGTTGCGGCTGACGATGGTGTGCGAGGCTTCGGTCCGCATCCCTGGCAGCTGTAGCTGATTGATGAGAGTATACCTGTTTGCCGTGTGAGCTCGAAGAGGGGGGAGAGGACACTTGTTGTTTGGCTGTTTGGGTATTGGTTGTGTTCATTTATCTTTGTTTGTGTTCCAGCCTGTCCTCCTGATGTACTCCACCCTACCTAGGTCCTGGAGAAGGGAAAGGTAGATCTGCCCATGGGTGTACATTCCCACGTAGATAACCCATTGTTTTATACACTAGGTTAGCCGGGCGGGTGTCACCCCTGTATTTTTTGGTAAACAGGCAGGAAAGTGGGTTAGGGTTAGAGTGTGATTGGAAGGTTTAGGTGTGTAGAAGAGGAGGGACCTTTTGTTTATTTTCATTAATTGGACCCTGTTCCCAAATATTCCCTTCTCTTTCCTTCCCTGGTTTGTTTGATAGATTTTTGTTTCATTATTGTTTCTTTATGGGTGTTGTATATTTTAAGTACCTTACTAAACGTCCCCAGAGGGCTAATCTTGAGATCTGGATGTTGTCTGGTTATTTTAGTTAATTACACCCCACATTTCTTCCCCATCCATCTAGTTTACCTTGTGTGCACAGGCACAGGCATTTACGTCTCCTCCTCAGACGAACTACACCCGAGGGGAGAACGTAACAGTTACATCTTACACAACATTTCAGAAGTCAACAAAAATTAAGGTAAAATCTGCCAAAACTGCCACACTTGGCTCTTCACAATGTGGGCATGCCTCAAGGAAGGCACAAGTCACAAATCTGTACGATCAAAAGTGGAAGTCTTGAATTCTGTTGTGCTGGTGTCTGTTAGCAGGATGTTACCCCGCTATTTATGATGATGTCATATCGCTGAGTGTACCTTTAAGTGGATAGGAAATACCCAAAATGCAAAATGTACTGTTGGTAGATACGGAAATATAAGCCATGTTGCTAGGTTAAATGGGCCTTAATTTATTGATATCTGTCACCCTCTTCTGGGAAAGTGATTTACAAATATTTTAAGAACAGAGTAATTGTAGCACACTTCTTGAGCAGGAAAATGTTTGGAAGCATCCCAAATTGCACCCTATTCCCTATATAGTGCACCAAAGCCAAACTAGTGCACTATAAAGGGAATAGGGTGCAATTAATAGTGCAATTTTGTCTCGTTATGGAGTTATTAACTTTCTAAAGAAGAACAACAACATGCAAAGCTACTTTTTTAATATGATGTATACACAACATGATGTGGACACCTGCTCGTCGAACATCTCATTCCAGAATCATGGGCATTAATATGGAGTTGGTCCCCCTTCTGCTGCTATAACGGCCTCCACTCTTCTGGGAAGGCTTTCCACTTGATGTTGGAACAATGCTGCCACAAGTGCATTAGTGAGGTCCGGCACTGATGTAGGGCAATTAGGCCTAGCTCGCAGTCAGCATTCCCATTCATCCCAAAGGTGTTCGATGGGGTTGTGGTCAGGGCTTTGTGCAGGCCAGTCAAGTTATTTCACACCGATCTCGACAAACCATTTCTGTATGGACCTCGCTTTGTGCACGGGGGCATTGTCATGTGAAACAGGAACAGACCTTCCCCAAACTGTTGCCACAAAGTTGGAAGCGCAGAATCATCTACAATGTAATTATATGCTGTAGCGTTAAGATTTCCCTTCACTGGAACTAAGGGGCCTAGCCCGAACCATGAAAAACAGACCATTATTCCTCCTCCACCAAACTTTACAGTTGGCACTATGCATTCGGGCAGGTAGCGTTCTCCTGGCATCCGCCAAACCCAGATTTGTCCGTCGGACTGCCAGATGGTGAAGCGTGATTCATCACTCCAGAGAACGTCTTTCCACTGCTCCAGAGTCCAATGGCTGCAAGCTTTACACAACACCAGCCGATGCTTGGCATTACGAATGGTGATCTTAGGCTTGTGTGCGACTGCTTGGCCATGGAAACCCATTTAATTAAGCTCCAGATGAACAGTTCTTGTGCTGACGTTGCTTCCAGAGACAGTTTGGAACTCGGTAGTAAGTGTTGCAACCGAGGACAGACGATTTTTACAGGGGGTTATTGAGTTGTTATAACGCATCTATGTCCTTATCAAGGCCTCTTCCTCAGTGTATTTCTCAAAATAAATGGATCATCACAACCGCTTTTGAATGCAATTCATTGTTTCATTGATGCAATAAAAATAACATGCATGTAACAAGAAAGTATGGTTGAATGTAGTCTACACATCTGGAGTGATATAAATTGCATAAACAAGATACAAGAATACTGAACAGAAATATCATATTCGGAATTTCTATTTAATTTAATCACTACACAAATGTTTCTCCAATTTGAACATATATTCTATATTCATATTCTGACAAAAGGATTGTCTATAATAACATTATGACGATAGGCTACGTATAGCTTCAGGCAGTAACAGTTACAGAAACAGAGCAACTCCCAAATATGAGGGACTAACCTCCAAATAGGCGGAGTCAAATGATTTACACTTGTGATTGGATAAACCTTGCACCTTGAGTTGGATTGACATATTGACTAGCCAACCATTGATTGTAGCTTTGCTGGCCCTTCCCTCTGTGATGAAGTAGTGGTAGTGTTGTGATTTTTTTCTATTAGGTTAAGAGGATGAAAAATAGCCTACTATACAGAGCTACATTTTGCAGAAAGGAAGTGCAACTGTGGAGCCAGATAGCTGCCAAAAGGTTGAACGTACATATCGTTAGGATCGTAAGAAAATCCATACGTAAATTGTTAGGATCGTATAGAAAAGCCATGCATGAAACATGAAACGTAAACATTAAAATAGATCTGTAATCATACAAACCCTATGTTAGGACTATGAATGAACATTTACATTTACATTTAAGTCATTTAGCAGACGCTCTTATCCAGAGCGACTTACAGTTAGTGAATACATATTTTTTTATACTGGCCCCCCGTGGGAATCAAACCCACAACCCTGGCGTTGCAAACGCCATGCTCTACCAACTGAGCTACATCCCTGCCGGCCATTCCCTCCCCTACCCTGGACGACGCTGGACCAATTGTGCACCGCCCATGAGTCTCCCGGTCGCGGCCGGCTGCGACAGAGCCTGGATTCGAACCAGGATCTCTAGTGGCACAGTTAGCACTGCGATGCAGTGCCTTAGACCACTGCGCCACTCAGGAGTACACGTTCAATTCTTACTTTACGTCTCCCTTTAATCGGTTACAGATCATTTTTTATGCGTACAAATTTTTGTCAGTAATGTGGCATCTGCAGAGGACATGAACCGAACGTAGCTAGTCAAAGTTAGCTAGTCAATCAATGTCACGAGTTGCTAAGCCAGAACCCAGAAGCAGACCAGGACAAGGTAAGTTGAAACGAAGGTGAGTGTTTATTTACAAGTTCAAGAGTGATGCTGAATAATCCAGGGAACAGAGCGGGCGGCGTTGATTAGTTGTTGGGGGTGCAGTGGTTGATCCCATCCTGGGTCGGCAGCCGCCGACCACCAGGCAGAGGTTGGATGAAGGTTCCGGACGGGTGACTGTAGATGGAACAAAACGGGGGTAAGTAAGCAACAAACCAACAAGGTGCAAAAACAACAAAACTAACGCTAGGCTCTAAGACTGATACTCTGGTAAACCTACTGTTCATGGCTAACGATCCGGCAGGGAATGGATGTTAGGCCAGAGCCTAAGAAGGGTGATGATCAGGACCAGGTGTGCAGATTGCTGATGGGATGCAGGTGCGGAAATCAAGAGAGCTCCCCGGAGCGTTCCCGAACCCTCTGGAAACTGGAGATCACGAACAGAAAACTAGTCACCAGACAGGACCCGACTCAGACTGCCGGGATCGTTACAATCAAGCAACTCTAACCCAGACGTTAGAGTTGCTTTGCAGCTTCTGGTTTCATTTCCAAAATAAAAGTCTAGAGCTTGATTTAGAACTGCATTCAACAACGACCTTTTACCAGTAGATGACATGGTATAGGCTTGGGCCTTCAGCAAATGACAAATAACCACCTGAGCTGCAAATTACATTTACATTTTACATTTTAGTCATTTAGCAGAAGCTCTTATCCAGAGCGACTTACAGGAGCAATTAGGGTTAAGTGCCTTGCTCAAGGGCACATTTACGTCATTTAGCAGACGCTCTTATCCAGAGCGACTTACAAATTGGTGCATTCACCCTATAGCCAGTGGGATAACCACTTTACAATTATTATTATTATTATTTTTTTTTTTTGGGGGGGGGTAGAAGGATTACTTTATCCTATCCCAGGTATTCCGTAAAGAGGTGGGGTTTCAAATGTCTCCGGAAGGTGGTGAGTGACTCCGCTGTCCTGGCGTCGTGAGGGAGCTTGTTCCTCCATTGGGGTGCCAGAGCAGCGAACAGTTTTGACTGGGCTGAGCGGGAGCTATGCTTCCGCAGAGGAAGGGGAGCCAGCAGGCCAGAGGTGGATGAACGCAATGCCCTCGTTTGGGTGTAGGGACTGAACAGAGCCTGAAGGTACGGAGGTGCCGTTCCCCTCACTGCTCCATAGGCAAGCACCATGGTCTTGTAACGGATGCGAGCTTCAACTGGAAGCCAGTGGAGTGTGCGGAGGAGGGGGGTGACGTGAGAGAACTTGGGAAGGTTGAACACCAGACGGGCTGCGGCATTCTGGATGAGTTGTAGGGGTTTAATGGCACAGGCAGGGAGCCCAGCCAACAGCGAGTTGCAGTAATCCAGACGGGAGATGACAAGTGCCTGGATTAGGACCTGTGCCGCTTCCTGTGTAAGGCAGGGTCGTACTCTCCGAATGTTGTAGAGCATGAACCTGCAGGATCGGGTCACCGCCTTGATGTTAGCGGAGAACGACAGGGTGTTGTCCAGGGTCACGCCAAGGCTCTTCGCACTCTGGGAGGAGGACACAACGGAGTTGTCAACCGTGATGGCGAGATCATGGAACGGGCAGTCCTTCCCCGGGAGGAAGAGCAGCTCCGTCTTGCCAGGGTTCAGCTTGAGGTGGTGATCCGTCATCCATACTGATATGTCTGCCAGACATGCAGAGATGCGATTCGCCACCTGGTTATCAGAAGGGGGAAAGGAGAAGATTAGTTGTGTATCGTCAGCGTAGCAATGATAGGAGAGGCCATGTGAGGATATGACAGAGCCAAGTGACTTGGTGTATAGGGAGAATAGGAGAGGGCCTAGAACTGAGCCCTGGGGGACACCAGTGGTGAGAGCACGTGGTGCGGAGACAGCTTCTCGCCACGCCACTTGGTAGGAGCGACCGGTCAGGTAGGACGCAATCCAGGAGTGAGCCGCGCCGGAGATGCCCAGCTCGGAGAGGGTGGAGAGGAGGATCTGATGGTTCACAGTATCAAAGGCAGCAGACAGGTCTAGAAGGACAAGAGCAGAGGAGAGAGAGTTAGCTTTAGCAGTGCGGAGAGCCTCCGTGACACAGAGAAGAGCAGTCTCAGTTGAATGACCAGTCCTGAAACCTGACTGGTTTGGATCAAGAAGGTCATTCTGAGAGAGATAGCAAGAGAGTTGGCTAAAGACGGCACGCTCAATAGTTTTGGAAAGAAAAGAAAGAAGGGATACTGGTCTGTAGTTGTTGACATCAGTGGGATCGAGTGTTGGTTTTTTTGAGAAGGGGTGCAACTCTCGCTCTCTTGAAGACGGAAGGGACATAGCCAGCGGTCAAGGATGAGTTGATCAGCGAGGTGAGGTAGGGGAGAAGGTCACCGGAGATGGTCTGGAGAAGAGAGGAGGGGATGGGGTCAAGCGGGCAGGTTGTTGGGCGGCCTGCAGTCACAAGTCGCAGGATTTTATCTGGAGAGAGAGGGGAGAAAGAAGTCAAAGCATAGGGTAGGGCAGTGTGAGTAGGACCAGCAGTGTCATTAGACTTAACAAATTAGAAAGTAAATATGATTTAGGCCTATTGCGCTATCTAAATATGCCATGCTGTTGTGTGTTATTTAATGGCCATAAAATTGCATAATTAATTTTTATAGCCGCGTGGGAAAATGGTGGTGATCATGTGCACAGACCAGCTGGCTGGTGTGTTTACGGACATATTCAATCTCTCCCTTTCCCAGTCTGCTGTTCCCACATGCTTCAAGATGGCCACCATTGTACCTGTACCCAAGAAAGCAAAGGTAACTGAATTAAATGACTATCGCCCTGTAGCACTCACCTCTGTCATCATGAAGTGCTTTGAGAGACTAATCAAGGATCATATCACCTCTACCTTACTTGTCACCCTAGACCCACTTCAATTTGCTTACCGCCCCAATAGATCCACAGACGATGCAATCGCCATCACACTGCACACTGCCCTATCCCATCTGGACAAGAGGAATACCTATTTAAGAATGCTGTTCATTGACTATAGCTCAGCATTCAACACCATAGTACCCTCCAAGGTCATCATTAAGCTCAAGGCCCTGGGTCTGAACCCCGCCCTGTGCAACTGGGTCCTGGACTTCCTGACGGGCCGCCCCCAGGTGGTGAAGGTAGGAAACAACATCTCCACTTCGCTGATCCACAACACTGGGGCCCCACAAGGGTGCGTGCTCAGCCCCCTCCTGTACTACCTGATCACCCATGACTGCGTGGCCAAGCACGCCTCCAACTCAATCATCAAGTTTGCAGACGACACAACAGCAGTAGGCTTGATTACCAACAATGACGAGACTGCCTACAGGGAGGAGGTGAAGGCTTTGGGAGTGTGGTGCCAGGAAAATAACTTCTCACTCAACGTCAACAAAACAAAGGAGATGATCGTGGACTTCAGGAAACAGCAGAGGGTGCACCCACCTATCCACATCAACGGGACCGCAGTGGAGATAGTGGAAAGCTTCAAGTTCCTTGGCGTACACATCACTGACAAACTGAAATGGTCCACCCACGCAGACAGTGTGGTGAAGAAGGCGCAACAGAGCCTCTTCAAACTCAGGAGGCTGAAGAAATTCGTCTTGGCACCTAAAACCCTCACAAACTTCTACAGATGCACAATTGAGAGCATCCTGTCAGGCTGTATCACCGCCTGGTACGGCAACTGCACCGCCCGCAACCGCATGGCTCTCCAGAGGGTGGTGCGGTCTGCCGAACGCATTACCGGGGGTAAACTACCCGCCCTCCAAGACACATACAGCACCCGATGTCACAGGAAGGCCAAAAAGATCATCAAGGACATCAACCACTCGAGCCACTACCTGTTCACCCCGCTATCATCCAGAAGGCGAGGTCAGTACAGGTGCATCAAAGCTGGGACCGAGAGAATGAAAAACAGCTTCTTTCTCAAGGCCATCAGACTGTTAAATAGCCACCACTAGAACTTTAGAGGCTGCTGCTGCCTATTGAAATCCCTGGCCACTTTAAGAAATGGAACACTAGTCACTTTAATAATTTTTACATATCTTGCACTACTCATCTCATATGTATATACTGTATTCTATTCTATAATATTCTACTGTATCTTAGTCCATGCCGCTCTGTCATTGCTTGTCCATATATGTATATATTCTTAAATTCCATTCCTTACTAGTTTTGTGTGTATTTGGTATATGTTGTGAAATTGTTAGATATTACTTGTTAGATATTACTGCACTGTCGGAGATAGAAGCACAAGCATTTCGCTACACCCGCTATAACATCTGCTAAACACGTGTATGTGACAAATAACATTTGATTTGATGTAAACTAATGAATCACACTTTTTGGACTGTAGGCCTTATATTAGGCATTTTGACTGTTGTATTAGTGAATTACACTCTGTATGTAGGCTTATTATAGCCAGTTGCGTTGCACAACCCCATCACGCAGAGGCTATATCCATATCAATAAATGAGACAAAACCTGTCCTGAGCGAAATGGCCAAGGGGTCCCAAATGGTCAACCCAATCTATAGCCTATTCTTATTGCCAGATCTGTTTTCCCTATCAGCCACTGCACGTGCTTCTTCAACTATTTTGTTTAAAATGTATTTAGAGGCTACATTTAGAGGCCTGTGAGCTAGGGACTCTTTTTAAGGGGAGCCCTATAATAAAAATAGTTATAAAACACAAATAGAGTTTAAAAGTTATTCCACAAGACACCAGTACCTAAAATGATAGCCTAAATTGCAATGCCTACAAGTTGAATGCCTAAAGAACTTTAGATAATTTTAAATACACATGGATTTCAATAAACAAATGGATAAGACTGTTCTATTCTCTTTGATTTAGTTCCTATTGCAACTCAGACAAATGACTGAATGGATGACATACTGACTGAACTGAATGAAGGATGAATTAAATGTTCAAATATTTTGGAATGACTAGTCGCATCATGCATACTCTGCACTTTATTTGGCTAGTAGGCAAATAGGCCTACATTAGCGTATAATTACTCTATGACTCCATGCCTCCAGAAGGGCATCTTCTGAGGCTGAGGGGTGCTTTTCCGAAGACGCATGGTGCTATGGTGCTGCATGGAGATCACAAACTCTTCAACTGGGCAGCAGTGTCACGATGAAGGGAATAGCCTAAATGGAGACTACCTAAGACCACTGCAACAGACTTATTGTAAAGTGTGGGAATAAGCTTATGCCAAACTTAGCCAACGTTTAACCTCCCCATTATTCATTTCAAAGTCCATATGTTCATTATTTTAAATTCATATTAACCCCTCCTACAGAATATGCTTTGGCAAGATTGTGAGTGGCAAAGACTCCAGTGGTCATACATAATTCATAGATTCACCAAACATCTATTATTATTCTACAGTGCCTTCGGAAAGTGTTCAGACCCCTTGACTTTTTCAACATTTTGTTACGTTACAGCCTTATCCTAAAACTTTTTTACTTATTTTTTCTCATCAATCTACACACAATACCCCATAATGACAAAGCAAAAACTGGTTTTTAGAAATGTTTGCTAATTTATATATTTTTTAAACTGAGATATTACATTCAGACCCTTTACTAAGTACTTTGTTGAAGCACTTTTGGCAGCAATTACAGCATCGAGTCTTCTTGGGTAGGACTCTACAAGCTTGGCACACCTGTATTTGGGGTGTTTTTCCCATTCTTCTCTGCAGATCCTCTCAAGCTCTGTCAGATTGGATCGGGAGTGTTGCTGCACAGCTATTTTCAGGTCTCTCCAGAGATGTTCGATCGGGTTCAAGTCCGGGCTCTGGCTGGGCCACTCAAGAACATTCAGAGACTTGTCCCGAAGCCACTCCTGCGTTGTCTTGGCTGTGTGCTTAGGGTCATTGTCCTGTTGGAAGGTGAACCTTCGCCCCAGTCTGAGGTCCTGAGTGCTCTGGAGCAGATTCATCTTTGCCTCGATCCTGACTAGTCTCCCAGTCCCTGCCGCTGAAAAACATCCCCACAGCATGATGCTGCCACCACCATGCTTCACCATAGGGATGGTGCCAGGTTTCCTCCAGACGTGACGCTTGGCATTCAGGCCAAATAATTAAATCTTGGTTTCATCAAACCAGAGAATCTTGTTTCTCATTGTCTTTAGGTGCCTTTTGGCAAACTCCAAGCAGGCAGTCATGTGCCTTTTACTGAGGAGTGGCTTCTGTCTGGCCACTCTACCATAAAGGCCTGATTGGTGCAGTGCTGCAGAGATGGTTGTCCTTCTGGAAGGTTCTCCCATCTCCACAGAGAAACTCTAGAGCTCTGTCAGAGTGACCATCGGGTTCTTGGTCACCTCCCTGACCAAGGCCCTTCTCCCCCGATTGCTCAGTTTGGCCGGGCGGCCAGCTCTAGGAAGAGTCTTGGTGGTTCCAAACTTCTTCCATTTAAGAATGATGGAGGCCACTGTGTTCTTGGGGACCTTCAATGCTGCAGACATTTTTTGGTACCCTTCCCCAGATCTGTGCCTCGACACAATCCTGTCTCGGAGCTCTACGGACAATTCCTTCGACCTCATGGCTTGGTTTTTGCTCTGACATGCACTGTCAACTGTGGGACCATATATAGACAGGTGTGTGCTTTCCAAATCATGTCCAATCAATTGAATTTCACACAGGTGGACTCCAATGAAGTTGTAGAAACATCTCAAGGATGATCAATGGAAACAGGATGCACCTGAGCTCAATTTCGAGTCTTACAGCAAAGGGTATGAATACTTATGTAAATAAGGTATTTCTGTTTTATATTTTTAATAAATGTGCAAAACATTCTAAAAAACTGTTTTTGCTTTGTGATTATGGGGTATTGTGTGTAGATTGCTGAGGGAAATGTTTTATTTAATCCATTTTAAAATAAGTCTGTAACGTAACGAAATGTGGAAAAGTGAAGGGGTCTGAATACTTTCCAAAGGCACTGTATGTTTCATTATTCCTGTTATATACTACTGGTTATGATTGCAGACAGAGCCCAGAGAATGGGATGGTGCAATATTGAATTAGTCATATTTTGATAAGGTGCATGCATGGGGATGTCCACGTCACCCAGAGATATGCCCATGCTGTAGAGATACACCTAGCGGACTGAAACTTCACTGTTGTAGGCATAATACAGCTAGTGCTATCTAGACTTGCGCTGGCAAACAAATCCATTACATTTGCTACCTAAATGTGACGTAAACTCAACTGAGAAGTAATACAGAATGGAGACTTTAAACTTGAAAACGTGCAGGATACCTCTTTCCGGTTTCCCTGACTTCGTATTTTTTTATACTTTGTTATGCTTGTTCACATAGTACTCCTCGCAGGCCGTTTGGTGTATGTTTTTTTTGTTGGTGAGATGGAACTGCCAAAACTCTGAAAGGTATTATTGTACATCAGAATTGCAACACAAGATTTGTTCGAGACTAAAATGTTGGTCCGTAATCGTAACATGGTATTTGTGTGTTCACAGATGAAATTTCACATTTACGTTTCATGTTTCATGCATGGATTTTCTTACGAGCCTAACAATTTACATATGGATTTTCTTACGATCCTAATGATACTTACATTCAACATTTTGGCAGCTATCTGGCTCCATATGCAACATTCGTTAACAGACTCAAACTAGTTTTAACTATTTTATTTCAGTGCCAGGGGTAGCTGCGTCTGTTTTGCAACAATGTTTGTGTTGCAACAAGAGTAGCACATAAAAGTCAAAGAAAAAGGTTGCCAGGTGTCAGCATTGAGTTTCTTGTTAAAGTTACACATTTTGTAGTAATTCACCTGTATTCAGCCTTGAATGGCAAGATCCTCCAACAAAGACTTAATTCTATATAAAATGCTCACCTGCAATGCATGGTTACCAAGTTCACCAAGTTTGAAAGTGTAACTTTGTCTTGTGGGGGCAGTGCGTCTTTCTGAAAATAAGTTCAACCACAAAGTTAATTGTGAATGTCGAATAGCATGTTAGTTAACAGTCAAAGAGATTTGTGTATTGTAGGCATGCTTTGATGTGGGTGTTTCTTGTGTGTGTCTTTGTAAGTGGGAAGCATTTGCATATGCAAAACAGTAACACGGTTATTGTCACGATTCTCTAAAGCAGAACCCAGAAGCAGACCAGGACAAGGTGAGTAGAACGAAGGTGAGTATTTATTAACAGACTCAAATGTGGAAGCAGGATAATCCAGGAGACGGAGCGGGCAGCAGAGGTGAGTTGGTGGGAGTGAATAGGCAGTTCCAATGGTCTCACAGAAGCCACCGACGACCAGGCAGGGGTGGGGTGAATTGTTCCGGGAAAATTATGTTCATGGCTAACGATCCGGCAGGGAATGGATGTCAGGTCAGAGCTTATGAAGTGGAGAGGTGATGATCAGGACCAGGTGTGCAGATAGCTGATGAGATGCAGGTGCGGGTAATAGAGAGATCTCCCGCCTAGCTTCGTCGCCTGGCAACCAGACAGGGTGCATTCAGGAACCTCAGGAAACAGACTTCAGAACAGAAAACAGGCAACACAGGCAGAAACAGACTCAGGAAGCGGGATTCATGACAGTTATAGTCACTAACCTGTCTAGATAACTTGAAAACTAGTCTAACAGCTCGGTTATGGAGACTAAAATGGTCAGAGTGAGATGTTCTCTCATTTGTGTCACCCTAACCTAATGTAGCAGGCATAAAACAAATGGCTGAGTGGTGTTTCTTTCTTTCTGGTCCTGACGAGAGAAAAAAAAGCTGTTGGGGAAGGTTCTCTTTTGCACTGTTCAACCAATCCAGTAAATGTGGAAAAGGAGTTAAGATGGCTGAATCACAGGCTCTCTTTCCATTTGCTCTGAAAACCGGATGCATCTGTTTTTTTCCGACCCGCAGATGGTGGTTTCATCCAGACTTATCTGCTTATCTTCTAAATGTTAAAACAGGAGTGGCCAATCCTCCTCCTGGTGAGCTACTGGGTAGCCTACCCTATACACTTTTGTTCCAGCCCTGCGCTAACACTCCTGATTCTACTAATTAGCTGCTCATCTTGACTTTGATTAGCCAAATCAGGTGTGTTGGTGCAGGACTGGAACAAAAGACTACCTAGGCTACCCAGTAGCACTACAGGAGGATATTTTAATTTGCTGATAATAAAATAATATGCTAAAACTTTTAAAGGTTCATTATAACAATACAATCAAAACATACTGGTGATGGTCTTAACAGGAGTGTAAAACAATGTTCTGCCCCTATTCTCATTGTGAATACAGTACAATTCATCAACCATCACAACTACTCAGAGGCCTGGGAAGAGATAGAAGTACTTTGGTAGAGTTGGTCGGTATCTGTCTGGGGAAATCTTCAAAGCGACCCATGACCGGTATGGAACAAATACAAACACGTTACTGTGGCTCAAAGTAAATCAAAGCTGATACATTTTTCCAGGCAGCGGAATGCAATGAAGAAAGAGCATTGTTAACATTCCAGATACTTGCCTTCCTGAACAATTCTTATATGATCATCACATGTTTTGTCATGGTCAAAACATATTGATGCAATGGTAGCTAAGATGGGGAGAGGTCTGTCCGTAATAAAGTACTACTCTGCTTTCTTGACATCGCTATCAACAAAACAAGTCTTACAGGCCCTAGTTTTGTCGCACCTGGGCTACTACCCAGTCATATGGTCAAGTGCCACAAAGAGGGACATAGGCAAATTCCAGTTGGCCCAGAACAGAGCAGCACGGCTGGGCCTTAAATGTACAAGGAGAGCTAACATCAATCACATGCATGTCAATCTCTCCTGGCTCAATGTAGAGGAAAGATTGACTGCATCACTTCTTGTCTTTGTGAGAGGTATTGACATGTTGAAAGCACAAAGCTGTCTTTTCAAACGACTAGCACAGAGCTCAGACACCCATGCATACCCCACAAGACATGCCACCAAGGGTCTCTTCACAGTCCCCAAGTCCAGAACAGACTCCAGGAAACGCACAGTACTTCATGCAATCATGACTACATTGAACTCTATTTTTTTATTATTTCGATATGTTTCTGCTTATCATTTCTGACATTTTGGTAGGCTATTTGTTAGTCAACTTGTCTATAATTAGATACATGCAGCTTCTCTTCTGTCGTATGTTGCCCTAGAAGACAAAATAAACCCTTGCTCACCAGAATAATATCATAAATCGATAGAATGAATGCTTCAATTTAGTTTACATCTGTAAAGTTTCCTCTTTCATCTCTGGTTCTTTCATGGAGCCAAGACTTTTAGGGACTGGGCAGAAAATGCAATAACAAAAAAACTGGAAAGGTTTTCTGTGCAAAATCAGCTTGACCGGTTATAAGGATATAGAAAGCTTAGAAAATGACCCAACATGTTTCTGATAAGATTTCAGTTTGGCTTGGATGCATATTTTATGTGGTTGAAATACTATCAGCTTTTATGATGCTGATAAAGATAGCAGCTCTATACAGACGGTATCTAACTGCGCATTTGCATTCTCTTAAGATGCTGAAATAAATAAATTATACTTCTCCACTCCTGTTCCCGAGTCCAAATTTTGCCTACATTTGGTGTGTCATTTTACTGCAAGAAATGCTTAATTTTGTAGGAGTTAATATGAAGGCTATGTGAGAGGCTATAGACCTACAGTCTGTGTCCAGATTTCAGTTTTCATTTAACCAATCTGAACAATAGGCTACAGTTCCCTTGACCTGCCATAGGTCTATTTGAAGTCCCCATCTTGTGACTGTCTAATTTGTATAGTGCCTCAATCATCACACATAACATAGCTGACACTGCTATCATCCTCTTTTACCACTTCAACAAATATTTCCCAAACATTACTTTTCTCTTTATTTTCAACTCTCCATTTTGCAGCTTTTCTCTTATTGAATTAAACTCTGGCATTGTCCTTTTTGCATCCGTGTATCGACATTAACCTTCTCTGCCTGTTCCAAAAGCATTTGGGGATTGGCATGTGTGCTATTTGGCGCGCCTACAGTTTGGCCCTAAAGGTTTACACACTAATGCGATATAGCCTAAAATAATGAAAGAAAAACCTCAATGTCGCCTATAGAGAGATATAAATTGCACAGGAATTATACCTTTTTTTATGTTTTAAGGTAGGCTATTGTTTTCTATTTAATAATCCTTAACCGCCTTACCCGCAGATATAACCGCAGGGACTGCAGGTTATGAGTCAACTCACGCATCACTAACACACACACACACACACACACACACTCTATTGTTGATTTAATTTAACTGCTCCAGATCACATGAAAATGGGGATGAACCATGCAGCACACCCCGGCTCTAGCCTTTTGCAGGCTACTTATTTCGCTTATTGGCTGAGCCGGCACTGCACTAACCTAACCACCCATGGGATGCTGAGAGTCACACCATGACAATATAATTATTGGTGTCATTGGAGTTCAAGTAAACACACTGCTGTATACTGGGGGTTTTCTTCCTTTAAAAGGTGTGAAAGGTCAGTGATGTGACAGTAGTTTAGTGTGGAATAGCCCACTGACACAGAACATACAGTAGAAGGCCTATGTCTATACCACGGCAGTTTGAAGAAAGATACCAGGTGATCTAGACTTAAATCCTGTTTTAAAATATATATGTATGTATATTTATGTATCTTTATTTGTGTTTTGACTTTATTCAGACAGTAAGAAAATCAGAGGAGACAGGCAAGTGGGAGAAAAAGTGAGAAGGATTGACACAAGCATTGAACCCTGGTCTCTGGTGTGGAGTTGTATGTGACTAATGCCGGGGAGTGTTACCAAACCACAGCTCTGCACGACTAGCATCCTGTTTGATTCACACACTATGATTGTAGTGTTTGTAAGTGTAACAGTAGAGCAAAGACCGGTAAGCTGAGTCAGTGTGTCAATTGTATTTGTTATTCAAAATATGAATATTATTGAACTACACTAGGGATGAATGAAGTTTGCTGTACGTTGTACTCAATGTCCATTACAGTCACAGGTAACATTGTTTTTCCATGGTGATGCCTATGGGGGAAATCACGTTCAAGACTAATACTGTGGCAATAATGCAAAGAGTTGATAATCGATGGCAATTCTAATAATGAAGCAATTATGAATCAATAAGAGATTCATAATTTCACCTGATAGACACTGTTATCCTTGTCTTGTGAACTAAATATATCTCCAAATACTTCTATAGGTACTATTGGGAAAATGGAGAACTCAACACAATTCATGTCATTTATACTAGCTGGATATAGTGACAGTGGACACTTAAAGTACTTGTATTTCATTATAATAACTGTCTTATACGTCTCCATAGTTTTTGCGAACACAGTGCTTATTGTAGTTATTTGTATGGAGAGAAGCCTTCATGAACCCATGTATCTGTTTCTGTGCAGTTTGTTTGTGAATGACTTGTATGGTAGTGCTGGTTTGTTTCCTGCTCTCATGACTCATTTGGTTTCAGATGACCATGCAGTTTCCACTGTGTGCTGTTACCTACAGATCTTTTGTATATACACATATGGATCTATTGAATTAAGCAATTTAGCAGCCATGTCCTATGACAGGTACCTTGCTATATGTTATCCACTACAGTATAACATCATCATGACACCCAACAGGGTGTGTATTTTAATTTGTGTAATATGGTTGTACTCTTTTGCAAAATTCAGCATAATACTGTCTTTAACTATTCGTTTGCAATTGTGTGGGAACGTTATAGACAAAGTGTATTGTGACAACTACCTGGTAGTGAAACTTGCCTGTTCAACTTCAGACACGGCAGTTAATAACATCTATGGACTCTACAGTATTGTTTTATCTGTCGCTATCCCTTTAATTACTATTTTGTTCTCTTATATTAAAATTCTGACTATTTGCTTGAAATCTTCCATCGAGACCAGACAAAAAGCTTTCAGCACCTGTACTCCTCATCTGGCCTCGCTGCTCAACTTCTCTTTCGGCTGCTTCTTAAATCTGCTCCAGAGTAGATTTGATAGGCCTATGAGAAATGTTCCAACTGTGCTTCACACTTTTTTATCAGTGTACTTTGTGATGTGCCAGCCACTTTTAAATCCTATTGTGTATGGAGTTAGGATGGCTAAAATCAGACAGACTTGTAAAAACATACTACCTGTAGGTCTGTACCCTAAAACATAAGCTAAACATTAGTGTGACCTTTTCTGTCCTGATTGTTAGATTTTTGTGATGTTGACTTGTGTGTTGTTACTTATAGGCTAGTCGCAATAATGAATGGGGGTGAGGATGGCGAAAATCAGACGTGTAAAATATTTGCTAATTTGGGAAATATTGTCATATACATTTTTTTAAACCAGAAGAAGTTCATGACATTGAATTCCTTACTTAAATTGAAGTATCTAAGGCTGCTTTTAAATAGCAAGCCCAATTCTGATCTTTATTATTGGCAAAAGATCTGATCTGGTTGGTCAAAAGACAAATTACTGGCAAATGATCAGAATTAGACTGCCTGTGTAAACGCAGCCAAATAAATCAAGATATGCAAAACTGTCTGGATCAATCAACAACAGTGAATAAATTGATGTAAATGTGTAAAAGGTAAGCCCACCTTATAGCCCACCATTAGGTCCATCACTAATGGAAAATGGGCTCAGTACAGTGATTTTTTGACATTTTGAGAGAAAAATCTAGGAAAATACTTTAGCATGAAAACAAACTATATTCTGTCTGGACCAGATATCTTTATTGAGATAAGCCATCTTGTTTTTCCGGGGTCACTGTGAGATATGTTTGACCTACAGAATGTAATAATCCAATAAGACTCATGATGATGTATGTATAAAACACATTGGTTAATGTACTCCATCCATACTTTACCATGGGGACAGCAGAAGCCAATAATAACACCGTAATAAACATGTTTATTGAGTCAATAGGTACCAGGTCGTTAGTCTACTAACGTGTTAGAAATGTGTTTGAAGTTAAATATGTTTGAAGTAAAAAGTATTTTCCGGGGAGGCCTGAGTTTGAACTTTTGAACAGTTCAAACAGTTGGGAAGTTTTGCAGTGAACTTGTGGAACTGCTGTGTAGTGAGCTTGTGACCCCTTGTTGAATGAACAGGAACAAGTCATTTCCGGTTAGGTCTGCCTGAGTAGAAGTAAATCTTAGGCTTGTCCTGTGAACGCGACAAGCGAGAAGAAACCTCAAGAGAGATTAACCACAGAAAACTTGTGGGGGGTTACAAGCAGAGGAGGTCCATGCTCATTTGACTTTTTTCTGAGAAAGGAATTAAAAACACTTTCCCAAAAAATTTACATAAACATGTAATGTGTAATATTGTGTAATAATACTATGCATGATTTATATAAAGGTTTAGTAAAAAAAAACATTAGTGTCATAGTTTAATATTGCATAGTAAACTGAATTGTAATATGTATGTTTAAATGTCTGTAGTAAAGGTTTTGAAGAAAATAAAGGTTTTAAAGAAAATGTTATTTACCTTTAATAAAATCTCTCTCAATCTCTCTGTCTGTCTCCCCGATCTGTTTCTCTCTCTCTACACAAGAGCCATTGGGTCCTTGGGATGTGTGCGTGTGTGCGTCTGTGGGTGTGGAGTGTCTTTGAAACCCCCAAGTGTCTTTGAAATACACGTTTTACTAAGAACCTAAACAGACATGTTTTACCCTTTTAAAAAGAGTACTCAGCTATCAAGATGTAATGGTCAAGAGGTTGCGAACCTAAGGGGGCCCTTGCACACAGGATAACCATATGTACACAAAATGATTAACGACTTGGACCCCCAAGTGTCTTTGAAACATATGTTTTACTAATAACCTAAACAGATCATTTTCACCCTTTTAAAAAGAGTTCTCAGTGATCCAGATTTAATGGTCAAGAGGTAGTGACCCTAGGGGGTCCCCTGCATACAGGGTCACCCTAGGTTCACAACATGCTTAATGACTTGGGCACCCCAAGTGTCTTTGAACCACCATTTTTCTGCTTATGAAGCAATACATGATTGACAGGCTAAAAACCACCTAAAAAATATCCTTGTACTCTTTAACGATGTTTACTAATGACTTAAACAGATCATTTCACCCCCTTAATAACCTTTTACTGCAGTGGGCTAAATCAGGGGCACACAGAGTGTTTCTTGGTAGTCTTAAACAAATCTACTGTGAAACAAAAGTATACACCTCACGCACATGGTTATGGGCTTGAAAAAAGAAGACACCAGTACGATGTCAGATATAGTTGAAATGTATTCATTTTTGAGTTTGCATCCCAATATGACACTTTAAATGTAACAAAACACATATTGTGTTTATTGAGCTGTACACTGAGATGATCAGTTGGTCAATATTCCCCTCCAGTTCCCCAACATCTTGTCAATATGTGCCCCAAAAAATTGAGCAGATATCTTATACCAATCTATCTTTATAGACATTTATCCATAACAAGGCCTAGGCATCCCCTATTGTGTCCATATAACTTGTCAAAAATAATTGTTATGACCAAATTCACATTCTTTAGTGTAGACAATACTTTTTTCATGTTTTCATGAGTGTTTGAGATTTGGTCCCTGAATGGTCATAAACCTCTTCAAATAAAAGTATGTTTATAGCACAAAATATCACAAAGTATCACAGGCTCCCAGAGGCAGGGTCAATAAAGGCCCCAGCTCACTCAACTGCCCCTCCCCTCAGCCATCAGCCCAGAACATCCTGAAGACCGAAAATCTAAAAGATAATCTGGGAATCCTTTCTTCCTCATGGAGCTTTTTGAAAGTGTTGAATATTCAATGTGATGTTTGTATATAGATATATATTATTTAAGACTGCTATGTATTCCTGGACTTCCTGACGGGCCGCCCCCAGGTGGTGAAGGTAGGAAACAACATCTCCACTTCGTTGATCCTCAACACTGGAGCCCCACAAGGGTGCGTGCTCAGCCCCCTCCTGTACTCCCTGTTCACCAATGACTGCGTGGCCAAGCACGCCTCCAACTCAAACCTCAAGTTTGCAGACGACACAACAGTAGTAGGCTTGATTACCAACAATGACGAGACAGCCTACAGGGAGGAGGTGAGGGCTCTGGGAGTGTGGTGCCAGGTAAATAACCTCTCACTCAACGTCAACAAAACAAAGGAGATGATCGTGGACTTCAGGAAACAGCAGAGGGTGCACCCCCCTATCCACATCGACGGGACCGCAGTGGAGAAGGTGGAAAGCTTCAAGTTCCTTGGGGTACACATCACAGACAAACTGAAATGGTCCACCCACGCAGACAGTGTGGTGAAGAAGGCGCAACAGAGCCTCTTCAACCTCAGGAGGCTGAAGAAATTTGTCTTGGCACCTAAAACCCTCACAAACTTTTACAGATGCACAATTGAGAGCATCCTGTCGGGCTGTATCACCGCCTGGTACAGCAACTGCACCGCCCGCAACCGCAGGGCTCTCCAGAGGGTAGTGCGGTCTGCCAAACGCATTACCAGGGGCAAACTACCCGCCCTCCAGGACACCTACAGCACCCGATGTCACAGGAAGGCCAAAAAGACCATCAAGGACATCAACCACCACTGCCTGTTCACCCCGATATCATCCAGAAGGCGAGGTCAGTACAGGTGCATCAAAGCTGGGACAGAGAGAATGAAAAACAGCTTCTATCTCAAGGCCATCAGACTGTTAAATAGCCATCACTAGCACATTAGAGGCTGCTGCTGCCTATTGAAATCACTGGCCACTTTAAGAAATGGAACACTAGTCACTTTAAAAATGTTTACATATCTTGCATTATTCATCTCATGTGTATATACTGTATTCTGTAATATTCTACTGTATCTTAGTCCATGCCGCTCTGTCATTGCCTGTCCATATATGTATATATTCTTAAATTCCATTCCTCACTTAGATGTGTGTGTATTGGGTATATGTTGTGAAATTGTTAGGTATTACTTGTTAGATATTACTGCACTGTCGGAGCTAGAAGCACAAGCATTTCGCTACACCCGCAATAACATCTGCTAAACACGTGTATGAGACAAATAACATTTGATTTGATTTGATTTATTAATTGTTTTCATTGAAAAAAAATATTTTAAATGAAGGCTATTTATCCATTGAGCAGTAGCCAATTTTTTATTCATACTGTTTGTTTACAATAGCTTCTGCCATCTTAGGTTCTATTTGACCCTCTTATTATATCAAAACCTCTCAGACTAGAGAGTATGTTTAGAAAGTATGATGAGAAGGTTTGTCTGTAAAATAAATGCACTGTTGGTTAAGGGCTGTAAGTAAGCATTTCACTGCAATGTCTGCACCTGTTGTATTCGGCGCATGTGACCAATAAAATTTGATTTGATTTGATTTGATTTGATTTGATTAGAATCTATGGCCAACTATGTTGAAACTATGATTAGAAACTATGATTAGAAACTATGACAAACTATGATCAAACTATGATAAGAAACTATGACCAACTATGAAGTAATGTCTGTGTGTGTGAGTGATGATCTATTATTTAATAGTGTAATATTACGCTCTCTCTCTCTTTCTACTACCTCTCTCAATGTATACCAAAGTAAAACATATTTAACAATGTTTCAATGTTTTGTATTGCAACAGTTCTGAAAGACAATGACATCCAATCTCTCTCTCTCTCTCTCTCTCTCTCTCTCTCTCTCTCTCTCTCTCTCTCTCTCTCTCTCTCTCTCTCTCTCTCTCTCTCTCTCTCTCTCTCTCTCTCTCTCTCTCTCTCTCTCTCTCTCGCTCTCTCTTGCTCTAGCTCTCTCTCAGGCTATGAAAAAGACAAATTACATGACATTGACTCCTGAGTTTTGAACTGTTGCCCACTCTATAGCCACCCTGGTTATTATCTGACCCTGCTGGTCATCTATGAATGTTGGAACATCTTGAATAATGATAAGGCCTCAATGGGCACATCTACTCCTAAATATGCACTCGGCATATGCATTGATTGGTCTTAGGTTTTTAGACTGGGTATCTGTAAAACACTTTGTGACAACTGAGGATGCAAAAGGAATACATATGGTTGATTGACAGATTTGTATTATTATAAAAAATTATATAACAATATTATTATTATTATCATAATCATTGTATTATTATTATTATTATTATTATTATTATTATTATTATTATTATTATTATTATGCTACAGGTGAGACATACCCAGAAATGTCAATGTCTTGTCAAGTGCTCAAACCCTTGTGAATAAACCCCCAAAAAGACTACATGAGCTTGAAGGAAATTACCTTGAGTGATATTGAAAGAAAAATATGCTCTATGACTTCTCTGTACAGCAGCCCCAGACAATCATGTACAGTAGCTCCAACTTACAAGAATGGGTTTACAGGGCAGTGATGAAAACAGTTTATATGAGCGCTAATTCAAACATACAATGATATACAGTGCCTTCGGAAAGTATTCAGACCCCTTGACTTTTTCCATCTAAAATGGATTAACCTCTTAAGGATCAGACCGTTTTTTTCAATTTTCGCCTAAAAGGACATACCCAAACCTAACTGCCTGTAGCTCAGGACCTGAAGCAAGGATATGCATATTCTTGACACCATTTGAAAGGAAACACTTTGAAGTTTGTGGAAATGTGAAATTAATGTAGGAAAATATAACACAATAGATCTGGTAAAAGATAATACAAACAGAAAAACATGCGTTTTCTATTTATTTTTTTGTTCCAAGAGAAAGGCCACAATATATAATATTGCAGTTCAGGCGCAATTTCGATGTCGGCCACTAGATGACAGCAGTGTGTGTGCAAAGTTTCAGATTGATCCAGTGAAGCATTGCAATACTGGACTATTTTGTATCAAGTCTGCCCAAATGTGCCGAATTGGTCAATTGATACATTTTCAAGTACAAAACTATAGAGAACATACAAAAATGATATGGTAATACAAAATGTAAGTTTACACACTCCCAGGAATGTCATACATGATGGATCATTAGCTTATACACTAACTTTCACACATCTAGATGGCCGGGCTGGGTGGGTGTGGAGCCAGAGATAGCAGGGGTTCAAACTGTAGAACCCAGTTCCTACATTTGAATATAAAAATTGATTTTATCAAACAAAACTATGCTACATTTTATCTCTGGGACCCTTAGGATGACAAATCAGAGCAAGATTACTGAATGTAAGTACATTATTTACCTTCAGAGGTGAATGTATCAAACCAGTTGCCATGAAAAGTTTTTTGTTGTTGTGCACTCTCCTCAAACAATAGCATGATATTTTCTCACTGTAGTAGCTACTGTAAATTGGACAGTGCAGTTAGATTAACAAGAATGTACGTTTTCTGTCCATATAAGACATGTCTATGTCCTGAAAGTTTGCTGTTACTTACAACAGCCATGCTAATCACATTAGCGCACGTTAGCTCAACCGTCCCGTATACGGGAAACCGATCCCGTAGAGGTTAAAAAAAGAAAAATCATCAGAAATCTACACACAATACCCCATAATAAAGCTATTTCAGTAAACAATAAACATGTCTGATATTTCACCAGAGGTCAGTGTGTGCGTGTCTCTGTGTGTGTGGTTCATCTTACCTCACCTGAGATGCTGAGGAGGCTCTTTTCTACCGACCAGGGGGCAACCCACTCTGCCAGCCTCTTCACAGCCACGCTGATTTCCCCTTCCAGACCCAGGGTCTCAAACAGCTCTGTGCTTCTCACTCTGACGCAGGAGCAGGACACACATCAATATAAAGAGCATTCGGAAAGACTCCTTGACTTTTTCCAAATTTTTTCCCTTATCAATCTACACCCAATAACCCATAACGACAAAGACAAAAAAGGTTTTTAGAAATGTTTGCAAATGTATATATATATTTTTTTAAATACAGAAATACCTTATGTACATAAGTATTTAGACCCTTTGCTATGAGACTCGAAATTGAGCTCAGGTGCATCCTGTTTCCATTGATCATCCTTGAGATGTTTCTACAACTTGATTGGAGTCCACCTGTGGTAAATTCAATTGATTGGACATGATTTGGAAAGGCACACACCTGTCTATATAAGGTCCCACAGTTGACAGTGCATGTCAGAGCAAAAACCAAGCCATGAGGTCGAAGGAATTGTCCGTAGAGCTCCGAGACAGGATTGTGTCGAGGCACAGATCTGGGGAAGGGTACCAAATAATTTCTGCAGCATTGAAGGTCCCCAAGAACACAGTGGCCTCCATCATTCTTAAATGGAAGACGTTTGAGCTCTAGAGTTCCAAGTGTCACGTCTGGAGGAAACCTGGCACCATCCCTACGGTGAAGCATGGTGGTGGCAGCATCATGCTGTGGGGATGTTTGTCAGCGGCAGGGACTGGGAGACTAGTCAGGATCAAGGCAAAGATGAACAGAGCAAAGTACAGAGAGATCATTAATGAAAACCTGCTCCAGAGCGCTCAGGACCTCAGACTGGGGCGAAGTTTCACCTTCCAACAGGACAACGACCCTAAGCACACAGCCAAGACAACGCAGGAGTGGCTTCGGGACAAATCTCTGAATGTCCTTGAGTGGCCCAGCCAGAGCCCGGACTTGAACCCGATCGAACATCTCTGGAGAGACCTGAAAATAGCTTTGCAGCAACGCTCCCCATCCAACCTGACAGAGCTTGAGAGGATCTGCAGAGAGGAATGGGAGAAACTTGAGTTATGACGCTTGTAGCGTCATAACTAAAACAGAGTCTGGTGCTCTCTAATGTGTGGATAGGCCACTGGGAGTAAACGGATACCGGACTGCACTCTGGTCAAAGAGTGATGACAGACACAGAAGCCCAGTCTAGGAGTTTACCGATGAAACAGAGTATACATGTGCTATTTGGTCAAAAACGCACAAATATCCCTGCAAATGAAAACGGTCTGATCTCCACGAAACCGAACTGAGAAGTAAGTTAGGTTTTTATACTAACAAGTGGTTGCCATGGTGAATAATACAATAATAATTGGTAGTACACACGAAAGGAAATATCAAAGAGTTTACCGGAATCTCTAAATGAAAATACTGGTAGATCATTAAAATGTCCTTGTAGATCTAATTCAATTTAGAGGATTCTAAATGAATATCTAATGGGGTTTTATACCGCCTTTTATACAGAATTAGTGTAACTAATTCGAATTTAGTAAAAGCCTCCATCTTCCTTTTTACGAAGGCAAGTCTGCGACATCTAACACGGCGGGAAGCTCCACCAACAGGACGCAGGTAGACTCCATCCTTGACCTTGACCTCCGCAGTCCGGATCCTTCCATCTGCACCTGGTATCGTCTTCACTCTCCGTCCGATGGGCCATGAAGCTTGTGGTAGCTGAGGATCCACTATCATGGCTACTTGTCCAACCTTCAAATCTGGAGTGTCCTTCGGCCACTTTTGCATGAAGTGGGTCCAGAAGTGGTCCACCAGGACCTGACTATGCTTCCAACGGCGGCGTCCAAGAAGGTCTCGGTCTGTATATACGGCATGTGGGAGCGAAGCATCATGCCGACCCATCAAGAGCAGAGTAGGTGTAACTGGATCAGGGTCTGCTACATCTGCTGAAACATAGCCAAGGGGCATGGAGTTCAGAATGCCTTCCACCTCTGTAAGAATTGTCAGGAGGACATCTTCATGTTGTGATTTGTCTCCGACTGCTACACGAAGAGCATTCTTCACAGACCTTATCTCCCTTTCCCAGGCGCCTCCGAGGGCCATGAAGGCCTCTTGCAGCTCTCTGTCTGCCCCTTAGAAATTGGTCCCATTGTCCGACAGGATCTCAAAGGGTTTTCCTCGTCTGGCAATGAAGCGACGGAGAGCTATCAGGAAGGTATCTCCGTCCCATTCTGGTCAGAAGATCGAGGTGGGTGCAGCGAGTGGTGAGGCACTTAAAGATGACTCCCCATCTCTTTTCCATATGTCTTCCTATCTTCACTGTAAATGGACCGAAGCAGTCTTCCCCGATAGACCAGAAAGGCGGCTTGTAAAGCCGGAGGTGGGATGGAGGTAAGTCGCCATTTCCTACACTCCAGACAGGTGCGTTGATGCCGTCGAATGGCGTCCCTGCCTCATAGTATCCAGAAGGTCCGACGAATCTTGGCAAACACTCTTTCCGGTCCTGAATGAAGCAGACGGTTGTCAAAGTCCTGGATGAGGAACTTGACTATGGGATGATGTGGGTCCAACACGACAGGATGGAGAACGTCAGGAGGCAGGGATTCAGCTTGACGAAGCTGGCCGCCGACCCGAATAAGACCTAGGGCTTGGTCGTATTCAGGAGACAATGAACAGAGTCTGCTATTCCTCGGTACTGTCTTTTCAGCTTCAAGGGGCCTTGATCTCCTCTGCGAAACTCTCCCTCCGGGCTTCTTTAAGCAGGAAAGTCTCCACCTCATGCCGTGAATGCTTGGGATCACCAACAGTTGGAATCATAGTTTGGTACACGGACTCACAGAGCTCCTTCCAACTGTGAGACGTGCTCCAGTCTACCTTTGCAGGATCAGGAGAAAGGTTGACCTGACCGCAGAAAGTAGATTTACAACATTCAGTCCTCTTCTCCAGCAGTACTGGGCATCACAGGCCAGGTGTCAGGTGACTGTTGCAGGAAGGGTGGACCTTGAGTCCAGTGGTTCATTCGGGTTAGCTCAGCCAGAGTTTTCCCCCTTGTGATGTTGTCTGCTGGGTTGTTAGCGGTGGCGACATATCTCCACTTCCTAACATCTGTGAGATGTTGTATCTCAGCGACTCTGGTGCCGACAAACACTCTGATTGCAGCCAGTTCAAGGCGGTCATTGAATCTGACCACAGGGTGGTCCTGCGGACCTCCAAAGTAAGCTCAGTTTGCAGAAGACGAGCTAGTTGGGCTCCAGTCAGGGCAGCACTGAGCTCCAGGCGGGGAATTGAGAATTGGCGCTTGGGTGCCACTCAAGATCTTTTTTTTATTTTCTTTTTTCTTTTTTTTCACCTTTATTTAACCAGCTAAGCCAGTTGAGAACAAGTTCTCATTTACAACTGCAACCTGGCCAAGATAAAGCAAAGCAGTGCGATAAAAACAACAACACAGAGTTACATATGGGGTAAAACAAAACAAAGTAAAAAATACAACAGAAAATATATATACAGTGTGTGCAAATGTAGCAAGTTATGGAGGTAAGGCAATAAATAGGCTATAGTGCAAAATAATTACAATTAGTATTAACACTGGAATGATAGATGTGCAAGAGATGATGTGCAAATAGAGATACTGGGGTGCAAATGAGCAAAATAAATAACAATATGGGGATGAGGTAGTTTGGTGGGCTAATTTCAAATGGGCTGTGTACAGGTGCAGTGATCGGTAAGGTGCTCTGACAACTGATGCTTAAAGTTAGTGAGGGAGATAAGAGTCTCCAGCTTCAGAGATTTTTGCAATTCGTTCCAGTCATTGGCAGCAGAGAACTGGAAGGAATGGCGGCCAAAGGAGGTGTTGGCTTTGGGGATGACCAGTGAGATATACCTGCTGGAGCGCATACTACGGGTGGGTGTTGCTATGGTGACCAATGAGCTAAGATAAGGAGGGGATTTGCCTAGCAGTGATTTATAGATGGCCTGGAGCCAGTGGGTTTGGCGACGAATATATAGTGAGGACCAGCCAACAAGAGCGTACAGGTCACAGTGGTGGGTAGTATATGGGGCTTTGGTGACAAAACGGATGGCACTGTGATAGACTACATCCAATTTGCTGAGTAGTGTTGGAGGCTATTTTGTAAATGACATCGCCGAAGTCAAGGATCGGTAGGATAATCAGTTTTACGAGGGCATGTTTGGCAGCATGAGTGAAGGAGGCTTTGTTGCGAAATAGGAAGCCGATTCTAGATGTAACTTTGGATTGGAGATTCTTAATGTGAGTCTGGAAGGAGAGTTTACAGTCTAACCAGACACCTAGGTATTTGTAGTTGTCCACATACTCTAGGGCAGACCCGTCGAGAGTAGTGATTCTAGTCGGGTGGGCGGGTGCCAGCAGCGTTCGATTGAAGAGCATGCATTTAGTTTTACTAGTGTTTAAGAGCAGTTGGAGGCTACTGAAGGAGTGTTGTATGGCATTGAAGCTCGTTTGGAGGTTTGTTAACACCGTGTCCAATGAAGGGCCAGATGTATACAAAATGGTGTTGTCTGCGTAGAGGTGGATCTGAGAGTCACCAGCAGCAAGAGCGACATCATTGATATACACGGAGAAAAGAGTCGGCCCAAGAATTGAACCCTGTGGCACCCCCATAGAGACTGCCATAGGTCCAGACAACAGGCCCTCCGATTTCACACATTGAACTCTATCTGAGAAGTAGTTGGTGAACCAGGCGAGGCAGTCATTTGAGAAACCAAGGCTATTTAGTCTGCCAATAAGGATGCGGTGGTTGAGAGAGTCGAAAGCCTTGGCCAGGTCGATGAAGACGGCTGCACAGTACTGTCTATTATCGATCGCGGTTATAATATCGTTTAGGACCTTGCACCCATGACCAGCTCGGAAACCGGATTGCATAGCGGAGAAGGTACGGTGTGATTCGAAATGGTCGGTGATCTGTTTGTTAACTTGGCTTTCAAAAACTTTCGAAAGGCAGGGCAGGATGGATATAGGACTGTAATAGTTTGGATCTAGAGTGTCACCCCCTTTGAAGAGGGGGATGACCGCGGCAGCTTTCCAATCTCTGGGGATCTCAGACGTTACGAAAGAGAGGTTGAACAGGCTAGTAATAGGGGTTGCGACAATTTCGGCGGCTAGTTTTAGAATGAAAGGGTCCAGATTGTCTAGCCCAGATGATTTGTAGGGGTCAAGATTTTGCAGCTCTTTCAGAACATCAGCTGTCTGAATTTGTGTGAAGGAGAAGCGGGGGGAGGGGGGCATGGGCAAGTTGCAGCGGAGGGTGCAGAGCTGGTGGCCGGGGTAGTGGTAGCCAGGTGGAAAGCATGGCCAGCCGTAGCAAAATGCTTGTTGAAATTCTCGATTATTGTAGATTTATCGGTGGTGATAGTGTTTCCTAGCCTCAGTGCAGTGGGCAGCTGGGAGGAGGTGCTCTTATTCTCCATGGACTTTACAGTGTCCAAAAACTTTTTGGAGTTAGTGCTACAGGATGCAAATTTCTGTTTGAAAAAGCTAGCCTTTGCTTTCCTAACTGATTGTGTATATTGGTTCCTAACTTCCCTGAAAAGTTGCATATCGCGGGGGCTATTTGATGCTAATGCAGTACGCCACAGGATGTTTTTGTGCTGGTCAAGGGCAGTCAAGTCTGAGGAGAACCAGGCGCAATATCTGTTCTTAGTTCTGTATTTTTTGAATGGGGCATGTTTATTTAAGATTGAGAGGAAATTACTTTTAAAGAATAACCAGGCATCCTCTACTGACGGAATGAGATCGATATCCATCCAGGATACCTGGACCAGGTCAATTAGGAAGGCCTGCTCGCTAAAGTGTTTTAGGGAGCGTTTGACAGTGATGAGGGGTGGTCGTTTGACCGCGGACCCGTTACGGACGCAGGCAATAAGGCAGTGATCGCTGAGATTCTGGTTGAAGACAGCGGAGGTGTATTTAGAGGGTAAGTTAGTCAGGATGATATCTATGAGGGTACCCATGTTTACAGATTTAGGGTTGTACCTGGTAGGTTTGTTGATAATTTGTGTGAGATTGAGGGCATCTAGTTTGGATTGTAGGATGGCCAGGGTGTTAAGCATATCCCAATTTAGGTCACCAAGCAGTACGAACTCTGAGGATAAATGGGGGGCAATCAATTCACATATGTTGTCCAGGGCACAGCTGGGGGCTGAGGGGGGTCTGTAGCAAGCGGCAACAGTGAGAGACTTATTTCTGGAAAGGTGGATTTTTAGAAGTAGAAGCTCAAACTGTTTGGGCACAGACCTGGATAGTATGATAGAGCTCTGCAGGCTATCTCTACAGCAGATTGCAACTCCACCCCCTTTGGCAGTTCTATCTAGACGGAAAATGTTGTAGTTGGGGATTTTTGGTGGCCTTCCTAAACCAGGATTCAGACACTGCTAGAACATCAGGGTTGGCGGAGTGTGCTAACGCAGTGAATAACTCAAACTTAGGAAGGAGGCTTCTGATGTTAACGTGCAGAAAACCAAGGCTTTTACGGTTACAGAAGTCAACAAATGATAGCTCCTGGGGAGTAGGAGTGATACTGGGGGCAGCAGGGCCTGGGTTAGCCTCTACATCACAAGAGGAACAGAGGAGGACTAGAATAAGGATATGGCTAAAGGCTTTAAGAACTGGTCTTCTAGTGCGTTGGCTACAGAGAATAAAGGGGGCAGATTTCTGGGCATTGTAGAAATGATTCAGGGCATTATGTACAGACAAGGATATGGAAGGATATGAGTACAGTGGAGGTAAACCTAAGCGTTGGGTAACAATGAAAGAGATAGCATCACTGGAGGCACCGATTGAGCCGGTCTCGGCGTGTATGGGGGGTGGAACAAAGGAACTATTTGAGGCAGTTTGAGAGGGACTTGGGGTTCTACAGTGAAATTGTATAATAAGAACTAACTGGAACAGCAATAGGCAAGGCATATTGACATGGGAGAGAGGCATAAAGCAATCACAGGTGTTATTAGAGAGAGCTAAGACAACAACTGATAATGGCGATAAAGTTTGGGCTGAGGCTAAACAGATAAACAGGACAGGGTACCATGTAAAGGAACAGTCCAGCAGGCATCAGCTGTGCAGCTGAGTGATCATAAGGTCCAGTGAACAGCAATATGTGAGTCCGAGAGCAGTTCAAATTGGTGCTTCAGCACAGCAAGCAGGAAGCACGGTTGTTATTTGCGTGTGCTAGCGAGCCGGGGCTAGCAGATGGATCTTCGTGGTGTGCTGACCATCAGGACACTCTTATCCTCTTTTTCAGCAAGGTCATGAAGGACAGTCAGGTGTTGCTCTTTGCAGATGTTGCACGGCTTCTTTAGAGTGCAGGAATCTGGCTGGTGTCCTCACCCACACTGCCAGCACCGGTCTTTATCCTTGACCCACTGAGCTATTTAGTCTTTGAAGAGCTTCTTAAACTCCTCACAAGAACCGAGGTAGTGTTCTTGGTTCTTGCAGAAAGGGCAGTATGGTTTAGGCATCTCTTTGCCCTTGGATGCCTTCCTTTCCTGCAGAGCTGAGGACTTCTTCTTGGACTTTGCTGAAGACTCTGAATGCTCAGTAGTCTGGTCTGTGTTGTAGAGGACGGTGGCAGACTTGTTCTTGTTGTGGGAAGGTAGGCGCTGTTCTTTAGCTCCCTTTTCCTCTTTCTGGTACAACTCGATGGCTCGACTGGCATCCCGCTTGGCCCGAGACTTGACTTGTAACCATGCAGTCAAGTCAGGTAGGGTGTAGGTTCTATCGACCCCTGTTTGTAGAATGCCTTTGGTAAGGCAATACTCCACAAAACCGTCTCTGTAGGCTCCTGGCAGCTTGCTGAGAAGGCGATCCACTTGTGAGCCACACATCAGCTCGAATCCGTTGGCACCCGCTAGTGTCTGGATCATACTCACGAGAGAATGGACTGAGAGCGAACTCGTCGAATGCTGCAGCATCTCCCATCTTGATAGGTGCCGGATTCAGGATGGCTCCAAGCTCGCTCTGCACCAACTGCCTTGGCTGTCCATACTTGTCTTGGAGTGCGCTCAGGGCAGTGGAGTAGGGATTTGGATCATGCATACATGACTGGGCCAGTTTGTAAGCACTTAGAAGCTTGAGGTGCTCTAGCAGAACTTGGTACTTTTAATGCTCTGTCAGATGAGGATGGGGGCCAAGCAGGCTGTCCAGGGCCTCAGTAGGGCGAAGTCACTCTCACGACCGCTGCTGAAGTGTGGGAGTTTTGGCTTTGGGATCCCAAAGGAGGAGGCTACAACTAGGTCCATTAGGTTTGGGCCTGGAGTCACCGGTGCTAGAGGCACCCCAGATGTTGGCTGTTGGTGTGGATTGGGCCTGTTTGGTGGCGCCGCCCCTTGACCTTTGTAGGATAAGAGCAGACGTGGTGCTGGCATGCTCAAAGGTGGCCCAGCAGTTGATGCTGAGAGCTGGGCTGCCTGATTAAACAATGAAGGTGGATCAGTCCAATGGCGTGGGACTAGTAGCAAGGAGGAGGCATCGCTCTGGTTGACTAGACCATGGTTGTGGAGACCTGGACCTGAGGTAAGTCCTTGGTCGGTGTCATGCCAGGAGACATTGGAAGCTGATGGAGGTTGCTCTAGTATGAGCGGGTGGCTGGTCTGGGGCCAGCTGGAATGCCCTTCACATGATCCTGCCTGGTGGTCGATTGTGTCTTGAGTTGTTGGCTCCTGCTTGGTGCCACGCTTTGTCGGCTGACTGGGCAAGATGCAGCTGGGGGTGCATAGAGGGTTAGAGTAACCTTCACCCTTTTCTAGGAGGGAGTGGCGCCCCTCCGCCTTCTTCAGTTCGTTCTGGCCTGGCGAATGCGTTTCTGCTCTCTCCATTGTCTTTCTCTACTCTCCAGCTGCATCTCCTGGTATCTTCTCTCCATGGAGTCTCTCTAGCTCTATTTCAGAATTGAACCGGGCTGCCTCTCTCTCTTCAGCTAACTGGTGTTCCAGTTCTTCAAGTTCTATCTTCTTAAGATGAACTTGAATATATGAGTGATCACTGTTGTCGCCATTACTGCTTTGTTGACTGCGGGCTGGCGACACCTTCCTTGGAGGGGCTTTTAACGCCTTTTGTTGTGGCTGGCCTGGGCTCAACAGTTCGCTTTGTTGAGGTTGGGGATGATCCTCTTCATTTTCATCAGAATCCTCCTCAAGGTCTTCTTCTTCGGGGGCGTGGCTTACCTGAAGCTGATCTGTGGGGGAGTGCTCACCAGTTAGAATACCCTCACCTCGGTGTGCATGCCCACTTGGAGCGGTTGTTAGAGTGCGTGGGTGGTTGACTATGTAGTCCTCCATTCGTTTAGGCTGCTGTATCTGCCGTCGTGGATGGTCATCTACTCGGGGCTTGGTCCCTTGGGAGATCTGGTTGTCTCGATGTCCATCATCTGGGTCAAAGGACCATGAAACGGAGTCTGGTGCTCTCTAATGTGTGGATAGGCCACTGGGAGTAAACGGATACCGGACTGCACTCTGGTCAAAGAGTGATGACAGACACAGAAGCCCAGTCTAGGAGTTTACCGATGAAACAGAGTATACATGTGCTATTTGGTCAAAAACGCACAAATATCCCTGCAAATGAAAACGGTCTGGAAAAAAATGAAGTTTGGTTTTTGTACTAACAAGTGGATGCCATGGTGAATACTCCAATAATAACTGGTAGGACACATGAAAGGAAACATCAAAGAGTTTACCGGAATCTCTAAATGAAAATACTGGCAGATCAATAAAATGTCCTTGTAGATCTAATTAAATTTAGAGGATTCTAAATTAATGTCTGAGGGGCTTTTATACAATACCCAAGAAGACTCGAGGCTGTAATCGCTGCAAAGGTGCTTCAACAAAGTACTGAGTAAAGGGTATGAATACTTATGTAAATGTGATATTTCCGTTTTTTATATTTAATAAATTAGCAGAAATGTCTAAAAACATGTTTTTGCTTTGTCATTATGGGGTATTGTGTGTAGATCGACAACGAAAAACAACAACATTTTAATCAATTTTAGAATAAGGCTGTAACCTAACAAAATGTGGAAAAAGTCAAGGGGTCTGAATACTTTCCGAGGGCACTGTATATTTGATATAATTACCCATTCAAAACTGTTGTTACAAAATCACTTCTCATTGCGTACATTTCAAGGTTTCACAAACATAATACAACTATCTAGTTCATGTTTCTCAGACAAACACATTGCTGAGTTTCCTATTTACTAAAGAACAATCATTAAGGCAAATCACAAAAAGTTGTAATATAACCTGTATACATGTGATTCTATACTGAAAACAGGTACATTCTGAAAGATTTTGTTGTTGTTGATGTGATAACACAATTTCTATTCACATCTCAATTTAGGATTATACTGTTTATTTTAATTGTACTTCAATTGAATTATTTATGTTGTCGCATACCATGTTAATACACTACCAAGCAATGCAAGTAGATGTGGAATTAACCCCAAAACAGTTGTGGGTCTTTTTAGATCAAGAATTGATCAAGAAAATCAATATGCATGATCAGATTCTCTTTCCTATTCAGGCATCATATAATGCACAGCCACATGCAAATCCATCAACTCCACCAATAAAACATTGAAAACCTTAACATGACTACTGGCAATGTCATTATTTTCATCACCATCCATCAATGGTTGAATGTCATTATTTTTTTCTGTACATGCACCGAGCTTCCATCGGCTGGAGCCAATCAACGTGGTAAATGAAAAAGACCCAAATAAAACGTATGTGAAAAGATTTGGTCAAAGTAAAGCTTCGGTGGTTCAATTTTTTTTACAACAACCAGGTCTTCCTAACATTTGCCATAACTAGTAAGCCTTACATCCTGACTCTATATGGGCTACCAAATATGCACCTGGGAACACATGGAAGGGGTGGGACCACATGCACTTTTAAGTAATTGAGGCGAGAGCATAATTGCTATATTCTAATTAAAATCATTGCCCCATAAGAGAACACATGACCAAAGCTAGGCATGACCCACATAGAATTAAAACAATATTATTCATAGTGAGAAATATAATCTAATAAACAAATGTTTGCATAACCAAAGACATGAAAACTGGCTCCAACATTGTATTTAGCTAGGTATAAAACTTTAATATGGCCAGGTAGGTCATTGAGAATAACAATAGACAATAGTTATTGTTGCTAGTTTAGGGATAAGGACAGTGAAGGTTCATGAATGTTAAAGATTTGTTCACAGTGGGGATTTTGAAAGAGGGTGACTAGAACCCCAAAGTAAAAGTGGTAAGAAAGTAACTTTTTGGAAACCACTATTCACACTATGTGGATTATAAACATGTACAGACATAGGGAACCAACAAATCAAGGAGCTGTAACAGCGGTGAATGGCTATTCAATGTACAACAGCAGTCTTATGTAACAAGCAATACGTGGTAAATATGTTCACATACAGTGAGGGAAAAAAGTATTTGATCCCCTGTGATTTTGTATGTTTGCCCACTGACAAAGACATGATCAGTCTATAATTTTAATGGTAGGTTTATTTGAACAGTGAGAGACAGAATAACATTTAAAAAATCCAGAAAAACGCATGTCAAAAATGTTATAAATTGATTTGCATTTTAATGAGGGAAATAAGTATTTGACCCCTCTGCAAAACATGACTTAGTACTTGGTGGCAAAACCCTTTTTGGCAATCACAGAGGTCAGACGTTTCTTGTAGTTGGCCACCAGGTTTGCACACATCTCAGGAGGGCTTTTGTCCCACTCCTCTTTGCAGATCTTCTCTAAGTCATTAAGGTTTCGAGGCTGACGTTTGGCAACTCGAACTTTCAGCTCCCTCCACAGATTTTCTATGGGATTAAGGTCTGGAGACTGGCTAGGCCACTCCAGGACCTTAATGTGCTTCTTCTTGAGCCACTCCTTTGTTGCCTTGGCCGTGTGCTTTGGGTCATTGTCATGCTGGAATACCCATCCACGACCCATTTTCAATGCCCTGGCTGAGGGAAGGAGGTTCTCACCCAAGATTTGACGGTACATGGCCCTGTCCATCGTCCCTTTGATGCGGTGAAGTTATCCTGTCCCCTTAGCAGAAAAACACCCCCAAAGCATAATGTTTCCACCTCCATGTTTGACGGTGGGGATGGTGTTCTTGGGGTCATAGGCAGCATTTCTCCTCCTCCAAACACGGCGAGTTGAGTTGATGCAAAAGAGCTCGATTTTGGTCTCATCTGACCACAACACTTTCACCCAGTTCTCCTCTGAATCATTCAGATGTTCATTGGCAAACTTCAGACGAGCCTGGATATGCACTTTCTTGAGCAGGGGGACCTTGCAGGCGCTGCAGGATTTCAGTCCTTCACGGCGTAGTGTGTTACCAATTGTTTTCTTGGTGACTATGGTCCCAGCTGCCATGAGATCATTGACAAGATCCTCCCGTGTAGTTCTGGGCTGATTCCTCACCGTTCTCATGATCATTGCAACTCCACGAGGTGAGATCTTGCATGGAGCCCCAGGCCGAGGGGGATTGACAGTTCTTTTGTGTTTCTTCCATTTGCGAATAATCGCACCAACTGTTGTCACCTTCTCACCAAGCTGCTTGGCGATGGTCTTGTAGCCCATTCCAGCCTTGTGTAGGTTTACAATCTTGTCCCTGACATCCTTGGAGAGCTCTTTGGTCTTGGCCATGGTGGAGTGTTTGGAATCTGATTGATTGATTGCTTCTGTGGACAGGTGTCTTTTATACAGGTAACAAGCTGAGATTAGGAGCACTCCCTTTAAGAGTGTGCTCCTAATCTCAGCTCGTTACCTGTATAAAAGACACCTGGGAGCCAGAAATCTTTCTGATTGAGAGGGGGTCAAATACTTATTTCCCTCATTAAAATGCAAATCAATTTATTTACATTTTTTACATGCGTTTTTCTGGATGTTTTTGTTGTTATTCTGTCTCTCACTCTTCAAATAAACCTGCCATTAAAATGATAGACTGATCATTTCTTTGTCAGTGGGCAAACTTACAAAATCAGCAGGGGATCAAATACTTTTTTCCCTCACTGAATCCATGACTGAATGGTTTCATGAACTCCTTTAAAGGTTTTGTAAGTAAGTTTTAACAATGAATTGACCTACGTGATCTCAAAGAGGGTCAGCCCATATTCTGATAGAGAATGCAGGGATATGTACTGAACCTATATTCATAATAAAACAAAGTGCTCTATGGTCAAATGTATATAACACAAATTAAACGTTAGAACCTAGAGTTAGGTTTATATAACAACGGGGTGAATGAAAAAAGTTGTATATGTATTAGGTTGATAAGATCATAGCATACATGTAAAAAACAACTCAATGCTGAACTAAATCCAAATATGTATTTGTATTATAACCTCTGAAAAAGCTCTGGGCCTAGGTTTTAGAGTATAGCTGGGACTAAGGCTCTGTTTTCCCTGGTTAGATCACGTGGTCAGGAAAAACTACAGAGCACTAACTATGTAGCCTGGGTACCAGTCTGTTTATGCTAACATTCCACTCCTTGTCATTCCATATATTACAAGGAGTTGGAACGATAGCATAAACAGATTTGGGGCCAGGCTACCAATAATGACCTCTCCTCAGACTGTTGAATTGCACCCTCATTCAGACTGAAGCTAACAAGGTAGCCCCTCAACAATACCCATATACCTGCTCGTGGTTGGTCCAGGACTTTACTTAATCTGGGTCCTGGAAACCGTCCCTTTGTCAGAGGCTTTCGATTGGTTTCACTGAACCATTTCTTTCTTGTACATGTTGCACATACATAGCCCCCAAACTCCTACTAAAACGTTAATAATTGATCTGATAGCATTGCCTGCCCAGCCCATTGGTGATGTCACATACTTATTCTATAGTGTAGACTAGCAGACTATATATCGAAATTATTATGTTATTATCAATTAATTGTTTTAACAGGATCATAGGCCACTAACACAGCCTGTTGCTACATCAATTTTTGGACTTTTAAATTAATAATATACACCCATTGATTCTTAAAGAATATGCTGGTATGTGTTCGCTACACCACTCGCATTTCTAAAGTCAATATGGACAGTGCCCGGTGTTGAAAGTTGAGTAGGCAAATTAACAAGAGGGCTTTGTTGGAGCACTATTTAAGAAATAAGAGGTATAGGCTTACTGGTTTGACAGACGCAATGATGTTATCCATTTATTTGTCAGCAGGCCTATAGCTATTTCCTGCAATAATGTCACCATGCTCTCTTTAAATAGGCCTACCTCCTTTCTGCGTCTGACTCGGGCCTCATGTCTGGTGTGGAAAATCAACTTCTGAAAGTACCTTGCATAGATTCATAATGACATGTCAGATTGAATTTTTTGCAAACAGCAACAGTTTTGTTGCAAATAAGAAACACTGGTTTGGCATTGGAGAAATACGGTACGATGACTAGGCTATCTTTTAATAGATTAGGTAGGTCTATTAACATAGTGATTTTACTACTGTAATCAGATCTAAATTATTATGTTATTATCATTGAATTGATTAGCCCACTAACCACATGTGTTAAATGTGTAGTGTAGCACACACTGTATAGGGCTATGAATTGGGCAGCTAGTAGGCTATTTGCTAGTAGGCTAATTATGTTCTGGCCCGCCGACTAGCTACAAGCTCCGGAACAAATTGGCTGGAGGCCAAACCTAGTTGCCAACCACCGTTGTATATTGTACCATCATCATCATCAACATTCAGATCATTAGAAAATGTGTGCATATAGGCCTAGCGCTAAACTTGAAGAACTTGTGGTTGTCTCAGTGAAGTGAAATTACGTTATTGTTCACAAGTGCGCTCTGATGAGGGAACAACATACAATGTAGCCTAACAACATCACTCGCAAACGGCACAGATGTGAGATAATTCTTTGCTATATAGCACTGGTCCTCTTTGATTTTAATTCCAGGTTGCATATCACAATATTTAAGGGCATATCGGATGCTCTAACATATTCACTCAACTTGACGCAACTGTGGGAAGCGTTGGAGTCAACACGGGCTAGCATCCCTGTGGAACGCTTTTGACACCCTGCAGAATCCATGCCCCGACAAATTGAGGATGTTCTGAGGGCAAAAGGGGGTGCAACTCAATATTAGGAAGGTTTTCCAAAAATACATTTTTTTTCCCACCCTGCTCCATGTATTGAATGTATTCCATTACAAATGTGGCTCCTGTGCGCCTTTTACTTCCGAGCTATTATGACACGTCTGACAGTTCCTTAAGGCAGATATATATATATATATACAATAAAAAAGATTACATGACATGACATTACATAAACACTTTACCCAATACATTTAGTGTGTTCCCTCAGGCCACTACTCCACTATCACATATTTACAATACAACATCCATGTGTACGTGTGTGTAGAGTGCATGTCTTATCATGTGTATGTGTGTCTGTGCCTGTGTGTGTGTCTCTTCACAGTCCCCGATGTTCCATAAGATTTTCCGGTTTTTAAATCTGATTCTACTGCTTGCATCAGTAACCTGATGTGGAATAGAGTTCCACGTAGCCATGGCTCTATGTAGTACTGTGCGCCTCCCATAGACTGTTCTTGACTTGGGGATTGTGAAGAGACCTTTGGCATGTCTTGTGGGGTATGCATGGGTGTCCAAGCTGTGTGCTAGTAGTTTAAACAGACACCTCGGTGCATTCAGCATGTCAACACTTCTTACAAAAACAAGTAGTGATGAAGTCAATCTCTCTTCCACTTTGAGCCATGAGAGATTTGCATGCATATTATTAATGCTAGCTCACTGTGTACATTTAAGGGCTGCCCTGTTCTGAGCCAATTGTAATGTTTGAGAGACAAACCCATGTATCTGTTTCTATGTGTTTTGTTTGTTAATCAGTTGTATGGGAGCACTGGTTTGTTTCCTGCTCTCATGTTTTACTTACTCTCTGACACACATTATATTTCCCTTCTGTATTGTTATCTCCAGATTGATGTGTTGGACACATACTCTATAATGGAATTTAGTAATTTAGCAGTTATGTCCTGTGACAGGTACATGTCTATTTATTATCCTCTATGTTGTAACAATATTATGACACCTAAAATAATTTGTGGCTTAATTCTGCTGTCCTGGTTGTATTATTTTTTAAATTAATGCCATCATTTTCTCCCTGAGTTTGCGACTGCAATTTTGTGGTAACGTTCTAGACAATGTATTGTGATAACTCCTTGGTAGTCAAGCTTGCCTGTTCAAATACTATGCTGAATAACATATGGGGTCTTGTTGTCACTGTGCTTTCTTTATCTTGTACTATATTTCCTACCATATACTCATATGTCAGAATTCTACACATATGTTTAAAGTCTTGAAATGAGACTAAACAGAAAGCATTTAACACCTGTATACCACATATAGCCTCTTTGCTGAACTTCTCAATTGACTGTTTATTTGTGATTCTACAAGGCAGACATGATACTGCACATCTTCCACCTATACTTCACACTTTTTATTTGTATATTTTCTAATATGTCCACCACTTTTCAATCCTATTATGTATGGCTTTACGATCATTAAAACCAGGCAGGCTTGTAAAAAGGTACTAGGCCTTAACCCTAAAACATAACATGATTGTTTATTTTTGAAAATATTAAATGATGTGTTTTGTTACTTAAACTTGCTATAATTGACGGTACAAATATGTGTGATTTTGGTATAATTTCTCTGTAGCCCAAAAATTATTTTAAAAATCTAAATCAAGTTGATTATGTATTGTAACTGAGAATGTTTTGTGTCATATTAGGTATCTGATATTTATAATTCACCAATTAAATATGGTGTTCCCCAAGGCTCTTGTCTAGGACCATTCTGGTTTTCTACAGTTTTCAGTATTGGGGTGAAAAATTATATTCTGCTGGCAGACGGGAGTGAATAGAATACAATTTGTTTCTTGTCATAAACTCAATATACATCCATCTCCATGGAATGGCTACATGTTGAAAATACAGCTCTTTGGACAGGCACACCAGCGGTGGGTTTTGTGTGAAAAGAAGGATGCATATACAGAAAAAATTAATAAATACCTACTGTAAAATATGGTGGTGGATCTTTGATGTTATGGGGCTATTTTGCTTCCACTGGTCCTGGGGTCCTTGCTAAGGTCAACGGCATCATGAACTTTACCCATTACCAGGACATTTTAGCCAAACGCCTGGTTGCTTCTGCCAGGAGGCAAAAACTTGGCTGCAAGTGGATCCTCCAGCAAGACAATAACCTCAATCCACAAAGAAATTGTTATTTGACCACAAAATCCACATTTTTCAATGGCCATCTCAGCCTCCTATAAAATGGTGAGGTCTTTAACTGTTGGAAAGTTACTCTTATTTTCTTGGTGTTAGATTACATTAGTTTATTTGTCACATGCACAGGGATGCAGATGTAATTGCAGGGTACAGTGAAATTCTTATGCTCTTATGTTTATTTTATTTTTGGTTACTGATAGTTGCTTTAATTGACTGTCATTTTGGCATAATTTCTCTGTAGCCCAAATATTTTTTTTTTTTAAGTAACGTATACACAGGGAGTCAGGAAACAGGTGCAGAAGGTGAGTTTAATAATAATAATCATGATGACTTTGTGTACAGGAGCAGTGATGATGAGGAAAGGAAGGCTTTCTTGGTGCATGGGTCCGACGGTGAGTCCCAGCTAATTAAATTACGTTCCAGGACGTGACCACAAAGTTATTTTAGTCATAATAACGTTATTGTGAAACTTACAGACAATGTTCAAAAATGTATTTCTATCATTCTGATTGTAACGTCATATGAAGACAAACGATAGCTCTAAGTGTAACGTTATGAAATGTTCCTTGGATATCTCCAAAATAACATGATATTCAGAATCTTTCATGGACTACCAAGTAATGTTTTTAATGTTTCCATGATGTCTGTATAGCGACCTGATATTTATAACCTCTATAATACTTATTAGAAACGTTATGAATGTGCCTATAATGTCCCAAACGGGCTATGACATTCAGTACATCTGGAAGACTTAAGGGGAACGTTACAAATGTCTCAGTTACGTTCCATGTTAGCTGGGGGGTGAGTGGGGCTGTGATGTGCGTGATAGTGCCGGATCCCAATGGTTGTTTATCCAGGGCTTGGACCGGAAAAAGAGAGGAGAGAGGGTACTCTACCCATTACCATCATTCATATTTGGAGTCATTTGTATAATAGCGGTTCAAGTTTTACAGGTACTTTTCATTGTATTTTCTTACTTTCAGATTGTAAGGACTTGTGTAAAGTCAGCTGAGGGAAGGATTAAGTTCAGACAGACATGTGTGTCATATTTATTGGCAGTGGTTATTTTCATCGCAATTACCCTGTTTCACACTTTGTAAGGGTGGGATGGGAATGTTAATATTATACTAGAGGTGTGTAATGCAATGGACTCAAAATTCGTTGTTATACCACCTGTCTTAAACCCTGTCATATGTGGACTTAACCTCCAGCAGATTCGAAGGGCAGTTTTTTTGAAAGTGTAACACACATATAATCATTGATATGAGACTTTAGTTACATGATCTTGCACAGGGAGAGTTCCTGATATCAGAACAAAAATAAAAGTAAAACCTGCCAAAACTGCCACACTTGGCCCTTCACAATGTGGGCACAAGGAACACATCTGTACGATCAATAGTGGAAGTCTTGAATTCTATTAGCAGGATGTTGCCCCTCTATGTATGACGATGTCATATTGCTGAGTGTACCTAAGCGTATAAGAAATACCCAAAATACAAAATGTACTGTAAGCAGATAAGGAAATATGAGCCATATTGCAAGGTTGAATGGCCCTTCATTTCTTGATATCTATTGCCCTATTCTGGGAAAGTTATTTACAAACATTCCAAGAATAGTGTAATTGTAGCACACTTCCTGAGTAGGAAAATGCTTGGATGCATTCCAAATAGCACCCTATCCCTATATAGTGCACTACTTTTGACCAGAGCCAAAGTAGTGCACTATAAAGGGAACAGGGTGAAATTGAAAGCACAATTATATGACTTCTTATGCAATTAAGAACTTTCTAAAGAAGAATAACAACATGCAAAGCTACTCTTTCAATATGTATTTTCCACCACTGGGTGCTTTATTCTTAATACTCTCCAAAAATAAATGGTTAATAATGCTTGTTATTACAGTACTGTAAAGATATTGTGTTTTTTTTAGGTTATTTAGGAATTGTGATAACCTATCTGTGCTTATAACCAGGCCTCTTCCTCAGTATATCTCTCAAATAAATGAATAATCACGACCACTTTTGAAGGCAATTCAGTGTTTCATTGGTGCAATAACAAGAATATTCATGCAACAAGAAAGTATTGTTGAATGCAAAATTGTTTCTCTAAAGTTAACATTTTCTACGTTAATATTCTGACAAAATGATTGTCTATATTCATATTCTGACAATTCAAAATTATGTATTTTTACTATGTTATGGTGGTATGAATGATTGTTTTTGCAATGTGTTTTTGCAATGACACCTAAGTAGGCTACTTGGTGTCATCGTAAAAACAGTCATTCATATCACGGGAGCAGCTGGTGGTAGAGAGGTGATTAAAAATCTTGGTTACACTTTACAAAAATGTGTCCTTTAAGGGTGTTTTAAAGGGTTTTTTAAGTTTATATAATTATTTAATATGCAGTCTGTAAATCAAATTATAACCCACATTTAACACTGAGTTAGTGTACTTTAGAGCACTTTGTGTCACGATCGTCTGAGGAAGCGGACCAATACGCAGCGCGTTGAGTGAACATGATGACTTTATTTAATCAAAGCAACCACGAAAACAAATAAACGAATGACGATAGTGAAGTCCACAGTGACAAATGACTGTACATGGAACAAAAACCCACAAACACACAGTGAAACCACAACAGTTTAAATATGGCTCCCAATCAGAGATAACGAGCCGACAGCTGTCACTCGTTACCTCCGATTGGGAGTCACATGAATAATAACCACCACAACATAGAAATGAACACCTAGAAACCAACATAGAAATACACCCAAAAGAAAATGAACAACCCTGGCTCAATAATCAAAGTCCATGGAGCCAGAGTGTCACAGTACCCCCCTAAAGGTGCGAACTCCGGGCGCACCAGCATACAGTCTAGGGGAGGGTCTGGGTGGGCGTCTGTCCATGGTGGCGGCTCTGGCACTGGTCGTGGTCCCCACCCCACCATAGTCACTACCCGCTTACGTAGCCTCCTCCAAATGACCACCCCCCAACTAAACCCCACAGGATTAAGGGGCAGCACTGGACTAAGAGGCATCACCGGACTCAGGGGCAGCACCGGACTAAGGGGCAGCACCGGGCTAAGGGGCAGCACCGGGCTAAGGGGCAGCACCGGACTAAGGGGCAGCACCGGACTGAATGGCGGATCCTGGCTGGCTGGCTCTGGCGGATCCTGGCTGGACGGCTCTGGCGGATCCTTGCTGGACGGCTCTGGCGGATCCTGGCTGGACGGCTCTGGCGGATCCTGGCTGGACGGCTCATGGCTGGCTGACGGATCTGGCTGCTCATGGCTGGCTGACGGATCTGGCTGCTCATGGCTGGCTGACGGACCTGGCTGCTCGTGGCTGGCTGACGGATCTGGCTGCTCATGGCTGGCTGACGGATCTGGCTGATCCTGTCTGGCGGAAGGCTCTGGCTGATCCTGTCTGGCGGAAGGCTCTGGCTGATCCTGTCTGGCGGAAGGCTCTGGCTGATCCTGTCTGGCGGAAGGCTCTGGCTGATCCTGTCTGGCGGAAGGCTCTGGCTGATCCTGTCTGGCGGAAGGCTCTAGCGGCTCCTGTCTGGCGGAAGGCTCTAGCGGCTCCGGTCTGGCGGACGGCTCTGAAGGCTCATGGCAGACGGGCGGCTTTGCAGGTTCAGTACAGACGGGCGGCTTTAGCGCCGTTGGGCAGACGGGCAGTTCAAGCGCCCGTTGGGCAGACGGGCAGTTCAGGTGCCGTTGGGCAGACGGGCAGTCCAGGCGCCGTTGGGCAGACGGGCAGTTCAGGCGCCGTTGGGCAGACGGGCAGTTCAGGCGCCGTTGGGCAGACGGGCAGTTCAGGCGCCGTTGGGCAGACGGGCAGTTCAGGCGCCGTTGGGCAGACGGCAGACTCTGGCCGTCTGAGGCGCACCTTAGGCCTGGCGCGTAGTGCCGGAACTGGAGGTACCGGGCTGAGGACACGCATCTCAGGGCTAGTGCGGGGAGAAGGAACAGGCCGGACCGGGCTGGCGACGCGCACCGTAGACTTGGTGCGGGTGGCAGGAACAGGCCGGACCGGGCTGGCGACGCGCACCGTCAGTTTGGTGCGAGTGGCAGGAACAGGCCAGGTCGGGCTGGCGACGCGCACCGTAGACTTGGTGCGGGTGGCAGGAACAGGCCGGGTCGGGCTGGCGACGCGCACCGTAGACTTGGTGCGGGTGGCAGGAACAGGCCGGACCGGGCTGGCGACGCGCACCGTATCCCTGGTGCGAGTGGCCGGAACAGGCCGGGTCGGGCTGGCGACGCGCACCGTATCCCTGGTGCGAGTGGCCGGAACAGGCCGGGCCGGGCTGTCGACGCACACCGTATCCTTGGTGCGTGGAGCAGGAACAGGCCGGGCAGGGCTGTCGACGCACACCGTATCCTTGGTGCGTGGAGCAGGAACAGGCCGGGCAGGGCTGTCGACGCACACCGTATCCTCTGTGCGTGGAGCAGGAACAGGCCGGGCTGGGCTGGCGACGCACACCGTAGGTTCTGTGCGTGGAGCAGGAACAGGCCGGGCTGGGCTGGCGACGCACACCGTAGGTTCTGTGCGTGGAGCAGGAACAGGCCGGGCAGGGCTGTCGACGCACACCGTATCCTTGGTGCGTGGAGCAGGAACAGGCCGGGCTGGGCTGGCGACGCACACCGTAGGTTCTGTGCGTGGAGCAGGAACAGGCCGGGCTGGGCTGGCGACGCACACCGTAGGTTCTGTGCGTGGAGCAGGAACAGGCCGGGCTGGGCTGGCGACGCACACCGTAGGTTCTGTGCGTGGAGCAGGAACAGGCCGGGCAGGGCTGTCGACGCACACCGTATCCTTGGTGCGTGGAGCAGGAACAGGCCGGGCTGGGCTGGCGACGCACACCGTAGGTTCTGTGCGTGGAGCAGGAACAGGCCGGGCTGGGCTGGCGACGCACACCGTGGGCTTGGTGCGTGGAGCAGGAACAGGCCGGGCAGGGCTGTCGACGCACACCGTATCCTTGGTGCGTGGAGCAGGAACAGGCCGGGCTGGGCTGGCGACGCACACCGTAGGTTCTGTGCGTGGAGCAGGAACAGGCCGGGCTGGGCTGGCGACGCACACCGTGGGCTTGATGCGTGGAGTAGGAACAGGCCGGTCCGTACTGGGAACACACACCACTGGCTTTAACTGGGGATCAGGAACGGGCCGGACCGGACTGGTAACACACATCAGTCTCTCACGCCGTGCCGCAACAACTTCCCTTCCTCTACTCGCCAATGGCTCCCGTAATCCGATAGCCTTCTCTCCACGTCTCCCTGTGGCCGCCTCCTGCTGCCCAGCCGCCCAAAGCCATGTGCCCCCCAAAAAACTTTTTGGGGTTGCCTCTCGTCCTTCCAACGATGATGGCCCTGCTGACGCCGTTGCTCCTCTCTCGCCAGGGCCTTGATCTTCCCCCAAGGTCCCTTGCCCCCGAGCATGTCCTCCCAGGACCACGATTTGCCCACCTGGGCCATCGCCAGCCTCTCGATCTCCTTACCAGGCGCTTCCTCCCATGTCCAGCTGTCTTGCTCCTGGACACGCTGCTTGGTCCTTTTACGGTGGGTTTTTCTGTCACGATCGTCTGAGGAAGCGGACCAATACGCAGCGCGTTGAGTGAACATGATGACTTTATTTAATCAAAGCAACCACGAAAACAAATAAACGAATGACGATAGTGAAGTCCACAGTGACAAATGACTGTACATGGAACAAAAACCCACAAACACACAGTGAAACCACAACAGTTTAAATATGGCTCCCAATCAGAGATAACGAGCCGACAGCTGTCACTCGTTACCTCCGATTGGGAGTCACATGAATAATAACCACCACAACATAGAAATGAACACCTAGAAACCAACATAGAAATACACCCAAAAGAAAATGAACAACCCTGGCTCAATAATCAAAGTCCATGGAGCCAGAGTGTCACACTTTGTGACAAATGTAAAAAGGCCTATATAAATATCATTGATTTATTGACCGACTGACTGACTGACTGATTGATTGATTGGTTGATTGATATATTGGTGTGTGTCCTGCTCCTGCTTCAGAGTGAGCATAGCACAGAGCTGTTTGAGACCCTGGCAGAGTAGGTTGACCCCCGGCCGGTTGAGAAGAGCCTCCTCACCATCTCAGGTGAGGTAAGATGAACCACACACACACACAGACACACACCCACTGACCTCTGCTGAAATATCAGTACTGTTTATTTTTTACTGTAATATCTTTATTAGAGTTATCACCGTAATATTGTTGTGTGACACAGACATGACTGACTATGTGGGATAATGATGAGGTCAGTAAACCTGGGTACTCTGCCCCTCTCACAGGGCCACTCTCACTGGGCACCACTGTGTGCTTTTATGTAAAAAAATATATACAGTGCATTCGGAAAGTGTTCAGACCCCTTGACTTTTTGCAAAATGTTTTACGTTACAGCCTTATTCTAAAATGGATTTTTAAAATAATAATCTTCACCAATCTACACACAATACCCCATAATGACAAAGCAAAAACAGGTTTTTAGAAATTTAGAAAACGGAAATATCACATTCACATAAGTATTCAGACCCTTTGCTATGAGACTCGAAATTGAGCTCAAGTGCATCCTGTTTCCATTGATCATACTTGAGATGTTTCTACAACTTGATTGGAGTCCACCTGTGTGTTGGAAATCCCTGAGCGGTTTCCTTCCTCTCCGGCAATTGATTTAGGAAGGGTGCCTGTATCTTTGTAGTGACTGGGTGTATTGATACACCATCTAAAGTGTAAAATGAATAACAGCACCATGATCAAAGGGATATTCAATGTCTGCTTTTTTTTACCCATCTACCAATAGGTGCCCTTCTTTGCGAACCATAGGAAAACCTCCCTGGTCTTTGTGGTTGAATCTGTATTTGAAATTCACTGCTCGACTGAGGGACCTTACAGATAGCTGTATGTGTGGGGTACAGATGGGGTAGGCATTTAAAAATCATGTTAAACACTATTATTGCACACGGAGTGAGTGCATGCAACTTATTGTGACTTGTTAACCCTCCCGTTGTCCTAGGGTCAAAATGACCCGCCACTGTGTTGAACCAACTTTATTTAATTTTTTATATTTTTTGGATCATTTGTGAGAAGGAGGCAGTGATACTTTCTTTAAAGTCTCACTGCCTCCTTCTCACAAATGATCCCAAAAATATAAAAATTAAATAAAGTTGGTTCAACACAGTGGCGGGTCATTTTGACCCTAGGACAACGGGAGGGTTAAGCACATTTTTGCTCTTGAACTTATTTAGGCTTACCATGACAAAGGGTTGAATACTTATTGACTTAAGACATTTCAGCTTTTCATTTTTAATGAATTTGTAAACATTTCTAAAAAATATAATTCCACTTTGACATTATGGGGTATTGTGTGTAGATCAGTGACACCGAATCTCAATGTAATCCATTTTAAATTCAGGCTGTAACACAGCAACATTTGGAAAAAGTCAGGGATATGAATACATGAATTACTGTATGTATTGCGTTAGGATGGTTAAAATCAGGCAGGCTTGTAAAAAGGTACTAGGCCTTTACCCTAAAACATAACCTGATTATTATTTTTTTGTAATATTGAATTGTGTGCTACTTATTCCTTAAGAGTCTATTGACGCACTGTGCGTTAATCTAAGTAACATAATAAAAAAATCCCCATCAAAATCTGTCAGTTTAAGCTAGAGATACCAGTTATTTTGCATGGGCTGCATCTCAATCCACAGCCACTAGTAAAGGCCAAGTTCAATATTTATCAAATATTTTTTTTGATTTATTTTTGATACATACAGTGGGGGGAAAAAGTATTTAGTCAGCCACCAATTGTGCAAGTTCTCCCACTTAAAAATATGAGAGAGGCCTGTAATTTTCATCATAGGTACACGTCAACTATGACAGACAAAATGAGGAAAAAAAATCCAGAAAATCACATTGTAGGATTTTTTATGAATTTATTTGCAAATTATGGTGGAAAATAAGTATTTGGTCAATAACAAAAGTTTCTCAATACTTTGTTATATACCCTTTGTTGGCAATGACACAGGTCAAACGTTTTCTGTAAGTCTTCGCAAGGTTTTCACACACTGTTGCTGGTATTTTGGCCCATTCCTCCATGCAGATCTCCTCTAGAGCAGTGATGTTTTGGGGCTGTTGCTGGCCAACACGGACTTTCAACTCCCTCCAAAGATTTTCTATGGGGTTGAGATCTGGAGACTGGCTAGGCCACTCCAGGACCTTGAAATGCTTCTACGAAGCCACTCCTTCGTTGCCCGGGCGGTGTGTTTGGGATCATTGTCATACTGAAAGACCCAGCCACGTTTCATCTTCAATGCCCTTGCTGATGGAAGGAGGTTTTCACTCAAAATCTCACGATACATGGCCCCATTCATTCTTTCCTTTACACGGATCAGTCGTCCTGGTCCCTTTGCAGAAAAACAGACCCAAAGCATGATGTTTCCACCCCCCATGCTTCACAGTAGGTATGGTGTTCTTTGGATGCAACTCAGCATTCTTTGTCCTCCAAACACGACGAGTTGAGTTTTTACCAAAAAGTTCTATTTTGGTTTCATCTGACCATATGACATTCTCCCAATCCTCTTCTGGATCATCCAAATGCACTCTAGCAAACTTCAGACGGGCCTGGACATGTACTGGCTTAAGCAGGGGGACACGTCTCGCACTGCAGGATTTGAGTCCCTGGCGGCGTAGTGTGTTACTGATGGTAGGCTTTGTTAATTTGGTCCCAGCTCTCTGCAGGTCATTCACTAGGTCCCCCCGTGTGGTTCTGGGATTTTTGCTCACCGTTCTTGTGATCATTTTGACCCCACGGGGTGAGATCTTGCGTGGAGCCCCAGATCGAGGGAGATTATCAGTGGTCTTGTATGTCTTCCATTTCCTAATAATTGCTCCCACAGTTGATTTCTTCAAACCAAGCTGCTTACCTATTGCAGATTCAGTCTTCCCAGCCTGGTGCAGGTCTACAATTTTGTTTCTGGTGTCCTTTGACAGCTCTTTGGTCTTGGCCATAGTGGAGTTTGGAGTGTGACTGTTTGAGGTTGTGGACAGGTGTCTTTTATACTGATAACAAGTTCAAACAGGTGCCATTAATACAGGTAATGAGTGGAGGACAGAGGAGCCTCTTAAAGAAGAAGTTACAGGTCTGTGAGAGCCAGAAATCTTGCTTGTTTGTAGGTGACCAAATACTTATTTTCCACCATAATTTGCAAATAAATTCATAAAAAATCCTACAATGTGATTTTCTGGAATTTTTTTCCTCTCTTTGTCTGTCATAGTTGACGTGTACCTATGATGGAAATTACAGGCCTCTATCATCTTTTTAAGTGGGAGAACTTGCACAATTGGTGGCTGACTAACTACTTTTTTTCCCCACTGTAAAGGTGTCCTAAAATTTACAATCAAATAGCTAAATAATCCATGCTATGACCATTTTAAAACAATTCCATATGTTAGCTTAGTAGAACCCCCCCAACAGCTTAGACTTTTAGCAGTTAATGTTTAAAGAATTCACTGTACAAATATGTGGCATTTTGGCATAATGTCTCCGTAGGACGAAGATCATTAAAGAATATATTTAATACATAAATAAACGGATTAAATAGAATCAAATTAGTTGTTTGTCATACACTCAATATAGTAGATACATCTCTATGGAGTGGTTATGTCACGACTTCCTCCGAAGCTGCCTCCTCTCCTGGTTCGGGCAGGCTTCGGCGTTTGTCGTTACCGGCCTTCTAGCCAGTGCCGATCCTCATCTTATCATTCCATTTGTTTTGTCTTGTTTATTACACACACCTGGTTCATATCCCATCATCAGTACCTGTATAAGGTTATTTTCCCAGTGTGCCTTGTTGGTTCCAGTGCGCCTGTTTTGCGCACTGGACTGTTTTGATGCATTACTGCGTAACTCTGTATTCCGGAATAAATTATATTATTCTGTGATTTACCCTCCTGCGCCTGACTCCTTCAAATCACCCATCACAGGATCACCCGCCCGAGGGTAGAGAGGCGGGCGAGCGGCTGGTCCATCTGAGGCATGGGACGAGGACCGCGCAGGACTTCGCCCTGGAGTTCCGGACTCTAGCATCTGGGTCCAGGTGGAACGAGCAGGCCCTCATCGACCACTTCCGGTGCCATCTATGGGAGGACGTCCAAAGGGAGCTAGCCTGCCGGGACATCATGTTGTCCTTCACTCAACTAGTGGACATGGCCATCCAGGTGGACAACCTGCTGGCGGCCAGAGAACGTCCTGGAGGGGGCCTTCCCGTTCCAACCCCCCCCCCCCCAACTCAGATCACGAGCTGATGGAGCTGGGTGGAGCGGAGATCCGGGAGAGCGTAGGACGACAGCGCCAGTGTCACTCTGGTGGCACGAGAGGACATTTCACTGCACGATGTCGTCAGCGTTCTTTTGGGTCTGGAGGTGGCAGGCAGGGCACTCTTGCGTCACCCCAGGTATCGAACACCCACACTCGTTCAGAGCCCTCTGCTGCGCACTGTACCCTACGCATCCACTTTCCTGATTACATTGTAGTTCCCCAGTGTAAGGCGCTGGTCGATTCAGGCGCAGCTGGGAACTTTATGGATAGGTCATTTTCACATAGTCTAGGCATTACATTGGTTCCCCTATCCATTCTACTCCCCATCAGAGCACTTGACACTCGACCATTAGGGTCCGGGTTCGTTAGGGAGGTTACAGCACCAGTCACTATGGTTACACACAAGACTCATCGAGAGCAAGTAACTTTTTTTATTTTTGAGTCTCCTGATTTCCCTGTTGTGTTAGGTCTTCCCGTGTAGCTCAGTTGGTAGAGCATGGCGCTCCAGGGTTGTGGGTTCGCTTCCCACGGGGGGCCAGTATGAAAATGTATGCACTCACTAACTGTAAGTTGCTCTGGATAAGAGCGTCTGCTAAAATATAGATGTTAGGACTCCACAACCCCACCTTTTCATGGCCGCAGAGGGTTCTCACGGGGTGGTCGCGAGAGTGTCAGGGTAGGTGTCTAGGTGTTGGTGCAACCACGGTGGAAAGTCCATACAGTACCTCCACCGTGCACATTCCCCCCGAATACCTCGATTTGGCGCACGCGTTTTCCAAATCGCAGGCGACCAAATGACCACCTCATCGGGCGGCGGATTGCACGATAAACCTCTGGGTAGACGTTGTGCCTCCCAGAAGTCATGTGTATCCCCTGTCACAGGCTGAAACGGAGGCTATGGAGACATTCGTCTCCGAGTCCCTGCGCCAGGGGTTTATACGTCCCTTCACTTCGCACGCCTCCTTGAGTTTATTTTTTGTAAAGAAGAAAGACGGAGGTCTACGCCCTTGCATTGATTACTGATCACTGAACAAGGGGACGATACAATTTATTTATCCTCTACCCCTCATTCCATCTGTGATCGAGTCAATGCATGGGGCGCGCTTCTTCACAAAATTAGATCTCCGGAGTGCGTACAACCTGGTGCGTGTCCGAGAGGGGGACGAGTGGAAGACAGCATTCAGCACAACCACGGGGCATTACCAATACCTGGTGATGCCTTACGATTTGATGAATGCTCCATCCGTCATCCAGTCCTTTGTGAACGAGGTGTTTCGGGACATGCTTTGTCGCGGTGTAGTGGTCTACATCGATTACATCCTGCTGTATTCTGCTACGCACGCCGAGCATGTGTCCCTGGTTCGCAAAGTGCTGGCCCGACTGTCATGACCTTTCTGCCAAGGCAGAAAAGTGTCTGTTTTTCCAACAGTCGGTCTCCTTCCTCGGATACCGCATTACCACCTCAGGTATGGAGATGGAGGGAGAACGCATTTCAGCCGTGCATCATTTGCAGACTCCAACCACGGTAAAGGAGGTGCAGTGCTTTATTGGCTTTGTCAACTACTATCGGAGGTTTATCCGGGGCTTTGGCAAGGTCGCAGCTCCCATCACATCTCTGTTGAATGGTGGGCCGTCCCGGCTACGCTAGTCTGCTGAGGCTGACTGGGCCTTCAGTAACCTGAGGGGTCTGTTCACCTCAGCCCCGGTGCTGGCCCACCCCAATCCATCACTACCGTTCGTAGTGGAGGTGGATGCGTCCGAGGTAGGGATAGGCGCTGTCCTATCTCAACGCTCGGGCACGGCACTCAAGTTCCGCCCCTGTGGCTTCATCACCAAGAAGCTCAGCCCAGCGGAGCAGAACTACGACGTTGGTGACCGGGAGCTGTTGGCTGTTGTCCGAGCCCTGACCGTGTGGAGGCACTGGCTCGAAACACCCTTTTCTCGTCTGGGCGGACCACCGTAACCTGGAGTACATCCGGGCATCGAGGAGTCTGAACCCTCGCCAGGCCAGGTGGGCCCTATTCTTCACCTGATTAGATTTTACACTATCATACATCCACGGTACGAAAAAACATGAAGGCAGACGCACTGTCACGGCTGTATGACACAGAGGAGAGGCCCAGTGACAACATCCCCATACTCCCGGCCTCCTGCATTGTGTGCGCCGGTAGTGTGGGCGATGGACGCGGACATAGAGCGGGCGGTACGCACAGAGCCATCTCCACCTCAGTGCCCAGCTGGGCTGCAGTACATGCCGTCTCTTGTCCATGACCGTCTGATCTACTGGGCACACACGTCCCCCTCCTCTGGTCACCCAGGTATCAGCTGTATGGTGTGCTGCCTGACCAAAAAGTACTGGTGGCCTACCTTGGCTAAGGACGTGAGGGTGTATGTCTCCTCTTGCTCGGTGTGCGCCCAGAGTAAGGCATCTAGGCACCTCCGAGCGGATAAGTTACAGCCCTTACCAGTTCCACAATGGCCATGGTCCCACCTGTGTATTGACTTTCTCACTGACCTTCCCCTCTCTCAGGGTAATACCACCATCCTGGTCGTTGTGGACCGCTTTTCAAAAGCCTGCCGCCTCCTTCCTCAGCCCGGTATCCCCACGGCCCTGCAGACTGCGGAGGCCCTGTTTACTCACGTCTTCTGGCACTACGGGGTGTGAGAGGACATAGTGTCTGACCGGGGTCCCCAGTTTACATCCAGGGTCTGGAAGGCATTCATGGAACGTCTCGGGGTCTCGGTCAGCCTGACCTCTGGGTTTCACCCTGAGAGTAATGGGCAGGTGGAATGGGTGAATCAGGATGTGGGTAGGTTCCTGCGGTCCTACTGCCAAGACCGGCCGGGGGAGTGGTCAGTGTTCTTGCCATGGGCAGAATATGCCCAGAACTCTCTACGCCACTCCTCCACTAACCTATCGCCATTCCAATGTGTTTCAGGTTATCAGCCGGTTCTGGCACCATGGCATCAGAGCCAGACCGAAGCTCCTGTGGTGGATGACTGGTTTTGGCGCGCGGAGGAGACGTAGAACGCTGCTCACGTCCACCTCCAGCGCGCCATGCGTCGCCAGAAGGCCAACGCTGACCTCCACCGCAGTGAGGCCCCGGTCTTGGTACCGGGTGATCGGGTCTGGCTCTCCACCCGGAATCTGCCCCTCCGCCTGCCCTGCCAGAAGCTGAGCCCGCGGTTGTGGGGCCGTTCAAAGTCCTGAGGAGGATAAACGAGGTTACATATAGGTTATTACTCCCTCCAGATTACCTTATTAACCCCTCGTTCCATGTGTCTCTCCTCAGGCCGGTGGTGGATGGTCCGCTCCAGGAGTCTGAGGTGCGGGAGTCTGAGGGGGCCCCGGCATACTCCGTCCGTTCCATCCAGGATTTCGAGGCGTTGACTGGGGGACCTTCAGTACCTCGTGGAGTAGGAGGGGTATGGTCCGGAGGAGCGGTGTTGGGTTCCGGTGAGGGATATCCTGGATCCCTTCCTATTGCGGGATTTCCACCGTCGCCATCTGGCTCGCCCTGCTCCGTGTCCTCCTGGCCGTCCCCGAGGCTGGTGTCGGCGCGCTGCTGGAGCTGCGCGTCAGGGGGGGGGTACTGTCACGACTTCCTCCGAAGCTGCCTCCTCTCCTTGTTCAGGCAGGCTTCGGCGTTCGTCGTCACCGGCCTTCTAGCCACTGCCGCTCCTCATCTCATCTTTCCATTTGTTTTGTCTTGTTTGTTACACATACCTGGTTCATATCCCCTCATCAGTACCTGTATAAGTGTTCCCTCTGCCCCCTTGTCTTGTGTGTGATTGTTTATTGTGGAGGATAGAGAAGCTCGGTGGAGCTCCATGTATTTTGTATCACCGGTATATTTCCCCGTGTGCCTTGTAATTTCCAATGTGCCTGTTTTGCGCGCTGGAGTGTTTTGACACATTACTGCATAACTCTGTGTTTCGCAATTTAGTCTGCCAATAAGAATGCGGTGGTTGACAGAGTCGAAAGCCTTGGCCATGTCGATGAAGACGGCTGCACAGTACTGTCTATTATCGATCGTGGTTATAATATCGTTTAGGACCTTGAGCGTGGCTGAGGTGCACCCATGACCAGCTTGGAAACCGGATTGCATAGCGGAGAAGGTACGGTGTGATTTGAAATGGTCGGTGATCTGTTTGTTAACTTGGCTTTCAAAAACTTTCGAAAGGCAGGGCAGGATGGATATAGGTCTGTAACAGTTTGGATCTAGAGTGTCACACCCTTTGAAGAGGGGGATGACCGTGGCAGCTTTCCAATCTCTGGGGATCTCAGACGTTATGAAAGAGAGGTTGAACAGGCTAGTAATAGGGGTTGCGACAATTTTGGCGGCTATTTTTAGAAAGAAAGGGTCCAGATTGTCTAGCCCAGATGACTTGTAGGGGTCCAGATTATGCGGGGGGGGCATGGGCAAGTTGCAGCGGAGGGTGCAGAGCTGGTGGCCGGGGTAGTGGTAGCCAGGTGGAAAGCATGGCCAGCCATAGCAAAATGCTTGTTGAAATTCTCGATTATTGTAGATTTATCGTGGTGATAGTGTTTCCTAGCCTCAGTGCAGTGGGCAGCTGGGAAGAGGTGCTCTTATTCTCCATGGACTTTACAGGTCCCAAAACTTTTTGGAGTTAGTGCTACAGGATGCAAATTTCTGTTTGAAAAAGCTATCCGTTGCTTTCCTAACTGGTTCCTAACTTCCCTGAAAAGTTGCATATCGCAGGGGCTATTCAATGCTAATGCAGTACGCCACAGGATGTTTTTGTGCTGGTCAAGGGCAGTCAAGTCTAAGGAGAACCAGGGGCTATATCTGTTCTTAGTTCTGTATTTTTTGAATGGGGCATGTTTATTTAAGATTGAGAGGAAATTACTTTTAAAGAACAACCAGGCATCCTCTACTGACGGAATGAGATCAATATCCATCCAGGATACCTGAGCCAGGTCAATTAGGAAGGCCTGCTCGCTAAAGTGTTTTAGGGAGCGTTTGACGGTGATGAGGGGTGGTCGTTTGACCGCGGACCCATTACGGATGCAGGCAATAAGGCAGTGATCGCTGAGATCCTGGTTGAAGACAGCGGAGGTGTATTTAGAGGGTAAGTTAGTCAGGATGATATCTATGAGGGTGCCCATGTTTACGGATTTAGGGTTGTACCTGATAGGTTCCTTGATAATTTGTGTGAGATTGAGGGCATCTAGTTTGGATTGTAGGATGGCCGGGGCGTTAAGCATATCCCAGTTTAGGTCACCAAGCAGTACAAACTCTGAGGATAGATGGTGGGCAATCAATTCACATATGGTGTCCAGGGCACAGCTGGGGGCTGAGGGGGGTCTGTAGCAAGCGGCAATAGTGAGAGACTTATTTCTGGAAAGGTGGATTTTTAGAAGTAGGAGCTCAAACTGTTTGGGCACAGACCTGGATAGTATGATAGAGCTCTGCAGGCTATCTCTACAGTAGATTGCAACTCCACCCCCTTTGGCAGTTCTATCTAGACTGTAACGATCCCGGCAGTCTGAGTCGGGTCCTGTCTGTGTACTAGTTTTTCCGCTCGTGATCTCCAGTTTCCCGAGGGTTCTGGAACGCTCCCTGCCTGGTTGCCGGGCAACGTTGCTAGGCGGGGAGCTCTCTTGATTTCCGCACCTGCATCCCATCAGCAATCTGCACACCTGGTCCTGATCATCACCCTTCTTAGGCTCTGGCCTAACATCCATTCCCTGCCGGATCGTTAGCCATGAACAGTATGTTTATCAGCGGATCAGTCTTAGAGCTTAGAGCATTAGTTTTGTTGTTTTGCACCTTGGTTGCTTGTTGTATGCTTACCTCCGTTTTGTTCTCCCTGCAGTCACTCGTCCGGAACCTTCACCCAACCTCTGCCTGATGGTCGGCGGCTGCCGAGCCATCATTGGACCAACTACTGCACCCTCAACAACTCATCCACGCCGCCCGCTCTGTTCCCTGGATTATTCAGCAGCACTCGTGGATCAGTTAAATAAACACTCACCTTTGACACCACTTACCTTGTCCTGGTCTGCTTCTGGGTTCTGGCTTAGTAAACCGTGACAGAACGATCCGGCCAGTAATGAACCCAGCGGACCTGGACTCTGTTCGCCATGCCATTACCCATCAGGAGAAGATGTTGGGCCATCATAGCACGGTACTACAGGAGATCGCGTTGTCAGTTCGGAACCTTTCTACCGGTCTGACGGAGGTCCAGAACCAGCACAAGTTTCCGGTGGAGGATCCACTACCGGTTTCACCCATCTCGCCTGCCGCTTCTGGAGCTGTGTCCTTCCGTGAGCCCAAGGTTCCGACGCCGGATAAATATGAGGGGGAGCTGGGAAGATGCCGTTCCTTCCTTATGCAGTGTGGATTAGTGTTCGATCTACAGCCCTACTCTTATGCCACAGACAAAGCTAGGATAGCCTTTGTGATTGAGTTGCTGCGTGGTCGAGCGCTGGAGTGGGCTTCAGCCGTTTGGGAACGACAGGATCCCTGCATGGCTTCATACCAGGGGTTCACGGCCGAGATGAGGAAGCTCTTCGACCATTCCGTCCGAGGGAGGGACGCAGCTAGGCGCCTGTTTTCGCTTCGCCAAGGAACTCGCAGCGTGGCCGACTTCGTGATCGAGTTCAAGACGTTGGCTGTGGAGAGTGGGTGGAATGAGGAGTCTCTGCAAGCGGCCTTTTACCAGGGTCTGTCGGAGCAGCTCAAGGATGAGTTGATCTCCTATCCGGAGCCTAGTGACCTGGACAGCTTGGTAGCCTTGTCTATTCGGGTGGATAATCGAGTCCGAGAGCGAAGGAGGGAGAAGCAATGGGTCCCGTCCAACCGATCAGCTTCTCAGGTTCCAGTCGGGTCGGGGATTGGACCAGAATACGTCGATCATCGTCCACCACACAGGATTAGTGGAGAGGTCCTGTCTCCCGATTCTGAACCCATGCAAGTGGGGCGGCACGGGTTAACCAAGGAGGAGCGCCAACACAGACGTAGGACTAACTGTTGCCTCTACTGTGGTGGTTCGGGACATTACCTCGCCACTGGTTCCCGGCGGTCGTCAAACTGCGCGGCTCGCTAAAGTTGGGAGGACTTTTAGCGAGCCAGTTTCGACCTCTCAATACCTCTGTCAGACCCGTTTCCCGGCTACCCTTATGAACAGGAATCAGAGCTTAGCGATTAACGCTTTTATCGATTCAGGTGCCGATGGAAGCTTTCTTGATGCCGAGTTGGTGGAACAGCTGGGGCTTTCCAAGGAGCAATTGCCGGAAGCCATTGAAGCTACCACTCTGGGACGGCAGTAGTCTGGCACGTATCACGATGAGGACTGAACCGGTTAAGATGCTGTTGTCGGGGAATCATTCTGAGATGATTTCATTCTTCATTCTGCCGTCTTCACATGTTCCTCTGGTCCTTGGATACCCCTGGCTGAAGGAACACAATCCCACGTTCGATTGGGTGACGGGCAAGGTAACGAGTTGGAGCCTTGATTGTCATGCTAACTGTCTCAAGACTGCCTGTCCCCATTCGGTTCCCAGTCAGGTGATGGAGGCTAAACCCCCAGATTTGTCCCTGGTTCCCGAGACATATCACGATTTGGGGGAAGTGTTCAGTAAGCAGAAGGCTCTGTCACTCCCTCCCCACCGACCATATGATTGTGCCATCAACCTGTTCCCTGGAGCTGTCTACCCCAAGGGAAGGTTATACAGTATCTCCCGACCTGAACGTGAGGCTTTGGAGACCTACATCAAGGAGTCCCTAGCTGCTGGTCTCGTTCGCCCCTCGTCATCACCCCTGGGGGCAGGATTCTTCTTTGTGGGTAAGAAGGATGGCTCTCTTCGACCGTGTATTGATTATCGGGGGTTGAATGACATCACGGTCAAGAACAAGTATCCCCTGCCCTTGATGAGTTCTGCCTTCGACTCCTTACAGGGTGCTACGGTGTTCACCAAGCTAGACCTACGCAATGCGTATCACATGGTCCGGATCAGAGAGGGGGACGAGTGGTTGACGGGTTTCAATACACCGATGGGTCACTTCGAGTATCAGGTGATGCCGTTTGGACTGACCAATGCTCCAGCGGTATTCCAGAGTATGGTGAACGACGTCCTGAGAGATATGATCGGTCTCTTTGTGTTTGTTTACCTGGATGACATTCTGATCTTCTCGAAGGAACCTTCCGACCACGTCCAGCATGTCCGGCAGGTTCTGCAGCGATTGTTGGAGAATCGCCTGTTCGTGAAGGCCGAGAAGTGCGAGTTTCACGCCCACACGACATCCTTTCTCGGGTACATCATCTCCAGGGGAGAGATTAGGATGGACCAGGAGAAGGTTAGAGCGGTTCTGGAATGGGCCCAGCCCGTACGAGATTGCAGCTCCAGAGATTTTTGGGGTTTGCGAATTTCTACCGCAGATTCATCCGGGATTACAGCCGTGTGGCCGCTCCGTTAACTGCCTTGACTTCCAGTATCAGGACCTTCAAGTGGAATCCGGAGGCGGATCGAGCGTTTCTGGATTTGAAGAGGCGATTCACCAACGCACCGATTCTCTCTCAACCGGACACGGCCCGTCAGTTCGTCGTTGAAGTGGACGCGTCTGATGTGGGAGTTGGCGCCATCCTGTCGCAGCGATGCTCCACGGACAGTAAACTCCATCCCTGCGCCTACTACTCTCGTCGCCTTTCGCCTGCGGAGAGGAATTACGATGTGGGTAACCGGGAGCTTCTCGCGGTGAAACTTGCCTTGGAGGAGTGGCGCCACTGGTTGGAGGGGGCGGAGCAACCGTTTATTGTGTGGACTGACCACAAGAATCTTGCTTACGTGCAATCGGCTAGACGTCTCAACTCCCGTCAGGCCAGGTGGGCGTTGTTTTTCGGACGATTCAATTTTTCCCTGACGTTCCGACCTGGATCTAAGAACGGCAAGGCGGACGCCTTGTCCCGGATGTTCTCCAAGACGGAAGAGAGTGGGTCCAAGACCGAGACAATTCTCCCCGGAACTGCGTCGTGGGAGCAGTTATGTGGAAGATTGAGGAGGAGGTGATGGCGGCCCTTCGGACGCAGCCCGGTCCCGGTAACGGTCCACCCGGGTCGGTTGTTTGTGCCTGAGTCGGTTCGTCCTGCTGTCCTCAAATGGTCCCACGCCAGCAAGATGGCTTGTCACCCTGGCGTGGCTCGGACGATGGCGTTTCTTCGCAGACGTTTTTGGTGGCCTGCCATGGCCGAGGATACTCGGGGTTTTGTTGCTGCCTGTCCAGTGTGTGCGCAGAATAAGAGTACCAATCGGCCCAGCTCTGGACTACTTCACCCCCTTCCTATTCCCCGCGACCATGGTCGCATCTGGCCCTGGACTTTGTCACTGGGTTGCCCGCTTCTGAGGGGAACACGGTCGTTCTGACTATCGTGGACAGATTCAGCAAGTTCGCCCACTTTGTGCCAATTGCCAAGCTTCCCTCTGCCTCGGAGACGTCCGAGATCCTGGTTAGGGAGGTTTTCAGGGTCCACGGTTTGCCCAGTGATATCGTTTCCGACCGTGGCCCTCAGTTTACCTCTGCTGTCTGGAAGTCCTTCTGTTTGGCCATTGGAGCTACAGTCAGTCTCACATCTGGTTTTCACCCCCAATCTAATGGTCAGGCGGAGAGAGCCAACCAGAAGATGGAATCCACGCTACGCTGCCTGGTCTCTTCCAACCCCACCTCCTGGGTCTCTCAGTTGCCTTGGGTTGAGTATGCCCACAATACTCTCCCCTACATCTGCCACTGGGATGTCTCCCTTCCAGTGCCTGTATGGCTACCAACCTCCCTTGTTCCCTTCTCAGGAGAAGGAGCTCTCAGTGCCTTCTGTTCAGGCTCATATTCGGTCGTTGCCACCGGACCTGGCATCGGGCCAGAAAGGCACTCCTTAGAGTTTCGGACCGGTATCAGCTCCAGGCGAATCGTCGCGGATCCCCGCTCCCACCTATACCATCGGAGATAGGGTCTGGTTGGCCACACGGGATCTTCCTTTACGGACTGAGTCTAGGAAGTTGTTACCGAAGTTCATTGGTCCGTTTGTGGTGGAGAAGGTGATCAATCCGGTGGCAGTTCGACTCAAACTACCGAGGACGCTCAGAGTCCACCCCACCTTTCATGTCTCCTGCCTCAAGCCTGTTTTCCTCAGTCCTCTGTTGCCTCCTCCGCCTCCTCCTCCTCCTCCTCGGATGATCGGAGGTGGTCCTGCCTACACGGTGCGACGCATCATGGATTCCAGACGGCGGGGCCGGGGTTTCCAGTATCTCGTGGACTGGGAGGGGTATGGTCCTGAAGAGAGGAGTTGGATTCCGCGGCGACAGATCCTAGATGCTGACCTCATTCGTGACTTCTACCGCCTCCATCCTGGCGCTCCGGGAGTCCGCCCGGTGGCGTCTGGCCGGAGGGGGGGTACTGTAACGATCCCGGCAGTCTGAGTCGGGTCCTGTCTGTGTACTAGTTTTTCCGCTCGTGATCTCCAGTTTCCCGAGGGTTCTGGAACGCTCCCTGCCTGGTTGCCGGGCAACGTTGCTAGGCGGGAGCTCTCTTGATTTCCGCACCTGCATCCCATCAGCAATCTGCACACCTGGTCCTGATCATCACCCTTCTTAGGCTCTGGCCTAACATCCATTCCCTGCCGGATCGTTAGCCATGAACAGTATGTTTATCAGCGGATCAGTCTTAGAGCTTAGAGCATTAGTTTTGTTGTTTTGCACCTTGGTTGCTTGTTGTATGCTTACCTCCGTTTTGTTCTCCCTGCAGTCACTCGTCCGGAACCTTCACCCAACCTCTGCCTGATGGTCGGCGGCTGCCGAGCCATCATTGGACCAACTACTGCACCCTCAACAACTCATCCACGCCGCCCGCTCTGTTCCCTGGATTATTCAGCAGCACTCGTGGATCAGTTAAATAAACACTCACCTTTGACACCACTTACCTTGTCCTGGTCTGCTTCTGGGTTCTGGCTTAGTAAACCGTGACATAGACTGAACATTTTGTAGTTGGGGATGGACATTTCTGAATTTTTGGTGGCCTTCCTAAGCCAGGATTCAGACACTGCTAGAACATCAGGGTTGGCGGAGTGTGCTAATGCAGTGAATAACTCAAACTTAGGAAGGAGGCTTCTGATATTAACGTGCAGAAAACCATGGCTTTTACGGTTACAGAAGTCAACAAATGATAGCTCCTGGGGAGTAGGAGTGATACTGGGGGCTGCAGGGCCTGGGTTAGCCGCTACATCACCAGAGGAACACAGGAGGACTAGAATAAGGATATGGCTAAAGGCTTTAAGAACGGGTCTTCTAGTGCGTTGGGTACAGAGAATAAAGGGGGCAGATTTCCGGGTGTTGTAGAATAGATTCAGGGCATTATGTACAGACAAGGATATGGAAGGATATGAGTACAGTGGAGGTAAACCTAAGCGTTGGGTAACAATGAAAGAGATAGCATCACTGGAGGCACCGATTGAGCCGGTCTCGGCGTGTATGGGGGGTGGAACAAAGGAGCTATTTGAGGCAGTTTGAGAGGGACTTGGGGTTCTACAGTGAAATTGTATAATAAGAACTAACTGGAACATCAATAGGCAAGGCATATTGACATAGGAGAGAGGCATAAAGCAATCACAGGTGTTATTATAGAGAGCTAAGACAACAACTGGTAATGGTGATGAAAGTTTGGGCTGAGGCTAAACAGATAAACAGGACAGGGTACCGTGTAAAGGAACAGCCCAGCAGGCATGAGCTGTGCAGCTGACTGATCATAAGGTCCAGTGAACAGCAATATGTGAGTCCGAGAGCAGTTTGAATTGGTGCTACAGCACAGCGAGCAGGAAGCACGGCTGTTGTTTGCGTGTGCTAGCGGGCCGGGGCTAGCAGATGGATCTTCGTGGTCGTCGCAACGGGAAGCCTGTTGAAACCACAGACGATTACGTCGGCAGACCAGTCGTGATGGATCGGCGGGGCTCCATGTCGACTCTAGGAGGTCCCGTCCGGTTGACAGCGCGGTAGATAGCCGGGAGATGTGCCTAACTCGAGGCTAGCTCAAGGCTGATTAGCCAACAACAACATCCATTTGGTTGCAGCTAGCTAGTTGCGATGATCCGGTGTTAAAGGTCCAGTGATTCAGTGATTCCGGCAGAAAATCTGGGTTGATAATGCGCTGTGCAGACAGTGCAGACTGGCCGATAATAGTCCAGGCTAGAGCTGGCTGGTAGGTAGTACAGGCCACGGACAATGTTGAGAAACCGCTAACGGTGGCTAATAGCAAGTAGCTAGTTAGCTGGCTACTCCCGTCCGGTAGACAGAGAGGTAGATAGCCGGGATATGGGCCTGGCTCGAGGCTAGCTCAAGGTTAACTGGTGCTTGCTTCGGGGGCAGTGGTGATTAGCCTACAGCAACATCCATTCGGTTGCGGCTAGCTAGTTGCGATCCGGTGTTAAGGTCCAGTGATTCAGTTATTCCGGCAGAAAATCCGATGTTCTGGGTGAAAACCGCTAACGGTGGCTAATAGCAAGTAGCTAGTTAGCTGGCTAGCTAGTTTCAACTGGAGATTATAGATAAAGGTGTGTAAATAATAGAATCCGTTCCACATTGAGTGAGGCGGGTTGCAGGAAAGTATATTTAGTAGAAGGATGAAAAGTGTGATAGGGAAATATATACGTAAAATACAAAAAAAATACAAAAAACAGGCTATTTGCATGGACACACAAAAGAGAACACGACCGCACTGCTACGCCATCTTGGATCGAATCAGTAATCAGTGTGTCTTTGACCCTATAAAACGGAAGTTTGAACAGGCATCAGAGTATGTGAGCGGAGTGGAGCTGGAGCAGACCGATCCCAATTTGACTGGAGCGCGGAGCAAGATTCCCAAAGGAGATTCCCAAAGGCTGGAGCGTCAGCCTTCTCGCCTGCTCCAATTTTGCTCCAGTAGCGCTCCAAGTAGCGCTCACTTCACGAGCTCAGAGCATGCCCGGCCCAGCATGCGTTTGTATTCTACCTGTGTGCTGCTATAGCCCCTTTCTTTAGCTACTGTCATGGAGTTCGCTAAATATGTTCAAAAAAGAAACACACAGGTGCAAAATCAAGGTGACTTACAAAGATGAGGACCAAGCGCAAGAGAGGGAGTGCGGTGATGTAGTGTCCACAACTAAAGAATCATGGAATCTGAAAATACAAGTATTCTGAAGCATGATGTTGTACTTACTACGTGCACATGCTAAAATAAAGGAATAAGGTGGGTAGATAACTAAGTGTGTCATTGTAGCAAAGTATTTATAAACAAAAAATCTGATCTCTTAAACGTTTCGTTCATTTTTGTTCTATTATCTATGCAATAAGCCATAATTGATTTTGGCCCAATAGGCCTGGCATATTCCCACATTCAAGAAGCTTTCCATTTTGATTGGGTTATTTTGCCTAAAAACCTTCAGGCCTAGCTATAGAAAAATAAAAATAAACAACTATGCATCTCTGCCCAGCCTGTCAAGAATGTCCAAAAGGATGTTTAGCATCCCCAGTGGCTCTGAAAGTGTGGAGAGGATATTCTCTGCTGCTGGCCTGCTCTCCAGGCACCATAGCATGAGCCTGAAGCCACAGATTTCAGGCTCATAAAATTCAAAGGCACTAATGTCATTTTTCGTTTAATTTGCATTAAGTTCTAAGTAAGTCACAGCCTATATATGCGAAATGTATAGACTATAATGATTTAATACAACAAAATGTTGTTTAAGTGCTGAGCACTTTATGTCCCTACCAGCCTATTGTGTCGCACTCACAAATGTTTCACAATGTATTTCTTTGTAGAATAGCCTTAAAATAATATAAATAATATAGCCTAAATAATTAACTTTCTTATGCTCCCTGTCTGGCTCCTGACCTATTTAGAGTGTGTATATGCTGTTTAATATGACATGTAGCCTATTTGAAATGATGTGTGCTTCTTACATTCAACTTTTCAGGTTTCTTCAAATACTGGTTTGTTTTCAATACTTAAAAACCAAACGGTATGTCCAGGCAGTCACAAAAATAGATGGGTATTTTTTAAATTGTGATTTTAATGAATGGAGCCAATTTGAAGCAGCTGGTTTTTTTTGGTGAGCGCAGAGCGGTTTTTAGCAGAGCAGTTGGAAAGAAGGTGGCTCAACTCCGCTCACATACTCTGACAGGCATGTGTGAAGACAACCTACCTGTACCACGTGTTTGGTGCCTGAATGTAGTTGTCCAAGGTAGGCCTTGATTTAACCTGCTATTTGTAATTATACTAAAATAATCATGCTCAATGTATTCCATCATGCGGGCTAAGAAAACAACTAAGGTCCATGGTATGAGGAGAACCGGTTCCTTTATTGTAAGTTGGAATGTAATGTTTGTAACTTATGTTATTGATGATTGTGAACAGTGTTTCAGTGAAGTCAGCCGCTGTTCTTTTGACTTCTAGTTTTGTTAAATAGAATAAAGCACTCCCTGACGAAGGCCATGCAGCCGAAACGCGTCGGATGTTTCTATTGAACATGCCATACTAATAAAGGCATTTTAATTAATTATATGAAGAGTGCCTTGGTCCTCCTTTCTTTTTGATGACCAATTCACCCCTTTGACCAAAGAGCACCTTCTGTCTACCAACATTTACTATTGTGTACCTTAGTAGCGCTTCCCTTCCTCCTCTTTCTACTAGAATAAAGTAGTATTTAAACTTAAGAACCACTTCACAGTAGCATTTGTATAGCTTGTAGCCTCCTGTTATTTGTCATAGACCAACTTAGGCCTAGTGCATTTGAGGGTTTTGACCACTTTGTGTGATATTGAAGGTGTGACCCTTTGCATTGGACCTGTTTCGTGTGTGTGTTTCCTAAGAGATTCTGGAGAAATTACAGGATGTGGAGAAACGAGAACACATTCCATAACCTGTGTGCATGAGAGAGGCAGCTGGTTGGTTGAATGTTAGTGCGCCTCTCTGGAGCGGTGATTCAATGGACACTGTATCACATAATACGTTAAAGGCTCATTAAAATAATAAAAACAAGCACTTTATTGTGATGTACAGTGAGGGAAAAAAGTATTTGATCCCCTGCTGATTTTGTACGTTTGCCCACTGACAAAGAAATGATCCGTCTATAATTTTAATGGTAGGCTTATTTGAACAGTGAGAGACAGAATAACAACAACAAAATCCAGAAAAACACATGTCAAAAATGTTATAAATTGATTTGCATTTTAATGAGGGAAATAAGTATTTTCAAAATACAAAAAAAATAATAAATAAAGGATCACCTCCCCTGCAGGCCTGAATGAGGATGACTTTGGGTTTGTTAATCAGTGCTTTGCAGTTATCTGTGTTCAGGTGTGTGAAGATGTTGTTGATGGGGAAGACGTCAGGTTTAGTGTCCCCTTCCTTGTAGTGGACACCCATGATGACTCCCAGAATCCTGTGAGACATCATCACCACGAAGACGCTGTCCGACAAGAAGTGCTCCTCACGTTTAGAGAACGCTTTCACAGCCTCGTCCAACTACTGCAAGAGCACACTGAGTCAGTCACAGAGGAGACAATGGAAACATGTTGACATTCTTCTAGAAGCAGGAGATATGTTTCCTCCCCCTGTGTACCTTTTCGTGTTTCACCACATCATAACCCAGATCCCTGAGAAGCCTCTCTATGTTCTCCTCGTCCTTCTCTGCCCCTTCTCTCAGCAATGTCTTATCATCAAACTCCACTTTGTTTATGGGGAAATTGGTCCCAATTTACAAGTCGTGCTAAAACCACTGTGTAATAACAGTGTAGGTACACATTGTTACAGTTATTGCAGTTTGTGAAATTACAAGTTGAAACTTTGATGGTTTGTTTACATTGTAGGACTATACTTTCATGCCTAGACGATTTTCTATTTAGTTTTTTTAAAGACTTTAAAGTAACTCAAATGACTGTGTTTCCTAAACTGTGACACTGGTAACCCCAGGGGTTCATAAGCAAGCTCATTGGTCTAATAGGAGAACTATAAACTCAGAAGCTAATTCTAAAACCGCACTCAGAAAACCGATACATGTACACTGATCTATCCTTTGACAGCCAAGTAGAGCTCGAACCTCACAACCCTTCCTCTGAAGAATGCCCTCCTTAAAGTCCCTGGTGCTGGGAATGAGGACAGAGGACACCTGGCGCTCCACCTGCTGTGATAACTGGGGTGATGATGGTGCTGCAGGGAAAATACAGCATGTTACATTTAATTTACAGTATCTGCAAAGTTTTTATTAACTCTTATCAAGTCTAGAAGATTGGGACTGTGACAGACATCACTGACTGGTGTATCAGTTTCACTCACTCATCTTGGCAGGCTGCCTGTAGACCAGACCCAATTTGTCATAAAGTCCAGGATCTCTCCTGAACTCGGGCAATCATCTTCTCACTTGCTTTGCCCCCTTTCTTCCGCACCATATCGATGAGGCATCGTGCCTGGTCTGTCTTAGTTATGTTCTCCTCCTTCACTGAGTCTGTTTCTTCATCGTTCAGCACCCGGTCCTCCAAAAGGTCGTCCAGGAGCTGCTTGATCACTGACTTCGACACTGTCTATGAATGTCTTCCGAGCATTGGAGAGCACTTTGTCTGCTGAAAGTAAATAGGATTTAATCAGAGCTACAATTTAATCATTGTTGGAGCGATGTCTAAGTCTTATGTATCTGATTTGTAGTTGTGTTAAAAGTATATTCTAAATTTCTATTCATCCTTTAAAGGGGCAATCTGCAGCTCGAACAATAACAAAGCGACACCCCACCACTGATTTGGTAAACAGCTGAGGGATGGGGCTGGAGAAATATAACCACTCTCAAACTCATGGACAGAGCTATGGAGGCAAAGATTGACCATCCATGGTATCAAAATTATAGTTTTAATCATGTTTTGAGGCTATACAGTGTTTGTTTACATTTGCATTGTTTACAAACAAATGAATAAACCAAGCTTATATTTTGATTGGTGCGACAGTTGAACTAAGCTCATGAGTCATCTTTAAGTTTTATTCTTCAAGAATCAATGGGTGTATCATTAATTTAAAAGACTAAAAATGTATGTAGCAACTGCAGATTGCCCTTTAAATGATGCAAGATGCCATGATACAGTTTTTAAATAATATTTTGGTTCACGGTTTACATGGCGTGTTCACACAAACACACAAACTGATAAAGACACAGACAGACACACATAGCCCAAAAGGACACCGACGGCTAAAATACATTTACATTTACATTTTAGTCATTTATAATAATAATAATAAATAATATGCCATTTAGCAGACGCTTTTATCCAAAGCGACTTACAGTCATGCGTGCATACATTTTTTTTGTGTATGGGTGGTCCCGGGGATCGAACCCACTACCTTGGCGTTACAAGCGCCGTGCTCTACCAGCTGAGCTACAGAGGACCACATTTAGCAGACGCTCTTATCCAGAGCGACTTACAGGAGCAATTAGGGTTAAGTGCCTTGCTCAAGGGCACATTTACGTCATTTAGCAGACGCTCTTATCCAGAACGACTCACAAATTGGTGCATTCACCCTATAGCCAGTGGGAAAACCACTTTACACATTTTTTTTTGGGGGGTAGAAGGATTACTTTATCCTATCCCAGGTAATCCTTAAAGAGGTGGGGTTTCAAATGTCTCCGGAAGGTGGTGAGTGACTCCGCTGTCCTGGCGTCGTGAGGGAGCTTGTTCCACCATTGGGGTGCCAGAGCAGCGAACAGTTTTGACTGGGCTGAGCGGGAACTATGCTTCCGCAGAGGAAGGGGAGCCAGCAGGCCAGAGGTGGATGAACGCAATGCCCTCGTTTGGGTGTAGGGACTGATCAGAGCCCGAAGGTACAGAGGTGCCGTTCCCCTCACTGCTCCATAGGCAAGCACCATGGTCTTGTAACGGATGCGAGCTTCAACTGGAAGCCAGTGGAGTGTGCGGAGGAGGGGGGTGACGTGAGAGAACTTGGGAAGGTTGAACACCAGACGGGCTGCGGCATTCTGGATGAGTTGTAGGGGTTTAATGGCACAGGCAGGGAGGCCAGCCAACAGCGAGTTGCAGTAGTCCAGACGGGAGATGACAAGTGCCTGGATTAGGACCTGTGCCGCTTCCTGTGTAAGGCAGGGTCGTACTCTCCGAATGTTGTAGAGCATGAACCTGCAGGAGCGGGTCACCGCCTTGATGTTAGCGGAGAACGACAGGGTGTTGTCCAGGGTCACGCCAAGGCTCTTCGCACTCTGGGAGGAGGACACAACGGAGTTGTCAACCGCGATGGCGAGATCATGGAACGGGCAGTCCTTCCCCGGGAGGAAGAGCAGCTCCGTCTTGCCAGGGTTCAGCTTGAGGTGGTGATCCGTCATCCATACTGATATGTCTGCCAGACATGCAGAGATGCGATTCGCCACCTGGTTATCAGAAGGGGGAAAAGGAGAAGATTAGTTGTGTATCGTCAGCGTAGCAATGATAGGAGAGGCCATGTGAGGATATGACAGAGCCAAGTGACTTGGTGTATAGGAGAAAAGGAGAGGGCCTAGAACTGAGCCCTGGGGGACACCAGTGGTGAGAGCACGTGGTGCGGAGACAGCTTCTCGCCACGCCACTTGGTAGGAGCGACCGGTCAGGTAGGACACAATCCAGGAGTGAGCCGCGCCGGAGATGCCCAGCTCGGAGAGGGTGGAGAGGAGGATCTGATGGTTCACAGTATCAAAGGCAGCAGACAGGTCTAGAAGGACAAGAGCAGAGGAGAGAGAGTTAGCTTTAGCAGTGCGGAGAGCCTCCGTGACACAGAGAAGAGCAGTCTCAGTTGAATGACCAGTCCTGAAACCTGACTGGTTTGGATCAAGAAGGTCATTCTGAGAGAGATAGCAAGAGAGTTGGCTAAAGACGGCACGCTCAATAGTTTTGGAAAGAAAAGAAAGAAGGGATACTGGTCTGTAGTTGTTGACATCAGTGGGATCGAGTGTTGGTTTTTTGAGAAGGGGAGCGACTCTCGCTCTCTTGAAGACGGAAGGGACATGGCCAGCGGTCAAGGATGAGTTGATCAGCGAGGTGAGGTAGGGGAGAAGGTCACCGGAGATGGTCTGGAGAAGAGAGGAGGGGATGGGGTCAAGCGGGCAGGTTGTTGGGCGGCCTGCAGTCACAAGTCGCAGGATTTTATCTGGAGAGAGAGGGGAGGGGGGGGGGGATTCAGCAGGGAGGAAAAAGTGGCAAAGAGCTTCCTAGGGTTAGAGGCAGATGCTTGGAATTTAGAGTGGTAGAAAGTGGCCTTAGCAGCAGAAACAGATGAAGAAAATGTAGAGAGGAGGGAGTGAAAAGATGCCAGGTCGGCAGGGAGTTTAGTTTTCTTCCATTTCCGCTCCGCTGCCCGGAGCTCTGTTCTGTGAGCTCGCAATGAGTCATCAAGCCACGGAGCTGGAGGGGAGGACCGAGCCGGCCGGGAGGATAGGGGACACAGAGAGTCAAAGGATGCAGAAAGGGAGGAGAGGAGGGTTGAGGAGGCAGAATCAGGAGATTGGAGGGAGAAGGATTGAGCAGAGGGAAGAGATGATAGGATGGAAGAGGAGAGAGTAGTGGGAGAGAGAGAGCGAAGGTTGCGGCGGCGCATTACCATCTGTGTAGGGGCAGAGTGAGTAGTGTGGGAGGAGAGCGAGAGAGAAAAGGAAACAAAGTAGTGGTCGGAGACATGGAGGGGAGTTGCAGTGAGATTAGTAGAAGAGCAGCATCTAGTAAAGATGAGGTCAAGCTTATTGCCTGCCTTGTGAGTAGGGGGGGACGGTGAGAGGGTGAGGTCAAAAGAGGAGAGGGGTGGAAAGAAGGAGGCAGAGAGAAATGAGTCAAATGTAGACATAGGGAGGTTGAAATCCCCCAAAACTGTGAGGGGTGAGCCATCCTCAGGAAAGGAACTTATCAAAATACACACGCACACACACACACACATTATTTTCAAACTAACTGCTCCAGATAGAAGAAAAACGGAGGATCGACCGTGCGTCGTGCGTGCACCAGTCTTAAGTTTGAGGGCTATAGGGAAAGTGTAAGTATGCATGCTGTCGAAGTGCAAAAAAATAGCCCAAAATTATAACTAAAACATTGCAATATTATTCATATTTATATTTGTCAGAGTAGTAAAAAGAAATACCATGTTTGTTTCGACTTTTTTTTTGTACCTAAGCAAAACGTTTGTACATATAAATTGTAATTTACCCGCCATTGGTTAGTTGAAGGGGATGAAGCTATTCTCTTATTTCTGCCAGCTATTTCACATACGATAAAGATATGCCTAGGCGTCTTCTTGATGATACTCGATCACTACGAGTTGTCTACCAAATACGTTTCGACCTAGGCTACTGTACTTCTACACAAGTCATAAAAAGTCTTAGCAACTTCCCATATATTTTATACAGTTACCTGATTGGCTGGTTTGGTGCATAGATTTACATAACAGGTTTGTTTGAATGTGATATGCATTGAAAAATATGCTGTATTTTTCTGATTCACAAGAAATACAATTAGGAAAATTATATTTGTACTTACAATGTACATAGCTAACTTATAACTGTCACATCACATATTGAATGGGCTTTCATTTACATTTCATTCACTTGTAAACATGTGTCCTGTCTGTGTAAACGGAAATTATACATTGCAGCTAGTTAACTGCATAACTACGGAGAGACAAGGGGAGCTGCTCTCCCTACCTTCAAACTATGCTCAAACGGTAAACACTAAATGGGACAACCTACCCGTTAATTCTGCCACTCTGGTTTCTTGGCCCACCCACCCCTAACGTCAGGACCAATGACCAGTGGCGACCTGTCATTCAGGGCAGGTGCTCATTGGCCTTCGGATCAGATCACCGACCATTTCGGATCACACCGTACCTTCTCCGCTATGCATTCCGGTTTCCGAGCTGGTCATGGGTGCACCTCAGCCACGCTCAAGGTCCTAAATGATATTATAACCACGATCGATAATAGACAGTACTGTGCAGCCGTCTTCATCGACCTGGCCAAGGCTTTCGACTCTGTCAACCACCGCATTCTTATTGGCAGACTAAATTGCCTTGGTTTCTCAAATGACTGCCTCGCCTGGCTCACCAACTACTTCTCAGATAGAGTTCAATGTGTCAAATCGGAGGGCCTGTTGTCTGGACCTATGGCAGTGCCACAGGGTTCAATTCTTGGGCCGACTCTTTTCTCTGTGTATATCAATGATGTCGCTCTTGCTGCTGGTGATTCTCAGATCCACCTCTACGCAGACGACACCATTTTGTATACATCTGGCCCTTCATTGGACACTGTGTTAACATACCTCCAAACGAGCTTCAATGCCATACAACACTCCTTCCGTAGCCTCCAACTGCTCTTAAACACAAGTAAAATTAAATGCATGCTCTTCAATCGAACGCTGCTGGCACCCGCCCACCCGACTAGAATCACTACTCTCGACGGGTCTGACCTAGAGTATGTGGACAACTACAAATACCTAGGTGTCTGGTTAGACTGTAAACTCTCCTTCCAGACTCACATTAAGCATCTCCAATCCAAAGTTAAATCCAGAATCGGCTTCCTATTTCGCAACAAAGCCTCCTTCACTCATGCTGCCAAACATGCCCTCGTAAAACGGACTATCCTACCAATCCTTGACTTCGGCGATGTCATTTACAAAATAGCCTCCAACACTCTACTCAGCAAATTGGATGTAGTCTATCACAGTGCCATCTGTTTTGTCACCAAAGCCCCATATACTACCCACCACTGTAACCTGTACGCTCTTGTTGGCTGGTCCTCACTACATATTCGTCGCCAAACCCACTGGCTTCTTATCTTAGCTCATTGGTCACCATAGCAACACCCACCCGTAGTATGCACTCCAGCAGGTATATCTCACTGGTCATCCCCAAAGCCAACACCTTTGGCCGCCATTCCTTCCAGTTCTCTGCTGCCAATGACTGGAACGAACTGCAAAAATCTCTGAAGCTGGAGACTCTTATCTCCCTCACTAACTTTAAGCATCAGTTGTCAGAGCACCTTACCGATCACTGCACCTGTACACAGCCCATTTGAAATTAGCCCACCCAACTACCTCATCCCCATATTGTTATTTATTTTGCTCATTTGCACCCCAGTATCTCTATTTGCACATCATCTCTTGCACATCTATCATTCCAGTGTTAATACTAATTGTAATTATTTTGCACTATGGCCTATTTATTGCCTTACCTCCATAACTTGCTACATTTGCACACACTGTATATATATTTTCTATTTTCTGTTGTATTTTTGACTTTGTTTTGTTTTACCCCATATGTAACTCTGTGTTGTTGTTTTTATCGCACTGCTTTGCTTTATCTTGGCCAGGTCGCAGCTGTAAATGAGAACTTGTTCTCAACTGGCTTACCTGGTTAAATAAAGGTTAAATAAAAAAGAAATAAAAAATAGACATAAACATTACACAACAAGTCGGAAATCGCAAATTCAACAATGAGTGGTTTGGAAGGAATCGGTGACAGTGGCTATCTGCAAGCATTGCAACTGGGAAGTTGGGAATAAACGAGCTCCGACTGGGAAAACACGTTTTGAACAGTCATCCAACTCGGAATTGTAAATCCAACCTCTTTCTTTGATGACAAAATGTGCACACTAAGGACCGCCGCGCCACCTTCCAGTTCAAGTGAGCACAGCAAAACAAAAATGTATTGTATGCTGCTGCATAAATGATGTAATATGCCAGGGAGATATGTAGACTGTAGCTAAGAAAGTAATACTAAGTGTATGTGGTGTAGTAAGATGTTAGTAGCCCATGTGCCTCGCCCTAATAATTTGGTCTATTCACCTCTCTTAATTTCGCCTACTGTTCTGAATTGGTGGTGTACATGTAGCCTATAACTTGTTTTAGAGAAATGTAATCATCGAATATTGTAAGAGCTTTCATTGGCTGCTTATATGCCCCCTTTATTTATCCTACGGTTCTGACTTGGTGTACAGGGAGAACACTGTAAGAACGGCCCATGTTCTGAATTCTGTCGCTGTACATTTCAAAAGTGCTGAACAAATAGTTATATTGACTTCGTCCGTCCTAGCTCGCTCATTAATGTCTTATTCGAAATGACGGATTGCCTCTTATCCGCTTCTCGTCCCCTTATGCCATAGTTTGTACATCTCAATTGTCATTAGAAACCACATTTGTTTAAGCAAGTCAGCCATATCAGCTATGTTTTTTTCAAGGCAGTAAATGAGGCTGAATGAACTGTTTCGCTGCCAGACAAGGCTCCGCTGATAGCCAGGTGTAGCAGTGGTAAGATGTTGGGACAGCTTTATGTAGGCCCTAACAGTTTGTGGGCACCGTTTGTCACCGTTATTGTGTAATTAATGTATTGATTTGTGTTGTGTAGTGGCTTTGCTGGCATGCATCCCAATTAGTTTTTTTTTTTTTGCCCCACCAAGATTGACATGCTAAAATCGCCACTGCCAATGACGTATGTAAACCTTGGAATGTTGATGCTATGTATTGGCCATTGAGAGGCTTTGAAGCCACTGGTCAGCCATAATAGAATTCCATAATAGGTTTAATATTATTGGCACTCCCAAGTAGGAGCAGTCGTCCATAGGAATTAATGGAATTCTACAATATTTTAATTAAATGTTTCAAGGACAAAATTACATGTATTTAAGTATTTTTGTTGTTATAGTGGGGACAGTAACATTAGTTCACTCCAAAAAAATATATATACTTTAAGGAAAATGTTTTATATATTTTTTAAATGTTTATGTTTATGTTTAGCTCACAAAATATAATTTAAAAGTATGCATTAATGTGTCAATAGAATACACATGTCAAAAACGAATGTAGACATTAATACATGCATTTCTATAGCTTCCAAAATATGTTTTACACTTGAGAAGGACTGCCAAGATGGCTGCGCGGCGGCTTCAATACAGCGCCCCCCTGTTAGTCATCCAGGTTTTATACACATCATTGGTCAGGACCCAGTGGTCAGGACAGCTGAGTCCCTGCCCATCTTCCGAAAACGTCTGACATCAATAGCTACTTGAGTCAAGAGCGCGCTCTTGGATAATGAGGAAGAAGGGTGACGCTACGTAAACAAACTGGTTTGTCAGAGGGGTAGGTAGCAGATATTGCCGATGGCTGCATAAAAAAACGAAATATCCACACTCAATAATCTTTCTTAAAAGCTAAGGAGTCGCAGAATGCCGTTAGCCAGCTAACGATATTGTTGAATTGCTTGTCAATTTTGTTGGGTCCGGGCGGAATTACTGTCACGCTAGCTAGCTAATAACGCTTCAACTGCAAGTGCAAACTAGCTAGCTAATGTTAACTTCTAGTGTGAGCCAAACCCTACTAGTTCAACTTACCTCTGGTCAGTACCCAGTGGTCAGGTGGGTACGTTATAGAATACTAAATTATGGTATTTTTGTAGCTAAGTTTAAAGGTTTACTGTTAATATTTAGCTACCAGAATAAGCCTAACGTTAGCTAGCTAATAGCATGTGATACATTGCGTCGCGTTCGTGAAGTTAGAGCTAGCTAGCTAGCTAGCTAGTTAAAGCTTAACTAAGCCCATTGCATTGCTTGCAGCTATACAGTACACAGTAATAGGTTAGTTAATTGGTAGTAGCTAGCTAGCTAGCGTGTTAATAAATAAGGATGGCTAGCTAGCTAACATTGTAATGTGGCTTCAAACAAAGTCAAGTGTAGGTACACTATTGGAACTTGACACAGCTTGAAGGCCATGAACATTTTTACCATTGTTTGTGGTCAGCCATTAAATTCCTCCTGTGTTGTTTTTCTTATCATGCATTATCAATATGAGTAAGTAGTCATAATCATCAGAAATGGGCAGATGGGCAGATTCTGAGGGGTTCAAACTCTCTTGTGTCAGATTTCCACTTTGGGTAACTTAACATTAGGGTGGTAAAGTTGTAAACACTGCCGCTGAATGAAATCATATTTTGATACACACTGGAATTCACTAAGATCTTCTTCAGTGTGTGGATTGAAATGTTTCATTATGCTAGCTACCTCTATCAAACATAATTTTTAATGAAATACCTCAACCTGAATGTGGACCATAGTTTTATAGGCATTCAACCTTGTCAAAGTCCTGATAAATCAATAATAGCCATCAAGTTCGGTTTTAGGCTTCTTCTGACTGCGGATCTTTCTACCATGCCATCATTCACAGTCTTGTCTTTTTCCTGTCATTCCCAGCAGTATCCTCGCTAGCCGTGAGGGATGAGCCACCGGCCGGAACGTCGTGGGATCCATGTGGACCAGTCAGAGCTGCTGTGTACGAAGGGATGTGGTTTCTATGGCAACACGGCCTGGCAGGGCCTCTGCTCCAAGTGCTGGCGGGAGGAGTACCAACAAACTAGACACAAACAGATCCAGGACGACCATGCACTGGCAGAGAGGTGTGTGTGGTTGTCTGTTTGAGCAAGCTTGTTTTGCATCATCCCCCAGCTGCTGACCGGGTGGGTGGAGTTAGCACTTGATTTGAAATCTAGGAGCCCGGAGGCGAAAACTGAATGCCCCGCTCAAAATTGAGGGGTGGAATCGAAAACAAAACAATAGCAAAACTCACTTGTAACTTTTGATAATTGATTAACAAATATTTCAACAGCCATTTTCACAGAGGCAAATGGGACAGTGTCATGTTGCTGTCTGTCATTAGTTTAAATGATTCTTGCCTTTTTGATCTCTGACATTCTTTCCTTATCTGTCATGTTTTAGTTAGGGACCACTGTCTGTCTTCAGTATAGATCATGTGGTAGTAACAACAATGTCTGTTCTGTGTCCCAGGTTACAGATGGAGGAGGAGGCAGCATACGCTAACAACCACCAGGGGGCAGCCCAGCCCCAGCCTGCCGTCGCACCCTTCAGCAAGTTTGAAGAGAGGAAAACCAAGGAGAAGTCACGGAAAGTCAACACAGTGACTAAGTTTTTCACTCCCTCAGCAAAGACACCACCCAAGAAAGGTAGGGTCCATGTCTATGAGATAGGGTTTACACAGTTTATAGTGTTTTCTCTACCATTACTTGAGGGATGAGCAGATCCAAACCACCACTGCCTCCCCTCTCTGCATAATGTTGGAGCACAGTTCCTCTTTCCCCCCTCTTTCAGACTCTGCTCCACTACCACTCTCTCCCCCCAGTCACTGTGAAGGAGGTCACATGGGGTATCCAGCTAGAGTTCCCTAGATGTTCAACCTCTCCCTGACCCAGTCTGTAATACCTTCATATTTCAAGCAGACCACCATAGTCCCAGTGCCCAAGAACGCCAAGGTAACCTGTCTAAATGACTATCGCCCCGTAGCACTCGCATCTGTAGCCATGAAATGCTTTGAAAGACTGGTTATGGCTCACATCAACACCATCATCCCAGACACCCTGGACACACTCCAATTTGCATACCGCCCCAACAGATTCACAATGACGCAATCTCTATTGCACTCCACACTGCCCTTTCTCACTTGTACAAAAGCAACACTTACGTGAGAATGCTGTTCATTGACTACAGCTCAGCATTCAACACCATAGTGCACTTCAAGCTCATTACTAAGCTAAGGTTTTGCTTGGCGTTCAGGCCAAAGAGTTCAATCTTGATTTCATCATTATCTGAGAGTCTTTAGGTGCCTTTTAGCAAACTCCAAACGGGCTGTCATGTGCCTTTTACTGAGGAGTGGCTTCCAGACGGCCACTCTACCATAAAGGCCTGATTGGTGGAGTGCTGCAGAGATGGTTGTCCTTCTGGAAGGTTCTCCCATCTCTACAGAGGAACTCTGGAGCTCTGTCAGAGTGACCATTGGGTTCTTGGTCACCTCCCTGACCAAGGCCCTTCTCCCCCAATTGCTCCGTTTGGCCGGGTGGCCAGCTCTAGGAAGAGTCTTGGTGGTTCCAAACTTCTTCCATTTAAGAAAGATGGAGGCCACTGTGTTCTTGGGGACCTTCAATGCTGCAGACATTTTTGGTACCCTTCCCCAGATCTGTGCCTTGACACAATCCTGTCTCGGAGCTCTATGGACAATTCCTTTGACCTCATGACTTGGTTTTTGCTCTGACATGCACTGTCAACTGTGGGACCTTATATAGACAGGTGTGTGCCTTTCCAAATCATGTCCAATCAATTGAATTTACCACAGGTGGATTCCAATCAAGTTGTAGAAACATCTCAAGGATGATCAATGGAAACAGGATGCACCTGAGCTCAATTTCGAGTCTCATAGCAAAGGGTCTGAATATGTACGTAAATAAGGTATTTCTGTTTTTAGCACAAAATGTATAAAAACCTGTTTTCGCTTTGTCATTATGGGGTATTGTGTGTGAATTGATGGGGAAAATGTGTTATTTAATCAATTTTAGAATAAGGCTATAACGTAACAAAATGTGGAGAAGGGGTCTGAATACTTTCAGAATGCACTGTGTACAGTACATAGCTACCTCAATTACCTCGTACACCTTCACATCGATACTGGTACTCCCTGTATATAACCATGTTATTTTCTACTCCCTATATATAGCCATGTTATTTCTACTATTTATTTGTAGTTGTTATTCACTGTGTATTTATTCTTTGTGTCACTATTTATATTGTATTTTCTATCTTTAACTCTCTACAATGCTGGAAAAGGACCCATGTGACAAACAAAAAGTATTTTAAGACCGTATCCCAAGGCAAACCTAATCCCATTCTTTCCTTTGTGAGGCAAATAGAGGAGAGGAGATAAAATGACCACCCCTTTAAGACAAAACTGTTCAGAAAATAAAGGACAAGCCATGGTTGATGTATTTCATGGGGAACTGTGTAGCAAGAAGTGACTAGCTAAGCAGATTGCAGAAGGATGTTGTGTGAAATCACAACTCCGCAAGCTGTGCTGGTAATAGATGAATAAAGGCCCACCCTTATTTTCTCTGCTTCCCATGGAACGGCTGGCTAAAAGCCTGTATTTTAGATCCACCACCTAAGGAATATTGTACATACACACAGGTATATGATTCCTCCATTATCTGTATCCTCCACCCTCCCAGACTCTGTCCCTGGCGAGGCCCAGTCGACCCCCAGCCCCTCAGTAAGCCGCAAGCCCTTAGAGACGGACTGCACCACACAAGAGTTCATCGACTTCCTCAAGACCCTGAAACCTGGTAGGGAGATCTTCAAACAGTGCCGGGCCTTCACAGAGAGCATGGCCTACAAGAGGGTGAGTACTACACTACAATACCACCAGGGGCTTCTGAATGTGGAAAGCCTGATGATTCCCATGGGGGTTACCTCTATTCATTCACCCCTCCTGCTTTTGTTTGGACCATTTCACTTCCTCATTGTAGAACAGAAGGATGACAAAAACAAACGCTGAGGTTACTCCAGAGCATTGAGTGAATAACCAAATGTGAACTCGCCCTTGAACTTGAAATTAATAAAAATATACGACAATCCCTTCAAGCTAATAGTGAGCTTGTTCCCCAGGACCTGGGTGCTGATGAGCTGTCTGAGTGTGTTCAGGACTTCTACCAGAACCTGTCAGACCGCCTGCACACACACTTCAAAGGTACACCTCTCCTTTCCTCACCTCTACTACTCTAATACTGGATCATTAAGGATATCTTGAAACAGGGGCTTGATGATAAAGTTGATGGTGACAAGGAACACACTCTGATCCTTTCAGAGAGCTATCTATAGGTAGGCCTTGAATGACTCACATTTGCTGTTTTCCCCGTATGTGTCCGTGTTGACCCCAGGGTCGTCGGAGCGCGTAGAGAGTGTGATGGACGAGGTGGAGAGGTACATGATGACACGTCTCTATGAGGAGGTCTTCTGTCCTGAGACCACAGATGATGAGAAGAAAGACTTGGCCGTTCAGAAGAGAATCAGGTAAAGACATTGAAACTGATATGATACTGAGTTTGAGCGTTGAAGCTGCTGTATGCCTCCTTGTACATCTGTTCACTAAAGTGTGTGTGTGTGTGTGGGTTGCAGGGCCTTGCATTGGGTCACCATTGAGATGCTGTGTGTCCCTGTGGATGAGGAGATTCCTGAGGTGTCTGATAATGTGGTCAAAGCCATCACAGGTCAGACTTACCCTGTATTAATTTGTTGTTTTTAGTTTTTTACAAAGAGACACAAACATTGACTGAACATGCATGTGATGTATAATGTCATCATAGCACATTAACTACCACTCTGTTCCACCCTGACCTCCTGTAGATGTGATAGAGATGGACTCGAAGCGTGTGCCCAGGGACAAGCTGACCTGCATCACGCGCTGCAGTAAGCACATCTTCAATGCCATCAAGACCACCAAGAAGGAGGCGGCATCTGCTGATGACTTCCTGCCCACCCTCATCTACATCGTCCTGAAGGCCAACCCTCCGCGACTGCAGTCCAACATCCAGTACATCACCCGCTTCTGTAACCCTAGCCGCCTCATGAGCGGAGAGGACGGATACTACTTTACCAACCTGGTGAGAGGGCTGTGTACGCAAAGCAAACAGACAAGCTGTACCAAACAAACTCAAATACACATACACTGTACACATATTAAGAATATCATTTCTGATTCCCCTAACCCCCCTCTCTCTCCTCTCGCTCTGTCCCTCTGCAGTGCTGTGCGGTGGCCTTCATAGAGAAGCTGGATGGCCAGTCTCTGAACCTGAGCGCTGAGGAGTTTGAGATCTACATGTCAGGCCAGGCGTCCCCCCAGCGGCCCCAGGCTGCCCCCTCCCCCCCAGGCAGTGCTGCTTTCAGCCAGATGAACGAGCGTCTGGACCTGCTGACGGGGCTGGGCGTGAGGCAGGAACGCGTCATGGAGGGAGCTCGCCGCCTGGAGAGTGACCTCATCGACTGGAGGGATGGGGTGGAGCACAAAGTGCAGGATGTGTTGGAGAGGTTCCCCCTGGAAATGCACCCCCCCGCCTCCCCCACTGCCTCTTCTGCCATAGATGCTGACAATGTGGAGAATGACCTCCTGCCTCCTCCTCTCCAGCCCCAGTTGTTTGCCGGCTGACCCCCAGCACCCCACCCCCCTACCCTGACCCTTTCGACTTGTTACTCTCTCTCTCCACCCTGGAAAGTGGCTCCTGTCCTTATGCACATATAGGTTCCCTGTAATGGATCCAAGAAGTGTAACTCCAACCCTCCCCATTGTATGCACACTTAAAATAGATGCTTGCAGTCGCCTGTACCCCAGTACTCTTAAATAGCCAACTTTCTTGGTCTGTCTTCACCACTGATTGATAAGAGGACCAGATAGGTTGCAGGCATATTGCCTTCATTGATGGTCATGAAGGAAAGGAGATAAGGAAAGGAAGCTTTTTAAGACTGTTGGGACATAGACCATTAATCTTGTCCCCTGTATTAGTCCTGACTGCATCCAAGTCTGAGTACAGAAGCCCTGGTGAGAGGCATCTGTTGGGATCACGTGTGTGAGTGTATGTAACCACAACCAAATTTCCCCTGAAGGTGTAGGTGTGTGTGTGTGTGTGTGTGGTATATATGTGTGTGTGTGTGTGTGTGTGTGTGTATATATATATATATATATATTATATATATTACATTTACATTTTAGTCATTTAGCAGACGCTCTTATCCAGAGCGACTTACAGTTAGTGAGTGCATACATTACACACACACACAGTACCAGTCAAAAGTTTGGACACACCTACTCATTCAAGGGTTTTTCTTTATTTTTACTATTTTCTACATTGTAGAATAATTGTGAATACATCAAAACTATGAAATATCACATGGAATCATGTAGTAACCAAAAAGGTGTTAAACAAATCAAAATATATTTGAGATTTTTCAAATAGCCACCTTTTGCCTTGATGACAGCTTTGCACACTCTTGGCATTCTCTCAACCAGCTTCACCTGGAATGCTTTTCCAACAGTCTTGAAGGAGTTCCCACATATGCTTAGTACTTGGCTGCTTTTCCATCACTCTGCCGTCCAACTCATCACAAACCATCTCAATTGGGTTGAGGTCGGGGGATTGTGGAGGCCAGGTCATCTGATGCAGCACTTCATCACTCTCCTTCTTGGTAAAATAGCCCTTACACAGCCTGGAGGTGTGTTGGGTCATTGTCCTGTTGAAAAACAAATGATAGTCCCTCTAAGCCCCCCAAAAAAGAGAATGCCAAGAGTGTGCAAAGCTGTCATCAAGGCAAAGGGTGGCTATTTGAAGAATCTCAAATATTAAATATATTTTGATTTGTTTAACTTTTTTGGTTACTACATGATTCCATATGTGTTATTATTCTACAATGTAAAAATTTTTACAAATAAAGAAAAACCATTGAATGAGTAGGTGTGTCCAAACTTTTGACTGATATATATATATATATATGTGTGTGTGTGTGTAATGCCAAACCTGTTCAATCATGCACTCAGTTTATTGTGTGGATATTAGTTTAGTTATTGGATGCAATAAAGACACAATTCTTGTAATGTTTACATTAGCGGTCATTCTAAATCCTATACAATAGTCTTGCATAGAGAACAGTTACATGAGTAATTGTATTATTTGTTTCAACATTTTAAAGGTTTGTTTGAGGCATTCAGGCTAGAGTCTTCTGAGAGGGGATAATGATGGCCTATTTAAAGGGCAAGATTGATACTATAGCTCAAAGTTTACATTTTTTTCCTATAAGAAATAAATGATTTGCAGTTCAGAGTATAGGAGATACTAATATAGTGCCTTGCAAAAGTATTCATCCCCCTTGGCGTTTTTCCTATTTTGTTGAATTACAACCTGTGATTTAAATTGATTTTTATTAGGATTTCATGTAATGGACATACACAAAATAGTCCAAATTGATGAAGTGGAATTAAAAAAATAACCAGTTTCAAAAAATTCTAAAAAATTAATAATGGAAAAGTGGTGCGTGCATATGTATTCACCCCTTTGCTATGAAGCCCCTAAATAAGATCTGGTGCAACCAATTACCTTCAGAAGTCACATAATTAGTTAAATAAAGTCCACCTGTGTGCAATCTAAGTGTCACATGATCTGTCACATGATCTCAGTATATATACACCTGTTCTGAAAGGCCCCAGAGTCTGCAACACCACTAAGCAAGGGGCACCACCAAGCAAGTGGCACCATGAAGACCAAGGAGCTCTCCAAACAGGTCAGGGACAAAGTTGTAGAGAAGTACAGATCAGGGTTGCGTTATAAAAAAATATCAGAAAGTTTGAACATCCCACGGAGCACCATTAAATGTATTATAAAAAAATTGAAAGAATATGGCACCACAACAAACTTGCCATGAGAGGGCGGCTCACCAAAACTCACGGACCAGGCAAGGAGGGCATTAATCATTAACCAAAGATAACCCTGAAGGAGCTGCAAAGCTCCACAGCGGAGATTGGAGTATCTGTCCATAGGACCACTTTAAGCCGTACACTCCACAGAGCTGGGCTATACGGAAGAGTGGCCAGAAAAAAGCCATTGCTTAAAGAAAAAAATAAGCAAACACGTTTGGTGTTCGCCAAAAGCCATGTGGGAGACTCCCCAAACATATGGAAGAAGGTACTCTGGTCAGATGAGACTAAAATTGAGCTTTTTGGCCATCAAGGAAAACGATATGTCTGGTGCAAACCCAACACCTCTCATCACCCAGAGAACACCATCCACAGTGAAGCATGGTGGTGGCAGCATCATGCTGTGGGGATGTTTTTCATCGGCAGGGACTGGGAAACTGGTCAGAATTGAAGGAATGATGGATGGCGCTAAATACAGGGACATTTTTGAGGGAAACCTGTTTCAGTCTTCCAGAGATTTGAGACTGGGACGGAGGTTCACCTTCCAACAGGACAACGACCCTAAGCATACTGCTAAAGCAACACTCGAGTGGTTTAAGGGGAAACATTTAAATGTCTTGGAATGGCCTAGTCAAAGCCCAGACCTCAATCCAATTTAGAATCTGTGGTATGACTTAAAGATTGCTGTACACCAGCGGAACCCATCCATCTTGAAGGAGCTGGAGCAGTTTTGCCTTGAAGAATGGGCAAAAATCCCAGTGGCTAGATGTGCCAAGCTTATAGAGACATACCCCAAGAGACTTGCAGCTGTAATTGCTGCAAAAGGTGGCTCTACAAAATATTGACTTGGGGGGGTGAATAGTTATGCACGCTCAATATTTCTGTTTTTTTGTCTTATTTCTTGTTTGTTTCACCCCAAAAAATATTTTGCATCTTCAAAGTGGTAGGCATGTTGTGTAAATCAAATGATACAAACCCCCCCAAAAATCCATTTTAATTCAAGGTTGTAGGGCAACAAAATAGGAAAAATACTTTCGCAAGCCACTGTAGTCCCTTCTCTCTTGTTTGGCCTTCTTTGACTGCTGAACTGCTGCTTCGTCAGAAGAGAGAAAGGCTGCAGTTTCTCAGTTGCCATATTTAGTACGGTTGTATCTAAGATGAGTACTTTTAGTAAGTTCTTTATTATTTTACAGTGAGGTATTTTATTTGTACAAATGTTTTGGGGGTAAATGTTGCCAAACAGAATAGCCATAACAATGTTGATCTCAGCTCCATGTAGTAACCATTAATTCAGGGTTAGATGGATATACTGTATGAAGGAATAGTAGACATTGTGTTGGATGAGTATTATCTTTGATGCAACAGAAAGATCAATTGACATACTACCTATATATTTTATCTTTTTGTAATCATGTTTAATTAATGACATTTGTAACTATCAAATCAGTGTACAAATACTACCAAACCCTGGTTGCTTAAATTCATTCAATCCAATTTAAACACTAACTGAAATAACTAGGCATTGGATTGCACACAATCAATGATCAGGTATTTTTGAAAAAGCAATGTAAAAAAATAAAAGTATATACATCTGTACAACCTTATAGTTTTGTTTTTGTATGTTAAAGGAGTAACTCAACATTGTCTTGTATTTAAATGTAACTTATTGAGACAGTGTTGTTTTATAGTGTCCATGGGTTTGTTGTGTTGATGAATAAAATAACTCAAAAGCCGTTGTGTCTAGAGGGTTTTGTCACCACTGTCGCACTGTAACATGACTATCTAGGGTAAGTAGAAAAAAAGTAGAGCAAGCAAAGATGTGTTTGCAATGTACACTGAGTGTACAAAACATTAAGAACACCTGCTCTTTCCATGACAGAATGACCAGGTCAAAGCTATGATCCCTTATTGATGTTAAATCCACTTCAATCAGTGTAGATGAAGGGGAGGAGACAGGGTAAAGAAGGATTTTTATGGCTTGAGACATGGATTGTGTATGTGTGCCATGAATGGGCAAAACAAAATATACAACTGTGGGAAGCATTGGAATCAACATGGGCCAGAATCCCTGTGGAACACTTTCAACACCTTGTAGAGTCCATGCCCTGACGAATTTAGGCTGTTCTGAGGGCAAAAGTGGGTGCAACTCAATATTAGGAAGGTATTCCTAATGTTTTGTACACAGTGTATACTGTATATTGATGTAAGTACTGTGACACAGCTACAAAATGATATACTTGCTGGGCTGGCAAACGTATTGATCATGCATTATGCAATCAAACTTGTTTTGGTGCAAAGGTCACTTTATGCCAGAGCCCTTGTATCTTTGTTATCTTGTATTTTGAAGTTCTAGCAATATTTTAACATTTCACAAGTGCTTACTGTAACTAGATGTAAAAAAAAAAAAAAAAAAAGACAGCACACATGAGGTTGCCTCCCAGGGCTTTGGTAATTCCCTCATTCCTAAAAAGGAACTTCCCCAAAGTTATTGAAGATGCCAGGAAGAGCATTATGTAATGAGGGGAAGAAAATGTTTCTTTCACGTAAATGGTATTTTTTGCAATCGAAACGGAGAAAACGAGTCTAATTTCCCTTGACAATATATAAAGATTGTACTGTGGTTATCCCCAACCGAAGCACAAACAGAACCCTCAACATGAAGCTGTTACTGAGCTTCCTTGGTGAGTTCCTTTCAGTTCACTTAAAGAGATTACAGACCATTATTTATGTGTATAGATGATCATTGATTGATTGACAGAATGATCACTGGTTTATTTTTGGTTATTTTAATGATTAATGGTTATTTATTGTTTCAGTTGTTTCAACACTACCTCAATGGGCTGTGCCACAAGGTATGTAGTAAATACAGTTCTCTCTGGCTGCGTTTACACAGGCAGCCCAATTCTGATCTTTTGACCAATAATTGGTAAATACCAATTTGTGGCAAAATATCAGAATTAGGCTGTCTGTGTAAAAGCAGCCTCTGAGATTCAAATCCTTCTCTTCAAACCAGTGTTCAAATCAAATTGTATTGGTCACATACACGTGTTTAGCAGATGTTATTGTGGGTGTAGCGAAATGCTTGTGCTTCTAGCGCCGACAGTGCATTAATATCTAACAATTTCACAACATATACCCAATACACACAAATTTAAGTAAGGAATGAATTAAGAATATATACATATATGGACAAGCGATGTTAGAGTGGCATGGACTGAAATACAGTAGAATACTGTATAGAATACAGTATATACATATGAGATGAGTAATGCAGATATGTAAACATTATTAAAGTGACGAAGATACCGTAGAATAGTATAGAATACAGTATATACATATGAGATGAGTAATGCAAGATATGTAAACATTATTAAAGTGGCTAGTGTTCCATTTCTTTAAAGTGGCCAGTGATTTCTAGTCTATGTCTATAGGCAGCAGCCTCTAATGTGCTAGTGATGGCTGTTTAACAGTCTGATGGCCTTGAGATAGAAGCTGTTTTTCAGTCTCTCGGTCCCAGCTTTGATGCACCTGTACTGACCTCACCTTTGGGATGATAGCAGGGTGAACAGTCAGTGGCTCGGGTGGTTGATGTCCTTGATGATCTTTTTGGCCTTCCTGTGACATCGGGTGCTGTAGGTGTCTTGGAGGGCGGGTAGTTTGCCCCCGGTAATGCTTTCGGCAGGCTGCACCACCGTCTGGAGAGCCTTGGGGTTGCGGGCGGTGCAGTTGCCGTACCAGGCGGTGATACAGCCCGACAGGATGCTCTCAATTGTGCATCTGTAAAAGTTTTGAGGGTATTAGGTGCCAAGACAAATTTCTTTAGCCTCCTGAGGTTGAAGAGGCTATGTTGTGCCTTCTTCACCACACTGTCTGTGTGGGTAGTCCATTTCAGTTTGTCAATGATGTGTACGCCAAGGAACTTGAAGCTTTCCACCTTCTCCACTGCAGTCCTGTCGATGTGGATAAGGGGGTGCACCCTCTGCTGTTTCCTGAAGTCCACGATCATCGCCTTTGTTTTGATGACGTTGAGTGAGAGGTTATTTACCTGGCACCACACTCCCAGAGCCCTCACCTCCTCCCTGTAGGCTGTCTCGTCATTGTTGGTAATCAAGCCTACTACTGTTGTGTCGTCTGCAAACTTGATGATTGAGTTGGAGGCGTGCGTGGCCACACAGTCATGGGTGAACAGGGAGTACAGGAGTGTGCTGAGCATGCACCCTTGTGGGGCCCCTGTGTTGAGGATCAGCGAAGTGGAGGTGTTGTTTCCTACCTTCACCACCTGGGGGCGGCCCGTCAGGAAGTCCAGGACCCAGTTGCACAGTGCGGGGTTCAGACCCAGGGCCTCGAGCTTAATGATGAGCTTGGAGGGTACTATGGTGTTGAATGCTGAGCTATAGTCAATGAACAGCATTGTAGGTATTCTTCTTGTCCAGATGGGATAGGGCAGTGTGCAGAGTGATGGCGATTGCATCGTCTGTGGATCTATTGGGGCGGGAAGCAAATTGAAGTGGGTCTAGGGTGGCAGGTAAGGTAGAGAAGGTGTTGTCTTGTGTGATGTCAACATATGAAATACAGTATGTAAATTGTCTATTTTCATTAGTTACGTAATAGTTATACACTGCTGAACATTAGTTGCCTTTTGTAATGTTAGGTGATCATGTAAATAAGACTAAGAAATATAATGGCGCCGGAGGAGATGGCTGCCGTTTTACGGGCTCCTAACCAATTTTGCTTACTCCCTGTTCACCCATGACTGCATGGCAGGAACAACTCCCAACACCATCATTAAGTTTGCCGTCGACACAACAGTGGTAGGCCTGATCACCGACAACGATGAGACAGCCTATAGGGAGGAGGTCAGATTTGGCATGTGTCCTCAGATCCTCAAAAAGTTATACAGCTGCACCATCGAGAGCATTCTGACTGGTTGCATCACTGCCTGGTATGGCAACTGCTCGGCCTCCGACCGCAAGGCACTACAGAGGGTAGTGCGTACGTCCCAGTACATCACTGGGGCCAAGCTTCTTGCCATCCAGGACCTCTATACCAGGCGGTGTCAGAGGAAGGCCCAAAAAATGGTCAAAGACTCCAGTCACCCTAGGCATAGACTGTTCTCTCTGCTACCGCACGGCAAGCGGTACCGGAGCGCCAAGTCTAGGTCCAAAAGGCTTCTTAACAGCTTCTACCCCCAAGCCATAAGACTCCTAAACAGCTAATCAAATGGCTCACCAGACTATTTGCATTGTCACCCACCCACCCCCTCTTTTACGCTGCTGTTTCTCTCTGTTTATTATCTATGCATAGTCACTTTAGCTCTACCTACATGTACATATTACCTCAATTACCTCGACTAACCTGTGCCCCCACACAATCACTCTGTACCGGTACCCCCTTTATATACCCTCGCTACTGTTATTTTACTGTTGCTCTTTAATTATTTGTTATTTCTTTTAATTCTTTATTTAATTTGTTACTTAACGCTTATTTTTCTTAAAACTGCATTGTTGGTTAAGGGCTTGTAAGTAAGCATTTCACTGTAAGGTGAACCTGTTGTATTCGACACGTGACAAATACAATTTGATTTGAAGTTGCTGTTTATGCTCAGATGTGATGCTTATTTTGTCCTCAAGTCTGACTCTAGTAGGCTGCGTTTACAAAGGCAGCTCAATTCTGATATATTTTTCACTAATTGGTCTTTTGGTCAATCAGATCAGCTCTGAAAAAGATCTGATGTGAAAAGATCAGAATTGGGCTGCCTGTGTAAACGCAGCCGTAGTAGTCTACTCAAAATGGCAGAAAGACTTACCTGTCAACATTTCTTCACAGTCCACCCCACAAAGGATCCGCAGACAGCTGTGGCTGAGCTAGTCAAGGTGGTACCCTGGATCTTCTCAGGGGAGAGCGTGCATCTGAAGTGCAGTGTTCCTGGGAATGTGTCGGCCGAGTGGAGGTACCAGTGGTTCATGGGGGGAGAGCAGCTCCAGGAGTCTGAGTACTTTGTCCTGTGGAAGGCCAGGCCACAGCAGAGTGGGAAGTACTACTGCCAGGGCCTGAGAACCACATGGATAAGCACACAACACACCCTCCACAGCCTGCCTATAGAAATAGAGGTGGACGGTAAGAGAACCCCTATGAATATTGAGCCATGATGACATTTAGTTTGGTTGACCTTCTGTTAGCAGTCTGTATTAGCCATCTCCTTTCTTGTTGTCACGCCAAACATGTGTGACAATAGCAAAATAAGCAGAAACAGACTGGCAACCAGGCTAAGTTACACCTGTAGCACACCTGACCATAGAGGGTACCTGTCAATAGGCCAGACAGGGACTATGCCACCCCGTTAACTAAAATCACTTAATGCTCTTTGCCCAGGTGGGTGGGCCATCCTGCAGACCCCGTCCCTGCCCATGCTGGTTGGAGAGACAATGACCCTGACGTGTCGTGTCCGTGACAACCCCAGACTGACAGAGGTCATACTATACAAGGACGGGGTGGAGCTTCAGAGACAGCCTAGCCCAGAGCTGCGTGTCACCAACCTTACCCTGCAACACCACGGATCCTATTGGTGCAGAGCATCCTGGGATGGGTGGAGGGAAACCAACTCTGTGATCTCAGTGGCTACTCCGGTGTCCATCATAGGTGAGGTTGAGTGACTGGTGAGGTTTGTCATTTTGAGTTTGTGTAGGGTGTGGAATCAGATTTCGAATGAGATTTGCACTCATCATTCTATTATCATCACTATCATATCATATCTAATGGTAGTTGAATACCAGTAGGTATGTGAGGAATATTGTTCAGTTTTAATGCTCTGTATTCTCCCCTGCAGAGGTTCTGACAGAGCCCATGTTGGAGATTGTGCCCAATGACCCTCTGATCCATAAAGACCGTATGCTCCTGGTGTGTCATGCCCAACTGAACGCCCGTGAGACGGTTCCACACAAACACTACTACTTCTACCAGGACGGGCTGAGGCTGGGACCTGCCTCCTCCCAGGACAGAGTCGCAGTACTGAGGGACTCAGGCCGGTACTGGTGCAAAGTCAGTGTTCCTACTCTGGGGCTGAAGAGGCTCAGCGAGCCCGTACCTTATGGGCGAGTGACGGGTGAACACTCAGAACACATGAGAAACCAGAAAGATTAGTGGTGATGCAGTCCACCTTTAGGATGCGTCATAATGCTGACCAGTGGCGTAAGTTCAGTTAAACCTAGGGTATGGCAGGGTGGGGGGGACAGCTTCTCTCCGAGCGACGCTCCGTATGGTCCTGAAGCTAGCCAACCAACATGCTAAACAGCTGTTGCATTTTAATTGGGATTGGGATTGGGATCTACTTTTTTATAGCTTACTTTTATATTTTTGGTCTTGAGCTAGGGTAAGGCGACTGCCATACCCTGCCATACCCAACTGACTCCCCTGATGCTGACTCTGTGTCAACAGGGACCAGTTGTCTCTCTCCTTCCAGAGCTCCATCTCTATCCAGCCTTCTGTGCCCCCTACCTTCCCTGATGTATCCGGTGATTCTCCAAACACACTGGCCCCTAATGTTGTTGGGCCAGATGACGGGACAGTGGTGTGGAGGGACTTCTTTTGAGCAATACCAGAGCAATGTACATTATCACTATCAGTTTCAGAATTAGACCCTTTTGAACCGACTTAGTTCCATCCCCAATTTACCCATTCATATGCCTCAAGAATGTACTTATGTTTTATAACATGCCTTATCTAAATTCATTAATAATTACTCATTAATACAATGTTATTTGTCTTTTAAGTTGTGAATGAAACAATCAATTCTATTTGCACTGTCGATTGTAAACTCAATGCAAATATATCCAGTCAAAGTCAAACATTTACTTATTTATTTAATTTCAAAAGTGTACAAAAGCTCATTTTTAAAAAGCTCATTATACAGCGATACAATGTACTGATTCATTTAACATAACCTGGGAAACATTATGTGATTAGTATTCCTCAAATAATTAACATTAAACTACTCCAGTGCTATCAGTCTTACGGGCATTATTTTTCATTCTACCAGATTGACAGTCTTGTAAAGATGTCTATATGTTGATGGGTATATAGAGGGAGTATGATGAGAGATGGGGTGAGTGCTGCAACTCAGATCATATAGAGTTGTTGTACAGTCACTGGTACTGTGGTGGCACAGTGGGCTCCATTGTCATGCGTTGTCTGAGCAGGAGCCCAGAGGGGCTGGTCTGTGGGGTACAGTATGGGTAGTATGAGGTGCAGTGAGTATGGAGGAGTTCCAGTAGAGATTGTTTAGGTATTATGGAGGTACAGTAGAGTTACAGTGTAGATTGTATTAGACATCAGATTGTTTGTCAGGGCTTGTCAGTGTAGAGCAGGAAGCCAGAGAAGGTGCTGTCGTCCTCACTGCTGGCGTAGACTCCGTTCCAGTCCCTCAGTGTCTCCAGCCATACCTGGTCCCCCGCCGCCAGCTGCAGCAGCACCATGCTGGACGCCTGGTCGATGTCCTGGCCGTACAGCGAGTCCCGCGTCCGCACCTTCCTCACTCCGTTGACTACCAGGGCGGCGCGCAGGGGCTTGTTCCGCACGGTGATGTGGTAGGAGAACACGTAGACCCCCCCGTGGGCACAGGTGAAGCTACTGGAGGAGGCGTTGTAGTGGTTCTCTCCGTTGTAGAAGACCTTGTCAAAGCGGACGGGGAAGCCCGATGGAGGGAAGGACTTGCTGGGGGTGAGGCCCACACTGAAGGCTGAGCGTTTCTGAATCACCCCGTTACCCTTCGCCCCTCTGATACCCCGAGGGCCCCTGTCCCCTCTCATTCCGGGGGTGCCTCTGTCACCCTTTGGCCCAAACATCCCCCTCCCTCCCTGGTGTCCAGGCAGCCCTTGCACCCCTGGCTCACCTTGAGCCCCTGGAGGTCCTGGATCCCCCTGGTCACCTGCCACACCAGGGGAGCCATGCATGCCATCCACCCCAGGAAGGCCCACCTGGCCCTGAATACCTGGAGGCCCAGGGTCCCCTCTATCGCCCTTCAGTCCTCTCTCCCCAAATGTCCCACACTCCCCTTTGTCCCCCTTGTCCCCCTTCAGGTTTTGCACCCCAGCCAGCCCTGTGGGTCCTGTTGGGCCTTCCATTCCAGGTGTCCCTCTCTCACCCTTAGTCCCAATTTGGCTTTCACCCTTCTCCCCCCGATCACCTTTGACCCCAGGGGGCCCGCTGTCACCTTTTTCACCTTTGAAGCCAAATCCACCTGCAGGACGCAGAGAACAGTGTAAGTGGACCATTTCAGAAACTAGGCCCAGACAGAATCTATGTAGGAAGATAGGATATGAATCGATTCTACATGTTTGATTTAATAATCATTTATGGAGCCTTAAACAGGTACAGGTAGCCAGGGGCGGTGTGTTCATTAGGGCGATATGGGCGACGCACTGCCAAACGGGAAAAGGAAGGGATTTTTTTCTAATCAATTATATCACGGCAACAGTAGTTATCAGTGTTCTAATCTAGACGTCTGATCTGCCACTAAATGTCCAATCAGGCTAAAGTCGTGCTTCAAATGCCCCCCCTTTTGGGGCGATTTCAGTCAGGTTGAAAATCGCCCCAGAAGTCTCTCATAGACTCTCATGTAAAAAAAAAAATTTTCAAATATCAGAGCTTTCAATACAATCTCTATGGGTTTCTGAGGGCTTGCACTTACGCGCTTTCGTCATACGTAACATAACCATGAACGTAACTAAGAAAAGAGTGGGTAGCAGCGTCAATCAATTCACGTACTACTATCAAGATGGCTAACGTTCAGTGCAACTCGATTGTCTCTTTGAAAGAAGTTCACATCAAAGACCATTCAAAACGAGCTACTGGAGTGTATGCTAGCGGTCATGAGGGAACATATTGTGGAGGAGGTGAAGTCGGCGAACTTCGTAGCTATCCAAGCTGACGAGACCACGGACGTTTCTACACAGACACAGCTGGTGCTTGTGCTGAGGTACATAGATAGCAACCACAAAGTGCAGGAGCGCTTTTTGAGTTCCTTCCCATCTCGGAATCAACCTCAGTCTCAATCGCCAGTGTGCTTTTGGAGAGACTGAACGGTATTTTTGCCGACGACGAGAAAGTCAAACTGTGGTGCACTGGCACTGTACCAGGTTCTCATGAGCTACAACCTCCAGGAGATGTTCTCTGAGACTGTGACTCTGTTGAACATCCTCATAACTACTCCAATGACAACAGCTGAAGCTGAGAGATGTTTCTCAACTTTGACACGAGTTAAGACATTCCTGCGAAATTCAATGGGCCAGGAACGTCTGAATGCACTGGCCATGCTTTCCATGGAGAGGGAACTAGTCCTCAGCATGCCTGATTTCAATGAGAAAGTCATTGACCGCTTTGCTGCATTGAAAGAGAGAAGAGAACAGTTTCAGTACAAGTAATGTAGCCTCTCTCTCTCTTTGTCCCTCCCTGTCTGTCTCTTTAACACACACACGCCCAAATCAGTTCACAGTTGATGTTGTTTAAAATAGTTATTTTTCATTTAAAAAAAAGTAAAAAAAAAAAATAATCTGTTCATGTTCATTTTTACAAATCTATACAATTGGCCAGAATATGGTTGTTCATATTTACAAATCTATACAATTGGCCAGAATATGGTTGTTCATTTTTACAAAGCCATACAGATAGCTGTGTTTACCTTTTCTAGAAATTATTTTCAAATTCTGTTTTCAGGCAAAATGTCTATCACTGTTCATTTTCACAAATATATACAAGAGGGCAGAATATGGAAGTCTATAAAAATTTCTTATTACCAATAACTTGCATCAATGTTTTCAGTAGCCTCTATCAAAAGCTCCTGCTTGCTTGTTGTGAATTATGCTCAGGTGCACATATTTCCAATTCAACCATGAGGCAAACAATTTGGTAAAAGCTCTTGTTGATCCTGCAATCTGAACAAATACCAAGATGCTGTATTTTCAGCTGATATTTCATTTGTTTATGGAAATGCATATTGTTTATGCAGTGTTGAGGAATGTGAAAGAACACCCTTGATTATTTTTACTGTGATAACTTATTTTGCTTTTGTAAGCCAACACTTTTGAGATCAGTCAATAAATGCTTCTGGCATTGACTTATATGCTGCCCCTGTCTTCATGTTGTTGCTGGACATATCTTTTTGAAAATGTGTGTAGGTCACCTAAATCATCAGAAAAATTGCCCCCCCTGAGAATTTTTTCAGGAGCCGCCACTGCAGGTAGCCATGTTTATGATTTTCTATGTGTACCGATCACATGCCTATATGTGTTAAAAGGAATGGCTTGTTACCTCTCTCTCCTGGCTTCCCTGGGATACCTGGAGTTCCTGCCATTCCACGGTATCCTTGGTCACCTTTAACTCCTGGGAAAGGGAGATAGATAACAGACAACTTTGAATAATCAATAAATCTACTGTTTACTCACAGAGCCATTAAAGTGTACATATTTCTAATAAATAATGTATTGTTTCTCTTTCGTGTTCACCTCTGTCTCCTTTTGGCCCCGTAGTTCCATTTGAACAAGCAAGTCCAGGAAAGCCTCTGGGTCCTCGCTCCCCCTCTTCTCCAGGTGAACCTAGGAGAAAATTGTTTCAACAAGACATCAAAATCCATGGATCACCAATACAGTATACTGGTATTGTTACATTTCCCTATGTTGTTATAGTGATTTCAATACCTGGTAGTCCTCTGTCCCCTTTTGGCCCTCGAGGGCCCCTCTCTGGTGGACAGCACTCACAGAAATTGAAGTAGCACTCATTATAATCCAGGGTGTAATTTTCATGCCCAACACCAGGGGGCCCTGTGGTTTCAGTATAGTAATCCTGGTAGGCATCACTGGGGTAGGTTGTGGTCTCTGTGGTAACCAGTGGGTAGGGGTACATGGGATCTGATTTCTCCACTGATTTCAGTGTTTTAGGGATGATGGTGGTTAGGGGCTGCATGGTAATCTGGGGCTGCTCGCGGTAAGGTATGGGCTTCTTGGTGTATTGGTACTTTGGCCGCTGAGTGGTCTTCGTCGATACACTGGTCACTGTGAATGACATCACTGCCACTGCCAAGAGGGCAGAGTGATAGGAGAGCATCCTGATGTTTGACAAGGATCTAAGGAGGGAGAAATTGAGAAACTGTCACTTCTCATACACTGATGTAGCATCCCTTTATGTAAGCATACTACTTATTACAGCCTCTGCCAAGAGGTCTGGAACTTTATGGCACAGGAGATAGTGAGCTTGCCCTGTCACTGCATGGTGGGAAACTTTGCTCCAATGACTTTAGTGAGGCTCTCAGTAGCAGATTACTCAACCAAAGCTTTTTTCATGAGATGCTCACCTGTCCTGACAAAAGCAATTGTTTCAGAACTGATTATATTAGGTGTACATCCCGCATTAATATTTACAGTAGCTCAAAGCAACGTTCTTTCGACTCAGGGCAGGGGAACATTTATGAGACCTCATAACAACAACAATCCTAATAAAAAAAACATCTATAAAGCATCTTATCATCTATCAAGACTTTGGATAAATTGAGTTTGACACCTTCTCTTTTCCATCCATCTCTCTCGCCCTCCCTCTGTTTCTCTCTCTGTTGCAGACTGTTCTATTTTATATGAACCACTCAATATTCCACTGTCACAGCACTGCCAGACATGACCTCATCACAAAGATGTTGATTGAGAACTTACAGGCACTCAACTCATCACCTCACAATGGTTTGTCAAACAAAAAGGCCAAACAAAACAGAAACCGCTTATTGAACAGAGCTCGGTTTAAAGCAATAAATCCAAATCGACACTTACCTAATTATGACGGCCCCGTCTAATCATTGATTCCCTATCTAACAGTACCATGAAGACTGCAGCAGCAGCAACACTGGACCTCTTTGATATCTCTATAAGCTTTGATGATGGACATCCCCACCAATGAGGAGTAGAGCTGTGAGCCTATTGGGAGGTTTGAAACCCAATGACATGCTAATCTAGCAGAGCCTGGAGCTGGACCAAGCAGAACCACTGCACCGCACCACGGCCCACTCTCTGTATCCCAGTTGTGTAAAATGTGCTTTTGTGACACTGGATACAGTGCTTGTGAGAAGCACTACACCGGTGTGGGAGAGGGGCAACGGGTCACCTGATATAGGAGGAATTCCTAAAGCAGCCACCCTGCAGCCCCGCTCTTACTGGGGACTAGAGCCAAGCTGGGAGGCTTCCAGTGGCCCCATAGTGAGGTTCATACACGTCTTTCTACAGGTGAAGGGAGTGCAGCTCAACTCTAATACAAGAAGGTACATTTTGGTCAAGTCATTGTGAGCTTGTGTAAAAGAGTATAGATGTAATAGTGATTACAGTTGCAAATCATTAGCTACAGGGAAACTATTTAGGGTGCCCCACTCTGCTTAGCCCAAAACCTCTCTCTATAACTACCGCAGAACAAGGATCTGTATCATTACTATCTACTTGGTGATTGTCCAGGAAAAGCTTTAGCCTAAAGAGCACTGATTATCTCACTGTCTCACTCAACAGTTACTAAACCTGAGCTGTCGTTAAAGGAAACAGCTTATCTCTCTAACCCTCTCTACAGGTGAAAACACAGCCACTGGAACCAACTATCTCTTGTTAGAAGAATGGTCCTCCTTTCCATAAATTATACCAACTCAATCTCACAGTGGTAACAGGACAGCTCGTGACTGATACAAATGAAACTACTACCACCAGAGGACATGGTTCAGTAGTTAAAGACCTCAACCTCCATGAGGGATCTATGACCAGCAAAAACAATTGCAGGAACAGGGGAAATGAAAGAAGGAAATAGAGAGGGGAGGGGAGGTGAGTTGGAAGGAGAGGAAGAGAGAGAGAGAGAGAGAGAGAGAGAGAGAGAGAGAGAGAGAGAGAGAGAGAGAGAGAGAGAGAGAGAGAGAGAGAGAGAGAGGAGGGGTGGATTCCAGAGGTAGTGAGGGAGAGGTTTGTGTGTACTTTGAATATATAACACTGTGCCTTAACCTCCCACAAAGACATACATTTGCATGTATTCAATTTTCACCTGTTTCTAATTCTTTCTCCTCTCCTTCTTGCATGATTAGCCCTACTCCTGCCCCCTGCTCTCCCTCCATCTCTCTCTCTTTCCTTCCAAGCATTTTGAATGTGGTCCGTCCCTGAGATGGCCCGTTGAGGTTCCACCCCTGAATCTCACTCCTCCACAGTCCACACAACAGAACTGGTCAGTTTACCAGCCTCGCCACCACAGGAAAACAAGCGCTGCTCACCTGCCCACTCACTTAACACTGGCACTGCCTATGACCCCAGGCGCTCCCACAGTACAGCACCATTGGGAACAACATATACAGCCAAGAGTTAAGCAGGAGCAGTGGAGCAGGGACAGAGGCAGGATGACTTTACATTAACTAACCCTCTTCATGGAAAGAAGATCTCTTAAGTGTCAGTATAGAGGATGTAGGAGTGAAGGCGGGAAGGTGTGTGGGGTGTATGTGTGTGAGTGTGTGTGCATGTGTGCAAGATCAGACAGTTGTTTGCCTCCTGGGTGAACATTTCCTTTTACCCTAGTGAGTAGGATGACAGTTGAAGTAAACCATTATCAAAATATCAGCCTTAGTTTCTGATTGATGCAGAGAACAAAATGCCCTCTACCAAAACACCAGTTCATTTTCCTCTCAGATTATCCCCCTGGTACACTAACCTGGCCATAGACAGCTTCTTGTTCTCCAGCCCAGCCTGCCTTATCAAGTGAAATCTAGAGACCTTGGATTTAGCAACTAATGACTTTGGCACTTGAAGTCTTGGCAAATAAATATATGCCTCTTATGTAGTGAGACCAAGCAATACCTTCATATTATTTGACACCATTTTCTTGAGTTGTTCAATATTGAAATGGAAATATCAATCTAGTACAAGTACACCCTATTTTCTTAAAAGATCTTGGTTATTGGTTTATCATAGAGCGTTACTGAAGAAGTCAGCATAAAAAAGTATTTGCTTTTTTCACTCAAGCACAGAGCCTAATTGTCTTGTGAGATGGAAGCTGAAGCGTTGCAAGGGTATCAGAGACCCAGGCGGACTCCCCAGAGACACAGAGGGGTGTCGGTGTGGCGAGAGACCCCAGGAGAGTGATCCTTGAGTAGGGGGTTGTGGGGAATAAGGAGCCCAGGGCTACAGGGGGTGGGGGTAGTGGGAGAAAACAGGGTCCGGAGGTGGGTTACAGGGGAGAAAGAGAGAGTGAGAGAGGGTCATGGTCAGGTGAGTGCAAGGTAAAAGTTCTCTGGTACCACCCACTTGTTTCCCCCCACCTACGTTATCCACCGGTCCCCTAGCCCCGGCGCCTACCCCGTCCCACAGAGGTAGAGTAGCCCAGACTGTGATCAGGTGTAGTGCTCCTAATGGACTTCTCTATGACCCCGTGGAGAAAGGATTGGCTTTAAGTCCTCGAAGAACCATTAGAAAAGCTTTTAAATCTCTCTCTCTCTCTCTCTCTCTCTCTCTCTCTCTCTCTCTCTCCCTCTCTCTCTCTCTCTCTCTATCTCTCTCTCTCTCTCTCTCCAACACACATGGTTTGGTGTTCTATCCATTGTTTTTAGGCCTACATCTTACTAATAAAGAATAGCTGGAAAACAAATGTTGTAGCAACACACATTTTCCAGAGAATATGCCCAAACTTCCTATTTTATAGAAGTAAAACAAATCTAGGGCCGGGATTGAATGCAAAACACGTAGCCTACAGAATAGTTAATTCAGGTAAACATTCTACCTTATCAAATATCCATTACTTACATTAAGAAAAAAGGTTGATTTTGTTATCATCAAAACAGGCAAATGGTTAGTATAAAGGTCTAGTTCACTCCAAAAATGTTTTACACCTATTCCACTTTAACATAGAGATGCAATACTTACTTACAACCATGTTTGAACTATATGCTAAATATTAGGCTATAATCAGACTTCAATATCTACAGTAGGACGTCAAAAATACATATTTACCAGCGTCTGGTGTTGGCCTTGTCTTGTGTCCGGACAGTCTGACGGTCAGTATGTTGAGGGAGAGCAGGAGAGAACGAGAAATGGAGCAGATGAGAGGAGGGCTGAAAAGACTGGGAAAGAGAGAGAGTGACAGAGCTTTTTCTGAACAACACTGATATATGGTAAAATGATGCTTGTATATGTCACATTAGCAGTATGTCTTTGAAAACAGGTTTACTGGGGGGACCATAGGTTATGGTTGGGCGATCAGCTCTACCGTCATCCATAATGGAGCACAGTGATGTCAAGCCACACACTTACTGATGGTACCCTGACCTAGAAACCTGACCTGACCCCACTCCCCTGGGCTCCTCTGTGTTCAAAACCTGCTCTCTCTCCTGCCATCCCCCTGATCCTAACATCCCATAGCCACTAGGTGGCAGTGTTGTTTGATAAAATAAGTCACTGAGGCCCCGTCCTGTGCCTGTGATACACAACTTGGAACAACAGAACCCAAAACGTATCTGTCCTGAGCTACTCTTGTACATATATTTACTCATCATAACATAGATAGGTCTGCAGTGTGAAACACCATGATTCATATTGATTCATTTGCTGTCTTTTATCTATAGGTAGAGGACATTCTCATTATCTGATGGTACATGACAGAAAGACAAGAAGTGGAACTGGGGAGGCAGTTTTAACCCTAACCATCTCTCCACATGCATAACTATATACATGGTGACATGTCCACTTCATCACTGTCTTGTACTTGCTTGACTAAACTATGCTAATGCAGCCTCATTTGCCTAATCTGTGTGTGGTGTCGTCATGTAAAAATATAGGCTACATATTGCATTTTACAGAGGTACTGAAATGAACTTACTAACCAACCCTTCTGGGGGTGACCATCAGTCACACTCTCCCATGACTCTTTCTTTTCTCTTTAGTTTGAATCCAGTAGCGATAATCTGAGGTTGAGTTTGCTCAGGGCGTGATGGAATTCTATAACTCCATGGCCAGTCTTTTCACCTAGCTCACCTAGTCTCTGGAGATTTGGGGACAGCAGGGAGGGGCGTCCAACTGTCCACAGAAACAGGTGCTTACCTTGATCCCCTCCATCTTTGCATTGTAGAAGGGAGATGTACACCTGTTCAATCAATAAAAAATGACCCTTTCATCCTCTCTCCCACAAAAACACAGGCACGCCAGTCTTATGACTGACCCCAATGACCTCTCCACCCAACCTGGTTAAGCAAACACACAACCCTCAAAACAAACAGTACAAATGGCACATGCTTAGTGTTAGGCTTTCTTTGCTGTCTGTGATTGTGTGTGTCTATCTGAGAGGACCAGAACAAACCCCAAGAGATGAAACCGAACCAAGGGAACAGATAGTTTCACTAATAAAAGAATGATCCATGAACAAACTGTCATTGTAATTTATATGGCTTTGATAGAAAATCTGTATGATGTTTAAATGTGTCTTTCTTCCTCTCTGTGAGTGAACGAAATTGTCTCCCTCTGCTCCTTGTCAATCACAGTTCTCACTAAACAAAAGCTTTTCTCATTACCATGGGGACAATGTTAGTAATGCCACAACCCTGCACTCAACGAAAACTTAACAAAGCAGCATGTGTGTATGAGTGAGGATAGGTGGAGTTACAGCGGGGTTTCCCAAACTCGGCCCTCGGGACCCCAAGGGGTGCACGTTTTGGTTTTTGCCCTAGACCGAGTTTGGGAAACACTGCGATACAGACTCTTGCGGTGCCCTAGAAACTGTGTTGTTTGTTGTGTTTTACATAGGAAATGTAGGCCTTCAAAACCTGATGAATATCATACTGACAGATCAGACACGGTGTGTTTGTGTGTTTGTGGTTTGACTATCCTTGAGGACATTTTGCCGGTCCCCACAAGGACAAATACTATTTTAGGCTTAGGGGTTAGATTTAAGGTTAGTGTTTGGGGTTAGGGTTAGGGGTTAAGTTTAGGGTTAGGTTAGGTTTAGGGTTAGGGGAAATAGGATTTTGAATGAGAATCAATTGTTTGGTCCCCACAAGGATAGTAACACTGGCTCCAACGCTCGTCCTATGAGGCAGGGCTTGCAGACGATAACGGATAACAAAGGGAAACCCAGCCATGCAGAATTCCTAAACGTGCTAAATGCCTTTTATGCTCGCTTTGAGGAATATAACACTGTGTCTTGCGTGAAAGCCCCTGTTTTTCCAGATGACTGTGTGATCTCGCTCTTTGTGGCCAATGTGAGCAAAACATTTAAACAGATGAACAATCACGGGCAGACGGAATACCAGGGCGTGTTCTCAAAGCTTGCGCGGACCAGCTGGCAAGTGTCTTCACAGACATTTTCAATATCTCCTTGTCCCAATCTTTAATCCCAACATGTTTAAAGTTGACCACCACAGTCCCTGTTCCCAAGAGCTCCAAGTTAACCTGCCTAAATAGCACTCACATCTGTAATTATGAAGTGTTTTTAAAGGCTGGTCATGACAGACATCAACACCATCATCCCAGACACTCTAGACCCACTCCAATTCACATACCACTCTAACAGATCCACATATGACGCAATCTCAATTGCACTTTACAATGCCCTCTCCCACCTGGACAAGAGGGGAAATAACAATGTGAGAATGCTGTTCATAGACTACAGGTCAGGGTTCAACACCATAGTCCATCACCAATCTAGGGAGCCTGGGACTGAACCTCTGCAACTGGATCCTGGACTTCCTGTTGGGCCGGCCCCATATGGTGAGGGTAAACAACAACAACCCCTACGCCACATTGACCCTCAACACAGGGGGTATGCTTAGTCCCCTCCTGTACTCCCTGTTCACCCACGACTGCGAACCCATGCACGACTCCAACATCATCATCATCAAGTTTGCTGACAACACGACAGTGGTAGGCCAAATCACCGACGGCAATGAGTCAGCCTACAGGGAGGAGGTCAGAGACTTAACAGTGTGGTGCCAGGACAACAACCTCTCCCTCAACGTCAGTAAGATCAAGGAGCTAATCGTGGACTATAGAAGAAAGAGGGGAGCGCATGCCCCCATCCACATCGACAGGGCTGTTGTTGAGTTGGTGGAGAGCTTCAAGTTCCTTGGCATCCACATCCCTAAGGATTTAACATGGTCCACACACCCCCGCACATTCGTGAAGAGGGCACGGCAGTGTCTCTTCCCCCTCAGGAGGCCGAAAAGATTTGGCATGTGTCCTCAGATCCGGGCTGCATCACTGCTTGGTATGGCAAATGCAACGCCCTTGAAGGCAAAGCGCTACAGAGGGTACTGCGTACAGCCCAGTACATCACTGGGTCTGAGCTCCCTGCCATCCAGGACCTCTATATCAGGCAGTGTGAATGGAAGGGCCGAAAAATTGCCAAAGACTCCAGTCACCCAAGCCATAGACTGTTCACTCTGCTACCGTTTGGCAAACGGTACTGGAGAGTCGGCTCTCGGACCAACAGGCTCCGAGACAGCTTCTACCCCCAAGCCATAGGACTGCTAAATAACCAGACTGCTAAATAGTACATTTATGGTTCCCAAACTATCTGCACTGACTCTATCTTGCACTGACCCTACGCACACTCACTAGACTATATACACACCATATACACACACTCACACACACTACATTGACACTCCCACACAAAACCCACACACATTCACATACAGTGGGGAAAAAAAGTATTTAGTCAGCCACCAATTGTGCAAGTTCTCCCACTTAAAAGGATGAGAGAGGCCTGTAATTTTCATCATAGGTACACGTCAACTATGACAGACAAATTGAGGAAAAAAAATCCAGAAAATCACATTGTAGGATTTTTAATGAATTTATTTGCAAATTATGGTGGAAAATAAGTATTTGGTCACCTACAAACAAGCAAGATTTCTGGCTCTCACAGACCTGTAACTTCTTCTTTAAGAGGCTCCTCTGTCCTCCACTCGTTACCTGTATTAATGGCACCTGTTTGAACTTGTTATCAGTATAAAAGACACCTGTCCACAACCTCAAACAGTCACACTCCAAACTCCACTATGGCCAAGACCAAAGAGCTGTCAAAGGACACCAGAAACACAATTGTAGACCTGCACCAGGCTGGGAAGACTGAATCTGCAATAGGTAAGCAGCTTGGTTTGAAGAAATCAACTGTGGGAGCAATTATTAGGAAATGGAAGACATACAAGACCACTGATAATCTCCCTCGATCTGGGGCTCCACGCAAGATCTCACCCCGTGGGGTCAAAATGATCACAAGAACGGTGAGCAAAAATCCCAGAACCACACCGGGGGACCTAGTGAATGACCTGCAGAGAGCTGGAACCAATGTAACAAAGCCTACCATCAGTAACACACTACACCGCCAGGGACTCAAATCCTGCAGTGCAAGACGTGTCCCCCTGCTTAAGCCAGTACATGTCCAGGCCCGTCTGAAGTTTGCTAGAGTGCATTTGGATGATCCAGAAGAGGATTGGGAGAATGTCATATGGTCAGATGAAACCAAAATAGAACTTTTTGGTAAAAACTAAACTCGTCGTGTTTGGAGGACAAAGAATGCTGAGTTGCATCCAAAGAACACCATACCTACTGTGAAGCATGGGGGTGGAAACATCATGCTTTGGGGCTGTTTTTCTGCAAAGGGTCCAGGACAACTGATCCGTGTAAAGGAAAGAATGAATGGGGCCATGTATCGTGAGATTTTGAGTGAAAACCTCCTTCCATCAGCAAGGGCATTGAAGATGAAACGTGGCTGGGTCTTTCAGCATGACAATGGGCCAAAATACCAGCAACAGTGTGTGAAAACCTTGTGAAGACTTACAGAAAACGTTTGACCTGTGTCATTGCCAACAAAGGGTATATAACAAAGTATTGAAGAAACTTTTGTTATTGACCAAATACTTATTTTCCACCATAATTTACAAATAAATTCATTAAAAATCCTACAATGTGATTGTCTGATTTGCTGCTGCTACTCTCTTCTTTATTTTACTCTTATTATTATATATCCTGATGCTAAGTCACTTTACTCTGCCTTCATGTACATATCTAACTCAAATAGCTCATACCCCTGCAAATTGATCTGATACTGGTACTCCCTGTACATAGCTCCATTCTTGTGTATTTTATTTTATCCCTCTTGTGTTACTATAAATTTTTTTTACCCTGCATCGTTGGGTTGGGAAGGCCTCGTAAGCAAGCATTTCACGGTAAAGATTACACCAGTTGTATTCGGCTCATTTGACAAGTAGAATTTGATTTGATTTGACCTCCGCCACACCTCCATTTCTTTGATCTCCACCCTAAACGCCTTGCTGACGCATAGAGAGAAAAGTGCATAAAAAGAGAATAAAGTAACTCGCATAACTCGGATCTGAATTTCCCCCATAGAGAATAGACATTTAGTGGGTTTTGTGTTCCAAAATCCTGGTGGTGGTGGTGTCCAGTTCCAGGTTATGAACCAGCAACGGAGCCAGCCTCTTTAAAAACACGAAAGTAAATGTGAGAGTTTTCAGTTTCCTTTACCCTTCATTTTTAACCCTCATACTACCAACTGAGGTCATTTTGAACACAGAGGCATATTTTCTATCATAGCCCAAAGGTGGTTTATTCAATTCTTCCATTTGTTTCTGACGTTGTCAGTCAGCTTGTTCTTAACAAATCAAAATCATTGTATAGTGATTCTGTATCAATATGGATTTTTTTTTTTTTCAAGTCCTTTGGGGTCATTTTGACCCCAACCAAAAACACCTAATTCCGCCTATAGTAATTTGATAGATAAGACCTTTATTTGAATCTATGTTTCTCTGGAGACATAATACAAAGTTATTCATAACATAAACTGTGTTGTTTGTTAAAAATCTGCCAATGGTATAAATACTTGATAGGACTGCAATACAGAACTTAGATACACTCTGAATCTACACCGGGAGCTGTACTGGTGTTACCTGGCTACCCATCCACATCGCTCAGACTGACGTTTCTTCTCCACTATGAGTCTGGATTTGCCTCCCTCCCCTACGATTTCTAGAATGGGAACACATTCTGGCTGTTTGGAATGTTCCCAGAAACCGATGGGTTCGGCCATAGCCAGCCTAGATGCTGACATTATCAACTTTGATACTCTGACTGGTTAGATTTGTTAGAGACGATCCAATTGCTGATACATTTGTTTTGTACCCCTCATTTTGAAGTCACACAAATGACTTCTAGAATGGCAGATTTAGACAATGTAGGTAGCAATCGATAGAGCGCGGAATTAAATTCAGGCTGAGTATTCAGGCATGTACTGTACTCTCCGAAAAGTAGTTATTCTAGGGCAAATCTAAATTAAGTCTTTATTTGAATCCAGGTGCCTCAGAGGGTGGAGGTGGACCTGCTGTAGTGATCTTGACCTGATATACAGATCACCTGCAGAGATGTACTCGCCTATAGTTATAATTGGTTATAACTAGGTATGAATGTGTACAAAATCTAAATGACCTTAGATATATGCTTAGTTGCAGTCAAAACAACTCATAAAAGTATGTTAGTGGCATGAATACTTGGTAGAACTGTAATACAGAAACCATCTACCCTCTGAATGTACACATGGTGCTGCATTGGTGTGTATTCTCCGAACATCTTTATTTTACGGAAAATGTTATATAAATACCTGAACTATATGTGCAACTTATAATGTTATTTGGGTTGCTATAACATTTGGTTTGAAGTGACTAAGGATTTGGGCATGCTTTTTGAAGCATCCTGCCTACCACTCCCATTGTTTCACTAGCAGCGATGCTAATGCTGGCTGTGGGGTAAGTAAATAAAGAAAACTAAACCATATTGTTGGTCATTATCTCTTAGGATCAAAGGATGAATCACTTTTTGTCAATAAAATTAAGTATATTTCAAATTTTGGTGTATTGCTAAATGATACTATCAACTGATGGTAAATCAAATTTTTAGTACTAATGTGGATTGTACTTTGGAAAACAGCTGCACATTATTTAGGGGAAAAAAATTTTTTGGGTTCTTTTTTTATTTCAGATAACATTATTTACATGTCTTATAATGTTTTGATAAGAATTAAATGGATATTTTGCTATGATTGTTGCTTTATGATTGTATGATCGGTAATCCATGTATGTAAAATATGTTGGTAGTATGAGGTTTAAATGTCACAATCCCTTTTAAGTGACATTAATTATATAATTTCATTGTCAGGTTGGTGTCTTGTATTGGGTCATTTATCCTTGTTTACCTTTGTCATATTTCAGTCTGGAGTACAAGGCTTGGTCATAAAACTTCTCTACATATTTACAGGGTTTTCAGGGTTTTTTGGTCAACACAATACTTTCCATTGTCTACGGTTCCATACATCACATCAGAGTATACATGTGACATTATTTAAGAGCGAGATTAACAGATGTATCGGCAGAGGGAGAAAAGAGAGAGAGAGAGAGACATAAATGTACAGTAGTCTCTTCTTCTAGGCTTTACACCAGCCTAGTAGCCTACTGTGGTAAGAAGTAACAGTCCTCCTTAGGAGAATAATAATAGGCCTCCAGATAAAAGGATATGTCCCAGGTGTGTAAACCAAACATCCTGGCCACTCATTCCTGTGCTCTGAGGGGGAACTGGTTGGGTGGCACAGCCCTCTCAATGCCCTGGACACACAGCTGTCCCTTATAAGTGGACTGTACCATCCAGGCTTTTGTTGTCATTTTGATTCGTTTTCAGTCATAACCACTCTGCAACCCCATTTACATTATACGGTAGGTCAGCAGGCAATACACAAATATATTCACACAAAACATACTGTGCAAGATCAAATCAATACACTTGACTGAAAACAGCTGCACTGACATAAACACTACTCTGTTCCTCTACTTTAGGTCTTGAATGCAAATATAGTTCAATGTAAACACCAAAAGATAATTCTTTCACATTTGTAAAATTGCTTTATTTCTGAAGAATCCAGTGATGAGAGATACATATAACATAGATATCAGTAAATGTCTGAGGCCACACAGTGATCCATTGTCCTAATACAACTCTGTGATCAAGCCTCGATCACTAACGATTAGGCTTACTGAAATTATATAACAGCACTTTTATTTTAGGGAAAACAATATTTTTCAGTAATGTATATTGCCACAACAGAAAACAAACAGTTTTGGTTATTGACATTGTAACCAGCCAAGCTTTACCAGTGCATATAAATATCAATATAAATATAGTTACAAATCATATACAGACTAAATCAGGAAGCCCTTAAGCATATGTGATCACCAGAACAAATACCTCTTAACAGATCTGCTAGTGCGTGCAGTGATAAGCACTATATAAGTTTTCTTCTCTCAGAAGTTACAGTTAACTGAATGGACAGAAGAGAGAAGAAGGTGGGTTGACCACTCAAAGACATTGCTTTTCATTCAGGCCACTTTGACTGTTTTTGATTCATATAATTCCATTTAGCTCTATGCATTCTGAAGAATGGCAGTTCATCAAGCAAAGTCAATGACAAAGCAAAGCCTGAACCAGAGAGCTAATATTTCCTCTTGCTCGACCTTCTTGGCATAGCAACAGTGAAAACACTGCAGATGGGGACAGGGCTGTGCACACAAGGATATGATTGATCAGTTCGATCAATGTATGCATTGAGAAATCATCAGATAGATGTAGGGTTGGGAGGAACATTTCACAACCTTGTAATCTTTGCCTGGTGTCAATATCCCTGATTAGATAGTATAGCAGGAGACTCTAGTCTAGGGAAGGATTTGCTTTATGACTCAGTAATTGGAGTGCAAGATGCCAGCCATTGGTCAATGGTCATTAGCATTGTACAGTGGGTTAAAGTGCATGCAAATGTATTGGGACAATAATGTCTCCCTCTATATCAGACAGCCGTCAACAGCCAGTAATAAGTGGCATTACCTGCAGGGCAAATGCAAAACACAGAGACGTGATATGCACTCACACAGGAGACCTGGCCTATTATAGAGTGAGACCATTTTTAAAGAACAAACAACATTTCATATTTCTGGAAAAAACAAGGTGTTTCACAGCAAAGGTGTGAAAGTAGTGTACAGAATATTTCACATAAACATCCTAAACTCAGCCTTCTTTTGCTGAGTAGGTAGTAGAGTATTGTGGATCGGGGGAGTCGTGGGTGACTGTGTGTGGGTAAGGGCGGTGAGAGAGACCTCAGGTGTCAGATGGCCATCGAGTCAAGATCTTAGATAGGGGGTCCTCCCTTCTCATTCCCAATTTCCCTCCCTCACGCCATCCATCCACTGCTTAGTTTATTAGTGCCATGGTGCTCTCTGGCTGTTCCCCGCAGATCCCGGATAAGAACTCGAGTGCCAGACACACATGGACAGGCACAAAGACATAGGAGGTGTAGATGACCATGGCCATGGAAGAGAAGAGGACAGAGTTGAAGATGGACTGCTCCCAGGGCTCAAGCACATATATTCCTGTGATGAGCAGGTACTGGTAGTACAGCCAGCTCAGGTACTCCTTCAGGTATTTCAAGACCATCCTCATGCTGCTCCAGTGGTCAGGGAGAGGATGGGAGAGGCAGAGAAAGGAACAGAGAGAGCGCGAGATAAAAGAGAGAAGGAAGGAGGAGCGGAGTGATAGGGGAGAGAGAGAGATAAATAAAAGGGAGGGAGAAAGAGAGAAAGGAGGGTGGCAGTGGTAATTGCAGCAGGGGACACAATGGGCATGAACACACAAGACAGACAACACAACATCAGACGACACCCATGTCTTACATACTTACCATATCCTTGAGGGAGGTAACAATGCAAAATGGTATTAGAAAACACATTACATGTGGGTCTGTGTTTATTAATGAGAAGGTCCAGGGTCAATCACACCCCATCTGGGGGCCACAGGGGTCTCTGGTGGAGAGGCCCTGCAGAATTTAGCTCCTGAGAGCCCCAGACAAGGTAAATTAAAACTGTACACACACACTGTGTCCCACTCAAACAGCACACGTGGCACCTTTCTTTTTATTGTCAATGCTGTCAAAATGTCCACCACCGTACAGATGGTGGGAAGGAACAGACATTGACTCCATCATGAGGAAAGAGAACAGACATTTACTCTACTTCCACAAAGGGTAGTTGACATTAAGTAGCTAAGGGGACAATAGGAAAGCCTCTCTCAGAGTCAGTGCCTCAGTGGGGGTTGACAGGTGTCAGGTAAACTGACCTGACACCAGTGCACACTTCTTCACCAGAGTAATCGCCTACTCATTAATAAGCGGTTATGGACCAAATATATAAAAACACACACTGTGGCATGTCAATAAATGAACCTAAAATATGATCCAAGCATGTGTGGTTGTTTTCCAGGTCCTATCCTGCTACACACCTCTGATAAATAATTGTGGCTACACTAATGCCCTAGAGACATTGTGACAATTTAATAGGCCTTCTCACATTAATGTAGTCTGCATGCCTATACGACACAATAATAATCTGTAACAATATATAGGCCAACAAAAAACAACAGTAGGGATCATATAAAAGTGAGCTCACCTCTGTCTGATAACGTGCTGCTGTCCTCACTCCCTCGGTTCTTTTGGCTAGTTTATTGCAGGACGCCAGAGAGAATGGCCTGTGTCCCACTACTGTTCCGCTGCTTTGTGTAAAAAGCTGCACTACCAGTTCACCAATATAGCCTACATGTAGCAGGTCATACAGTCTTTACACCACACCCACTACTCTTTAGTCTTTACACTCACCTGGGGTTCACGTGGAGTTGGGTATGGGTTTTTACTGAAAGCGTTCCGTGTATGTGTGTCTTCGAACTCTATAAACGAACATCTAAATAAGTCAGGATTCTTCACAAATAGGGTTAATCCATAGTCGTTTAGTCAGTGGAATAGTCATCAAAACTCTGTCCTGGTTTATTGGATTGGAGACGCCTGACACGCGCAACTTTTGTATGGCATTCTCATAGAGAAAGATCGAGAACTCTAGTGGCCAAAAGCCGGTTATAGCATGGGCAGCACCTTTGAGGATTTTCGCCTTTTTTAAGTAGTCAACTGAGTGGGACTTAAGGAAGGATCACATAATGAATTATGCTCGTGAGCAAACGTTCCATAACTGCAGGTGGCAGTAAATAACCAACCTTGGCTTTATACCTGTTCAAACAACACACTCCAGGTGGCAGTGTGCACCCTTTCAGTTTGTTTACCAACTCATAGAAGTAGTAGAAGAAGAAAATGGAGATGGCCTCAATTGCGCTGCCCATGCGCACAGACGCCATGATGGGACAGATACAAAGAAGAGTCCTCTATAATTCTCTACAGGCATCCCCCCTCTTCTCTTTGAACATGACAGTTTTACTTGCCACACAGGGGATCAAATGCATAATCTCCACTGCCTGCAAGTGGACTGTGCACTGAATTATCCCAAAACATAATTAGCCCAAAACAGCGCAATGCACACTCTGCAACTGACAGGGGATGCAAGAAGTCAGTGTTGCTACAGAACTGGCAAATTAACAGATTGCTCCAAAATGTTGGGTGATTGGATAGCCTATTTAGCCGATAGCCTTTCTTCCTCTAGAAACCAAATGAAGAGGATATATTTTCAGCACATTGGAATCCCCTCTTTTACATCCCAGTACTCTCTTTCATAGTCTATATCTTTTGGAACAAAATGAGTTTCTACAACTTCTCACCTACATACATTACTGATGTTTAAAGACAGGGCTGAGCCGCTCTGTCCAGTTGACTAAACAGATAGTCTCCAAGCATACAGAGTGCCCCGGGTGGACGTCTGGAAGCTAGACTCACCGCATGAGGGAGCATGACACTGTCTGGGACTCTGAACAGTTGAACAGTCAGGTAGCCCACTGCTCTTTGAATAGTATTCTTGGAAGGAGTGAAAAGTGGACATACCGGGTCAGAAAAAAGGGATGATAAAATGAGGTGAGTGGGTGATAAGAACCGGCTTTGATGGAGAGGAAGGAGAGAGCATATACTGTAGGTGTGTGCAGGGGAAGTGGGTGAGAAAAGGGGGTCAGGGGAAGAGAGTGGGTGGGATGGTAGAGAACCCCCTGATCTACATTATTGTCCTCTGCCTCGAGGGACCTAAAGTTACTTTCCCAAGGATCTGGTTACCCCTAACAACCTGTTTAAGTTGCCAAAAAACAAGATCCCACCTCCTCCCTCTTTAAAAAAGACTGAGAAGTGGCACATAACATACCTCTCTCTCCTAATATATCGAAGCCCCCAAGATAACATTTCCTCAGAAGCGCTCAACCTCCCCCTGCACCAACCTCTCTCCTCTTCAGCCCCTACTATAATCATAATGTCTACCCGGCAACAATAGAGCTGCTTGCATTGGGGAACAGTCTAATAGTAGGGACATGTGCCCACTGCGTCCTAGTCCCAAATTAAATGTGAATTGATTAATTGCTGAAGCTTAGTGAACTCATTTTAGCTTGATGATGGGGAACCAATTTCTCAAGCCAGTGGCTCTGCATGCGAGTGGGTTTGGTGTTGTTGGGTAGAGAATCTAGTTGCCAGTCTGCAGCCCATTACAAGCATACCCAATCCAGAATGCATACACTTATACCCTGGGATACCTACACATAGAACTATCAACTCATAGAAGGTGCCCATGCGTTCCCAATTGGTACATTCTACCACTTTCACCATGTGGCCAGTCCCTCCTTTTAAGTGTTAGGTACTATATTGAGCGTGAGATCCATGCTTATGGTTCAGTAACATCTTCCCCACTTCTTCAGCTCCTTCTAGTGGATGCCGTGTGTCGCAGAATGAAAAAGTCATATTGTAACCAGATTGTTTTATTTGATGTACTAGAACAACACTTCATTTCCACATCACCACAAACCACCGCCTCTAATATGGAGACAGGGAAGGGTAAACAAGGGCAGGGTCTCATCAATAACTCAGCAACCTCAGAAGTGACCAGTCTGCAGCATTCTGATTGGCTGCTGTTGGGGGGAGACTGTATGCAATGGTAGCTGACAACGGGTGGCATTACCATTCTTATTGGACTACTAATCACTCATGTTATTAGTAGGATTCCCATTTGTCTAGTCAAACATCATATCGATATTAGTAAGACCCTGATTGGTCTGAGCAGTCATTACGTGGATGTAAGCCGGCGATTGGTCTATTCGGTCAGCATGTCGGCTCCCTCTCCCCCGGTGGCGTCTGTTAGGCTGAGGTCCTCCAGCATCTCCATCAAAGAGATCCGAGGAGCGCCCTCGTCATCCGTGTCACTCTCCACTGGGATCTTAGACGCATCTGCAATACAAAACAACACAACTTCATGAGGCTACAGCTAAATTGGATCAATAGAAAGCTATGGGTGACAATTGGGGGAAACAGACAGGTTCTCACAAGAAGAACTATAAAGAGATGCAGAAAGCTGTGGTCCCACTCACCTCTGAAGATGTTGACGTTCTTTCTCAGGGCTTCGTCTTCCTCCAGGTCCTCTAGGAAGTCCTGGTATTGTCTGAAACAGGAAGAGAGGAGAACAATATATAAATCACCTCCAATGTTGTAGACAAGACACCTTTCACAACTTACAAAGTCATCACCTGGATATAGTGCATATCCATCCTTCACTCTCAGTTCTCTCTCCTCATCCCTTCCTGCTTCTCCCCCTCTACATTCCTCCTCGCTCATCAGTTCCTCCTCTCCTCCTTACCTCTCATCTTCAGGCGCCATGCCCTCTCTGTCTTTGTCCATCTCCTTCAGCTTCCAGTTCCTGCGCTTCACCCTCTTGCTGCGGTTGTAGCTCTTCTTGATCAGCACCTGCAAGTCCACAACAAGCATGTTCAAATGGCTTCAATAAGAGACCCATAAACAACTCAGTTCAAGTTTAATAAATTTAAATTCGTAATGACATCAACCCGACCAAAAACAGAGTCTGCAAGAGCAGGCCGCAACAAGCCTGCAACTTCTCCCGACTCACCCCCGCCACCGAACGCTGCCAATGCCGGCCCCACGGAAACACTGACTGTGGAGATGCTGCAATCCGTGATAGGCACCCTCAAAGCCGACATTTTCGGAAAAATTGACTGTCTCTCTACCAATCTCAGGTCAGAGATATCAACGATCAAAGACGAGCTTAAAAAATCTATCGAGAGTATACAGAATAAGCTCGACGCACATGGGGTGACTTTATCGGATTTGGAGCGAGGTGCTACAGACCACAGCACTCGCATTAGCGAGCTAGAGGCTAACGTCGGCTCATTGACAACTAGGGTGGCATTCCTCGATAATAGATGCGAAGATATGGAAAGTAGAATGCGGAGGAACAACATTCGTCTACTGGGAATACCGGAGGGAGTGGAGGGCCCAAGGCCCACGGAGTACATGGCCCAGCTACTTCAGGAGCTGCTCGGGCTAGAGGAGAAGCCATTGCTAGACCGGGCTCACCGCACTCTGCGTAGCCGACCCAGGGATGGAGAACCCCCACGACCATTTGTCATCAGGGTGCATTTCTTTCACGTCCGCAACGACATACTGAGAAGATCGGGAGAAGCATCCCCTCTTCTACATAAGGGTAAAAGAGTCTCGATATTTGCGGACTACACAACAGCTGTGGCTAAGAGGCGGGCTAGCTTTGGAGCTGTGAACGCCAACTACACGCCTGCCCGGGCGTGAAGTTCGGCCTCATCTACCCTGCGGTTTTGAGACTGACTTTACCGGACGGCTCCATGCACAGATTCGAGGACCCGGCTATAGCGGCAGATTTCATCAACAAGAACGTGAAAGCGGCTGTTGTACCACATGGTGTGTAACAAATGGTTGGCTAGCTGGTCTTCCTAGCAGGCTAGTTAGCAGGCCGAATGGGTGACTAACGAAGCCATCTTTGCTGGGTTCATCGACATATGAATGTCATTCTCTTTTTTATCTCTTTATTTCCAGCCCAGGTTTGCCGCCTCTAATGCCAATATCTGGGGGTCTGCATGGCTGTTTCAGTTTGATCATTTACCATCTGCGTCGAGGTTAAACCTCTCTTAATCGAGGATAGTTTTCCTTAGACTCTATTGGGGACCATTCTATCCATGTTTGGCTTACTCTAGTTAAATGGTCACTAATCTTAGGTAGCACAGAGTAAGAGTTATCATGCTTAGCTCTAAACTTTCTTCGTATTTAGGGGTTTTGCTTGCATCTCATTTGGGGAGATGCTTCGGCAAGGGCGGGTGTGAGGGAAGGGTTTGTTCACTCTCTATTTGTATATAGTTTGTATACGTTTTTTGTGCCTCTTCGTTTGTCTTTGTTTTTTACATTTGCGCTTTTAGGTTCAACTAAGATCTTCAGTTTACATTGTACCTTGTCCTTTACACATCCTCTCTCTCTCTTAAGATATGACTCAGCCTAGTGTAGCCCATACTGCTGGAGGGAATGGCTTTAATTTTCTTACTTGGAACTGCAGGGGCATAAATAACCCAGTTAAACGTAGTAAGGTGCTACACCATCTTCATCATTTGAAAGCTCACATCATCTTTCTCCAAGAAACTCATCTGAAGGTATCACAACACTCAAGTCTTAGGTGCAGATGGGTGGGTCAGGTGTTCCATTCCTCATTTCAGAGTAAGGCGAGAGGGGTGGCCATTTTACTTCACAGATCGGTACCTTTTACATGTTCTAAGGTGATCGCAGATCCCCATGGTAGATATATAATTGTCAGTGGTAGGCTGCTCAATACAAAGGTTCTTCTTGTTAATATCTATGCTCCTAATTGGGACAATGGTGATTTTTTCAAATCGGTTTTCTCTACACTCCCAGATATGTCCACCCATATGTTGATTTTAGGAGGTGACTTTAACTGTTGGTTAGACCCACAATTGGATCGATCCTCCACTAAACCTACCACCTTATCAACCTCAGCTAGAGTTGTTCGAACCTTTATGTCTGAATTCGCAGTCTCAGATCCTTGGAGAATGGTTAATCCAGCTGGGAAAGCATACTCTTTTTTCTCATCGGTTCACCACACTTTTACGCGCATAGACTACTTCCTTGTTGATGACCGGCTCCTCCACTCCATAACTTCATGTTCATATAACCCAATTGTTGTATCTGACCACGCCCCTGTTACTATGGAAGTAGCTTTTCAAAATGTTGACAATCAGCGACCGCCTTGGCGACTAAAAACTCAACTGCTCAGCAATGAACACTTTGTCAATTTTGTTTTGAGTCAAATCGACTTTTTCATGATTACAAATAGAACCCCAAACATCTCTGCGTCTACTCTCTGGGAAACTTTGAAAGCTTATATCAGAGGTGAAATTATCTCCTACACCGCACATGAGAACAAATTGAAAAGGAATAGGTTATCTATGCTAACACGCTGTATTGCCCAATTAGATGACATTTATGCCGTTTCACCATCCCCCGGATATTTATAAGGAACGTTTAACTCTGCAAGCAGAATTTGACACACTATTAACAGACCAGGTTACTGAAATGCTTGTCAAGTCTAGGAGCACTTACTATGAACAAGGAGATAAAGCCAGTAAATTATTAGCTCACAAGTTACGTCAACAATCATCATCATCTCAGATTACAAAAATTCGTACATCATCTGGGATATCATTAGATCCTGGGGGATCAATGAGGAGTTCAAGAGATTTTACCAGTCTCTATATACCTCTGAAAGTAAAGCGGATACACTGGAATTGGATAATTTCTTCCACTCACTATCTGTGCCTTCGGTCGGCGGGATTTGGTAAAAAAATTAGAGCAGCCGATCACTGTTGAAGAACTGTCTAACGCTGTTAAATCCCTTCAATCTGGGAGAAGCCCAGGGCCTGATGGCTACCCGACAGAGTTTTATAAAAAGTTTATCACCAAAATAGCCCCTATTCTAATTGAAATGTACAATGATGCATTTGTAAATGGTGCTCTCCCACATACTCTCACTCAAGCAACCATTTGTGTTATTCTTAAAAAAAACAAAGACCCTCTTGACTGTGCATCATACCGTCCAATTAGCCTGCTAAATGTGGACTATAAAATTCTAGCCAAAATTCTGGCAACGCGGCTAGAAACAGTCCTCCCATCAATTATCTCTCCGGATCAAACAGGATTTATAAAAAATAGACACTCATTCTTCAATCTCCGAAGATTATTTAATATTATATACAATCCTTCTGTCGACAATACCTCTGAAGCCATTATATCCCTGGACGCGGAGAAAGCGTTTGATCGGGTGGAATGGAAATACCTTTTTTACACTAAATAAATTTGGCTTTGGCTCCAAATTCATGACCTGGATAAAACTTCTGTACTCATCCCCCCAAGCCTCTGTCAGGACTAATAACACTCAATCAGATCGCTTCCCTTTGCAAAGATCGACACGTCAGGGTTGCCCTTTAAGTCCCTTACTGTTTGCCCTCGCCATAGAGCCACTTGCAATAGCACTTCGCTCCAACCCCCCTCATCAAAGGCATAGTCAGATACGGGCACGAACACAAACTGTCTTTATATGCAGATGATTTATTAATATACACATCCAATCTTTCTGTCTCTGTCCCTGCTGCCCTTGCCACTTTCGCATCCTTCGGTCACTTATCAGGGTATAAACTAAATCTCAGTAAAAGTGAATTGATGCCACTTAACATGGCTGCAAAAAAATCCCCTTTACATAACTTGCCATTTAAAATAGCTCACAGTAGTTTTATTTATCTCGGGGTACATGTCACAATTAGGTTTGAAAACCTTTTTTCAAGCCAACTTTGCTCCTCTCTTAACCCGTACTAAGGACGATTTGGAACGGTGGTCTTTGCTACACCTCTCCTTAGTTGCTAGAATTAACTCTATTAAAATGAATACTCTCCCTAAATTCTTATACCTCTATCAGTGCCTTCCAATATTTCTACCCAATACATTTTTCAAAAAGATCGACGGCCTAATTCTACCCTTTATATGGGACAAAAAGCCTCCTAGGATGCGAAAACAGCTCTTGCAGAGGCCCAAACCAGACGGCGGTCTAGCTCTACCAGATTTCAGATTCTATTATTGGGCCGCTAACCTTAGGATCATTCAGTACTGGTTGCAGAGCAGAGTGATATTCCCACCCCCAACTTGGCTGGAGATGGAGGCTGCCTCGTCTACACCGGCATCACGGTCTTCCCTCGCTCACTCCTCTATTACAGGCCCTTACTCCTCCTTCACCAATAATACATGTGTCAAAACAACATTGAAGATCTGGAATCAATTTAGGCGCCACTTTGGGTTTCAAACAACCTCTTCCTTGGCTCCGGTAGCCTCAAACCCAGCTTTTCCCCATCTATGATTGATGGTGCTTTCTCAACATGGTCTAATCTCGGTATTAAAAGATTCAGAGATCTGTATACTAACAATACATTTAGTACGTTTCAACAATTATCAGCTAAATTTGGTCTCCCCAGACATCATTTTTTTAGGTTCTTACAAGTCCGGAGTTACGTCCGCAGCATAGATCCAGGATTCCCCAACCTTTCTGGTGGAACACAGTTCGACACATTTCTCACCCCACTTCCTAATCAGAAAGGCACATTGTCAATAATCTATAGTCAAATTTGCTCACTACAAGCCATCTCATTAAACAATATCAAATCCTCTTGGGAGGAGGAACTGGGTGAGGAAATATCTGATGAACTATGGGAAGGGGCACTCAAAAGGGTACATAGCTCTTCTATTTGCGCTCGACACGGCCTCATCCAATGCAAACTCATTCATAGGGCCCACTGGACCAAAGCAAGACTATCAAAAATTTACAAGGATGTGAACCCTAATTGTGTTCGATGTAACCAGTCCCCTGCTAATCATGTGCACATGTTTTGGTGCTGCCCATCTCTTGTTGGTTTCTGGAAAGACATCTTTAACACACTCTCAGAATTAAGCGGCACACAGATCGAGCCAGACCCTCTCATTGCATTATTTGGAGTTTCCTTACCCACAATACAATTGACCAAAATGAATAAGGATGTAATTGCCTTTGTCACGTTGTTAGTGAGACGATTAATTTTACTTAGATGGAAATCCTCTGCAGCCCCTTCTCATGCTCTTTGGATTAAATCTATTTTGAATTGCATAAAGTTGGAGAAAATAAAACAGACACTCAATGGGTCTGTAGACAAATTCTATGTAAAGTGGGCTCCCTTCTTTTCTTATGTTAAAAGAATACATTTCCCTGCAGTTCCAGAGTGATGTATATTTATATATTGGTGATGTAAGAAGCCTGGTATGTGCATATACGACATCTCGGATGTTAAGGACGGTAATAACTGTGCTAGCTGACCTATAACAACTGGATCAAAACAGATATTTTTCCTTTTTTTTTTTTTTTTTTTTGTGTTTTATCTTATTTATGTATTTAATGTCAATTTTTTCTTTCAGGTCTGTCTCTCTATGTTTTGCTGTATCGTTGTCTTCAAATTGTTGTTCCATATTCATACCATATAACTTTCAAGTGCAATTATTTACTAAATGCTGGTACTGAAAATTCAATAAACAAAGTATATAAAAAAAAAAAAAAAATGCCTTCAATACATGCATTGATTTTGTTTTGTTATTATGTATTCTGTCCTTTGCAGTCATGTGCTGCAAGTGAATAGTATTTGGTCAGGCGGCCAATGTTTCCATTAGAGAATTGACATTTCAACTCAATGCAGCAAACATAATATCTGGCCAATACCACAATGTCCACCAGGGGGCAATGTGAACTAATGCAGACAGTGCAGTACATTGTCAAAGGTCTGTTGTTTTGGAGCAGGGTTCTCCAACCTTTTCTAGCATGAGAGCTACTTTGAAAACATTTAACTTGCGAGCTACAATTTATTTTATTCGAAATAGGCACATTGTTCCCTTCGCCTCTAACTCGTCCCAGGGTCCTTGGTGTACAAGAGATGTGTTTTCTGTCAATATACCTGGCAGAATAATGGTTGATAAACAGTATTTGGCATGACAGGCCCATAAAATAATATTTTGTATTTTCCAGAACTGTTTTCTGTTGTATTTTTTCTGGTCTGGGATTTTTGTAATGTTTTCTACTCTCAATATTACAAATATTCATAGAGAAACAATGAAAATTGATGTTCTGAGTCCATGTCAATGCTTACATCACATCAGAAATATGTGATGTCTCCCGAGTGGTGCAGTGGTCTAAGGCACTGCATTGTGCTAGCTGTGCCACTAGAGATCCTGGTTCGAATCCAGGCTCTGTCGTAGCCGGCCGTGACCGGGAGACCCATGGGGCGGCGCACAATTGGCCCAGCGTCGTCCAGGGTAGGGGAGGGAATGGCCGGCAGGGATGTAGCTCAGTTGGTAGAGCATGGCGTTTGCAACCCCAGGTTTGTGGGTTCGATTCCCACAGGGGGACAGTATAAAAAAAATAATGTATGCACTCACTAACTGTAAGTCGCTCTGGATAAGGGCGTCTGATAAAATGACTTAAATGTAAATGTAAAATCAGAAGACCATTTTTGAGGTCTGGAAAGTGTGTGTAATTCCCCTTTAAATTGCGCATCTAGCAAGAGAGGAATGTGTGGGTCTAGCCATGTTACGCTTCCAACACACCAACTGCGTCATTGCGTTTTGGTACACCCTGCCTGTGCCATTAAACCCCTACAACTCATCCAGAATGCCGCAGCCCGTCTGGTGTTCAACCTTCCCAAGTTCTCTCACGTCACCCCGCTCCTCCGCACACTCCACTGGCTTCCAGTTGAAGCTTGCATCTGTTACAAGACCATGGTGCTTGCCTACGGAGCTGTGAGGGGAACGGCACCTCCATACCTTCAGGCTCTGATCAGTCCCTACACCCAAACGAGGGCATTGCGTTCATCCACCTCTGGCCTGCTGGTCCCCCTACCTCTGCGGAAGCACAGTTTCCGCTCAGCCCAGTCAAAACTGTTCGCTGCTCTGGCACCCCAATGGTGGAACAAGCTCCCTCACGACGCCAGGATAGCGGAGTCACTCACCACCTTCCGGAGACACTTGAAACCCCACCTCTTTAAGGAATACCTGGGATAGGATAAAGTAATCCTTCTACCCCCCCCCAAAAAAAAGTGGTTTTAAAGTAAAGTGGTTATCCCACTGGCTATAAGGTGAATGCACCAATTTGTAAGTCGTAAATGTAAATTCATTTCCAATGGAACGCTGCGTTTGCCTCGCAGCATTGCGTTGCAGAGGCAGTTGCAGTGCGTTCTGTGTGGTGCATACTTTGGATTTATCGAACGTATGCGTCAAACTGTCTGCGTAAACGTGTTGACAGAAATGGTAGCAGAAGGTGAATGTTGAACTTTAGTTGCACACATATCTAGATGATGCTGCATACTATTTTGCACAATGACGCAGTCGGTGTGTTCAAAGCGTTAGGCCTACTGCAGCAGCGTGTCATGGCAGAGTTTGCAAAAAATGGCCCCAATTGAAACAAATAATCATAATTTATAGCTGTCAGGTAAGCCTACTTTGAGGTTAACATTTAATAGAGAAGGTTTTTTGGGGAAGTCTGTCTAGTCTTCTGTATAAAAATGTGCACAATGTTGGGTTGAACCTCAAACACAAACCAATTGAAGAAAAAATACGTTATCATTAGCATCGCTAACTGGCTACATACGGAGTGATAGACAAACACGCGCACCAAACACACAGACAGGGGCAACATTGCTGGAAATTAATTGGCAGATATTGTGTTAGGTTTGGCTTTTTAAGCCAATAGTGGCTAACCAGGGGTGGGAACATGTCAATGTGGCTTTGATTGGATATTAGCCAGGAGCTTTATGTTTATGTGATGGAAAAATGGATGTACTTTCAGAATTGATTGGCAGCTACTCATATGTGGGCTGGGAGCTACAGGTAGATCTACCTGTTGGTGATCCCTGTTTTGGAGGATATACACGAGTGTGCACACAGTAGTATGTACTGGTTCTTACCACGTCAGGAATATGACTCGGGTTCATCTTGTTCAGAAACTCGTCATTAACATTGGAATTGGCAAAGTCAAAGCTAGAGGGAAACAAAAGTGAAAAGACTTAACAGGTTCTCTTACTTCACAAGCAAAATAATTAGGTATTGTTTTGATTCTCTTATACAGCAAGAAGTTACATGAACATTTAAGAGTTGTGTAGCTGTATAGAAGCCCATGACAATCACCTACCCCTGCACCATGTCTCCTATGTTAAGCAGGTGGCCCAGGTGGGTGCGACAGTGGTACTGCTGAGCTGTGTCCATCTCTGATGTCTTCTGCACCCACACCTCAGCCAGGGTGTGCTGGAAACACACAAATCAGAACACACACACACAAGATTTAGCCTAGCACCACCCTTACTTCTATTCCTTTCCACTAAATGGATGAAGGGTGTTTAGTGTTCCAACACCCTTAGATGGGGGAGTGGATCGTTATCGTACCGTAGCAAGCCCATTCCCTGTTCCATTTTACACAAAACACTTCATGTATTGTGGAGGGTTTTTCTCTAATCTGATGTGCTGCTTCAGGAACAATGTAATGGTTCACTATTGATTTTTCTTCCAAGAAAAGAGAAATGTTCCCCATAATTAAATCTGCTCGACACCACTTTCATTAAAGCCACAAACACACCAAAGACCCGCAGTCATGCTGTATCAACCCAAACAATCTGTCTCGCCAACACACACACTAGAACATGTTTTTCCTCACATGGAGTGAGGGAAGTTGCACGCATGAACACACACAACATCTAAAGAAACAGACTAGCAGCATTTATTTCTCTTGTAATTGAGGCATTCTTGCTAATGATGCACACTTCTGCCCAATTCCAAATCACCGCCCATTTCCCTCAGAACTCCTACCTTATTGGACCTTATGCCTGCTCCCGCCCCCAGCTTCTGGTTCCTGATGACCTCAGTATCCATGACGATGAACTCCTCCAGTTGCCGTGGGCTAACGAGGCTGCTGAAGGGGTTGCGCCAGTATGTGCCCCCATCCACCTCAGCGACTGTTGGGGTCAGACAGGAGAAATAGAATTACATGTTTATCTCTATGGAAAGTCCAGTTTCAATTTTGACTGCTCAAAACAACACCAATAATTTCCTTGTGTGTGCACGCACGCAAGATACATTGATTTATTTTAACTTCACCCCCTCCTGCAGTCGAGTGCTTTGGCTAGCATGGATCATTGTTCTGCCCAGAGGCTGAGGTTGAGAAAGGCGGCTCTGGAGCAAAGATAGCCTTTCTTTGAACACTAATTAAAAACGTGTGCCCTGCCTTTCAAAATATCAGAATTAATCACAGATGGAATCTTTTTACACACAGCACACAGGCAGTAATAACAAGAAATGAGTGTGTGTGTGTGCCATGTGTGGAATGCCCTGATTAGACACAGAGGGAGGCTGTTGAGAGTGAGAGGATGGTGATGAGCATGTGGTGAACAGACACACTAAACGATACTGGGTTCAGTTAGGTACAAAAGACTAAAGTCAAGTGGAATATAATCACATTCCATCAGTCTAACAAAAACTGATGCTAAAAATATGGAGCAGATGGTAAACATTTGATGCTTGTTACGGATACAGGTATCCTGTGTCTTTTTCCTCTCCTTCTGCCCTAATCACAGGTGTCCTGTATGTTCCTGATTGATGGTCGTTGGGGTGTCTGCTGATTGCTGAGGTGGACCAATCAGTGGACATTCCTCTGCATTGCACCACCTGTTTCTGGTTTTTCAATCACACATCCCATTGTTTAAAAGCCGGTCAGTTGTGTTTGTAGAGAAGAGGCTATTTTCCGTATGTGAGTATGGATACTGTGGTGTCCTGTGTACTTACTCATTTGCTGGTTACTCTGTTTGGTAACTTTGTTGTGTGTTTCTGGGAAAAGGGGAATTTAAGCAAGTTGCCCTTGGGCATACATTACCCGTAGGAACACTGTCTAAGAACACTAGTTAGACCTGAGCGGACCACCCACTGTATTTTTGTATGATTAGCAGTAGCTTAGCGGTTCTTGAGGCAGGCAAGATCAGTTTAGTTATTTTTTTACACTATTGTTTCATTTCTTGGGTCCTGCTCAGCCCTTTTTCCCAAACCTTTACCGTGTGTTCAAAAATAAAAAAAATTGTGTTTGACGGTAGTTTATGGTTGTCGTGTAGTTTTTGTTCTCACTGTTCCATGTCACGATTCTAATTTGCATGAATTATGTTACGGGTCTCTTGTCCATCCACCCTAGACGTTTAAAGCCACGGGGTTCGTAACAATGCTTTATATCAAAACAAGCACAAACTCATCCACAAATCCAATCACCTTTCAATGTTGAACTTGTCAACATATCAACATCAATCAATCAAGCAAAGCATATATCTAAAAGCAATTTTTCAGTAGCCAGAATAGCATGTGGTGAAACAGTCTCTGTCCCCTGGCAGCTAGGGGCCGACAGTAAAGGTGGTGCTGGTGTGTACTGTACTCACTCTGCAGGGTGTTGGGGTCGATGAGGTGGATGGTGCTGGTGACTCGGGCACACACACACACCTGGCCCATGTTCCCCAGGCTCTGAGCCAGACGCGGCGACAGACACACCACGTTGTCCTGGGGAATGAGACAAAACAAACCAGGGGTCAGACTGAACTTTGGAACCTCCCTCCCCACCGGATTATTCCATAGAGAAACCGACAGCAAGCCAGCCAGCTGTAGTACAGGAGAGATTAACATTCAACTCTGGATTAGGCTAAACCTTCATGAACAATCTCCTCTGAATAACAGAGGCTGTCATTGCCAGTTTGGTTATACAAGGGGTCGGCTAGGTTGTTTCATCAGCGTGTTTACAATTTGTCTCACAAACGCAAAATAAGATTCTGATTAGGAAAACATTTCATTGATCTTGAAAATGTTAAGTCATATCCGTTTACTTAATATGCCAGTGCTGTAATACTTCAATCAGTCATTGGATAGAAATGCACAAAAACACGTGGATAGAATTGGATATTAATTAAATTCACTCTTCACATGTATGGTCAGAAGCCAAGCATCAATGCTTGTGTACTCAGTCTACATGTTGGAACCTATGAGTAGATTAATCTACTACACGAATCCAAAAGAAGAGCATTGACGAGAAACCTTCACTTAACAAAAAAGCTTGAGTAAAGATTCCTGACCTAAACACACCCAGATTGATTCTAATTAAGTTTTCATTTGATGGTTCAAAAGCATCGTCTAAAACACAGTTCTATCCAAGGGAAGCTGTGTCTGTTATAAGGAATCTGTATAGGTCTGCCCTGGACTGTTTGTACCTGAGCATTTGAGTATAGATGCGCTCTGTTCACCTATTCAACCACGTTTCAGCCCAGCACCTTAAAGATATACAGTGCATTCGGAAAGTATTCAGACACCTTCCCTTTTTCCACATTTTGTTACGTTACAGCCTTATTCTAAAATGGATAAAATATTTTTTTTCTTCCCACATCAATCTACACACAATACCCCATAATGACAAAGCGAAAACAGGTATTTACAAATTCTTGCTAATTTATTCAAAATAAAAAACAAATACTTTATTTACATAAGTATTCAGACCCTTTGCTATGAGACTCAAAATTGAGCTCCGGTGCATCCTGTTTCCATTGATCATCCTTGAGATGTTTCTACAAACTGAGCAATCGGGGGAGAAGGGCCTTGGTCAGGGAGGTGACAAAGAACCTGATGGTCACTCTGACAGAGCTCCAGAGTTATTCTGTGGAGATGGGAGAACCTTCCAGAAGGACAACCATCTCTGCAGCACTCCACCAATCAGGCCTTTATGGTAGAGTGGGCAGACGGAAGCCACTCCTCAGTAAAAGGCACATGACAGCCCGCTGGGAGTTTGTAAAAAGGCACCTAAAGGACTCTCAGACCATGAGAAACAAGATTCTCTGGTCTGATGAAACCAAGATTGAACTCTTTGGCCTGAATGCCAAGCGTCACATCTAGAGGAAACCTAGCACCATCCCTACGGTGAAGCATGGTGGTGGCAGCATCATGCTGTGGGGATGTTTTTCAGCGACAAGGACTGGGAGACTAGTCAGGATCGAGGGAAAGATGAACGGAGCAAAGTACAGAGAGATCCTTGACGAAAACCTGCTCCAGAGCACACAGGACCTGAGACAGGAGTGGCTTCGGGATCAAGTCTCAATGTCCTTGAGTGGCCCAGCCAGAGCCCTGACTTGAACCCGATCGAACATCTCTGGAGAGACCTGAAAATAGCTGTGCAGCGACACTCCCCATCCATCTGACAGAGCTTGAGAGGATCTGCAGAGAAGAATGAGAGAAACTCCCAAAATACAGGTGTGCCAAGCTTGTAGCGTCATTCCCAAGAAGACGCAAGGCTGTAATCGCTGCCAAAGGTGCTTGAACAAAATACTGAGTAAAGGGTCTGACTACTCATGCAAATGTGATATTTCAGTTGTTGTTTTTTACAGTACCAGTCAAAAGTTTGGACACCTACTCAGTCAAGGGGTTCTTTATTTTCACTATTTTCTACATTGTAGAATAATAGTGAAGACATCAAAACTATGAAATAACACATATGGAATCATGTAGTAAACAAACAAACAAAAAAAAAGTGTTAAACAAATCAAAATATATTTTATTTAAGATTCTTCGAATAGCCACCTTTTGCCTTGATGACAGCTTTGCACACTCTTGGCATTCTCTCAACCAGCTTCACCTGGAATGCTTTTCCAACAGTCTTGAAGGTGTTCCCACATATGCTGAGCACTTGTTGGCTGCTTTTCCTTCACTCTTCCGTCCAACTTATCCCAAACCATCTCAATTGGGTTGAGGTCAGGGGATTGTGGAGGCCAGGTCATCTGATGCAGCATTCCACTCTTTTTTCTCCCTCCTCCTTTAAAAAAAATATATTCCCCTTTATTACTTTCCAACCCCACCACCCTTTCCCTAATTGGAGTAAACTAGTGAACAACAATGCTTAGGCCTCTACTTCCAGCTTATATTTACTATATACATTTTATGGACAGTCAATTTTACAATAATTATATTTTGTTTGTTTTTTCTCCTGAACTACTTCTACTCTCAACCTCTCCGATCATTTTCATGATGCCATCCGGTTTGCTTCTATATGCCATATCTTTCTAACTGTGCTCTTTCACAAAAGCTCCAAAACTACAACCTATATATACGTATTATGGACACAGTATGCTTACATTACTAGTTATCAGTTGTTGTTAGTTGTTATTAGTCCCATCCTTCAACTCCATTCAACACCACCCATCTATCTCTTAACACCATCCATATAGGATTTCTATTTGCCATATATTTTTCAAATGTACTGTGATGTTTTACAAAAGTTCTGAACATTTCTATTCTCATTGTTTCTACATATTGTAAATTGAAAATAAATTTTTTTGCTAAAAGTATTATTATATTATTGATCGATTGACTATGACTTTTCAGATCACCCAGTAATGCTATCTGCAAGGTTAGCTCCAGGTTCTGTCTCTTCGCAGCAAAATCTGCAGAGCTGGGAAGATTGTATCCCCCATATAAATAACATTCTATTGGTAGCAAGAATTTTATATAATAATTTAAATTGAAAGATTCAAAGTTTTGAATCCGGTGTCGTTTTGCGTATCAGTTCATAAACACTATGCCATGGGATCGGTAAGTCAAAAATCTCTTCCCAACTATCTATATGGGACGGCTGTCAATCCTTTGGTCCTTAAAATGAAACTGGTATACTTTTTTATTTATCACAATTTTCTTTAACCAATTATGTTCTTTAATGCAAGGCCGACAGACAAGTTCTTTACATTCTCCCCCTTCCACTTTCCTCTTCCATTTTTGCGGTAAGGCTGCAATTATTTGGTTGTAATTTGGGGTAGAGCAGACATTTCCATACGTTTTTGTTAGCTGCATGTGCAACATAACTCCACCAGTCCTACTGATGATATCATTTACGAAGATTATACCCTTTTTAAACATTTTGTCAAAAAAAAAAGGTGAATTTTTTAGTGATCCAATTCGTAATATAGTACATTTGTCATAATTATCACTCTCCTTCTTGGTAAAATAGCCCTTACACAGCCTGGAGGTGTGTTGGGTCATTTCCTGTTGAAAAACAAATGATAGTCCCACTAAGCCCAAACCAGATGGGATGGCATATCACTGCAGAATGCTGTGGTAGCCATGCTGGTTAAGTGTGCCTTGAATTCTAAATAAATCACAGACAGTGTCACCAGCAAAGCACCCCCACACCATAACACCTCCTCCTCCATGCTTTATGGTGGGAACTACACATGCAGAGTTCATCCGTTCACCCACACCGCGTCTCACAAAGATACGGCGGTTTGAACCAAAAATGTCCAATTTGGACTCCAGACCAAAGGACAAAATTCCACCGGTCTAATGTCCATTGCTTGTGTTTCTTGGCCCAAACAGGTTTCTTATTTTTATTGGTGTCCTTTAGTAGTGTTTTCTTTGCATCAATTCATCCATGAAGGCCTGATTCACACAGTCCCCTCTGAACAGTTGATGTTGAGATACGTCTATGACTTGAGCTCTGTGAAGCATTTATTTGGCTGCAATTTCTGAGGCTGGTAACTCTAATGAACTTATCCTCTGCAGCAGAGATAACTCTGGGTCTTCCATTCCTTTGGCGGTCCTCAGAGCTAGTTTCATCATAGCGCTTGATGGTTTTTGCGACTGCACTTTCAAAGTTCTTGAAATGTTCCATATTGACTGACCTTCATGTCTTAAAGTAATGATGGACTGTCATTTCTCTTCACTTATTTGAGCTGCTCTTGCCATAATATGGACTTGGTCTTTGACCAAATAGGGCCATCTTCTGTATACCCCCCTACCCCCCACAACTGATTGGCTCAAACACATTAAGAAATTCCACAAATTAACTTTTAAGAAGGCACACCTGTTAATTGAAATGCATTCCAGGTGACTACGTCATGAAGCTGGTTGAGAGAATGCCAAGAGTGTGCAAAGCTGTCATCAAGGCAAAGGGTGGCTATTTGATGAATCTCAAATATATTTTGATTTGTTTAACACTTTTTTGTTTACTACATAATTCCATATGTGTTATTTCATAGTTTTGATGTCTTCACTATTATTCTACAATGTAAAATATAGTAAAAAGAAAAGAAAAACCCTTTAATGAGTAGGTGTGTCCAAACTTGACTGGTAGTGTACATTTGCAAAAATGTCTAAAAACCAGTTTGCTTTGTCATTATGGGGTATTGTGTGTAGATTGATGAGGGAAAAACTAACAATTTAATAAATTTTTGAATAAGGTTGTAACGTAAAAAAAATATGGAAAAAGTCAAGGGGTCTGAATACTTTCCGAATGCACTGTATGTAGAGCATTTGACCTTCAGTATTTATGAGGAAGATGCTACATACCTTGCAAACAGGAACAATCTCAATGGAGTAGGTGCTCTTGTAGTTGAATGTGTTTGAGTGGATGTCGTGGGAGATGAGGCGCTGGGAGGTCTTCGACCTAAACAAGACAGAGTGACACAAACAAACCATAAAGACAATACTACAATAATATCTTGTCAGAAAATATAAGCAACTTTCTCAATCATCTCCATGCTAAGCTAGAAATATATATTTTTTCAAAAAAATATATAGATGTCTATAGACATTGAATAATTGTAGCACTAGCCACACAGACCGCACTTACTGTGGTTAGTGTGGTCTAGCTCATCACAGTTCAATTCAATGTCAACATGTTGTCCCAACACCAAATGAACATTGCATGGGTATTATGCAATAACCATGAAGGAGCCATCCAGAGTAGGAGATGTCACCCGTAGACACTGACCTCAGGTCAGAGTTTTGTCACTACAGGGCAATCTCTACCCGTAGTGGAGGGTCTCTGGTGCACTGGTTCCTACCTGCAGGGGACTGTGCACTGGAGGAAATCAACCATCTTCTGAGCATGCTGCTTGGTGGCATAGTAGAAATCAATACCATCTGAGAGAGGACAAAGATTAAAAACAAATCAGTCCTCAGTCAATAAATCAATCACAGGCACACACCACACGCGACCTCAGTCATCACCATTCCAACACACGTAATACTCCAGCCTCAGTAATACAGACCAGATGGGCCCCTGGGGGGAAATATGGCCGCCACATGTTGATGCCTCAAGGCTTTTAACTCTGGCTAGAGAGGGAGGTAATTTATATCGAACTGTCAAAGGCCAGCTTCTCCCTTACAATCTGGTCCAACCGCACTGGGCACTGCTTCTGAAATATCTCTCACTACACAGTGTGTGTGTGACTGAAAATAGGACCCGTCAAACAGCATTGTTGGCATGGTAAATGGAATGCTCAGTACTATGATCCTACCACACTGATTATGAACACATGGCCATGCCCTTCTAAAGCCTGGGATAGGAAAGCTTTATTAAGAAAATCATCAATGTCAATAGAAAGCTTGAATGGTCTGGTGTCTCTTCCTGGATGAAAACCCCACTTTAGAGCAGTATATTCTATCCCAAACCCACCATGGATCTCTTTGATGTTGAGTGCGTTCTGATGGAGTTTGTGCTTGAGAATCAGCTGCTCCAGGTAGTAGAACGTCTTCTTGTGAGAAGTCTGTAAAAAGGACCAGACCAATATTAGGTTACAAACATGTTAAAAACGATTGTTGTGGTGAGCAACATTAATAATATAATTATAATCATCAGTGTTACCTTCTGTCTGACTTGCACCACAGAGTTCCAGAAGTCCTTGGCCTCGACACGGTGGCAGTCGTCACACATTTGGCCCTGGATGACAAACTCCACCACAAACACCTGCTGCAGGATGGCTCCGTTCATCACCTGGACAGGACAGATCACACAACCATCAACCACTATTCTCTTATATGACTGACTCAGAACATAGTTCAGGACTGTAATAAAACACTTTAAAATCCAGAACTGGGCTAGAAAGCTGTGACCCAAAGGGAATTGGCTGTGACCCAGCAGCGAATCATTACCCACCAACCATTTGGGAAACACTGATGTGTAAGACTTTATTCATCAGGGTGTGGTGCTGCTATTTCTGGTGACTAAAGGGCATCTAGATACAAGATCACTGGTCACACAAAACCCCCTACACTCCAGACAAAGGCCTGGGCCCTGAGGAGCTCAGTTTCCTCTGAAAGGTCATGAAGTTAAGATGACAGCCACTGGCTAACCTTCACCCAATCACTGTGCTCTGAAACTACAGTCAGCCCTTTATCCCTTTACTGTCACCTGGATTAAATAATGACAACATGGACATTAGCGGTGGGACACATCCTCCAGATCAGGTTCCTAATCCACACTAATCCCTTCTATTAAATATCACACTCTCATGCCTCTCATTTCTCCACTCGGCTCTTCCCCTCAATCTCACCTCTTTCTGTATGGTCACCTTCAACTTGATCCGCTTGGAGTGGGGTTCCGTCCACAGGAATCCAGCATCGATCAGACGCACCTGGATTGAGAGGTCACATGAATTTCTGAGGCGAATGGCTACAGCCCTGTTGAAAAATGTGAACAAGTGTATGTTTTAATATAAATAGAACAGAGTAGGGAAGGGATACTCACTTTGGTCATGTTGCCCTTCAGTTTTTTAAGGCAGAGGGCGAGCAGTTCCCTGGACTCCAGAGCACACTGCACCCAGGAGGCTGGAGGCTGCAAGTACCTGCATGGAACAGAAAGAGGAGCTATCAATCCATCTGAACTAATGTTGGAGCCTTGGCAAGATCCCACAGTTAACTGACTAACAATCCTTTGGTCAAGTAAGAGCAATAGACAGGGATTTATACATCTTAGCTGTGGCACTAAGTTAGACAGGCTTGTGATGGTGGTCTGCGCAGTACCGTTCACACTGCTTGCAGAAGTGCAGATTGACTTGCTTGGGGATTCCCTCAGAGATGTCCACTGTGGTTCTGAGGCAGGACACACACATGTTGGCTGGGTTTGGGGGGATGGGGATGCCACAGGTGCAGCACAGGCTGGGGAGAGGAGAGAAACCATTTCTTAATTAGTGCTGTACCAACTGATACCTTTGAAAAAGCTATGAATCTACACATTCACACCAATGGTAAAGGACAGATTATTTGTAGCATGTAGGAGGTTGATCATAAATTCTACTTACATGTTCCCCTGGCTGCTTGTAGCAGGAGCTTGCATGTACTCCATTATAAATGGCTTGGATGTTGCAGTGAGATCTAGATACAAGACAAATCAGGTTGATGTTATGAATCAGACAAATATGTTGACTTTTTAGATTATATACAAAAACGTCATGCAACACATCGACATGGGTAATGTGTATTGATTATAGTCAATACATGGTGGCCAGCTATCTAGTGTACTAATTTCCCTGTTCATGTTTTTTTAGTTTGTTTTTTTACACGACACTTAGCCATAATTAGCTACAATTCTATGATATCTCTCAGTCAGTTAACCATTCATCACAATACCACAGCTCATCTCATTTCATCTCATCTGACAGACCACGCTCTGCTGGCAGTTGTCGTTAGCTAGGTATACAATTGAATTTACTAAACGGCAACCAGTAACTGTTAGATAGAAAAATGCAGATTTAAATGGCTGGTCCTTGCTAGCTAGCCTTAGCTTTGCTAACAGGGAACAACTTTCCTTCGATGTCCGACTAATTTGCGATGATCGCGACAGTTTTGTCATTACATAGAAGGCGCCGTGTTAAAACGTTTCGGGGCCCTTAATGCCATTCATTCAATAACTGATAAACAACACGTACTTACAGAATGTTAGTCCATCTACACGTTGCGGACCTCCACGTTTCTCCACCACAAACTGGAAAGCATGAGCAGGATGATGACGACACACCACTTCCTGGTGGCAAAAGGACCCAGTCCGTTCCTCTCTTTTGCCTGAGTGCAGTTGCTTCATAAACCATTCAAATCCAATACACACAGAAGAAACTGCATTTTAAATGGAAGTCATGAAATGACTGAAAAATTGTAATAATCCAATTAATATTTTTTTATATACATTGGATTGGACAAGAAGGCAATTGTAAATTAATTTACCCAAAGATTAATTTATCGAACCAAAGGCATTATCGTTATCTATATATACTGTACCTTCCTCCTTTATCATTCTTCGTCGTCTTCATCGCCATTATCATCATCATTATTATCATCATCATCAACAACAAAACAAAATATAATTTTACAAAGTACCGTATCCACAGAGTCGCTAAACCTTTGCCTTATCTGTTTGATAACCGCTCTGGGGTCATGTCTAGATGGGATACCGTTTTTGTCTAATTGACGTCAAAAGTTTATTCGTTTAGCATTTTAGCTCACCCTAACCCTTTTCCTAACTTTAACCTAATTCTCCTAACCTACTGCGTACATTCTCCTAACCTGCTACGAAAAGTCAATTTTGACAAAATCTGTATCCCTTCTAGACAAATCCCTGGTCTGGTCCTCTGGGTTTGCCGTAACATATATAAAGTAAACTCCGATTAAAACAATCCGTCGTGGGGGGTGCGTGCATCGGTCAAGAAGTAACGTAGGTAAAAAAAAAAAAAGCGATTTACCCAAACGCTATACATTTTATATTCAGCAGTATAAGGTTGCAAGTGACATTTAGTTTGTCCCTCCAGAAAGATGATGTACGTTATCCTAAACAAGCGTGTATGGTGCACACCTCACGTGCTCCAAGTGGTGCGGTCCTGCAAACCGAACGCTTCATCTGCTTCAGTTTGAGAGCACTATTTACAGCTCAATCTCGCGGTCTAAGGTTGAGGGAGCATGCAGTTTGCTTTCAAGTTAGGTTTAAACGAGGTACTTCAAAGCGAGGTCTCTCCGACTGTCTGTGGTTTTATATAGCTACCATTCTCCTCCTTGCACGGTTGTGTCAGTCACCGCATCATATGGACAAGGGACAACCGCTGGTTCACGAGGCTTTACGCTAGAGTGAGCCAGCCAAGGCAGCGTCTTTCACCCCGCTGTGTCTACGGATTCTCCAAGACATCAAGCCGCATTGCTACATGAGAGATATCAGCGTTGGGTTGAATAAATTCAGCTTTTTACACCAGATGTGCTGTAAACTACGTTTGGTGAATTTGGTTTCGCTGATTATTTACTCTCGCATCGATAATAATGGACTGAAAGTTGCGGGTAAACAATAACAACCTGCCGTGATTTCTTGTTTGTATAAATGATAGAGGATACGATGACACTGTTGTCTCTTTTGGGTCGGATCATGCGTTATTTTCTGCTCAGACCAGAGACCTTGTTCCTCCTATGCATAAGCCTGGCTCTGTGGAGTTACTTCTTCCACACTGACGAGGTGAAAACCATCGTCAAATCCAGCCGGGATGCTGTCAAAATGGTCAAGGGGAAAGTGGCGGAGATTATGCAGAATGACAAATTCGGGGGTCTCGACGTTCTGGACGCAGAGTTCTCCAAAACCTGGGAGTTCAAGAGTAACAATGTGGCGGTGTTCTCCATCCAAGGCCGGAGAGATCACATGGAAGACCGCTTCGAGGTCCTCACTGACATCGTGAACAAGAGTCACCCGTCTATATTTGGGATTTTCGATGGCCATGGGGGAGAGGTAAGATAAATTGTCTGTTATCATTCATTTGTTGAGAGACTACTTTTTTTGTGCACATGCACTTACTATGCATCAAATCATATGAATCCCTCTCCACAGGGACATGCAGAAGGCAGTTTAGCACTTTACTTTGTGAAGATGTGCCAAAAATAAGAGACAGTCATTCATGGGCTTACAACTTTAAAAGACTTATAGACATAACACGATTGTGTGGTATGTTGCAGATAAAGTCTCTAAACCGATTATAACAGGCTTGGGGGAAAATAGGATTAAACTCATTCAAATGTGTGACAAGAGAGCTGATAATTTCCAACCCCAGTGAGAGATGCTTTCTGATATGGGTCATATTCTGGTCTGAAAACGGTAAGTCACTGGTGCCCTGTGCATGACCATAACTTGTTATCCGATGCCCATGCACCTGTCACCCTCTCCATGTTCGGGTCACTCACTGGTCACAGACAAAGCCCTGGCAGCTGTAGGTCTTTGACTCCATGAGATTCATTCAGTGGCACAGATCGAACAGCTTGTCTCACAGAAATGCACTTCAAACTCTCATCAGCCAAATGTCCCTATAGAGGGGCTAAGCGTCCAACCGTCAGGCGCTGTGTGTGTGTGAGGGAGTTTATGTATGAGAGAGTGAGGGGGGATAGGCAGTCAGTCAATGTAATGATCATACTTTATGCGCAAGAGAGAAATTGGGATACTGGTCTTGTTACTCCTCAACCTGACCAGAAGAGAAAGGGAGAGAATGCGTGTGTTCTTTGTTGTTTTGTTAATGTGATGCTGGGGGTGGCGGAGGTTATTTCCATAGTTGGCAGGGTAACAACACTGATTGGCCATGATGGCCTGCCTGAACAGCGGCCTTGTCTCCATGAGCTGCAGCTGTGGCCACGCGGGCCTGACAGCCCAGTATTGACTGACGCCATGGAGCTACTTGAAGAAACTCACTGGCAAATGCTTTCTGACAAGCCTCCCTAACCCCTCCTCACACTGCCTCTCTCCCAGATCCAGTCTACAGACTGCCAGTGTTTTTGTAAGGAGCTCTACTGTTCAGGCCTGATCAAGTCAAAGACAGAAGTTGAATATTCTGGCTTGATCCAGGCTCAAAGATAACGTTCTAAAAATAGACAGCGATGGAGATGAAGGATAACCATTCTTTTCAGGGTAGATTAAACGTTGGGCTCTACTGCAGCAGCTCCTTGCCTCCCTTTGACCAAAACGGGTCATTTGTCTGGTTTTCCCTGCAGCGTGTTTGTGTCCTCCTTCCCAGGATTCCTTATAGAGGATGGTAATCTAGGCTGTAAAAGCCTTCCTCAGCTCTGTGTGTGGGAGAGGGAGAGCAGAGAAAGAGGGTGTTCACTTCAGATTTGCTCATGTAGGCGAGGGGCTTTTTCCCCTCTCTAAGGCCTTGGGCGAGAATTTGGTGTGTTTTATTCCTACACGCTCTTTTGAAGTGTGTGAAACTGTTGCCAGACACTAGCTTTTCAATGATGCTTCTGCTACAGTATGTGATTGTTTATGTATTCCTGGCCCAGGGGCGGTGCGTCAGCAGAGAGATGCAGTGTAGCCCAGGGCTGGAGAAGGAATCAATTTACCCCCAGAATGATACATAGCATCTCAACGAAGAATAGCAAGCTGGAAACACACACTAAATGCAATACCTTGCAAGGTGTTAAGAATGAACATTTCTTTCCTTAATTGCTGGTTATTTGGTATGCATTTGGTAGTGATTCATGACGTCTCTGTAAGTAATATATCCATTCCAAGTTGTTTGTTCTGACTCCATGTAAACAACCTGACTAATGTTCATACCTTGTTGATATTTTGTGGGGAGAGATGCTCTTTACATGGGTGATGGTCTTTAAGAAAACACCCTGGGGGTCTGGCTGAAGAGCCTGTCTGATGTATAGACCTACAGTGCCTTTGGAAAGTATTCAGACCCCTTGACTTTTTCCACATTTTGTTACGTTACAGCCTTATTCTAAAAGGGATTTAAAAAAATAATAATCCTCAGCAATCTACACACAATACCCCATAATGACAAAATGTGAAAACAGGTTTTTGGAATTTTTTGCAAATCTATTAGATATAAAACAGAAATACCTTATTTACATAAGTATTCAGACACTTTGCTATGATACTCGAAATTGAGCTCAGGTGCATCCTGTTCCATTGATCATCCTTGAGATGTTTCTACAACTTGATTTGGAGTCCACCTGTGGTAAATTCAATTGATTGGACATGATTTGGGAAGGCACACACCTGTCTATATAAGGTCCCACAGTTGACAGTGCATGTCAGAGCAAGAACCAAGCCATGAGGTTGAAAGAATTGTCCGTAGAGCTCCGAGACAGGATTGTGTCGAGGCACAGATCTGGGGAAGGGTACCAAAAAATGTCTGCAGCATTGTAGGTCCCCAAGAACACAGTGGCCTCCATCATTCTTAAATGGAAGAAGTTTGAAACCACCAAGACTCTTCCTAGAGCTGGCCACCTGGTCAAACTGAGCAATCGGGGGAGAAGGGCCTTGGTGAGGGAGATGACCAAGAACCCGATTGCCACTCTGACAGGGCTCTAGAGTTCCTCTGTGGAGATGGGAGAAACTTCCAGAAGGACAACCATCTCTGCAGCACTCCACCAGTCAGGCCTTTATGGTAGATTGGCTAGATGGAAGCCACTCCTCAGTAAAATGCACATGACAGCCTGCTTGGAGTTTGCCAAAAGACACCTAAAGACTCTCAGACCAAGAGAAACAAGATTCTCTGGTCTGATGAAACCAAGATTGAACTCTTTGGCCTGAATGCCAAGCGTCACGTCTGGAGGAAACCTGGCACCACCCCTACGGTGAAGCATGGTGGTGGCAGCATCATGCTGTGGGGATGTTTTTCAGCAGCAGGAACTGGGAGACTAGTCAGGATCAAGGCAAAGATGAATGGAGAAAGTACAGAGGGATCCTTGATGAAAACCTGCTCCAGAGCGCTCAGGACCTCAGACTGGGGCGAAGGTTCACCTTCCAACAGGACAACAACAACCCTAAGCACACAGCCAAGACAACGCAGGAGTGGCTTCGGGACAAGTCTCTGGATGTCCTTGAGTGGCCCAGCCAGAGGTCGGACTTGAACCCGATCAAACATCTCTGGAGAGACCTGAAAATAGCTGTGCAGCAATGCTCCCCATCCAACCTGACAGAGCTTGAGAGGATCTGCAGAGAAGAATGGGAGAAACTCCCCAAATACAGGTGTGCCAAGCTTGTAGTGTCATACCCAAGAAGACTAGAGGCTGTAATCGCCGCCAAAGGTGCTTCAACAAAGTACTTAGTAAAGGGTCTGAATACTTATTTCAGTTTTTTATAAATGTATTTTTTTTTATAAAATCCTGTTTTTGCTTTGTCATTATGTGGTATTGTGTGTAGATTGAGGGGGGAAAAAACAACATTTTAAATCAATTTTAGAATAAGGCTGTAACCTAACAAAATGTGGAAAAAGTCAAGGGGTCTGAATACTTTCCAAAGGCACTGTACTACTAGCTCCACACAATTATGTTGACAATAGAATACAAGTGGAGACATAACTCCCCTCTTTACTCTCCAAACATGTTATCTTTTATTTTCTCTGAATGGCTTAATGGAGAAAGGGAGTTCTGATAATGAAGTCATCTTTTTCCTTTTGTGCTGATGTTATCCTCCCCCCCCACACTCTGCCGCCTTTAAAGTGCAGTTTAGAGGAGAGTGGTGAGGCTGCGTGTGCGTAGGCAGTATCTGAACAGAAGAAGATGGAGAGAAGTGTTGTGTTAAGAGGGATGAGAGGAAAGAACACAAGGCTAACCTTTTGAAGTGGGGCTCCTCTTTTTTTTCTCTCACTCGTTCCCTTTCTTGCTTCCCTTGGCCCTCACCGGAGTTAACCTTCCCTTCGCACTAACAATAAAGGCGTTTGTTAGTGGAAAGGGCACCTTTTGCATTTTAATCCTGGGGTGGGACAGAGTACGTGTGCAAGAGACTGTTTTTCACACAGACTGTGAGGCGGTGTGTGTGTGAGTCGAGTGCATGCGTGAGAGACTCTTGCAGGGGGAAGCCCATTGCTTGCAGTTTGCTGATCCCTTGAATATTATAGCTGACCTTCTTTCATCCTCCTCTCTCTCCCTCTCCTTTTCTCCTCTCTTTCATCCACTCAGGTTGTCAGTGTGATTTACAGCTCAGTGTAACTGCAGTCTGATTACTGGAGCACTCTTTGAGGAGCTTTCAGTTCAACTCCTTTCATTCCCATCTCCATACTGCCATTTTCCCTCACTTCATCTCATCTATACTGTAGCCCTGGTGCAGAATGGCTCCAGTGTGTCTCTCTGCATGAGGCTCATGGTTCCCTCCCCATGGGAATAAACCCTCTTCACCTATTATGGAGGGCTGGTGGGCTCCGTTGGCTGGTCTCCAGGAGTGCGTTCATCTGCATCTTACTGTATGGACATTTATGGTTGTGGACAGCTGTGTCTGCAGTGGTGTGTGCATGTGTGTCAGGCTCCAGCTGTGTGTGTGTGTGTGTTTGTGTACACAGTACCAGTCAAAAGTTTGGACACACCTACTCATTCAAGGGCTTTTCTTTATTTTTACTATTTTCTACATTGTAGAATAATAGTGAAGACATCCAAACTATGAAATAACACATGGAATCATGTAGTAACCAAAAAGGTGTTAAACAAATCAAAATATATTTAATTTTTGAGATTCTTCAAAGTAGCCACCCTTTGCCTTTGACAGCTTTGCACACTCATGGCATTTTCTCAACCAGCTTCATGAGGTAGTCACCTGGAATGCATTTCAATTAACAGGTGTGCCTTGTTAAAAGTTAATTTGTGGAATTTCTTTCCTTCTTAATGCGTTTGAGCCAATCAGTTGTGTTGTGACAAGGTAGGGGGGGAATACAGAAGATAGCCCTATTTGGTCAAAGACCAAGTCCATATTATGGCAATAACAGCTCAAATAAGCAAAGATAAATGACAATCCATCATTACTTTAACACATGAAGGTCAGTCAATCTGGAAAATTTCAAGAACTTTGAAAGTTTCTTCAACTGCAGTCACAAAAATCATCAAGCGCTATGATGAAACTGGCTCTCATGAGGACCGCCACAGGAATGAGTTACCTCTGCTGCAGAGGATAAGTTAATTAGAATTAACTGCACCTCAGATTGCAGCCCAAATAAATGCTTCACATAGTTCAAGTAACAGACACTGTAGTTGAGGACTTGGTGTACTGTATATTCTGTAGGGTTAGGTTTTACTTAGCACTATGTGTTCTCTCCCAGGTGCTTGTAAGGGCACAGATGATAGACCGGTAGGATTCCAGTTGAGGTTGTTTAATGACACTGATTCACAGAGCTGTAACGGCACAGCACAGTGTATGGCTTGACAATTGTGTTAACCAAGAGTTTGTGTGGTTCTGAAAACGGCGAAATTAAATACAATAGTAAACGGCAGGTATAGGCTTAGTACAACCTCCAATTACATAACCTATTGTAGCCATATTATTTATAGCTTATCTGCTGCACAGGGCAATACAACATGGCTGTGACTTCACTAATGAATGATCAGAGGAGTGCAACTACTGAGCAGTACCATCATCCTCACACAACTGCATGAATTTGAATGTATAATGCATCCACAAGGCTCATTGCTAACAAAATACCCACATAATCTATACAGTATACATCCATATAATAATAAATAAAAAAATAATATGCCATTTAGCAGACGCTTTTATCCAAAGCGACTTACAGTCATGCGTGCATACATTTTTACGTATGGGTGGTCCCGGGGATCGAACCCACTACCCTGGCGTTACAAGCGCCGTGCTCTACCAATTGAGCTACAGAGGACCACAGAGCATATACAACTAGACACTGAAATGCTAAATGTCTGAAATGAGATGACAAACAACAGGGTTAGCAAGCTTACAGTTGCTAGCTCGCGGTAAAAACGCTAATTATCATAAAGGAGTGCGTCCACAACACATGAATTGTAAGAAAAATGAACTCACATTTCTGAAGGACGCACACTTGCCTTGGCTAAAACAAATAATTCTAACTAAAGGTAATCACAGGAGATGGCTGGAACTTATCACGGCTTGTGTACTTTCTCTAGTTACTTCCTTCTCCTCATTAGAGATCGCCCAGCATGCTCTGCTCCACATCACCGGTGGGCTAGATACAGCTCTCCTATGATGAACTGATATTTACTCTCAATAGTCTTTCATACAGCCGCCCCCAAATTGCGACGTCAATTTGCTCCTGTGAAAGGCTAAGGGCTCTTGGGAGGGGTTACAGCAGGCGTACTGTTGTCGTCTTCTCTGTCCGAAAGACCTGGGAGGACTACCAACCGGACAACAGGATGGGTGTATGTTCTGTCCTTGATGTTGACCTCGGCAGACCTCACATGACCATATGCGCTTGGGTGAACTTTAATGACACATTCGATGGGCCAGAGGGCTCTCGGAAGCTGGGGTCCACCAACATAACCACCATATCCCTTTTGAGGTCGGCAGGGATGAAATGCCACTTCTGGCGGGCTTGCAGATTGGGTAGGTAGTGCCTGATGTAGCTGGACCAGAAGAGATCCGTCAGGATCTGGCAGTGTCTCCATCGACGTCTGCTGAGGAGCTCAGTCTCCGGGTACACCACTTGCGGCAGGGATCCGTCTGGCCGCCCCATCAACAGGAGGTTAGGGGTCACGGGGTCCAGGTCTGCGATACTGGAGGACACGTAGACCAAGTCCTTCGAATTCAGGATACCCTCCACTTCAATGAGGACAGTTCTGAGCACTTCTTCGTTCACTGACTGGGCACCCACTGTAGTGTTGAGGGCAATCTTAACGGAGCTAATCTCTCTCTCCCAAATTCCTCCGACATGCGGTGCTGCAGGGGGGTTGAAGCGGAAGGAAATCTTCTCTTTTGCAAGCTGCTCTTGCAGTTTAGGAGACAAATCAGCGAAGGCCTGGTCAGAGAACAGCTCAGCCGGCGTCCCTTGGCGGGCGATGAATCTTCTAAGGGCTATCAGAAAGGAGTCGGCATCGATGTTGGTCAGGAGGTCTCACCACGAGGGGTGTATACTTGGACATTTTAAGATTATCCCCCATCTCGACGCGCCGCCCCAGTTTGACCTGGAAGGGGCCGAAGCAGTCTAGGCCCATGGAGTGGAAGGCTGGCTTGAAGAGGCGTAGGCTGGCAGGTCAGCCATCTTGGGGACAGCAGGTCTGGATTTCCATCTACGGCATTCTGTGCAGGTGTGCTGGAAGCGACGGATGGTTTCCCGCCCGTGGAGGATCCAAATGGTGCGGCGGATGGCACAGACGGTTGTCGTAATCTTGGATCAGTGGTCTAGTGGTTGGATGACCAGGATCGAGGATGATGGGATGAACTGTAGCATGTTCTAGATCTTTCGTCACGATGTAGTCTACCACCAACTTGGATGAGCTCTCTGGACTCATCAAGCTCAGGTGACAAAGTAAGTAGGCGACTGCTGGACGGGACAGGCTTACCAGCTTTTAGGAGACAGAGCTCATTTGGGAAACTCCCTATTCTAGATGAGGGTCTCCGCTTTCTGGTAGTCTTCGGCAGTAGGGTCACCACCCTGACCTGCCGACCCGGGTAGCACTTGCGTAGTGACTTCTAGAAGCTCCTTCCATGTGGTATACTGGCTCACATCTGGAGTGACACCAGCAACTGTAGTGAAACCGCAGAAGGTGGGCTTCCGGAGTTCAGACGTGTCCTCTTCAGGATGAGAGTTTGGCTTAGCTGGCCACTTGTCTGGACTTTGAAGGAGAAACGGGGGTCCTTGGCTCCATCTGTTGGGCTCCGCAAGGTCTTTCAGAGTCTTGCCTCTTGTCATGTCATCTGCGGGATTCCTCGCCGAATCCACATAGCGCCATGCACGGAGGTATGTAAGTTCTTGAATCTCGGGCAAACTGGTGCCAACAAAAACTTTGAAGTGGCAGGATTCCGACTGCAGCCACATCAGCACGGTTGTGGAATCTGTCCACAGGGTGGTCTGGTCGATCTTCAAGGGAAGCTCTTTCTCTAGCAGCTTGGCAAGCTGGGCTCCAGTGACGGCAGCAAAGAGCTCCAGTCTTGGCATGGAATGTAGTCGCTTAGGATCAACTCTGGACCTGGCCATCAGGAATGACAGTCACAACAAGACCTACCTATCTTCCGTCCTCAGGTACGCGACAGACCCGTAGGCCTTCTCTGATGCGTCGCAGACCACATGGACCTCTCTGGTGACACTCGACTGGTAGACATCTGCAGGTACGTAGCACCTAGGCAGGGTGATGCGTGGCAGGATCTGTAGCTCTCCTTCCCAATTGTTCCAAGCCTGGAGAAGATCTTGAGGGAGCAGAGGGTCATCCCAGTCCCAATGTTTATCCCAGAGGCGCTGGACCAACACTTTGGCTCGGGTGGTGTACGGCAGAATGAACCCAAGGGGGTCGTACTGGCCGGCAAGAACCTTGTACACATTCCGCATGGTCGGCACTCCGTAAGTCCACGGCTCGACGCTTGTACCCCAAGGTGTCCGACTATTTAGAATTCAAGGCACACTTAACCAGCATGGCTACCACAGCATTCTGCAGCGATATGCCATCCCATCTGGTTTGCGCTTAGTGGGACTATCATTTGTTTTTCAACAGGACAATGACCCAACACACCTCCAGGCTGTGTAAGGGCTATTTGACCAAGAAGGAGAGTGATGGAGTGCAGCATCAGATGACATGGCCTCCACAATCACCCGACCTCAACAAAATTGAGATGGTTTGGGATGAGTTGGACCGCAGAGTGAAGGAAAAACAGCCAACAAGTGCACAGCATCTGTGGGAACTCCATCAAGACTGTTGGAAAAGCATTCCAGGTGAAGCTGGTTGAGAGAATGCCAAGAGTGTGCAAAGTTGTCAACAAGGCAAAGGGTGGCTACTTTGAAGAATCTCAAAAATAAAATCTATTTTGATTTGTTTAACATTTGTTGGTTACTTCATGATTCCATATGTGTTATTTCATAGTTTTGATGTCTTCACTATTATTCTACAATGTAGAAAATAGTAAAAATAAAGAGAAACCCTTGAATGAGTAGGTGTGTCCAAACTTTTGACTGGTACTGTATGTCTGGTTTAAATATTCAGCAGCCGGGTGTCTCTTGAGCCCATACACACTGGAGATGAAAGAAGCGGCATGACTAATTGCTGTGTCGGCATTCTAGAGTATTGCTTAGTGTGCATGCGTGTGTGTGTGTGTGTTTGTGTGTGTTTCCTGATGTTTTTGTGTGTAAAATGCAACTCTAAAGTAATGGATTTCCGGAGGACATTAGATGAAGTGAACGACCAGCAGCGATGTCATGTTATCCTGAAATTCCACTGCCTATCTGGGCTTCACACACCTGTTCCAGACGATGTAATTTCCTGCCTAATGTCCCCCGCAAGCCTCAGGCCTCTGAAATCAAAATTAAATGTATTCCTCCAGGAGCCATAAAATAATGGAATCTATGAGAATAATAATAAAAAAGGAAAACACCATTCACTCTGGCAGACCAAAAAAACAAATGGTTGTTCCGCTCAAAACTACTCTGCATCACTTCATTCTGTAGGCAGATTCCTGGACCTACTTTTATTGCTTTTGGCAAAAGCAAATGCTCAACATTTTTCAGCCCTGCCTTGATGTTGTGTGTTGTGGAAAGAGCAGATGAGCAGGAAAGTTAATGTTGTGTAGGAAAAACACCCTGTAGAGATGGGCTGGGAGCTTTTCTACAGTTCTCTGACCTTTTAGTCATTCCGCACCAGTTGGGCATGAAAAAGTTGGTCTTCAAGCCTAGATCGGGCGTAGAGTTAAGACCAGGATGGTGCTACTGGCCCCAGAAGACTGTCACGCAATGTTTGAGGAGCAGAACCCGACGAGTGGAACACTTATATCCAAATGTCACAATTCCCCAAGTCTTCTCCGCCATGGGTAATTGTATTTTGTGCAGTAGTAAACTCACATTGAGTATGTTATTCTGTTTTTCCCCCCAACATTATTTTCCATTGAGCAAGTGCTTGTCCCATAGCCCCTCTAGTCTTGAAGTCCTCTAGCTTGTATTGCTTATTTGGAGTGTGTGTGTGTGTGTGTGTGTGTGTGTGTGTGTGTGTGTGTGTGTGGTGCACGTGGAGCCCCCAAAAAGGCCTCAGCAGAGCTCCCAGCATGATGTCCCTCCGAGCCGTTCAATAATTCAACACTCCGTCTGCCAGCCAGGCGCTTCTTCCGCTAAAAGCCTCCTATCTAAAAATACGCCCCTCCTCCAGCCATTCCACTGCCATACCCCGGCCTAGATGAGCTGGACTACAGGGTGTGGTGGTGGTGGTGGGGGGGGGTTCAAATAAGGTTCCCCAGATTTCTAAAAGTTGAGACAACAGTCAGAGAGAATCTCTTATGCTGACTGTTGTCTCCTCCCTGTGGTGCTGTGCATGAGGCTGGATGGATGGGCTGAAGAGTGAGAAGTTGGCATTGTTTGGGCAGGGAGGAGGGAGTAGAATACCCCTCCACATCATACACATACACACACTCCTGTAGTCCTCCCCATGGCCTCTGACGGGTTCTATAGAGGGCAGGGGGTATATTCTGTGCTGCCAGGTCTCTCTGCTTTTTGCCTCTGTGGATGGTGGCAGGAACCCCCACATCTATTTGTCCTCCTCTCCCTGTGGGGTTTTGGAAGGGGAGGGGAGTTGCTGTGTTGTGCTCTGTTTACCCTGTTCTTTCTCTCTGTGTGAAAAGGTTATGAATGAATGAACAGGGCTAAATGGCCATGTCTCTAGGGGCCATGGTGACTCTAGTCTAGGCTCCTACAGTATGAAAAAATGTATGCACTAACTGTAAGTCGCTCTGGATAAGAGCGTCTGCTAAATGACTAAAATGACAAATGTACTGAGTGGACTGGCGTCAGCTGCCTTTTACAAACAGTAAAAGGTTGTGTGTGTGTGTGTGTGTTTGTTTGTGTGTTAGGCAGTGGAAATGGATGTATCTCTTCTCTATGAGGGCTCCTGAGTGGCGCAGCGGTCTAAGGCACTGCATCTCAGTGCTTGAGGCGTCACTACAGACCCCCTGGTTCGATTCCAGGCTGTATCACAACCGGCCGTGATTGGGAGTCCCATAGGGCGGCGCACAATTGGCCCAGCGTCGTCCGGGTTTGGCCGGTGTAGGCCGTCATTGTAAATAAGAATTTGTTCTTAACTGACTTGCCTAGTTAAATAAAGGTTAAAAAAAATAAAAATTATTGGTGCTGTCTTGGCAGTGGGGAGAGCAGGCAGAGGAATGTTGACACAGGGGAATGAGAGGGTCACTCACAACGTGTGTGTGAATGAGTGAGATGGACATACTGTGTGTGTGAGTGATGCGATGCTCACTGGTCTATGCGTCTTTCCCAGCTGTCACTTCTTCCCGACTCCTCTTTGGGTGAGCTGCTGACCAGAGGGTTGGCACGGATGGGGCAGGTGCATTCTTTTTGGGGGGCTGTGTGTGTAGTTCACTCTGTACGCTATGGATTGTGTGTGTGAGCGTACGTGCATGGGTCTTTGTGTAAGCTATAACACAGAAGACTGTCTGCAGGGCATATGTGTTGGCTGGTCAGACAGGAGGAATGCAGCACATATGAGTGGCTGATGTGAGCAGATGGTTTCTATATACTACAGCATGGACCTGAACTCTCCTCTCCTTAGCACAGAGACTGGGCTTCTCAAAGATATGAATACTCAATGTTCTTTTCTAATCTGTCATACAAGTGTGTACACTCCTAGTGGGAGGAGTAGTTGTATTCATTTTAGGGTTAAGGAAGGGGTGTGTGTGCGTGCGGCCCATACTGGTAGACCTGCCATGTACTTCTGATTACGGCCCTCTGAGATTTATGACCTGTAGAGGCTTTTTCTTATTTTCTTCCCTTTTTCTTTGTGTTCAGATGGTTGGGGGGTGTGTGACTTCCTGTGTGTGATGGTGTGTGTGACTTCCTGCGTGTGTGTGATGGTTTGTGGTGTATGTGACCACTAGTGCACTGAGGCCTGAGCTGAAATACTCCCTCTTAGTTAGACCAGGCTGGGAGTTTAGAGAATAACTATGATGAAGTTATGGCTTGGCTGAGTTGGCTTGGATTACTGTTAAGCTTGACTCTCGACTGGCTGATTATTTTACTCTCTGTAGGTCACCTTATATGAGCATCTGCCAGAGAGGAACTCATTATATTATAACATAATGTACATTTTTCTTGGAATTTCCCTGGATATTTCCTATGCGGAGACCGGAAAGCTAGGTGGATTGTGGAGCTGAGGCTGATGGGTTATGAGTGATGGGCTGGGGGCTCATGGCTGAGCTGCTAAATTGATTAGTGAAGTAGGGAGTGGCGTATGGTAACGGTGGCTAATAGTAACCGCTAAAGGCCAAAGGAAATTTGCTTTCCTCCTCCTGACTTGTGATTGTCTCTCTAAACCCATGGTTGAAGAGAGGAGACTGCAGGGCAGATTATAACTACACTAATCCCAGTTGAGAGATTGTAAATATGTTTAGAACCGTTTCCTACTCTTTTCTCCGGTCTATATTTGTCTGTCAGTGGAGGCTGGTGGGAGGAGCTATAGGAGGACGGGCTCATTGTAATGGCTGGAATGGAATCAGTGGAACGGTATCAAACATGGAAACCACATGTTTGACTGTTCCATTTATTCCATTCCAGCCATTACAATGAGCCCATCCTCCTTTAGCTCCTCCCACCAGCCTCCAATGGTTTCTGTCTCTATCTCCTCTACATCTTTCTAACTTTTCTCCATCTCACTGTTGGCTCTGCTCTTCCTCTCTTCTCTACATCTCTCCTACAGGGAAGGCCGGTGGCTGTAGGAGGCTGTACGTTGCCTTGTGGCTGAGCTTAGCCAGCGGCAGAGCTGTCAGCAAGGTTTTAGAGCTGCTCTTAGCAGGCTTACACCATCCATAGGTGGAGAGGAGAGGGGCAAGGGAGTGGGTGAAGGATGGAGAGGAATGAGGAGAAAGGATAATGGAGGACAAAATGTGATTGATTGGAAAGTGGCTATAAGTTTACAGCTGCTCTTAGCAGCCTCCCACCTTTCTCTCTTAGCAGCCTCCCACCTTTCTCAGAGGAGAGGAGAAAGGGGATGAGTAAAAATAAGAGGGAGTGGCTAAGGGAGTGGAGAGAGTCCAGCTTTAGTAGACTTACAACTGCTGCAGGAGGGTAGAGATGGAGGAGAGGAAAGAAGTGCGAGAGGCAGGAGAGGGGACTCACAACATCTAGTGAGGCGTGGCAGCGACAATTTTCTTCTGTGTGTTTGTCTTTTAGTGAGAGAGAGAGAGAGAGAGAGTGTGTGTGTGTGTGTGAAAGAAGTGGTACTGTAGCTTTTCTCTTTGATCATGGCATTCTCTCTCTTTCCTTTCTTTGTGTCTTTATAATCTCTTCCTCTTCCTGTCTATTTTGACTTTGCTCTATTACTCTCCTTCTCCATACCCCACACTATCTTCAGTTCCATGTCTCGCTCGCTCCCTCCCTCCCTCCAAAAATCTAACTGTCATTCACCTTGAGTGTCTCTGAGACCAATGCCAGGGGAGTGCAAGCTGAGCCTCCTGCCTGCCTGTGTTGTGAGACAGGAAGTAAACAGGGTGAAGGACACAGACAGAGGTCTCCAACTGTACTCTCTTCCCATTGCCCTGTTCAGACACCCAACATAGGCCTGTTATCTGCCTCACTCTACTTAGAAGTTGCAACTTCTGGAACAATAAATCTGACCTTTATATCAGCATCGTCCCACTCCAATTCGTCTCTCCTCACTGATTGGCTGCCTGGCCTACAGGTGTGTGTAATAGGCACTGCAGTGTTAATCTCTGAGGCTTGCCATATTACAACGCCATCCATATTCTGTTCTGCCCTCCACGGGAGAGGAGAGTAAATGAATGTTTTGTGTTTGCTAATTTGTTTTCTTTTAGCTTTTTGTGTCATGCACATCTGCATACTGGGGCTGAAATGTTGGTTTTCTAACCCCTGTAGTGAAAGGAGAGAGAAGGAGTTTCTCTCTGTCTGAAGAGTCACCTTATCTCCCTGCAGTTTGTCTGATTTATTTATCACTGCTCTGCAATATTAAAGAGTCTGTTGCCTACAACCCGAGGGGAGTCAATGTCTACACACACACACACACACACACACACACACACACACACACACACACACACACACACACACACACACACACCGTATGCTGCGTGTCTGCTGCCCTTATCTTCTCCTGAAAACACACTCGCAAATGGGCATCACATCACAGAAACACACATCCTTACACACACATTTATGCATGGATTTTCAGTTAGTGTATATTATTTTCACAGAGAACTCTTGTTTTTCTCCTCACTTGCTGTAGCATGTCTGTGGATGATGGTGTCCACATCTGCGAGTGTGCATGTGCAGATGAGCGTGTGTGTGGTGGCAATGCCAGGACTCTGCTGGTGGCTGTAATTGCTGTGCGTCTCTGTGCCTCAGTGAAGCTAGCTTGGGAGTCCTGACTCATCTTTACTGGCAACACTGCCTGGGCCGTCGGCCCGCCGTCTGGACAGACAGACAGACTCACTCTGCTGTTGCCTGCTTACTACTATACTTAGAAAGAGCAGGCTTTCCTCTGGTCCATGAAACAGTGAACAGGCCAAACTGGTGTCTGACCGGACCAGGCACCTGCTATGGAAACAGGGCTTCAGATGGCAGTCAGCCTGCCCTGTACTACTGGGCCCTGGGTGTTTACTTCACTAGAGCCTAACTGGGCCAACCGTTAGCAAGAGGAGTGTTGCTATTGGACAATCGATAGAATTGCTTGCCTGTTGTTTGAAAGCTAAGGGTGGGCGATGAGCAGATTCACTAATATTTAACAGTAAATAAAATGGCCATTTGTTTGGACGTTGATGTGATTCGTAGGTTAGTGCTGCTTCGTGATATTTGGACTGTGCCTACCTCAGGCTTTGTTCAGGCTACCGCTTGGAGGCTTCTGAAAAAGACTTAGGGTATGGATTTGAGCCAAAATGGAGTCACTGTTGGATTGGATCTGTGTAGGAAACTGGGCAGCACTGTTGTTGTTTGGCTGTGCTCTCTTTCCTGATCATATCCAATGCAGAGATACACACACTGTTCATATAGATAGATGTGTTGTGGCCTCTCTTTCTTGCCCATGCATCACAAACACCCACATTCACTTTCTATAAGATTTTCATCATTTTCCACTAGCACTCCCAATCCTAGACACTTTCATATAGACACATTCTCTCATTCACTCATTATCTCATGCCCATACATCATTCACACCTACAGTAGACTGTATCTTCTAAACAAAATGTTCAACCTTTTATGGCTCTCTCTCGCGCACGCACGCACATACACAGGTGATCCAAAGCGCTGACCTGCTGAGAACAATCAATCCACACTTTCACCAACTCCACACACACTTACCCCAGTGGCATGCGTTTAATTCCTTCATCCTCTCTCCCAGTCCCCTAACAGGTGCATTGGATGGAGGCCTGTGGATGAATATTGATTTTCATGGGGACGTGCGTCTGAAAGTTTATCAGCTAATAGTTGAGCTCTGTGTTGTGCGATGCTCACCGGGGCTGCTGCATTGATCGCTGTGTTTTTCCTGCTTATTGATTAATAGGTATGCAGTGCAGTGATCAATGTCAGGAGGACCCAGTCTGATCGTAAGAGGGCCAGGTCAGGGGTTAACAGTCTTTGCCACAGTGGGCTGATGAGAGGGAACAGGTTAACGTTGTATCATATAGGCCTAGTATAGGATATAGGAGTAGTAGCAGCACTGTATGTCTCTGCATTGTTTGGGGTTTTAGGCTGGGTTTCTGTATAGCACTTTGTGACATCTGCTGATGTAAAAAGGGCTTTATAAATAAATTTGATTGATGAAGAAGTACTTGTCTTCACCGCTGCTGTTCTTTCTCTGCTGTCAGCGCTCAGTGAGAGGGGAGAGGAGGCAGTTTCTAATTAATGTGATAAATTCTGCATCCATCTCCAGAGAGAGGGAGGAATGGAGGGGTAGGTAGAGAAGACATGGAGAGGAAGACTGACTAGGAATATTGGTACAAGGAGAGGCGGAAGATAGGTTATTTAGAAGGAAGATGTGACTTTGTTTTTAGTGTGGGTGGGTGGTAAAGTATTATTGAAATTAAGAGCCATCAATTTATTCATAATATGCATCCCAGGAAAACAAATCATCACGGAAACCAGGCTTGCCTCAGTATGAGACCCATCTGCACTACAGGATGATGCGTACTCTCTTTCTCCCTCACACTCTTTAACAGTAGCCCTATTTCTTTCTTTCTCACTCTCATATGTGCCCTTATTTTGGGGGTGCCTGTTCAACATGCAGCATATACAGTAACAGTCAAAAGTTTGGACACACCTACTCATTCAAGGGTTTTTCTTTATTTTTACTATTTTTTACATTGTAGAATAATAGTGAAGACATCAAAACTATGAAATAACACATATGGAATCATGTAATAACCAAAAAAGTGTTAAACAAATCAAAATACATTTTAAATTTGAGATTCTTCAAATAGGCTCCCTTTGCCTTAATGACAGCTTTGCACACTCTTGGCATTCTCTCAACCAGCTTCATGAGGTAGTCACCTGGAATGCATTTCAATTAACAGGTGCGTGTGCGTGCATTTGCTTGTGTGTGACTAGGGAAAGCAAAATTCGGGGAACTTTCAATAAATTCGTTGGTTGGAGGACACACGGAATCAGGAGTGAATAGGCAGGAAATCGAAATTTTCCAGGATTTCTGGAAAACCAGGAAATTTACTGAAAGTTTCTGGAATTTTGCAACCCTATGTGTGACAAGTCTTACCTGTTCTCTAATAACCATTCTTAGACTTTCCCAAATACAGTGACGAATGTGATCTGAGATACCATCAGGATGTGATGTGGTGCTGGTGTCTGGAGTGGGCCAGCTGATTGGAGATGAGAGCCTATGAATGGATGGATAGAGGAAGGGGATAAATGGATGGAAGAACTCATGAAGGAGCGAGAGAGAGACTGAATCAGAATGGAATCAGAATGACATCTCGTGGCAGTGTGTTGCCTGGTATAGCGAAAGTAATTTGCCTGTTGAGACTGATCTAGAATCAGCTTGCCTTCCCCAACTCGTTCCTTAACCCTGAGGAGGAACAACACTGACTTTAGACCAGTGTCTAAGGATCACTTCATCCAACTCAGATTTCTGGGAATGCTTCCACATCCGACAGGGAGAGGGGTGAGTGAAGACTCAGGAACAGTGAAGCAGTGTGTTTGATTCAGAAGGCAAACAACTCCTTCCTTTTCTCCTCTCTCTCTCCTGGTACAGGCCCTGCTTTCATTAGCCTGATGGCAGGTGTAAACGCTGCTTTCTTCACTCAAACTACACAGCTGACAACACAGGAGGCTGGTGGCACCTTAATTAGGGAGGACGGGCACGTGGTAATGTGTGGAGCGGAATGTGTGAAAAGGTATCAACAACATCAAACACATGGTTTCCATGTGTTTGATGCCATTCCATTCGCACCGTTCCAGCCATTATTATGAGCCGTCCTCCCCTCAGCAGCCTCCACTGGTTGACAACAGCTGAGGGAATTATTTCATGGTTAAATCACTCTTCTCCTAATATCACTCTGTTGTGATGTTGGGGGCTCACTTTCTCTTTCACCTTTTTCTGTTATTAAGAGCAGGGCAGGTGTCCTCCAGTTGGCTTCTCAAAGGAGAGCGAGAGAGAAAAACAGACCTGCATTATTAATTATGCATATAAGCCCTTTATCAGGGCCTGGGCTGGAGAGCAAGAATGAGATGGAGAGAGACAAACAGACAGAGGAGGAGTGAGGAAGAGTGAGGTGGTGTGATGTCGCAGTGTGGACATGCACTGTACCCGCAGTGAAGTGGAAAAAAGTGCAAATTGATATTTCAGATCAGAAGAGCTGTAGGATTGTCTGTGTGCATCTAGGTGATTGCGTTGGATTCTGTGTGTATCTGAGCGCTGTGTCTGCGTGTCTTTGTGAGCATACGTGTGTGAGGTACGGGGGTTTTGCTGCGCGATGAGGCAGAAAGCGCATAGTGGTAGAGGGGAGATGATGAGTTCAGAGCAGCGGGGGTCCTTAGCTCCTCCAGGAAAGGGCTTAACCCTTCCCCTGCCACCCCTACAGCAGGTAAACCTTTCCCCTGCCACCCCTACAGCAGGTAAACCTTTCCCCTGCCACTCCTACAGCAGGTAAACCTTTCCCCTGCCACTCCTACAGCAGGTAAACCTTTCCCCTGCCACTCCTACAGCAGGTAAACCTTTCCTTTCCCCTGCCACTCCTACAGCAGGTAAACCTTTCCTTTCCCCTGCCACTCCTACAGCAGGTTAACCCTTCCCCTGCCACCCCTACAGCAGGTTAACCCTTCCCCTACCACCCCTACAGCAGGTTAACCCTTCCCCTACCACCCCTACAGCAGGTTAACCCTTCCCCTACCACCCCTACAGCAGGTTAACCCTTCCCCTACAGGTGTTCTGAGCCTGGATGCAGTGACTCTCCGAGTAGGAACTAAGATATGTGGTCCCCCATTAGACAGACACACACCAGAGCTCAGGAGCTCCAGCCATGGTCTACAAAGTGGAGCAACTGAGGTGAATGAAGCTTGGTCTGTGTTTTGTGACTCACACACACACAACAAGATATGTCTAAATGTAGTTCATGACGCGTGTGAGTGTATGTTCGTTTATGGCCAACAAATCCTGTTGTCTGGTCGATGGGATGGTGTGTGTGTGTATTTGTCTGACTGTCTGGCCATAATCTTGTTTGTTCTTTCAGACAAAGAATTGAATCAGAGGTTCAGTACTGTTACTGATCAGCTGCTGCTGATTGGTTTATCCAGCGTCTGAGACAGGGCATCTAACGGTAGGCTACTGATGAAGTTCACTAGAGTGTGTACTGTGCGCGGTCAGTTTTTGGCGGCCTCAGTGAAGCGTCTCGGGCTGTCAGACAGACCATAAAGAAGCTTTCAGACATGATTCATTGTCATGTGAATTTCTATCTCTAATTCGACCTAAGCTTGAATCATTACCAGAGGTTGTAAGGCTCTGGTTTTAATCATAAATGATTCAAGGTCCATAACCACGAAGAAGGATTTTTTGTATGTTTATTCATGGAGAGCTCTGACGCCAAAAACACAAACATATGATTTTATACCTCCTGAACTTGACTCCTCCCACCTTTAGGTGGCTTTTCTAAACAGTTTCCGCCTTCCCCTTCACCCTTGAATGTTTAGTACCGCCCCCTCTGTTAGTGGGTTGACACTACATGATAATTCTAACATTTATACTGTATTTGGGGTGAAATCCTTTAGTCATTATTCTTAAAATCCAAATTAATCTAACATTCATGAAATGGGAGATAATTCCAGGCCAGATTAATCAGATATGAAATGATTGATCAGGGGCTTGAGAGGGGCATTTGCTGCCCTTTGGACAATTATTTTGCTGTGTGCGTGCGTGTGTGAGAGACATTGAATCAGTGGGTGAACAGGTAGTTTATCAGCCAGAGTAATCTCTCCCAGTTGATGGGGTCAGGTCCAGAGGAAAGCCAAGTCGCCCCTGCTACTGTTGAATCCTCTATCACTGGGGCTCCTGTCCTCTATCAGGACTCATTCCTCTGTCTAGCAGGAAGTAGGAATATGTTTGTGTGTGCATGTGAGCGTTTGTGTCGTGTGTGTGTGCGTGCGCAGCCAGCCAGCCAACCTGGAATATGAATATTCAGGCATCTGGCATCATATCAGTGTGTGTCAGAGAACACAGGCCACTGATCGCAGGAATACCAATGAGATGAACCACTCTCATATTCCACTGATGAGTGGCTGTGTGTCTGTGTGAGAGAGAGAGGAGGGGGGGGGGACTAAGATTGTGGTGGTTGCTGTCATTTTCCTTCCTCTATTCTCCTTATGGCTCTGTGTGCTCCAGGAAAAGGAATCGCACTGATATATTGATATGTTTCACTTTCATCCGGTACATTATTTGTGGGCTATGTCTTCATCACACATTCACCAGTGTGAATGAGGTCAGTGGGCCTGGGGAATAGGACAGGATAGGAGTAGGAACAGGCTTTACTGTGGGTTGGGTTGGGTTTGGTTACTGCTACCCAGTAACCCACAGAGCACATACAGGTCCTGACTGGCTTAGGGCATGGCAACCGATAAGGAGGTGGACTGTACGACTCACCCCTTTGCCATTCCGTGGAGGCGTCCACCAAATGTGTTTCAGGGAACTTCAATGATTTTCCTTCTTCTACTTCTTAAATATGGAGCACAGAGAGCCAAAAGGAGAGTAGAGGAAAGTAAATGTCATCATTCTCTCACGCTCTCTCACACACCTGCCACAGAAGTGTGTATAAAAATAGATTGGGGGTCGGGTAAGGGGCGAGAGGACAAGTTAATTTATAATGGAGGGCAGGCCTGTGGAGAGGAGACATCTACTGTGTACTTTGAGTTTCTACTCATCTATTCTCTCTCTCTGTTGCAAACCTCTCTCTTTCTCAATTCTCTCTCTGTCGTAAACCTCTCTCTCGCTCTCCCTCTCTTTGTCTGTCTGTCACTCTCCTGTTATTCCTCTCTCTACCTGTTTTATAGGCCAGGTATTATCTTTAAGGTGCAGGCAGGGACAGAAGCTGAGGGTTTATTGAGTTAGCAGGTGCAGTGCGTACGTGCATGCATGCATGTAAGTGTGTTTGTGTGTGAGAAGGAGCAGGTTTTTTATCCCAGGAGTACGACAATGGCTGTGAGTGGTAATGGTAGGATGGTATCAAGATGAATGGTATGTTAAGCCTAGTAGTGCACTGCACTGTTGGGCAATATTGTACAGTGTTGTTCTTAGTCCAAGGGCGTTTTGTTGGGTGAGATACAGATCTCAGTGAACCCCTCTGTGTTCTAAAATGAATTATAAACTCGGTGGTTCGAGCCCTGAATGCTGATGGTATCAGACCGTATACCACGGGTATGACAAAACATTTATTTGTACTGCTCTAATTACGTTGGTAACCAGTTTATAATAGCTATAAGGCACCTCAGTGGTTTGTGGTATATGGCCAATATACCATGGCTAAGGGCTGTATCCATGCACTCAGCGTTGCGTCGTGCATAAGAACAGCCCTTAGCCGTGGTATATTGGCCATATATCACACCCCCTCGGGCGGGAGAGGTGGGGAGCGCCCATGTGAGAGTAATGGCTGGTTTTACCCGATCCTTTAACGCCAGCGTGTCTGTGTTATTACACACACACACACACACACACACACACAAACTGCAGTACCCAACACCATATAGATCACAGAAATTTGCACTCAGAAATTACAGGCCTGCAAGGCCTAACGACAGGCATTCTATAAAACAGGTGCCACACTTGGCATTTTGGCAGCTTTGTGTGTGTGTGTGTCTGACTTTGAGAGATGGGGGTGTAAATCTTGCTTACATCCTTGCTGTAATGTCTGCATATCAACACACCTCTGTGTATTACACGCTTTAACACACACACACACACACACACACACAGGAAAGCATGGCAGACCTTGAATTCATTGCATGCTTCCACAGTATGCATGTATTTCAGCACTCTTGAGTGAGTCTTCTCTATGCTTTTCAAGCCTTATCCTAATAAAATCAGTCTACAAAGATAATTTCCTCCTGTTTGTGTTTAATGTGCCTCCTCACCTTCTGTAATGGCCCCCTCTGTCCTCACAGGGACACACACTGTGATCATTCTGAAGGTGTGTGTGTGCACGTGTGAATGTGCGCACATGCTCGTGCGTGTGTTGCTGTCATAATTCCCATGAAGGTAAAGAGGGACGTTTTCCAAGATGGCGTAGCAGTGCGGTCGTGTTCTCTTGTGTGTCCATGTAAATAGCCTGTTTTTTGTATTTTTATACAATATATTTCCCTATCACACTTTTCATCCTTCTACTAAATATACTTTCCTGCAACCCGCCTCAGTCAATGTAGAATGGATTCTATTATTTACTCACCTTTATCTAGAATCTCCAGTTGAAACTAGCCAGCCAGCTAACTAGCTAACTAGCTACTTGCTATTAGCCACCGTTAGCGGTTTTCACCCAGAACATCGGATTTTCTGCCTGAATAATTGAATCACTGGACCTTAACACCGGATCGAACTAGCTAGCCGCAACCGAATGGATGTCGAATGGATGATGCAGTAGGCTAATCACCACTGCCCCCGAAGCCAGCATCAGTTAGCCTTGAGCTAGCCTCGAGCAGGCCCATATCCCGGCTATCTACCTCTCTGTCTACCGGACGGGAGTAGCCAGCTAACCTGCTAACTAGCTGCTTGCTATTAGCCACCGTTAGCGGTTTTTCACCATTGTCCATGGCCTGCACTACCTACCAGCCAGCTCTAGCCTGGATTTTTATCGGCCAGTCTGCACTGTCTGCACAGCGCGTTATCGACCCAGAACCTATCAGATTTTCTGCCGGAATCACTAAATCACTGGACCTTTAACACTGGATAATTGCAACTAGCTAGCTGCAACCAAATGAACGTTGTTGTTGGCTAATCAGCCTTGAGCTAGCCTTGAGTCAGGCATATTTCCCGGCTATCTACCTCTCTGTCAACCGGACGGGACCTCCTAGAGTCGACACGGAGCCCCGCTGATCCATCACGACTGGTCTGCCGATGTAATCGTCTGTGGTTTCAACAGGCTTCCCGTTGCGATGACCATGAAGATCCATCTGCTAGCCCCGGCCCTCTAGCACACGCAAACAACAGCCGTGCTTCCTGATCGCTGTGCTGTAGTACCAATTCGAACTGCTCTTGGACTCACATATTGCTGTTCACTGGACCTTATGATCACTCAGCTGCACAGCTGATACCTGCTGGACTGTTCCTTTACACGGTACCCAGTCCTGTTTCTGTTTAGCCTCAGCCCAAACTTTATCGCCATTAACAGTTGTTGTCTTAGCTCTCTCTAATAACACCTGTGATTGCTTTATGCCTCTCTCCCATGTCAATATGCCTTGCCTATTGCTGTTCCAGTTAGTTCTTATTATACAATTTCACTGTAGAACCCCAAGTCCCTCTCAAACTGCCTCAAATAGTTCCTTTGTTCCACCCCCCCATACACGCCGAGACCGGCTCAATCGGTGCCTCCAGTGATGCTATCTCTTTTATTGTTAACCAACGCTTAGGTTTACCTCCACTGTACTCATATCCTTCCATATCCTTGTCTGTACATAATGCCCTGAATCTATTCTACAACGCCCGGAAATCTGCCCCCTTTATTCTCTGTACCCAACGCACTAGAAGACCAGTTATTAAAGCCTTTAGCCGTATCCTTATTCTAGTCCTCCTCTGGTGATGTAGAGGCTAACCCAGGCCCTGCAGCCCCCAGTATCACTCCTACTCCCCAGGAGCTATCATTTGTTGACTTCTGTAACCGTAAAAGCCATGGTTTTCTGCACGTTAACATCAGAAGCCTCCTTCCTAAGTTTGAGTTATTCACTGCATTAGCACACTCAGCCAACCCTGATGTTCTAGCAGTGTCTGAATCCTGGCTTAGGAAGGACACCAAAAATTCTGAAATTTCCATCCCCAACTACAAAATGTTCAGTCTAGATAGAACTGCCAAAGGGGGTGGAGTTGCAATCTACTGTAGAGATAGCCTGCAGAGCTCTATAATACTATCCAGGTCTGTGCCCAAACAGTTTGAGCTTCTACTTCTAAAAATCCACCTTTCCAGAAATAAGTCTCTCACTGTTGCCGCTTGCTACAGACCCCCCTCAGCCCCCAGCTGTGCCCTGGACACCATATGTGAATTGAGTGCCCCCCATTTATCCTCAGAGTTCGTACTGCTTGGTGACCTAAATTGGGATATGCTTAACACCCCGGCCATCCTACAATCCAAACTAGATGTCCTCAATCTCACACAAATTATCAACAAACCTACCAGGTACAACCCTAAATCCGTAAACATGGGCACCCTCATAGATATCATCCTGACTAACTTACCCTCTAAATACACCTCCGCTGTCTTCAACCAGGATCTCAGCGATCACTGCCTTATTGCCTGCGTCCGTAACGGGTCCGCGGTCAAACGACCACCCCTTATCACTGTCAAACGCTCCCTAAAACACTTTAGCGAGCAGGCCTTCCTAATTGACCTGGCCCAGGTATCCTGGATGGATATCGATCTCATTCCGTCAGTAGAGGATGCCTGGTTGTTCTTTTAAAAGTAATTTCCTCTCAATCTTAAATAAACATTCCCCATTCAAAAAATACAGAACTAAGAACAGATATAGCCCCTGGTTCTCCTCAGACTTGACAGCCCTTGACCAGCACAAAAACATCCTGTGGCGTACTGCATTAGCATCAAATAGCCCCCGCGATATGCAACTTTTCAGGGAAGTTAGGAACCAATATACACAAGCAGTTAGGAAAGCAAAGGCTAGCTTTTTCAAACAGAAATGTGCATCCTGTAGCACTAACTCCAAAAAGTTTTGGGACACTGTAAAGTCCATGGAGAATAAGAGCACCTCCTCCCAGCTGCCCACTGCACTGAGGCTAGGAAACACTATCACCACCGATAAATCTACAATAATCGAGAATTTCAACAAGCATTTTGCTACGGCTGGCCATGCTTTCCACCTGGCTACCACTACCCCAGCCACCAGCTCTGCACCCTCAGCTGCAACTTGCCCATGCCCCCCCCGCTTCTCCTTCACACAAATTCAGACAGCTGATGTTCTGAAAGAGCTGCAAAATCTGGACCCCTACAAATCATCTGGGCTAGAAAATCTGGATCCTTTCTTTCTAAAACTAGCCGCCAAAATTGTCGCAACCCCTATTACTAGCCTGTTCAACCTCTCTTTCGTAACGTCTGAGATCCCCAGAGATTGGAAAGCTGCCACAGTCATCTCCCTCTTCAAAGGGGGTGACACTCTAGATCCAAACTGTTACAGACCTATATCCATCCTGCCCTGCCTTTTGAAAGCCAAGTTAACAAACTGATCACCGACCATTTCGAATCCCACCGTACCTTCTCAGCTATGCAATCCGGTTTCCGAGCTGGTCATGGGTGCCACGCTCAAGGTCCTAAACGATATTATAACCGCAATCGATAATAGACTGTACTGTGCAGCCGTCTTCATCGACCTGGCCAAGGCTTTCGACTCTGTCAACCACGCATTCTTATTGGCAGACTAAATAGGCTTGGTTTCTCAAATGACTGCCTCGCCTGGTTCACCAACTACTTCTCAGAGTTCAATGTGTCAAATCGGAGGGCCTGTTCTCTGGACCTATGGCAGTCTCTATGGGGGTGCCACAGGGTTCAATTCTTGGGCCGACTCTTTTCTCCGTGTATATCAATGATGTCGCTCTTGCTGCTGGTGACTCTCAGATCCACCTCTATGCAGAAGACACCATTTTGTATACATCTGGCCCTTCATTGGACACTGTGTTAACAAACCTCCAAACGAGCTTCAATGCCATACAACACCCCTTCAGTAGCCTCCAACTGCTCTGAAACATTAGTAAAACTAAATGCATGCTCTTCAATCGAACGCTGCTGGCACCCGCCCACCCGACTAGAATCACTACTCTCGACGGGTCTGACCTAGAGTATGTGGACAACTACAAATACCTAGGTGTCTGGTTAGACTGTAAACTATCCTTCCAGACTCACATTAAGCATCTCCAATCCAAAGTTAAATCGGCTTCCTATTTCGCAACAAAGCCTCCTTCACTCATGCTGCCAAACATGCCCTCGTAAAACTGACTATCCTACCGATCCTTGACTTCGGCGATGTCATTTACAAAATAGCTTCCAACACTCTACTCAGCAAATTGGATGTAGTCTATCACAGTGCCATCCGTTTTGTCACCAAAGCCCCATATACTACCCACCACTGTGACCTGTACACTCTTGTTGGCTGGTCCTCACTACATATTCGTTGCCAAACCCACTGGCTCCAGGCCATCTATAAATCACTGCTAGGCAAATCCCCGCCTTATCTTAGCTCATTGGTCACTATAGCAACACCCACCCGTAGTATGCGCTCCAGCAGGTATATCTCACTGGTCATCCCCAAAGCCAACACCTCTTTTGGCCGCCATTCCTTCCAGTTCTCTGCTGCCAATGACTGGAACAAATTGCAAAAATCTCTGAAGCTGGAGACTCTTATCTCCCTCACTAACTTTAAGCATCAGTTGTCAGAGCACCTTACCGATCACTGCACCTGTACACAGCCCATCTGAAATTAGCCCACCCAACTACCTCATCCCCATATTGTTATTTATTTTGCTCATTTGCACACCAGTATCTCTATTTGCACATCATCTCTTGCACATCTATCATTCCAGTGTTAATACTAATTGTAATTATTTTGCACTATGGCCTATTTATTGCCTTACCTCCATAACTTGCTACATTTGAACACACTGTATATATATTTTCTGTTGTATTTTTGACTTTGTTTTGTTTACCCCATATGTAACTCTGTGTTGTTGTTTTTATCGCACTGCTTTGCTTTATCTTGGCCAGGTCGCAGTTGTAAATGAGAACTTGTTCTCAACTGGCTTACCTGGTTAAATAAAGGTGAGAAAAAAAAAGTGTGTGTGGATGGATGGTTCCTTCCTTTCACTGAATATGAATCACTCTCAATGAACATTTACCTCTCTTTGAGTAAGAAGGGTGCGTGTGCGTTCCTGTCATAATAATTCCCATCTCTTTATGAGGAAGAAGGGATGTGTGTGTCTGTTTTAGAGAAGTTGATTCCCCTGAATGTCATGATTTAAAGGTGGAGATGGTCACCTTGCCTGTAAAGACAGTTTATTGGCATTTAAAAGAGCCAACCACCTGTGCCACTGACCCCTGGGGGGAGGGCTTTTGCATGTCATAGAGCTTGATTGTGCCCAAGGGACATGGAATTACACAAGGTGGGGAAGAACAGTCAATCAAAGGGTTTGAAGGGGTTGCTTTGACGTTTGTGCGTGTGTGTCAACACCGTCCTCGCACCTCGCCAAATCTCACAAAACAGTCAATACTGAGGTTTTACTTAACTTCAACACACACACATACTCCACTCATAAGAGGAAGAGCATTTCATCTGTGGGCTTCATTCAGTAAACTTCCTCTGTTAATGTTGTTATTCACCTCTCCACTTTCACAGCCCAGGGTTTTACATCTCAAACCTCCATTCACTTTGAAATTATAGCATTTCACACCCCCAGTCCACTCTGTCACAGAGCACGGTGTAGGCTACCACATCCTCAGTCCTCCTTTTCTGAAATATGAATATTACATTTGAATATGAATCTGATTTGCCGTTAGAATGGCTGTGGTGGAATGGGCCGTGTGTGCCTTATCAGCACCTGCCAGGAGTTCTCTCTGTTATGAATATTGCTCCCTTCCATCCTCATCTCTGGCTCTTCTCACTCTGACCCCCCCCCCCCATCTCTCTCTGCCCCTCACCTTCCTTACACCCCCCCACCCTTCTCAGCTCTCTACTCCCACTACTCTCATCCCTCGCCTCCTTTCCCACTTCACTCTTTATATTAAAGGGCCATTCCACCTATTTTCTACATCACAAACGGCAACTGAACGTAAACACTAAAGGGCGTGTTTTAGTTAGGACCGAGGCTTTGACAGGCAGAGACATTCTTCTCTAACAACCCTCATTTTAACAACTGAGTGGGATTCCCCTTTAGGGGCGTGTGCACACAAACATATACAGCTGCGGAAAAAATTAAGAGACCACTGCAAAATTATCAGTTTCTCTGGTTTTACTATTTATAGGTGTGTGTTTGGGTAAACATATCATTTTTGTTTTATTCTATAAACTACTGACAACATTTCTCCCAAATTCCAAATAAAAATATTGTCAATAAGAACATTTATTTGCAGAAAATGACAACTGGTCAAAATAACAAAAAAGATGCAGTGTTGTCAGACCTCAAATAATGCAAAGAAAATAAGTTCATGTTCATTTTTAAACAACACAATAGTAATGTTTTAACTTAGGAAGAGTTCAGAAATCAATATTTGGTGGAATAACCCTGATTTTCAATCACAGCTTTCATGTGTCTTGGCATGCTCTCCACCAGTCTTTCACATTGATGTTGGGTGACTTTATGCCAATCCTGGCGCAAAAATTCAAGCAGCTTGGCTTTGTTTGATAGCTTGTAAACCATCCATCTTCCTCTTGATTACATTCCAGAAGTTTTCAATGGGATTCAGGTCTGGAGATTGGGCTGGCCATGACAGGGTCTTGATCTGGTGGTCCTCCATCCACACCTTGATTGACCTGGCTGTGTGGCATGGCGCATTGTCCTGCTGGAAAAACCAATCCTCAGAGTTGGGGAACAATGACAGAGCAAAAGGAAGCAAGTTTTCTTCCAGGACAACCTTGTACGTGGCTTGATTTATGCGTCCTTCACAAAGACAAATCTGCACAATTCCAGCCTTGCTGAAGCACCCCCAGATCATCACTGATCCTCCACCAAATTTCACATTGGGTGCGAGACACTGTGGCTTGTAGGCCTCTCCAGGTCTCCGTCTAACCATTAGACGACCAGGTGTTGGGCAAAGCTGAAAATTGGACTCATCATAGAAGATGACCTTACTCCAGTCCTCTATGGTCCAATCCTTATGGTCTTTTGCAAACCTCAGCCTGGCTCTTCTTTGCTTCTCATTGATGAAGGTATTTTTTCAAGCTTTGCACGACTTCAGCCCTGCCCCTAGGAGCCTGTTTCGAACCGTCCTCGCCGTGCACTTCACCCCAGCTGCCATTTGCCATTCTTTTTGTAGGTCACTTGATGTCATCCTACGGTTGTTGAGTGACATTCAAATGAGTTGGCGGTCATCCCGGTCAGTAGAGAGTCGTTTTCGCCCTCTGTCGGTCTGTAGCTTTGTTGTCTCCAATGTCTGCTGCTTGACCTTGTTCTTATGAACCGCCGTCTTTGAAATTTTAAGGATGGAAGCAACGTGACGCTCACTGTATCCCTCTGCCAGTAAAGCCAGAATTGAACCCTTCTTTTCCTCACTCAAAACTTTCCTTTTCAACTCTTTTGGCATGGTCAATAGTTATTTTTTTATTAATATTACTTTTGAGGTACTGTTAGCACTGTTTTTGCCATCCAGCTGGTCCTATTGCAAGAGGATAGTGATGACCACAGCAGTGGTTTTTATACTTTTCCTCGTTAAATAAGATTTGGTTCATGTGATCACCTAATCAGTACCTAATTCAGTAGAATGATGTGTGCCTGTGTTGGAATTCAACAGACACTGGAATGGAATGGCTGTCATACATGTAGAGATGCTGATTTAAGAATAATTTGCAGTGGTCTCTTAATTTTTTCCACAGCTGTGTGTGTGTGTGTGTGTGTATATATATATATATATATATATATGTGTATATATATATATATATATATATATATCTCACACACACACACACACACGGTGGTGTTGGTAGTCATAAAGGAGAGAACAGGGGTTAGTGCTAATCCCCAGGTCCTACTGACAGATGGGTCTAGTAGTAGTACTGTATAAGCACTGGCACATTCCAGGCCTGAGGCGTTGTTCCCTGGCTCCCTCAGAGGTCGGTCTGGATCAAAGACCCAGGATGAGGAGAGTTATTCTCAGAAGGTCAGACATAGCCAGCTGTTGCAGCTGGACAACACCTAATGACTACCAGTAACATACACTGGAGCTGGGATTGCCTATAGAACCGCACCTACTGGGGTTCACTGGCTAACCACTGGACCATGACCGCCCTGACTGAATGTTGTGGTTAGGGTTCAGTCTGTAGCTTGTCTGTGGTCAGTCAGCGTCTGTACGGGGGTGCTTGCAGTGTGAGGGTGAACCGGACCTTTTCAAAGTCAACAGAACAGTTGCACTCTGATTTAAAACCTCAAACAGCAGCATATGCTTTTATAGATAAGCTATCGTAGAAGGTCAGCAGTTTGCTATGACGATGTGTTGGGAACTTTCAGACAATGTGCTTTTCATTAATTCTTTGGAAACTGCAGCCAGACGTGTGTGTGTGTGTGTGTGTGTGTGTGTGTGTGTGTGTGTGTGTGTGTTTGCAGACCAGTAAACTCCTGCATGGGGTTCATGCTCATGGCCCTCTAAGGGTACAGGGAGGAAAGGGGGGAAGTGTAGGGCACTTATTGCATTGCCACGGATATTCGTTTTGAATGGCTTCTATATTTGGCACAATGACCCCCTCCTCTCTCTCACTCCCTTTCTCACACACATACACCCACATCTCACACATACAGTACCAGTCAAAAGTTTGGACACACCTACTCATTCCAGGGTTTTTCTTTATTTTGACTATTTTCTACAGTGTAGAATAATAGTGAAGACATAAACTATGAAATAACACATGGAATCATGTAGTAACCAAAAAAGTGTTAAACAAATCAAAAATATATTTTATATTTGAGGTTCTTCAAAGTAGCCACTCTTTACCTTGATGACAGCTTTGCACACTCATGGCATTTTCTCAACCAGCTTCATGAGGTAGTCACCTGGAATGCATTTCAATTAACAGGTGTGCCATGTTAAAAGTTTATTTGTGGAATTTCTTTCCTTAATGTGTTTGAGCCAATCAGTTGTGTTGTGACAAGGTAGGGGTGGTATACAGAAGATAGCCCTATTTGGTAAAATACCAAGTCCATATTATGGCAAGAACAGCTCAAATAAGCAAAGAGAAACAACAGTCCATCATTACTTTAAGACATGAAGGTCAGTCAATCTGGAAAATGTCAAGAACTTTGAAAGTTTGTTCAAGTGCAGTTTCAAAAACCATCAAGCGCTATGATGAAACTGGCTCTCATGAGGACCGCCACAGGAATGGAAGACCCAGAGTTATCTCTGCTGCAGAGGATAAGCTCATTAGACTTACCAGCCTCAGAAATTGCAGCCCAAATAAATGCTTCACAGAGTAACAGACACATCTCAACATCAACTGTTCAGAGGAGACTGCGTGAATCAGGCCTTCATGGTCGAATTGCTGCAAAGAAACCACTAATAAAGGACACCAGTAAGAAGAAGAGACTTGCTTAGGCCAAGAAACACGAGCAATGGACATTAGACCGGTGGAAATCTGTCCTTTTGGTCTGATGAGTGAAAATTTGAGATTTTTGGTTCCAACCGCCGTGTCTTTGTAAGACGCAGAGTAGGTGAATGGATGATCTCCACATGCGTGGTACCCACGGTGAAGCATAGAAGAGGAGGAAGTGTGATGGTGTGGGGATGCTTTGCTGGTGACACTGTCAGTGATTTATTTAGAATTCAAGGCAGACTTAACCAGCATGGCTACTACAGCATTATGTAGCGATACGCCATCCCATCTGGTTTGGTCTTAGTGGGATTATCATTTGTTTTTCAACAGGACAATGACCCAACACACCTCCAGGCTGTGTAAAGGCTATTTTACCAAGAAGGAGAGTGTAGCTCAGCTGGTAGAGCACGGCGCTTGTAACGCCAAGGTAGTGGGTTCGATCCCCGGGACCACCCATACACAAAAAAAAATGTATGCACGCATGACTGTAAGTCGCTTTGGATAAAAGCGTCTGCTAAATGGCATATTAAATTATTTTTTTTTTAAATGAGTGCTGCCTCAGATGACCTGGCTTCCACAATCACCCGACCTCAACTCAATTGAGATGATTTGGGGTGAGTTGGACCGCTGAGTGAAGGAAAAGCAACCAACAAGTGCTCAGCATATGTGGGAACTCCTTCAAGACTGTTGGAAAAGCATTCCAGGTGAAGCTTGTTGAGAGATGCCAAGAGTGTGCAAAGCTGTCATCAAGACAAGGGGTGGTTACTTTGAAGAATCTCAAATATATTTTGATTTGTTTAACACTTTTTTGGTTACTACATGATTCCATATGTGTTATTTCATAGTTTTGATGTCTTCACTATTATTATACAATGTAGAAAATAGTCAAAATAAAGAAAAACCCTGGAATGAGTAGGTGTGTCCAAACTTTTGACTGGTACTGTACGCACTCGCACACCAATTTAAGACCTGTACTTGGCGCAGCTTTGACACATACACAAACATGATGCTAGCCTAATTAAATTAGCTCTCACCGCTACGCTAGCACTCTCCACTGCTAAGGACAGACCTCTGCAATGTCATGCTAAGGATATAGTTACTGTAGGCTATACTACACCTCTGCAGCAAACCAACCTATAGAGCTGCAGTACACTCATGTCATGGAGCCAGATAAATGTATGTGAGGAGTGGTGGCAGACATGGGCCTTTTTGAGGTTAAACATCATGGCTTTTCCAGCCAAGAAGATGTGTCTATCCAAAATCGATGATCCAAGATTAGAAATTTAAAATATATATAATCACTTGTTGTTTTGCCAAGTTAAGTTTGACAGTAGTTTACAACAAAGTACAGCTGCCTTTCTGTGTTCCACTCCTTCATGTTGGACAACAGTGGCACTGGGTAGCTTAGAGGTGAGCTGAGATGAGTGGCCCCACAACTCTGTGTTCAATCAAAGATGGACACACTCTTCCTCTGTAGCGTTATATCCTCTGTCAGCCAGGCCTTTGACTCTTACTATATCTGAAGTGCGCTCTCTCTCTCGCGCTATATCTCTGTCTCTCTGTCGCTCTCTGTACAAATGGAGAATATCTTTTAATGATGTACTTCAGTAAAGCTAGTCCACTGCCCTCATCTCACTCCCTCTACTCCTCTCGCTCCCTCTACTCCTCTCGCTCCCTCTACTCCTCTCACTCCCTCTACTCCTTCCTCTACTCCTCCCTCTACTCCTTCCTCTACTCCTCCCTCTACTCCTCTCACTCCCTCTACTCCTCTCGCTCCCTCTACTCCTCTCTCTTTCTTTCTCTCTCTCTGTTTGTACAAAGAGTACTACAGAGAGATAATGTATTTTAATGATGTACTTCAGGTATGCTAGTTAACTGCCCCAGACCCACTCCCCTCCATCCCCCTCCCAACTCCATCACTAAACCTGGCAGTAGAGAAGCTGTTCAGTCCCCTCTCCCTCACTGTCGTTCTGTTCAGTCCCCTCTCCCTCACTGTCGTTCTGTTCAGTCCCCTCTCCCTCACTGTCGTTCTGTTCAGTCCCCTCTCCCGCACTGTCGTTCTGTTCAGTCCCCTCACCCTCACTGTCGTTCTGTTCAGTCCCCTCTCCCTTACTGTTGTTCTGTTCAGTCCCCTCTCCCTCCCACAGTCAGCCTGAAGAGACATACAGTACATAACTCTTCCTGGATCTAATAACCTCACTGTCTGATGGATGCCTATGGTAAAGAGATCTGGCTGTTATCATTGGATGAGGGTGGAGGGGTTATGCGTTTGGGTTGGGTGAGGTATATGGTGATGGTATGGGAGGCGGAGAGGGTGAGGAGGGGATTTGGAAAGTGTTCAGTTGGGGAGAGAGGGTCTTCAGGGTGGTTGGTTATATAAGGGGAGCTAGGGGTGTGTGTAGGGAGAGGGAATCTGCTGGTAGAGCAAAGCTTTGACATTCCTCACACTCACTGCTGAAGAGCACTGGGCAAACTCCCCTGTGTGATGTGTGGACAGTGTGTGCGTCTAACTAGAGTAAGTGCACAATGCATCTCATCAGGAGAGCATGTTTGCTGCCTTTCCATCTCTCTGCTGACAGATGCCTCTCCTGTGATTAGATCTGCTGCTTTGTTGTCTTTGTGAAGCATCGCCTCAAGGCCAACTCCCACTACATGGTAATTCTGCTCATTAGGGTAGGCTGTTATTAAGAGCCTTCTGCGACTGCTGTCCACGGGGGTCTTTTCTGTTTTTTAAAATAATATTGCCTTTTTCCTTTAATTTTTTTACATTCCAAAAACAAACTTCTACATACGAACAACAACTTACAGACACACACAAACAATGGCTACATCTCATCTGCCCAGACCCGCATTATGGTTTGCCACTTGGCCTTAAATTGTACCAATTTTGTTTTTCTCAGTCGCCCATGCTATTTCAATAATAAATCATTAATTTTTCCATTGTGTTAATGATGGCGGATTGATTGACTTCCAAATATATGTATTTTCAAGATGAGTGATGAGAAAAGGGGGTCTTTCTAGCTGACGCAGACATGTATGTAGAATGTTAGGAACTAAATATTGTTAAGCGTAATTGAGAATACATAAAGTTATAAACTAAATAGTTAGGAAGTAAATTAGGAACTAAGTATTGTTAAGCATAATTGAGAATACATAGTCTGAAACCCAACTGCCAGCGGACGGTGTGGTAGAAGGATGTAGTTTGTGGCTATTGAAACCCCCCAGTCAGCACACACACTGGTTAGTCACTGTAATGATTAAGATGTCCCTGCAGCAGAACGGTTGGCTGCTGGAGTCGCCGTGCACACACAGCAGATAACACCGCTCTGAGAACTCTTATCACACACACACACACTCCTTTTAGCATCCCTCAAGCATCCCTCTCTCCATACCTCTGTCATCCCTTTATTCTTCTCTCTCCCCAGTCCTCTGTTCCTCTCACTGGACACAGCAAATAACAAAGCCCAGATAAGTCACGCAAACTCTTCTACCATCCCCTGATTTCTCTGTCTGTCTCTCTGTCTCTGTCTCGCTCTCCTGTGTGTGTGTGTGTGTGTGTGTGTGTGTGTGTGTGTAAAAACCATGACTGCTGCCGTTTCATCTGTTTCCCCACCACACCATACTTCTTCTTAGGCGACTGATAATATCTGGGTAATAGTAGAAACGTTGGTATCCCAGTAGGTCTAAAGTATTGGAGTATGGTGGTGCTGATCACAGTTGATCAGTGTGCAGGCAGTGGGAGTAGGACGGGTCTGTAGGCAGTGGGAGTAGGACGGGTCAGCAGGCAGTGGAAGTAGGATGGGTCAGCAGGCAATGGGAGTAGGGATGGGTCAGCAGGCAGTGGAAGTAGGACGGGTCAGCAGGCAGTGGAAGTAGGACGGGTCAGCAGACAGTGGAAGTAGGATGGGTCAGCAGGCAATGGGAGTAGGGATGGGTCAGCAGGCAGTGGAAGTAGGACGGGTCAGCAGGCAGTGGAAGTAGGATGGGTCAGCAGGCAGTGGAAGTAGGATGGGTCAGCAGGCAGTGGAAGTAGGACGGGTCAGCAGGCAGTGGGAGTAGGACGGGTCAGCAGGTGCAGTGGGAGTAGGACGGGCCAGAGGGTGCAGTGGGAGTAGGACGGGCCAGAGGGTGCAGTGGGAGTAGGACGGGCCAGAGGGTGCAGTGATAGTAGAACGGGCCAGAGGGTGCAGTGGGAGTAGGACGGGCCAGAGGGTGCAGTGGGAGTAGGACGGGCCAGAGGGTGCAGTGGGAGTAGGACGGGCCAGAGGGTGCAGTGGGAGTAGGACGGGCCAGAGGGTGCAGTGGGAGTAGGATGGGCCAGAGGGTGCAGTGGGAGTAGGACGGGCCAGAGGGTGCAGTGGGAGTAGGACGGGTCAGAGGGTGCAGTGGGAGTAGGACGGGTCAGAGGAGAGCAGGGATCAGAGGCTGAGCTCTTTACAGGTGTCTGATCATCCACCCTGTTACTTAACAGGATAACTAAGACTTATCCCTGTGTTGTTTCTTTGCTTATCCAGGCTTAATGGCTGTGTGTTCACTCACTCATACACACACTCACATATATAAACACACACACAGCTGCTCTTCGGATGTCTGAAAGGATACATCGCCTTTGTTAACCCATACAGGCCTTGTAATTCACAATAACAATGTTCTAAAGCACCTATTAATGTGGTCATTACTGTCCCATGAAGTTCCTCCAGACAAAATAATCTTTCTCTCTCTGACCTCTGTTTATGATCCCTGCGGTCACTATGGTAACCACAGGAGGGAAGGAATGTCTGAGATACGTCCCCATGCAGCTCAGAGAGAAAGGCCAGAGAAAGAGGCCTAGACGGATATTCCACCCATAGGCCTCGCTGCCAAAGCGAGCACAGCGAACAGAGGGGTTGTGGGAACATCAGACAGAGGGGAAGGGGTCAGACACAGCGAGCAAGGGACAGTCACAGAGCGAGCGGGAGCGAGTGAGTCATAGAGATTGTGAGGGGGAGTCAGAGAGATTGTGAGGGGGAGTCAGAGAGAAAGTGAAGCGAGTTGAAATGTTAGGCAGAATGATAAGGCACAAGGTCATGCACTGTCTGCGGCCCCTGACCTCGTATACAAGCGCCAAGCCCCCTGTTAGTCAGCCAGGCCACAACATGGCTGAAACAAGACTAGTGGATGGAAACATGGCGAGGCAATATAACAGGCCAAAAACGCCTCATTAGCTTACACTGCTATCTTTCTCTTTTGGTTTTCGCTCAGCTTGGCTTGAATCTCTCTCTCTCTGCCTCTGCCTCTGATTCAGGAAAGGAGTAGAGAAACAAGCCATTATTTTTGTCGGGAAGCGTTGCATATCTGTTCGTAAAAGGGTGTGCAGTGCCGTTATCGCTTGGCTGAAATGGATAGTGAGGAGTTTCTCTTGCTCAGCTGTATTCCGCAGCACAGCGGAGGGAGGGGAAGCGTGTTTGGCTAGTGGTGCAGTTTCTCCCACTCCTTACCTCCTGGCTATTTATCTCCTGCTTTATCTGGGTTTCAGCAAGGAACGGAGGACAGCTAGGTCACCGCTACTGTAGCCTCTGTCTTCTCCCCCAAGTGTGTGTGCACCCGCACTCTAGTCACACACGTTTGATGCTGTGTGGCGGGGCAGAGCTGTGAACATCACTTGGTTTAGAATTTATTACAGTTTACACCATGTAGCCAGCTCACTGTAGCTCTCTCTCCCTCCTCCTCCCAGGCGGCGGCTGACTTTGCCAAGGCCCATCTGTCGGAGGCGTTGCGTCAGCAGCTCCTGAGCTACGACCGGGAGAAAGAGAAGGAGAAGGATGAGAAGAATGAGAGCAGCGATGGTCGGTCCTATCCCTCCATTCTGGAGCAGCAGATCCTGGCTCTGGACAGGGACATGCTGGACAAGCTGTCAGCTGTCTACAACGAAGCAGGTCAGAGGGCAGGGCAGCCAGGGGTTAAAGGTCACAGCCACACATCTGTGGGCAGACATTTGCCCCTAGCGACTAATCTAGCAACAATTTATACCTTAATCCTGAATTTAACAATTTTTACAAATAACTTCCCATGCCTACAAAACAATGAATAGGCTAGAATGTGTAGAGCTGACTTCACTGTTAGTTGGATGCATCAGTCTCGAGATCCGTGTTGTACAGTGACCACAATTCTTTGTTTTGGATTGATTGCACTAATTTCTGCATGCTCAAACAGTATTGTCTGAAAAATGCACAAATTACGGCTATGGTTTGTTTGGGGACAGAGCAGAGAGTTTGTTGAAATAGCTGTGGTGTTTTTGACAGTGAGCGCTAGTGGAAATTAAGCCTGTATAAATAGCTGTGGTCCAAGGGTGTGTGAGTGCGTATGTGTGTACATGCATTTGTGTGTGTGCATGCATGCACATAAGTGTATGCATGAGTTTGTTTTGTGTACATGAGTGGGGTAGGTTAGGGGCAGACATGCATTTCTCTTGGACTCTTATAAGGAAGGAGCCCATTACTAGTGTGATGTTTGCTCACATTGGTTTGCCCATTCCTACACTTGTTGTTTTTCTAGGAGCGCTTGCTGCTTGGTAGGTATTTCTGACTTTGCTGTACTATGTTGTTCACGGTCGTTTACAGAGGGCTCAGGCTCCGGCCGTGCTGCTTGTTCAGCCATTAAAATATAGCTTTATCTTCATCAGACATGTAGCAATTACCAGAGAGAAAAGAGGTAGAGAAAGGAAGAGAGAAAGTGCCCAAACCAACTCCTCAGCTGCCTCTCCTCAGGGTGGCTTGACAGTGTTTTCAGAAAGTATTCATACCCCTAGACGTATTCCACATAATGTTGTGTTACAGCCTGAATTCAAAACCGATTTAAATTGATTTTTTTTCTCACCTATCTACACACAATATGCCATAATGTGAAAGAGAGAACATGTTTTTAGAAATGAAATGCAGAAATATCTCATGTATATACAGTTGAAGTCGGAGGTTTACATACACCTTGGCCAAATACATTTAAACTCAGTTTTTCACAATTCCTGACATTTAATCCTAGTAAAAATTCCCTGTCTTAGGTCAGTTAGGATCACCACTTTATTTTAAGAATGTGAAATGTCAGAATAATAGTAGAGAGAATGATTTATTTCAGCTTTTATTTTCTTTCATCACATTCCCAGTGGTCAGAAGTTTACATACACTCAATTAGTATTTGGTAGCATTGCCTTTAAATTGTTTAACTTGGGTCAAACGTTTCGGGTAGACTTCCACAAGCTTCCCACAATAAGTTGGGTGAATTTTGGCCCATTCCTCCTGACAGAGCTAGTGTAACTGAGTCAGGTTTGTAGGCCTCCTTGCTCGCACACACTTTTTCAGTTCTGCCCACACATTTTCTATAGGATTGAGGTCAGGGCTTTGTGATGGCCACTCCATACCTTGACTTTGTTGTCCTTAAGCCATTTTGCCACAACTTTGGAAGTATGCTTGGGGTCATTGTCCATTTGGAAGACCCATTTGCGACCAAGTTTTAACTTCCTGACTGATGTCTTGAGATGTTGCTTAAATATATCCACATAATTTTCCTTCCTCATGATGCCATCTATTTTGTGAAGTGCACCAGTCCCTCCTGCAGCGAAGCACCCCCACAGCATGATGCTGCCACCCCCGTGTTTCACGGTTGGGATGGTGTTCTTCGGCTTGCAAGCCTTCCCCTTTTTCCTCCAAACATAACGATGGTCATTATGGGCAAACAGTTCTATTTTTGTTTCATCAGACCAGAGGACATTTCTCCAAAAATAACGATCTTTACCCATGTGCAGTTGCAAACCGTAGTCTGGCTTTTTTATGGTGGTTTTGGAGCAGTGGCTTCTTCCTTGCTGAGCGGCCTTTCAGGTTAAGTCGATATAGGACTTGTTTTACTGTGGATATAGATACTTGTGTACCTGTTTCCTCCAGCATCTTCACAAGGTCCTTTGCTGTTCTTCTGGGATTGATTTGCACTTTTCGCACCAAAGTACGTTCATCTCTAGGAGACAGAACGCGTCTCCTTCCTGAGTGGTATGACGGCTGCGTGGTCCCTTGGTGTTTATACCTGCGTACTATTGTTTGTACAGATGAGCGTGGTACCTTCAGGTGTTTGGAAATTGTTCCCAAGGATGAACCAGACCTGTGTAAGTCTACAATTCTTTTTCTGAGGTCTTGGATGATTTCTTTTGATTTTCCAATTATGTCAAGCAAAGAGGCACTGAGTTTGAAGGTAGGCCTTGAAATACATCCACAGGTACACATCCAATTGACTCAAATTATGTCAATTAGCCTATCAGAAGCTTCTAAAGCCATGACATCATTTTCTGGAATTTTACAAGCTGTTTTAAGGCACAGTCAATTTAGTGTATGTAAACTTCTGACCCACTGGAATTGTGATACAGTGAATTATAAGTGAAATAAACGGTCTGTAAACAATTGTTGGAAAAATTACTTGTGTCATGCACAAAGTAGATGTCCTAAACGACTTGCCAAAACTATAGTTTGTTAACAAGACATTTGTGGAGTGGTTGAAAAACAAGTTTTAATGACTCCAACCTAAGTGTATGTAAACTTCCGACTTCAACTGTACGTATTCACAATACTTTGTAGAAGCACATTGGCAGCGATTACAGCTTTCTAGGTAAGTCTCTAAGCGCTTTCCACACCTGGATTGTGCAACATTTGTCCATTTATTGTTTTCAGAATTCATCAAGCTCTGTCAAATTTGGTTGTTGATCATTGCTAGACAACCATTTTCAGGTCTTGCCATACATTTTCAAGTTGATTTAAGTCAGAAATATAACTCGGCCACTCAGCAACATTCACTGTCTTCTTTGTAAGCAACTCCAGTGTAGATTTGGTCTTGTTTTAGGTTATTGTCCTGCTGAAAGATGTATTCATCTCCCAGTTTCTGGTGGAAAGCAGACTGAATCCGGTTTTCCTCTAGGATTTTGCCCGTGCTTAGCTCCATTACGTTCCTTTTTTATCCTAAAAAACTCTCTAGTCCTTGCCAATGACAAGCATACCCATAACATGATGCAGCCACCACCATGCTTAGAAATATGAGGAGTGGTACTCAGTGATAAGTTGTGTTGAATGTGCTTCAAACAACGCTTTGTATTCAGAACAGTAAGTTCATTTCTTTGCCACATTTTTTGCAGTTTTACTTTAATACCTTGTTGCAAACAGGATGCATGTTTTGGCATATTTTTATTATGAACAGGCTTCCTTCTTTTCACTCTGTCAATTAGGTTAGTATTGTGGAGTAACTAAACTCAGCAAAAAAAGAAACGTCCCTTTTTCAGGGCCCTGTCTTTCAAAGATAATTAATAAAAATCCAAATAACTTCACAGATCTTCATTGTAAAGGGTTTAAACACTGTTTCCCATGCTTGTTCAATGAACCATAAACAATTAATGAACATGCACATGTGGAATGGTTGTTAAGACACTAACAGCTTACAGACGGTAGGCAATTAAGGTCACAGTTATGAAAACTTAGGACACTGAAGAGGCCTTTCTACTGACTCTGAAAAACACCAAAAGAAAGATGCCCAGGGTCCCTGCTCATCTGCGTGAACGTGCCTTGGGCATGCTGCAAGGAGGCATGAGGACTGCAGATGTGGCCAGGGCAATAAATTGCAATGTCCGTACTGTGAGACGCCTAAGACAGCGCTACAGGGAGACAGGACGGACAGCTGATCGTCCTTGCAGTGGCAGACCACGTGTAACAACACCTGCACAGGATCGGTACATCCGAACATCACACCTGCGGGACAGGTACAGGACAGCAACAACAACTGCCCGAGTTACACGAGGAACGCACAATACCTCCATCAGTGCTCAGACTGTCCGCAATAGGCTGAGAGAGGCTGGACTGAGGGCTTGTAGGTCTGTTGTAAGGCAGGTCCCCACAGACATCACCAGCAACAACGTCGCCTATGGGCACAAACCCACCGTCGCTGGACCAGACAGGACTGGCAAAAAGTGCTCTTCACTGACGAGTCGCGGTTTTGTCTCACCAGGGGTGATGGTCGGATTCGCGTTTATCGTCGAAGGAATGAGCATTACACCGAGGCCTGTACTCTGGAGCGGGATCGATTTGGAGGTGGAGGGTCCGTCATGGTCTGGGGCGGTGTGTCACAGCATCATCGGACTGAGCTTGTTGTCATTGCAGGCAATCTCAACGCTGTGCGTTACAGGGAAGACATCCTCCCTCATGTGGTACGCTTCCTGCAGGCTCATCCTGACATGACCCTCCACCACGACAATGCCACCAACCATACTGCTCGTTCTGTGCGTGATTTCCAGCAAGACAGTAATGTCAGTGTTCTGCCATGGCCAGCGAAGAGCCCTGATCACAATCCCATTGAGCACGTCTGGGACCTGTGAGGGCTAGGGCCATTCCCCCCAGAAATGTCTGGGAACTTGCAGGTGCCTTGGTGGAAGAGTGGGCTAACGTCTCACACCAAGAACTGGCAAATCTGGTGCAGTCCATGAGGAGGAGATGTACTGCAGTACTTAATGCAGCTGGTGGCCACACCAGATACTGACTGTTACTTTTTATTTTGACCCCCCTTTGTTCAGGGACACATTATTCAATTTCTGTTAGTCACATGTCTGTGGAACTTGTTCAGTTTATGTCTCAGTTGTTGAATCTTGTTATGTTCATACAAATATTTACACATGTTAAGTTTGCTAAAAAATAAACGCAGTTGACAGTGAGAGGACGTTTCTTTTTTTGCTGAGTTTACAATGTTGTTGATCCATCCTCAGTTTTCTCCTATCACAACCATTAAACTCTGTAACTGTTTTTTAAAGTCACCATTGGCCTCATGGTGAAATCCCTGAGCGGTTTCCTTCCTCTCCGGCAACTGAGTTAGGAAGGACGCCTGTGTCTTTGTAGTGACTGGGTGTATTGATGCCCCATCTGAAGTGTAATTAATAACTTCACCATGCTCAAAGGGATATTCAATGTCTGCTTTTTATTTTATTTATTTTGTATATCTACCAATCGATGCCCTTCTTTGCGAGGCATTGGAAAACCTCCCAGGTCTTTGTGGTTGAATCTGTTTGAAATTCACTGCGGGACCTAACAGATAATTGTATGTGTGGGGTACAGAGATGAGGTAGTCAATCAAAAATCATGTTAAACGCTATTATTTCACACAGAGTGAGTCCATGCAACTTATTAAGCAAATTGTGTTCCTGGACTTTATTTAGGTTTGCTATAAAAGGGGTTGAATACGTACTGACTCAAGACATTTCAGCTTTTCATTTTTAAATAATTTGTAAAAATGTTTAAAAACATATTTCAACTTTGACATTATGGTGTATTGTGTGTAGGCCAGTGACAAAAAATCTCAATTTAATCCATTTTAAAATCAGGCTGTAACACAACAAAATGTGGAAAAAGTCAAGGGGTGTGCATTCGGGAAGTATTCAGACCCCTTCACTTTTTCTACATTTTGTTACGTTACAGCCTTATTCTAAAATGGATTAAATTACTTTATTTACTCATCAATCTACACACAATACCCCATAATGACAAAGCGAAAACAGGTTTTTAGAAATGTTTGAAAATGTATTACAAATAAAAACGTATTTACATAAGTATTCAGACCCCTTGCTATGAGACTCGAAATTGAGCTCGGGTGCATTCTGTTTCCATTGATCATCCTTGATGTTTCTACAACTTGATTTGGAGTCCACCTGTGGTAAATTCAATTGATTGGACATGATTTGGAAAGGCACACACCTGTCTATAGAAGGTCCCACAGTTGACAGTGCATGTCAGAGCAAAAACCAAGCCATGAGGTTGAAGGAATTGGCCGTAGAGCTCCGAGACAGGATTGTGTCGAGGCACATATCTGGGGAAGGGTACCAAATAATTTCTGCAGGGACTGGGAAACTAGTCAGGATCAAGACAAAGATGAACGGAGCAAAGTACAGAGAGGTCCTTGACGAAAACCTGCTCCAGAGCTCTCAGGATCTCAGACTGAGCCGAAGGTTCACCTTCCAACAGGACAATGACCCTAAGCACACAGCCAAGACAACGCAGGAGTGGCTTCGGGACAAGTCTCTGAATGTCCTTGAGTGGCCCAGCCAAAGCCCGGACTTGAACCTGATCAAACATCTCTGGAGAAACCTGAGAATAGCTGTGCAACAACGTTCCCAATCCAACATGACAGAGCTTGACAGGATCTGCAGAGAAGAATGGGAGAAACTCCCCAAATACAGGTGTGCCAAGCTTGTAGCGTCATACCCAAGAAGACTCGAGGCTGTAACCGCTGCCAAAGGTGCTTCAACAAAGTACTGGGTAAAGGGTCTGTAAAGGGTCAGTTTTTTATTTTTAATACATTTGCAAAAAAATATAACCTGTTTTTGCTTTGTCATTATGGGGTATTGTGTGTAGATTGATGAGGGACAAAAACAATTTCATCCATTTTAGAATAAGGCTGTAACGTAACAGTGAAAAAAGTGAAGGGGTCTGAATACTAGAGGGTATAGAGTTACATGATAAGGGGAATGGAAAGGGGAAGAAGGACAAAAGAGAGAACAAAGGGTTGGACAGAGAGACAAAGGGCCAGTGTATGGAATGGAGAGAGAAAGAGAGGAGGGTGGGGGAGAGCGAAAAGAGTGTAAGCCAAGGGACAGAAATAAGGAAGGAGACAGTGATAAAGAGATGACAGAAGGTGATACTGAAGGGGAAGAGTCCTGAACTCATAGAGAGAGAGAAAGGGTGAGAGAGATGGAGTGCCATCCATCTTCACCTCCACCCACACTCATTTAGCACCCACAGGACTAAAGACTTGGGGGGGGGGGGAGAAAGTGAGGGGGAGAGTAGTTGTCACAACAGATGCAATGATGGATTATTCAGAATGTAGGGAAGAGAAAAGAGAGCTAAAATATTCATGATAAGCCGGCGGTAAAGACTCGCTTCACACATTGCGATTTCAGGAATGCAGTACACGGAATGTCTCTGCCTCTCTCCGGGTATTCCTTATCCTGACATAACTTAATGTTCAGAGTGGGAGGTGGAGAAGGAGGGAAAGAGTCCAAGAGAGGAAGAGAACAAACTAGTGAGAGAGATCGAGAGGGAGGGTGTCTACGGAATATATTTATTTGCATATAACTTATTATTCTGAGAGGGAGGCAGGGGAGAGAGAGCGATGGAGTGTATTATCCTATAGAGTGTACAGAGCATTATAGCTAGTAGTTTATTCACAGCACAGAACCTCACATGTGACTCGGATGAGTGTGTAATTGAATGAGTGGCTGGTATGAAAGGGCCATTCAAGCTGTCAGGCTGTGTCAGTCACATTCTACTGGAGGTCATGTGACACCATGATTGTGAAAGTAGAATGGACCAGTGTTGAACCCGAGACCATACCAAGCTAACTCCCGGTCTGAGGGCGACAGTTGACTTCAAATTGTATTTGTCACATGCGCCAAATACAACAGGTGTAGATCTTACAGTGAAATGCTTACTTACAAGCCCTTAACCAACAATGCAGTTTCAAGAAAAATAAGTGTTAAGTAAAAAATAAATAACAAATCATTAAAGAGCAGCAGTAAAATAACAGTAGCGAGGCTATATACAGTGGGTACCGGTACCGAGTCAATGTGCGGGGGCACCGGTTAGTCCAGGTAGTTGAGGTATTTGATCCCCTGCTGATTTTGTACGTTTGCCCACTGACAAAGACATGATCAGTCTATCATTTTAATGGTAGGTTTATTTGAACAGTGAGAGACAGAATAACAACAACAAAAGTCCAGAAAAACGCATGTCAAAAACGTTATAAATTGATTTGCATTTTAATGAGGGAAATAAGTATTTGACCCCTCTGCAAAACATGACTTAGTACTTGGTGGCAAAACCCTTGTTGGCAATCACGGAGGTCAGACGTTTCTGGTAGTTGGCCACCAGGTTTGCACACATCTCAGGAGGGATTTTGTCCCACTCCTCTTTGCAGATCTTCTCCAAGTCATTAAGGTTTCGTGGCAGACGTTTGGCAACTCGAACCTTCAGCTCCATCCACAGATTTTCTATGGGATTAAGGTCTGGAGACTGGCTAGGCTCCTCTGAATCATTCAGATGTTCATTGGCAAACTTCAGATGGGCCTGTATATGTGCTTTCTTGAGCAGGGGGACCTTGCGGGCGCTGCAGGATTTCAGTCCTTCACAGCGTAGTGTGTTACCAATTGTTTTCTTGGTGACTATGGTCCCAGCTGCCTTGAGATCATTGACAAGATCCTCCCGTGTAGTTCTGGGCTGATTCCTCACCGTTCTCATGATCATTGCAACTCCACGAGGTGAGATCTTGCATGGAGCCCCAGGCCGAGGGAGATTGACAGTTCTTTTGTGTTTCTTCCATTTGCGAATAATCGCACCAACTGTTGTCAGCTTCTCACCAAGCTGCTTGGCGATGGTCTTGTAGCCCATTCCAGCCTTGTGTAGGTCTACAATCTTGTCCCTGTCATCCTTGGAGAGCTCTTTGGTCTTGACCATAGTGGAGAGTTTGGAATCTGATTGATTGATTGCTTCTGTGGACAGGTGTCTTTTATACAGGTAACAAGCTGAGATTAGGAGCACTCCCTTTAAGAGTGTGCTCCTAATCTCAGCTCGTTACCTGTATAAAAGACACCTGGGAGCCAGAAATCTTTCTGATTGAGAGGGGGTCAAGTACTTATTTCCCTCATTAAAATGCAAATCAATTTATAACATTTTTGACATGCGTTTTTCTGGATTTTGTTGTTGTGATTCTGTGTCTCACTGTTCAAATAAACCTACCATTAAAATAATAGACTGATCATTTCTTTGTCAGTGGGCAAACGTACAAAATCAGCAGGGGATCAAATACTTTTTTCCCTCACTGTACATGTAGGTAGAGTTAAAGTGACTGCATAGATAATAAACAGAGAGTATCAGCAGTGTAAAAGAGGGGGTGGGGTGGGGGGGACCACTCAACTCCCTTTTGACCTCCTACTCTCCGCAGCAATCACAGCTGCTGATGGAAATATATTGTGTGATATGCTTTAACCTCACAGAGTCTAGTGGAAAAGGCAAAACTAGCCTACCCACAAGTCCAATGATCTGGTCCCATCTTCCTTCTGCTCTCCCACCCCTCCATCCCTCATTTCCCTCCAAAGCAAGTTGACCTGTTGATTCCCAGACTGAGATATCAACTGTTCCCTCCTAGCCCCATTCTGTTCATTATCCTCCCATATTTCACTCATCCCTTTGTTTGGATGACAGTAAGAAGGATTAAGATTGATCCCAAAGATAATCTTACCGTAAAGCTACGCTACATAAAAGAAAGTCCTGCTTTTGTGTTGTTGCAAAGCATTAGTCAGCCATGTATTGAGTTGGCTCTGAGTTTTCTGCTCAACTGCCTCCCCGAATCTTGGGGCGGGGGGATCAGTTGGACTGGTAATTGTTTTTGATTGTTGTCCATGTATCTGATTCAGCGGGTAGATCATTTGGGGACTGAAGCTCTGAGCGTTTGTTATAATCAGGGCGAGCAGAGAGTCCCCAGGACAACCTCATATCAGATGTATCCCTCGCTCCTCTCATCCTTTCATCCATCCATTGTTTATCTGGGTACAATAGAAGGGAAAAGAGAAAGAAGTGAGTGAGAGGCCTCTGATGAAATGGCCAAGAGCTAAGTCTATTCAAACCGTCTTTTAATACAGTGAGTTATTTATTGAACCTTTCTGTGGCCTGGTATGTCCAACTACTCTTTTTATAGTCAGGACCTGGGGTTAGTAGGGAAAAGCTGATATCTAGACCAGCTGGAGCACAGGATGTATGGGGAAGCAATTTCTTTTGGACTGGGTAGTAGATATTTTTGAGAAAGTGGGTAGACAATGGCATGGACATAGTCATGTGCACACACTGAAGTAGGCTAATTTGAGAAGTTGACGTGCCCAGGCCATGACTAATGCTCAGCAAAAAGAGAGCGGAACCGGGTAGAGCCTAGCTAATTGAAGAAGAGAGTTGGCCTAGGTACAGTATGTAAGGTTAATTGAAGACGTGAACTAGCGCAGATATGCTAGGCTAATTGGAGAAGTCAACCTGTGTAGGTATCTTTGGCTAATTGAAGAAGTGAACTAGCGCAGGTATGGTAGGCTAATTGGAGAAGTCAACCTCTGTAGGTATCCTTGGCTAATTGAAGGAGTGAACTGGCTCAGGTATGCTAGGCTAATTTGGAGAGGTCAGTATATGTAGGTATGCTAGGTTTAATTGGAGTTGTGGATGTACACAGGGCAAAGTTTAGCTAATCAGAGAGTGGAATGTGTGTGCTAGGATGATGGTTTCATTGGAGAAGGAGAGGTGTGTGTGTGTGCGCGCAGCTCGGTGAAGCTAATTGCGGAAGGGTGCGCTTGCAGGGCAGTGCAGCCCATTTTCTCCATCACCACGGGAACCCGATAAAAGTAATTAGCTGGACGGCATGGCACAGAGAGGTGCCAGTTGTAGACCAGAGCAGGAGAGGATTAGACACACAGGAGTGAGAACACAAAAGTTAGCCATTCTATCTTTTCATCTCTCTATCTCCCACCTTCCCTTCTTGTTTCCACTTTCTCTCTACCCCACTTTCGCTCTGTCTGCCCCCATCCTCTCTTTCTCTCCTCTTGCCTCTCTCTGTTTTCTGTTTGTTTTGTCATTTTTCCCTTACCAAAAGCTATAAATTGGAATAATAAAATCACTGTCCTGCTGAGAAGTAATCTCATTTTCCCCTCACTCTCCCTCGTTCTCTCCTCCTCCTCTTTCCCCTTTATTCACCATCTCGCGCTCTGTGTCTCTCACTCCCCCCATTTTTTCTTTCTTCCCACATTATTTCTTGATCAGCTTCAGGCGGGTCGGTGCGTCTTTGCCTCTAAATGATTGAAGCGAATGGAAAACAAACATCACCAGGGAGCTGGACCTGTTTAATTTCCTCACTAAGCCCTGAAATGGTGGAGTATAACCCCATTCCTGCAATGGAAAATCACAATCACATCACAAGTGTAGACATGCAATGTAGGTGCAGGGTTGAAACTAAAAGCAGGTTCAGTTCATTAAATGAAATAGACCTCCCCTCACTCCCTCTCCCTGCCAGTCCCAAAGCCTCTCTCCTCCTTGGGGTGGTCCAGTCAGACATCCCCATCCCCCCTATGGCCTGTTCTGGGTTGTGTGGTGTGCAAACAGACAGATGGTCAAACAGACTGGTCTGTTTTCACTGCAGGGCTTCAGTCTCAGCCCAGAGACTGGGAAACCAAACAAAGAAGGGAAAGGGAGAAGAAAACCGACCAAAGAGGAGGAAGAAGAGGACAAGGTTTTGAAGTGCTGTTTTCAAAGGGCTGTGGCTGGGCATTGTTGGAGAGGGTTTGTTTGTGCAAGCAGACGCTATAGAGCATGTGTCAAAGTCATTCCACGGAGGGCCGAGTGTCTGCGAGTTTTCGCTCCTCCCTTGTCTTTGATTGTTGAACTAAGGTCACTGATTAGAGAGGAACTACCCTCACCTGGTTGGAATGTGGTTGACACCCCTGCTATAGAGTGTATTTGGCAGACTTTGACAATAGGATGTTCAAGTTCTGTTCTAGACTAACATGGGTGTATTTTGTTCCTTCTCCCCCGCCCCCCTATCCTCCCTCTCTCCTATCCTCTCTCTCTCCTATCCTCCCTCTCTTCTATCCTCCCTCTCTCCTATCCTCTCTCTCTCCTATCCTCCCTCTCTTCTATCCTCTCTCTCTCCTATCCTCTCTCTCTCCTATCCTCCCTCTCTTCTATCCTCCCTCTCTCAGGTACCACATGTCTGGTGGCCCTGCTGTCTGATAAAGAGTTGACAGTGGCGAACGTTGGCGACTCGCGCGGTGTCCTCTGTGACAAAGACGGCAACGCCATCGCCCTGTCACATGATCACAAGCCCTACCAGCTCAAAGAACGCAAGAGGATCAAGAAGGCTGGTGAGCAAAAGGACATGCCTTAATAACTGGTTTAGGATCAGTTCTCTCCACCACTAGCCCTAATCTTAAACATTATAGATGAAACTTCACAACTATCCCTGGTTCAGCTGTTATATTGTTGCTATACTGAGGGGTAAACCAAGCCTCTGCCAAATGAAGATTTAAAAATATATATATAATCAGGAGCAGTATCCATGACTACTCCCACGACCTTGATCTCAGATTATTATCTTAATGTTTCCTTGATGACATCATAGCTTTATATAGATCACATAGATGGCGCCGGAGAAGATGGCTGCCTTTTTACAGCCCTCTAACCAATTGTACTATTATGTGTGTTTTTTCGCGTTATTTGTAATTTATTCTGTACATAATGTTTCTGCCATTGTCTCTTATAACCAAAAAGAGCTTCTGGATATCAGGACAGCGATTACTCACCTCGTATTGGACGAATATTTTTTCTTCAACGAGTCGGACGCGAAGGATATCCTACAGACACCCAACAAGGCCCAAATCCCTGTTATTCGCAGGAGAAAGAGACAGAGATATCGTGGACGTAGGTCGGGGTGCCTTGTAAGGATCTGACGGCGAGCGAGTAAACTGCCTCTTCCATCAATCCTATTAGCCAATGTTCAATCATTTGAAAATAAATTAGACGACCTACGATTTACGGTTATCCTACCAACGGGACATTCAAAACTGTAATATCTTATGTTTCACCGAGTCGTGGCTGAACGACGACATGGACAACATACAGCTGACGGGATATACGCTACATCGGCAGGATAGAACGGCTGACTCCGGTAAGACAAGGGGTGGCGGTCTGTGTATATTTGTAAACAACAGCTGGTGCACAAAATCAAATACTAAGGAAGTCTTGAGGTTTTGCTCGCCTGAGGGTAGAGTATCTTATGAAAAGCTGTAGACAACTCTCTTGGTAAATAGTGTGTTCATCTATATTTTTCCACCACAAACCAATGCTGGCATTAAGATTGCACTCAACGAGCTGTATAAGGCCATAAGTAAACAGGAAAACGCTCATCCAGAGGCAGCGCTCCTAGTGGCCGGGGACTTTAATGTGCAACCAGAGGAAAATAAACTCTAGACCACCTTTACTCCACACACAGAGACGCATACAAAGCTCTCCCTCGCCCTCCATTTGGCAAATCTGACCATAACTCTATCCTCCTGATTCCTGCTTATAAGCAAAAACTAAAGCAGGAAGCACCAGTGACTCGGTTAATAAAAAAGTGGTCAGATAACGCAGATGCTAAGCTACAGGACTGTTTTGCTAGCACAGACTGGAACATGTTCCGGGATTCTTCATATAGCATTGAGGAGTACACCACATCAGTCACTGGCTTCATCAATAAGTGCATCGATGACGCCGTCCCCACAGTGACCGTACGTACATACCCCAACCAGAAGCCATGGATTACAGGCAACATCCGCACTGAGCTAAAGGGTAGAGCTGCCGCTTTCAAGGAGCGGGACTCTAACCCGGACGCTTATAAGAAATCCCGCTATGCCCTCTGACGAACCATCAAACAGGCAAAGATACAGGACTACGATTGAATCGTACTACACCGGCTCTGATGCTCGTCGGATGTGGCAGGGCTTGAAAACTATTACAGACTACAAAGGGAAGCACAGCCGCGAGCTGCCCAGTGACACAAGCCTACCAGACGAGCTAAACCACTTCTATGTTCGCTTTGAGGCAAGCAACACTGAAGCATGCATGAGAGCACCAGCTGTTCCAGATGACTATGTGATCACGCTCTCCGTAGCCGATGTGAGTAAGACTTTTAAGCAGGTCAACATTCACAAGGCCGCAGGGCCAGACGGATTACCAGGACGTGTACTCCGAGCATGTGCTGACCAACTGGCAAGCGTCTTCACTGACATTTTCAACATGTCCCTGACTGAGTCTGTAATACCAACATGTTTCAAGCAGACCACCATAGTCCCCGTGCCCAAGGACACGAAGATAACCTGCCTAAATGACTACTGACCCGTAGCACTGACGTCTGTAGCCATGAAGTGCTTTGAAAGGCTGGTCATGGCTCACATCAACACCATTATCCCAGAAACCCTAGACCCACTCCAATTTGCATACCGCCCCAACAGATCCACAGATGATGCAATCTCCTCCTCACTGCCCTTTCCCACCTGGACAAGAGGAACACCTACGTGAGAATGCTATTCATTGACTACAGCTCAGCGTTCAACACCATAGTGCTCTCAAAGCTCATCACTAAGCTAAGGATCCTGGGACTAAACACCTCCCTCTGCAACTGGATCCTGGACTTCCTGACGGGCCACCCCCAGGTGGTAAGGGTAGGTAACAACACATCTGCCACGCTGATCCTCAACACGAGGGGCCCCTCATGGCTGCGTGCTCAGTCCCCTCCTGTACTCCCTGTTCACCCATGACTGCATGGCCAGGCACGACTCCAACACCATCATTAAGTTTGCCGACGACACAACAGTGGTAGGCCTGATCACCGACAATGATGAGACAGCCTATAGGGAGGAAGTCAGAGACCTGGCCGTGTGGTGCCAGGATAACAACCTCTCCCTCAACGTGACCAAGACAAAGGAGATGATTGTGGACTACAGGGAAAAAAAGAGGACTGAGCACGCCCCCATTCTCATCGACGGGGTTGTAGTGGAACAGGTTGAGAGCTTCAAGTTCCTTGGTGTCCACATCACCAACGAACTATCATTGTCCAAACACACCAAAACAGTCGTGAAGAGATAACGACAAAGCCTATTCCCCCTCAGGAGACTGAAAAGATTTGGCATGGGTCCTCAGATCCTCAAAAAGTTCTACAGCTGCACCATCGAGAGCATCCTGACTGGTTGCATCACTGCCTGGTATGGCAGCTGCTCGGCCTCCGACCGCAAGGCACTACAGAGGGTAGTGCGTACGGCCCAGTACATCGCTGGGGCCAAGCTTCCTGCCATCCAGGACCTCTATACCAGGCAGTGTCAGAGGAAGGCCCTCAAAATTGTCAGAGACTCCAGCCACCCTAGTCATAGACTGTTCTCTCTGCTACCGCACGGCAAGCGATACCGGAGCGCCAAGTCTAGGTCCAAAAGGCTTCTCAACAGCTTCTACCCCCAAGCCATAAGACTCCTGAACAGCTAATCATGGCTACCCGGACTATTTGCACTGCCCCCCCACCCCCACCCCAACTTTTTACGCTGCTGCTACTCTGTTAATTATTTATGCATAGTCACTTTAACTCTACCCACATGTACATATTACCTCAACTAGCCGGTGCCCCCGCACATTGACTTTGCACCGGTACCCCCCTGTATATAGCCTCCCTACTGTTATTTTATTTTACTTCTTTTTATTAAAAAATAAATGCATTGTTGGTTAAGGGTTGTAAGTAAGCATTTCACGGTAATGTCTACACCTGTTGTATTCGGCGCATGTGGCAAATTACATTTGATTTGATTTGATCAGGGGGGCCAGTGAGTGAGGAATGGAATGCACTCCTCAAGAAAGCCCCAAAAACGTGTACAGAGCCCATTGGCCTGTGATATAATTATCATTTTTATACTGTTTCATATTCTCCTTCATGTGAAAGTGATTTTGATGGAATTGAGCCTTTAGTCAAATGAGTAACAAATCAAGTAGGACACACTGCTGTTGTTGGTGGCTGTCCATAGCTCACCATCGCCATCTACAGGTTGCTGTGGGTAGTGGAGCTGCAAATAAGTCATGACAGCGAAGGACACACAAACTGGGTAAGCTAGTTGGCTAGCAGTTTCCAGTAACTGACCTAAATAACTATGTGTAAGTGTAAAGTCAGTGGTCATAAGTTCACACCAGCTTCCATGACTGTTTACAACATATGTTATTATATAGCTATTATGATGCAGGGTTCAAGTTAAGGGTAACCCTGTGTTTCCCTCCCGTTGAGGATGGCTTCCAAGTAAAGCCTTTTATCCAGTGCGTTACTCTGATTCCTCTTCATGGGTAATTCTCTGGTAATCTGGCTCGGTACTCTGGCAGTGGAAGAGAATACAAATACACAGACACACACACAGGCAGGGCTGCACAGACCTCTTGTGTATACTGTTTATTTTTCTGCTTTACCTTCAGTATGTGAACTGTGTCCAATATAAACTATTCTGTCAGTGAAAGGATGTTAAACCAAAGAAAACACATTTGGTGCGCTGATCCATTTATATATTTTTTTCACCCTTCACTTGAATGTGTTTTTAAAGATTAATGGATCTGCTCATGGGTTTAGGAACACAAAATGTATTTTATCTCTTCATCCCGTCTGCTGTAACTAAAAGCCAAATGTTTCTCTTTTCCTCTCTCTGTCATCCCTCTCTCTCCCATCCTCCCCCCTCTAGGTGGCTTCATCAGTTTCAACGGTTCGTGGCGTGTTCAGGGCATCCTGGCCATGTCTCGCTCGCTGGGCGACTATCCTCTGAAGAACCTGAATGTAGTCATCCCCGACCCTGACATTATGACCTTTGACCTAGATAAGCTGCAGCCAGAGTTTATGATCCTGGCGTCGGACGGGCTGTGGGACGCGTTCAGTAACGAGGAGGCCGTACGCTTCATCAAAGAGCGCCTTGACGAACCCCACTTTGGCGCCAAGAGCATCGTCCTGCAGTCTTTCTACCGCGGGTGCCCAGACAACATAACCGTCATGGTGGTCAAGTTCAAAGGTGCCGGTGGCAAGGCCGCAGAGCAGTAGACCTACTGATGCATCCAAAGGAGAGATCTATATTATATATGAATATATATGTATGTGTATGCATAGGTTTAAAAGAAAACAAGCCGGCAGTTTTTGGAGAGAGAACTGTTTGTATCGAAGAGATTTACAGAAATTTGCCATTCGCCACCATGATGCAAACACATACAAATTCACTCACACTCTCTAACAGTCACTTGTTTTGTTTTTTCTTCAATCCACATAACATATCATTAATATGTTTTTAGTTTTTTTAAAGCAGTCATATCCTCAAGGCCCTACACTGTGTGTTTTGCACAAGAGGTACACCGAGATATCGACATAATTTGAAGACGAGACCGAGTTGCAGTGATTTGTACATATCTGCTGATAAAGGTTTTCTCAGAGGTCATCTGATTGGTGCTTACATACATCAGAGCACCTGTAACTGGACACCTGTTTGGTTAGCCAGAGGGGCTAAATAGTTTATGTTTTAAAGAGAGCTGAGACTAGACAAACTCTTCTGTTTTGTCTAGCATGGCCTATTTCTTTGGCCAATCAAACAGACAACGTGACTGATTGGATTAAGATGGCATTAGGAGATACATGTTCTGGGGTCCTAATCAACGGACTGTTGTTGCCTTCATGAGTGTATCGTATCAAATCACATTCAGTTGGATGCTTCACTGTCACCCCTTGATTTCTAACATTGTTCTGTCATTCTAAACATTGGCCATCTTGTCTGTCAGCTCCATAGACATTAAAACCGGTCAGCTCCCTAGCTCCATGTTGATTTTTGACCTGCAGTGGAGTACCCCCAAATGACTGCACTGAGAATTGCAACTGTATTTTGAAGTTCAGAAGTTTATTGGTACTAAATATAATAGATTCCTTTCCTCATTCATGCAGACTACTAATGATGTCATCTATACCTGTCTGTCGACAACAGTCTGTGGTCGTCCCTCTGCCCAGAATGCATTTCTGTAACTCTAATCCCCTGTTAACCCTGATCTAGGAATGAGTGGCATTTTGACACTAGTTGCACAAATGTTTGCACCATGCTGTTATTAATAATGTTATGTCATTATTTTTGAATTAAGTATACAAATTAATTTTGACATGCGCATTGTGCTGTTTTAATACCCTACACGTCTTTATTCTGATCATTGGCAGCCGATTTGTCTTTCTGAAGTTGGGTTTAGTTCTATGGTCTCATGCTCCCTCTACATCAGGGTTCTCTGGGGTGGGAGAGTACATAGTAAAAAGACCATCCCTGTCACTGCCTGTCATATCGTACAGCTAACTTTTTAAGTTTTATTTCTGTAAACTGACAGACTCAAAACATAATATGAAGCCTTTTAATTCAATATTTACTTGTTGCCTTATTTCTTTTAAATATACATGTCCTCTCATGAATTTGTTGCCAAAACTAACTCCTTGGTTTGTAATGTTTGTTAAACATGCACATCGCATGTAGATATCATATCTCACCTGTAGAATACCATCACAGATGTCTCCATGAGACAAGGAAGTGTAACATGAATGTACATACTGTTCCCATGTTATCCTCCCCCTCCACATCTGCAATGAAGAAAGCAATGCACCAACTCTTTGGTTGATTAACAAAAGAGGTATTTACTAGATTAGTATGTTTATGCGCTTTTTCGGTTGTACATTCTTCCAAAATAATGTATGTTACAGAATGTTTATGTGGAGTTTGTATTCGTTTTTGTTGAATTTAAGAAACTGTGTAAAAAAAAGAAAGATCTGTGAATTTTAAGATGAAATCAAACAGATGATAACAATAAAAGGATTAAAGATGATAGCATTGTCTTTTTTGGTTTTTATTCATGGGAGAAATAACTGATGTTAAATTATATTTGATTGGTTTGAGAGAACTGCAAATACAGTATATTTCAATGACCATGCTTGATAGTGCTGGTGAGTGGCCTAAAGAAGCCTGATCATGCCACCTGTTGGTTTGTCAATAGCACTTGTTTTGTATGGTATTTTTGATTTGATTTTATACGGTAAATGGGATACATGGTGGTAGATGTTGACTGGGTAAATCCAGGTAACATTTTACATTAAGGTATACTTAAATTGATTTATAATGGGCTTTATACGTAGTTTATAAACATAATTGTTAGTTTGTTTTATAAATCTATAATAAACTGTTAATATAATAAACATTGTGAGATTTTTTCACATGTGCCCTGTTTTCAGCACTTCAAACTGCATTATCTATATTGAACAAAAATATAAACGCAGCAATTTCAAAGATTTTGCAAAGTTACAGTTCATGTAATGAAATCAGTCAATTGAAATAAATTCACTAGGCCCTAATCAATGGATTTCATATGACTGGGCAGGGGCGCAGTTTTTCCCAACAAAAGGGCTTTATTACAGACCAAAATTTTCCTCTGCATACCCCCTCCCCCCTCTGACGATCCTGCAGGTGAAGAAGCCAGATGTGGAGGTCCTGGGCTGGCGTGGTTTCATGTGGTCTGCGGTTGTGAGACCGGTTGGACGTACTGCCAAATTATCTAAAATGACGTGGCTTATGGTAGAGAAATTAACATTCAATTGGTGGACATTCCTGCAGTCAGCATGCCAATTGCACGCTCCCTCAAAATTTGAGACATCTGCGGCATTGTGTTGTGTGACAAAACTGCACATTTTAGAGTGGCCTTTTATTGTCCCCAGAACAAGGTGCACCTGTGTAATGGTCATGCTGTTTAATCGGCTTCTTGATATGCCACAACTGTCAGGTGGATGGATTATCTTTACAAAGGATAAAATACTCACTAACAGGGATGTAAACAAATTTGTGCACAAAATTTGAGAGAAATAAGCTTTTTGTGCGAATGGAAAATGTCTGGGATCTTTTATTTCAGCTCATGAAACATGGGACCAGCACTTTACATGTTGCGTTTATATTTTTGTTCAGTGTAGATAAATGGGTGTAGCCTTAGCCTACAATATACAGTGAGGGAAAAAAATATTTGATCCCCTGCTAATTTTGTACGTTTGCCCACTGACAAAGAAATGATCAGTCTATAATTTTAATGATAGGTTTATTTGAACAGTGAGAGACAGAATAACAACAAAAGAATCCAGAAAAACGCATGTCAAAAATGTTATAAATTGATTTGCATTTTAATGAGGGAAATAAGTATTTGACCCCCTCTCAATCAGAAAGATTTCTGGCTCCCAGGTGTCTTTTAAACAGGTAACGAGCTGAGATTAGGAGCACACTCTTAAAGGGAGTGCTCCTAATCTCAGCTTGTTACCTATATAAAAGACACCTGTCCACAGAAGCAATCAATCAATCAGATTCCAAACTCTCCACCATGGCCAAGACCAAAGAGCTCTGCAAGGATGTCAGGGACAAGATTGTAGACCTACACAAGGCTGGAATGGGCTACAAGACCATCGCCAAGCAGCTTGGTGAGAAGGTGACAACAGTTGGTGCGATTATTCGCAAATGGAAGAAACACAAAAGAACTGTCAATCTCCCTCGGCCTGGGGCTCCATGCAAGATCTCACCTCGTGGAGTTGCAATGATCATGAGAACGGTGAGGAATCAGCCCAGAACTACACGGGAGGATCTTGTCAATGATCTCAAGGCAGCTGGGACCATAGTCACCAAGAAAACAATTGGTAACACACTACGCTGTGAAGGACTGAAATCCTGCAGCGCCCGCAAGGTCCCCCCTGCTCAAGAAAGCACATATACAGGCCCGTCTGAAGTTTGCCAATGAACATCTGAATGATTCAGAGGAGAACTGGGTGAAAGTGTTGTGGTCAGATGAGACCAAAATCGAGCTCTTTGGCATCAACTCAACTCGCCGTGTTTGGAGGAGGAGGAATGCTGCCTATGACCCCAAGAACACCATCCCCACCGTCAAACATGGAGGTGGAAACATTATGCTTTGGGGGTGTTTTTCTGCTAAGGGGACAGGACAACTTCACCGCATCAAAGGGACGATGGACGGCACCATGTACCATCAAATCTTGTGTGAGAACCTCCTTCCCTCAGCCAAGGCATTGAAAATGGGTCGTGGATGGGTATTCCAGCATGACAATGACCCAAAACACACGGCCAAGGCAACAAAGGAGTGGCTCAAGAAGAAGCACATTAAGGTCCTGGAGTGGCCTAGCCAGTCTCCAGACCTTAATCCCATAGAAAATCTGTGGATGGAGCTGAAGGTTTGAGTTGCCAAACGTCAGCCTCGAAACCTTAATGACTTGGAGAAGATCTGCAAAGAGGAGTGGGACAAAATCCCTCCTGAGATGTGTGCAAACCTGGTGGCCAACTACAAGAAACGTCTGACCTCTGTGATTGCCAACAAGGGTTTTGCCATCAAGTACTAAGTCATGTTTTGCAGAGGGGTCAAATACTTATTTCCCTCATTAAAATGCAAATCAATTGATAACATTTTTGACATGCGTTTTTCTGGATTTTTTTTGTTGTTATTCTGTCTCTCACTGTTCAAATAAACCTACCATTAAAATTATAGACTGATCATGTCAGTGGGCAAACGTACAAAATCAACAGGGGATCAAATACTTTTTTCCCTCACTGTATATGATTTATACTGGAGATACTAATAATGACATTTATGTTTGAACAATAGACCGGCCTATTTATATGGGGGACTATGAAAGTTCTCATGCTATGCTGCCTGGAATCTACACCCTCAGCCGACATTCCCAAATGGTTGTGTTGTGACGATGTGCTGGTCTGGCATGTTGTGGCTTCAAATATGCAGTTGAAGTCTGAAGTTTACATACACCTTAGCCAAATACATTTAAACTCAGTTTTTCACAATTCCAGACATTTAATCCTAGTAAAAATACCCTGTCTTAGGTCAGTTAGGATCACCACTTTATTTTAAGAATGTGAAATGTCAGAATAATAGTAGAGAGAATGATTTATTTTAGCTTTTATTTATTTAATCACATTCCCAGTGGGTCAGAAGTTTACAAACACTCAATTAGTATTTGGTAGCATTGCCTTTAAATTGTTTAACTTGGGTCAAATATTTTGTGTAGCCTTCCACAAGCTTCCCACAATAAGTTGGGTGAATTTTGGCCCATTCCTGCTAACAGAGCTGGTGTAAATAAGTCAGGTTTGTAGGCCTCCTTGCTCGCACATGCTTTTTCAGTTCTGCCCACACATTTTCTATAGGATTGAGGTCAGGGCTTTGTGATGGCCACTCCAATACCTTGACTTTCTTGTCCTTAAGCCATTTTGCCACAACTTTGGAAGTATGCTTGGGGTCATTGTCGATTTTGAAGACCCATTTGCGACCAAGCTTTCACTTCCTGACTGATGTCTTGAGATGTTTCTTCAATATATCCACATAATTTTCCTTCCTCATGATGCCATCTATTTTGTGAAGCGCACCAGTCCCTCCTGCAGCAAAGCACCCCCACAGCATGATTCTGCCACCCCCATGCTTCACGGTTGGGATGGTGTTCTTCGGCTTGCAAGCCTTCCCCTTTTTCCTCCAAACATAACGATGGTCATTATGGCCAAACAGTTCTATCTTTGTTTCATCAGACCAGAGGACATTTCTCAAAAAAGTACGATCTTTGTCCCCATGTGCAGTTGCAAACCGTAGTCTGGCTTTTTTATGGTGGTTTGGAGCAGTAGCTTCTACCTTGCTGAGCGGCCTTTCAGGTTATGTCGATATAGGACTTGTTTTACTGTGGATATAGATACTTTTGTACCTGTTTCCTCCAGCATCTTCACAAGGTCCTTTGCTGTTGTTCTGGGATTGATTTGCACTTTTCGCACCAAAGTACATTCATCTCTAGGAGACAGAACGCGTCTCCTTCCTGAGCGGTATGACGGCAGCGTGGTCCCATGGTGTTTATACTTGCGTACTATTGTTTGTACAGATGAACGTGGTACCTTCAGGCGTTTGGAAATTGCTCCCAAGGATGAAGCAGACTTGTGGCGGTCTACAATTTGTTTTCTGAGATCTTGGCTGATTTCTTTTGATTTTCCCATGATGTCAAGCAAAGAGGCACTGAGTTTGAAGGTAGGCCTTGAAATACATCCACAGGTACACCTCCAATTTACTAAAATGATGCCAATTAGCCTATCAGAAACTTCTAAAGCCATGACATCATTTTCTGGAATTTTCCAAGCTGTTTAAAGGCACAGTCAACTTAGTGTATGTAAACTTCTGACCCACTGGAATTGTGATACAGTGAATTATAAGTGAAATAATCTGTCTGTAAATAATTGTTGGAAAAATTACTTGTGTCATGCACAAAGTAGATGTCCTAACCGACTTGCCAAAACTATAGTTTGTTAACAAGAAATTAGTGGAGTGGTTGAAAAACGAGTTTTAATGACTCCAACCTAAGTGTATGTAAACTTCCGACTTCAACTGTAACTGTATGATGTAACCCACTAACCATACAGGCCAGATGAGTACCCATGACCTTCTGGTCTAAAACTGTCACTCTGACGCCATTTCCAGGAGACGGTCACTCAGGAAGGAACACAAACCCACCTACGCCCTAAAAAGGACTTCCTGCTGAGTGTGATGGTCTGAAGCAGGTTACTCTTTCAGCAGTGCAATAGTAGTATAAGACATTGAGAGGCTCTAACCTGAACTATCCCCAGAGATATAAAAAGCTTTACCAAAAGCTGCATAATGACTTGGGCATCTTACTACAACGGGGGGAGTGGTCTTGCTGCCTCCTCGGTGTACATAAGCCATTCTGATTTGCACCCTGACTTTATAAGAGGGGATTCATCACAGCCAGAGCTCAGAAAAAGACAGAGCTTACAGAGCAGAGCACAAAGTAACTGCGGGCAGGGCATTGCTGCACAGAGCTGAGGCAGCAACAATAACACAAGCCAGTCTTTTTCTCCAGACAATAGGACCTGTGTTTGGGTTGAGCATGGGACTGCATGGGTCTAAGCACCCTCAGCAGGCTCAGATTGTGATGCTGGGCCTGGACAGCTCGGGGAAGTCCACCCTGCTCTACAAGCTCAAGTACAACGAGTCTGTCATCACCGTGCCCACCGTGGGCTTCAACGTGGAGATGCTGGAGACGGAGGCGAGGGGTCCGGGGTTGACCGTGTGGGACGTGGGAGGCCAGCATAGGATGAGGCCCCACTGGAAGCACCACTACATGGGCACAGAGGCCCTGGTGTTTGTGGTGGACAGCTGGGACCGCAGGCGTCTGGAGGAGGCAAAGAAAGAGCTCCATCAGGTCATTATTTATTCATAATACAACGTTTTTCAGCCTAATCCTGATACATGAATGTAAATAAATGACAGGTCATAACATTTTACATTTACATTTTAGTCATTTAGCAGACGCTCTTATCCAGAGCGACTTACAGGAGCAATTAGGGTTAAGTGCCTTGCTCAAGGGCACATTAACGTCATTTAGCAGACGCTCTTAGCCAGAGCGACTCACAAATTGGTGCGTTCACCCTATAGCCAGTGGGATAACCACTTTACAATTGGGGGGTAGAAGGATTCCTTTATCCTATCCCAGGTATTCCTTAAAGAGGTGGGGTTTCAAATGTCTCCGGAAGGTGGTGAGTGACTCCGCTGTCCTGGCGTCGTGAGGGAGCTTGTTCCACCATTGGGGTGCCAGAGCAGCGAACAGTTTTGACTGGGCTGAGCGGGAACTATGCTTCCGCAGAGGAAGGGGAGCCAGCAGGCCAGAGGTGGATGAGCGCAATGCCCTCGTTTGGGTGTAGGGACTGATCAGAGCCTGAAGGTACAGAGGTGCCGTTCCCCTCACTGCTCCATAGGCAAGCACCATGGTCTTGTAGCGGATGCGAGCTTCAACTGGAAGCCAGTGGAGTGTGCGGAGGAGGGGGGTGACGTGAGAGAACTTGGGAAGGTTGAACACCAGACGGGCTGCGGCATTCTGGATGAGTTGTAGGGGTTTAATGGCACAGGCAGGGAGGCCAGCCAACAGCGAGTTGCAGTAGTCCAGTAGTCCATAACCAGATCTCTTTCTTGTCATTTGGGCCATGTTGTTATGGGGTATAATAATGTGTATACTGATCTTTTACATCACCCAACAGGTGCTGAGGAGCGGGAGTCTAAAGAGCATTCCTCTGGTGGTGCTGGCCAATAAGCAGGACCTCCCTGGGGCAGCAAGCCCACTGGAGATCACCCACAGGTTGGACCTGAGGAGGGTATGTGGGAACAGGGACTGGTTTGTCCAGCCGTGCTCTGGGAGGACTGGTGTGGGCCTGGAGGAAGGCTTCAGAAGGGTTGCCTATCTGTTGAAGACTTCACTAAAGCAGACTGAGGCGGATATAAAGAACAGAGTAAAACAACTGAAGCCCAAAGCCATTACGATGATGACCAAGACACAAGGCCTGGGCTGCAGCTAGGACCAGTGATTATAAAACCCTGTGGATGGGTGTAATAATCTCCCTTGGATTATTTTGTATTCTTCTTCAGGATTATTTTGAGCAGAGTAGGTGAAGATTCAGAATGCCCTGTGTTGGATCATTCATACTTGAATATGGGAACCAGACTCTCCAGAACAAACTTCAGATCACAACGTATCTCACGCTGAAAGCTATCATTTTGCACGTTTGTTGATTGTTCAAAAGGGTTGTATGATTTTGATACATCAATGTGAATTTCTGCATTTCCTTGTCATTTATTTATTATAAATTAAAAACCACTGTCGCCTAATTGTTATTGAAGGTGTTACTTTTCAAGGCAGGAATTTAAACTATTGAATATTTTACATAGTCATGACCAGTATCAGATGCAATGCATTTAGCCTGCACAGTTATTTTGTAGACTAATTTATCTGGAGCAAACAGGGGAATAATGCGTATTCAAATGGACTGAACAACATCACAAATCACAAACCCCTCAGGAGAGAGCAATATGCAACATTTATAGACTTCTTTGGTTTAGAAATTACAAGTTTAGACACAGGAGTAGTAGGCTTATACCAAATACACTGATTGAGAGATCATACTGATTGAGAGATCTCAAAAGAGTGTGTGATATCTGTGGATTAGAATGATAAACATGTTCCAAAACAGTGCTTCCATTATGGTAAGTATGTCCTATACATTCCATTAAAAAAGGTAGAGTTCAATTGGAATTGGCTCTGTAACATCAAATTTGATTTTAGTTCCATGTTCCACATTCTAGAATTCAATAAAGTTTTTTTTTTCTGGGACACATTTTTTTGATGAAACTGGAGGACTTTGCACTTTAGACAACTTGGTATTGCCCTGGAAATATTAATTAAGTGTTCACCAAATGGACCTGCAGGTATGTTTGCCTATACACAATGAAGCTCACTATAATGCACAACATAGTTGTTTTATGTTGAAAACAATATATTTGATGGTATCTATCTTACTTTCGCTAATTGTAACAGTCATAGCTAACGTTAACGACTAACGCGTTAACTTACTGTTGTAACGTTACTAGCTATGTGCTTGTAGCCTATTATGGAGAAGAAAAACAATTCTGGACATTGTTAACGTTAACGTATTATTTAAATAGGTTAAATAACACTTTTGACATTTGACTTTGGCAGTTGGTGCCTAGCTACATTTCTGATTGTTGCCATAGTGATTACAATAGATAGTTTCAGGGTCAAGAAGGCAACTAAACTTGATATTTATTAATGATGGGCACCGATATGGAAAAAGTCTATATCGATATCAATATACAGTGGGGGGAAAAAGTATTTAGTCAGCCACCAATTGTGCAAGTTCTCCCACTTAAAAAGATGAGAGAGGCCTGTAATTTTCATCATATGTAGACTTCAACTATGACAGACAAATTGAGGGGGAAAAAATCCAGAAAATCACATTGTAAGATTTTTAATGAATTTATTTGCAAATTATGGTGGAAAATAAGTATTTGGTCACCTACAAACAAGCAAGATTTCTGGCTCTCACAGACCTGTATCTTCTTCTTTAAGAGGCTCCTCTGTCCTCCACTCGTTACCTGTATTAATGGCACCTGTTTGAACTTGTTATCAGTATAAAAGACACCTGTCCACAACCTCAAACAGTCACACTCCAAACTCCACTATGGCCAAGACCAAAGAGCTGTCAAAGGACACCAGAAACAAAATTGTAGACCTGCACCAGGCTGGGAAGACTGAATCTGCAATAGGTAAGCAGCTTGGTTTGAAGAAATCAACTGCGGGAGCAATTATTAGGAAATGGAAGACAATCTCCCTCAATCTGGGGCTCCACGCAAGATCTCACCCCGTGGGGTCAAAATGATCACAAGAACGGTGAGCAAAAATCCCAGAACCACACGGGGGGACCTAGTGAATGACCTGCAGAGAGCTGGGACAAAAGTAACAAAGCCTACCATCAGTAACACACTACGCCGCCAGGGACTCAAATCCTGCAGTGCCAGACGTGTCCCCCTGCTTAAGCCAGTACATGTCCAGGCCCGTCTGATGTTTGCTAGAGTGCATTTGGATGATCCAGAAGAGGATTGGGAGAATGTCATATGGTCAGATGAAACCAAAATAGAACTTTTGGTAAAAACTCAACTCGATCGTGTTTGGAGGACAAAGAATGCTGAGTTGCATCCAAAGAACACCATACCTACTGTGAAGCATGGGGGTGGAAACATCATGCTTTGGGGCTGTTTTTCTGAAAAGGGACCAGGACGACTGATCCGTGTAAAGGAAAGAATGAATGGGGCCATGTATCGTGAGATTTTGGGTGAAAACCTCCTTCCATCAGCAAGGGCATTGAAGATGAAACGTGGCTGGGTCTTTCAGCATGACAATGATCCCAAACACACCGCCCGGGCAACGAAGGAGTGGCTTCGTAAGAAGCATTTCAAGGTCCTGGAGTGGCCTAGCCAGTCTCCAGATCTCAACCCCATAGAAAATCTTTGGAGGGAGTTGAAAGTCCGTGTTGCCCAGCGACAGCCCCAAAACAGCACTGCTCTAGAGGAGATCTGCATGGAGGAATGGGCCAAAATACCAGCAACAGTGTGTGAAAACCTTGTGAAGACTTACAGAAAACGTTTGACCTGTGTCATTGCCATTGGTCCTCTGTAGCTCAGCTGGTAGAGCACGGCGCTTGTAACGCCAAGGTAGTGGGTTCGATCCCCGGGACCACCCATACACAAAAAAAATGTATGCACGCATGACTGTAAGTCGCTTTGGATAAAAGCGTCTGCTAAATGGCATATTATATTATTATATTAAAGGGTATATAACAAGTATTGAGAAACTTTTGTTATTGACCAAATACTTATTTTTCCACCATAATTTGCAAATACATTCATTAAAAATCCTACAATGTGATTTTCTGGATTTCTTTTTCTCATTTTGTCTGTCATAGTTGACGTGTACCTATGATGAAAATTACAGGCCTCTCTCATCTTTTTAAGTGGGAGAACTTGCACAATTGGTGGCTGACTAAATACTTTTTTCCCCACTGTATCAGTATAGGACTAGTAACTGTTTAGGCCTAACGCTTTACCAAAATCCACTGATTGACAGATCATAACGTTAACGTTACTCAATCATGAGACTAGAAGAACTTTCATGCCCACTATTTGTTTAATTTATTGATGATAATAATCTGAGATACAGTGTGGTGGTCTGAACTAGCTGCAAACCACAGCGCAACCTAGTGAGGGTTTAATAGAATAATAACCTCTTTCGCAAGACCAATGAGTGAGCAATAACGGGAATTCCCCACCCTTCTACGCCAGAGCGAGGCTGTGCCTCTAACACCGGCATTCCCAGTGTGCACCGCGGATAGACCAACAAAAAATAGTCCCGTACCTGAAAGGCCTGAAAAAAAGAACTTGAAAGGAGTAGCGGCTAGCAAATTAATTTCAAACGGTGTTAAAACATAGCTAAAATTGCTAACATGACTGACAACGAGAAACTAGACAACCAGCGGCTGAAGAATTTCAAGAACAAGGGTCGCGATTTGGAGGTAAAGTATTCTGATTCCGTCGAGGGGTCCGGTTTCATATGCGATATTTTGTTGCTTGGGGCTGCGCTGTGTGACGTCGTTTGTAATTTTAAGGATCTAGAACTTTGCACCTAGCCCAAACCAGGCCTTATCTGATCGTCAAATAGATCAAGGCCTTTATATCCATCCACCCGACTTTCTGAACCTGAATAAAAGTAACCCTCAACACGTGAAACGTCCCCAACAAACTAAGCTAACCGAGTTAGCAAACGACTTCCAGTTCCATCCTAAGCTAACCTGGTAGCTACCTATTTAACTACAGGCCGTGATAGCAATGGCACACTGACAAACACGCTGTTCTAGCTAGCCATATTTGCTATTCGACAGTCCTCTGAAATGTAGTTGGGTAGCTGTGTCAGACAACCTATCCAGTTTGGTGTTGAGGTTTGGAATTGACATACCTAACCACATATTTTCGGGGGGATAATTTGGTTCACTAAACGAGATTCGTATCCCTTTCTAACGACTGGTTTGGATTAGCTAACGTTAGGTAGCTAAGTATGTAGTTAACTAGCCAGCTATAATGTACCACCTCTCCCCGACTATAGCTTGCTAGCTATGTCATGTAGTTAGTTAGCCAACTAATTTACACGCAATTATCAGACGCTATATTAATGTAGCCAGTAAGATTTTAAAACTGATACCTACCGTTGGCCAGCTTGGCTAGCTAACTAATGACCTCAAAGACAGAATTACGCAGTAAGAACCTCAACTATATTAACTAATGTTAACTGGTCAGCTAACGTTAGCTAGATTAATTTAGCTAGCTAACGTTAGCCACCCAACTGAGTTTGTCAATTAACTTTAGCTTCGTAGTTAGTTGCTCCAAGTGTCAAATGTAATGGTAAATGTTAGCCTCTTACTAGTTATCAGCTTCCTTAACTACAGATATTTAATTATGTCTAGTTAGCCAGGACGCGTTGCTGGTAGCTAGCTAGGTTACTAGCTAACCTGCTAGCGTAGCTTATCAAAACGATGGCGGAATTTAGCTGGTCGTCAGGGCCCCTTTGTAGGCCTTGGCAGACACATAACGAAAGTTATAGCCATTGTGAGGTAGATGGATGGAAAGCCTGCAAGTGTAGGAGAGTTAAACATTAACGTCACATTATACTAACCAGTGTTTTCCCTAGGTTTGGACACATCGGGGGTCTGTGTATTGGTTGGACTCCCAGAGTTGTGAATCGTTCTGTTGGGTGGCGACAGAAAATAACTTAACCACAACATGTAGAGTTCCTAGAGATTATGCACATGCATTTGTTGTCTGGAAACGTTTTTTGGTGAAGCCGGCTTTGTGGTAGGGTTATTTTAAGTCGCCAGCCATCAGAATGATGCACAACTCGGGGAGTACAACCAATATACAGACTCCCGATGTTGTGTCCCAAAGCTATTCCCCCCCCAGACCGTTCCAGACTGGGTGCAAGGGCACCACACCAACACCCAAGGCTTCTTCAATTTAACAACATTTTCAGTTCAAACTAGTGGAAGCTAAATTATTATAGGCAAGGGGAACAGATTATAGGAAGACATATACTAGCTAGGCGTATGTATTATGGTGTTTCAGACAGATAGTCAGGAAATCATGTTGTCTTTGTATTCAGTTTGACAAGAAGTGCCTGATTATTTTTAATGATGACATAATGACTGGTCAACGGCAGGGGCGTTGTTTGCGGTGGAAACAAGAATATTGCTTGCATAACAGCTAACATGCATAACTAGGCTATGTCACACCAAGACATGATGATAGAAGTGCTGTTCATAGTTTAGTGATGAACTGTCTCTCACTTCACTGTGGAGAGGGAATATTAGAATTTTCTGAGAAGGAAATGGGCAGGGCCTTTCTAGACAGAAGGAAGAATTTAACTTAATACTTTCACTATCATCCGATCATGACAAATGGCCAAAGGCCAGTATTTTATGACAGCAAATTACTTAATCAGTCCTTATAAGAAATGTAATGTCTGTCAATCAGGTGCTTGAAAATGGTCCCTCATATTACCACCCAATATTAACATGAACCCTAAGATACAAAACACCAACCGTGGAGCAGTTGAGATCTGTGTTAAGTCAGTCTATCTAAATGGTGTCCATGTTATAATGTGAGCGTGAGCTGGTGATTTCAGGCAGTGGTATGGCAGGCTGGTTCTATCACTGTGCCATCCAAAACTGTGGATGGGAACTAATGAACATTCTGACTCTGACCAGCTCTCTAAGCACAAATATATAGGATGCTGTCATCTCATCATATTGGGAGGATAAACATCTCATTTATGTTTTGGGCTTGGATTGTGGAAGTATCAACACACAATCAGGCACACATACAGTGTATATTTGTACTAGGCTAATGTATGTGTTTTCTCCCCTATAGACGATGAGAAGACAGAGGACAGAGGTGGTGGTGGAACTCCGCAAGGTAATCATTCACCTTCTTTCCTTTAATCTATGTCAGACAAGATACAAATGCATTTGTCAGGTTATCAAAGATGCGTTTAAAGGGATACTTCGGAATTTTGGCAATAAGACCCTTTATCTACTTCCCAAGAGTCAGGTGAACTTGTGGGTACCATTTTTATGTCTGTGTCCAGTCTGATGGTAGTTTTGTGAGCCAATGCTAACTAGCGTTAGCACAATGGCTGGAAATCTATGGGTATCTGCTAGCATCCCGAAGGATCCCTTTAAAATGCCTGTTTAATAGTTAAGCCTGTTGCCATGCTGATGCATGTACGTTAAGACAGCTGTCTTGCCCTGCTCCCTGCAGAACAAAAGGGACGAACACCTGCTGAAGAGGAGAAACGTGCCCCACGAGGACATCTGTGAAGACTCTGATGCTGACGGAGACTTCAGATCGGTACGTTCTGATTGGCCCTCTGTTATGTCCCTCTTTCCTTCCTTCCTTGAAGTAATCACTCATGTGATAGGGATTAACAGGTGATTTAGATCTATCAATCAATCAATCAATCAATTTTATTTTATATAGCCCTTCGTACATCAGCTAATATCTCGAAGTGCTGTACAGAAACCCAGCCTAAAACCCCAAACAGCTAGTAATGCAGGTGTAGAAGCACGGTGGCTAGGAAAAACTCCCTAGAAAGGCCAAAACCTAGGAAGAAACCTAGAGAGGAACCAGGCTATGAGGGGTGGCCAGTCCTCTTCTGGCTGTGCCGGGTGGAGATTATAACAGAACCATACCAAGATGTTCAAAAATGTTCATAAGTGACAAGCATGGTCAAATAATAATCAGGAATAAATCTCAGTTGGCTTTTCATAGCCGATCATTAAGAGTTGAAAACAGCAGGTCTGGGACAGGTAGGGGTTCCATAACCGCAGGCAGAAAAGTTGAAACTGGAATAGCAGCAAGGCCAGGCGGACTGGGGACAGCAAGGAGTCACCACGGCCGGTAGTCCCGACGTATGGTCCTAGGGCTCAGGTCTCTCAGTTGGCTTTTCATGCGATCATTAAGAGTTGAAAACAGCAGGTCTGGGACAGGTAGGGGTTTCGTAACCGCAGGCAGAACAGTTGAAACTGGAATAGCAGCAAGGCCAGGCGGACTGGGGACAGCAAGGTGTCAGCATGCCCGGTAGTCCTGACGTATGGTCCTAGGGCTCAGGTTCTCAGAGAGAAGAGAGAACGAGAGAATTAGAGAGAGCATACTTAAATTCACACAGGACACTGGATAAGACAGGAGAAGTACTCCAGGTATAACCAACTAACCCCAGCCCCCGACACATAAACTACTGCAGCATAAATACTGGAGGCTGAGACAGGAGCGGTCCGGAGACACTGTGGCCCCATCCGAAGAAACCCCGGACAGGGCCAAACAGGAAGGATATAACCCCACCCACTCTGCCAAAGCACAGCCCCCGCACCACTAGAGGGATATCCTCAACCACCAACTTACAATCCTGAGACAAGGCCGAGTATAGCCCACAGAGGTCTCCACCACAGCACAAACCAAGGGGGGCGCCAACCCAGACAGGAAGATCACGTCAGTAACTCAACCCACTCAAGTGACGCACCCCTCCTAGGGACGGCATGAAAGAGCACCAGCAAGCCAGTGACTCAGCCCCTGTAACAGGGTTAGAGGCAGAGAACCCCAGTGGAGAGAGGGGAACCGGCCCGGCAGAGACAGCAAGGTCTATGGTAAAGATAGAGTTCCTAGAACTGTTAGCTAAAAGATATCCACATGCAATCCAAATCAAATGGGAGGGGACCTCTTGTTGCAATAAAATATGAACAAAACATGATAAAAATAGGATGACTATCAACTGTACTGTGTTCTTTTCTAAGATTTTTAAAAATGATTTGTGATGTACAAATTTTGGCCCATGTTGACATTCCTCGGGGACTGATGTCTCCAGACATTCTGACTTGTTTTTCCTAGTCAGGACTGCCTCCCAAGGCCTGACTAATTACCCTGAGGTGTGGCCACAGTGCAAAGAAACACATTACGATCCCTCTGGCCGTGTTTGACATCGGCAAAATAAATTGTTCCCTAACTAAGTACCTCCTTTTATCTTGCAGCAAAACACCTCTCTTGAAGTAATAGTACAAGTAAGTGCATCTCACACTTACAATTTTGAAAAATTTCTTACAGACATGTATTTCCTTCCACTGTATGTGATTTCCTGTGTGCTGTTGTTTCAGAATGCCACCAGTGACAACCAGGGAGTTCAGCTGAGTGCCGTGCAGGCTGCAAGGTAGGAACTCTCTCCTCCTACATCTGGCTCTGGTGGTTGCCATGGTGATTCACACTCAAACATGGTTCCAAAAACCATCTCTAGAATGTTGTGGAGTGGCTGATTCTGGAGCATAGCCCATGAATTATTTATTGGTTTCTGGCGAACATGCTAGACTTAGTTCTGTGTCATTGTTGCCGGTCTTGTGTAATCATTGTGAGATTGCGTTGTCATGTCTGTACTCAACAGCACTGGTGTTGTGCAACAACTCAGATGTGTACATTACACATTCCTTTATTTTATGTTTGGGTGTGTCTTAAGTGCAAATATGTGTGAATAATGGACATTCTCTCCCTGCAGGAAGCTGTTGTCTAGTGACCGTAACCCTCCCATAGATGACCTGATCAAGTCTGGCATTCTACCCATCCTGGTGCACTGTCTGGACAGAGATGACAAGTAAGCAGGACTTTACTTTGTGTTATAGATACTGTGTCTTACATAACACAAGTGGTTGTGATCTAAGTATTGCTGCAGTGAATGTACGCTAAGCATCACTGTACTGAGAATGGATCTCTTCAGATGATGACGGAAGTATGCTGCAATGCAAATGTGTCAGGATCTTTCATAATCAGATGTGAGAATTGTCATAACCACTGACGGATGGAATAACAACCCTTTCCATTTCTTGTTTCATCACAATTTCTTCCCCCTCTCTATCCCTCCCCTCTTCCTCTCTCCACCCTTTCTCTTTCTACTGCCTCATCTCACTTCTGCCTCCGTCTCCAGTCCATCTCTACAGTTTGAGGCTGCCTGGGCTTTGACCAACATTGCCTCAGGAACCTCAGAGCAGACTCAGGCAGTGGTCCAGTCCAGTAAGTACCAGCTCACAACCTCAGCGCAACCAATGCCAGTACTCTCTGGGGGCTAGGTGGGATTTTCGATCATTATGCCTACCAGGTCTTGGATTTGTAGTTTATGTGCACCTGAAAGGCAGATTATTTCTAGCCTTTGGTGATGGAGTTAGCTATTGAATATTAATTAGAGCATTTCTTCTCCTGCAGATGCTGTGCCACTGTTCCTGAGGCTGCTGCACTCTCCTCATCAGAACGTGTGTGAGCAGGCGGTCTGGGCCCTGGGCAACATCATAGGTGAGTCTGGATCCTTCTCTGTGTGTCTTGGACCCTCTAACAATGGAGGCTGATTGTGGGAATGGCTCAGGGATTCTCTGATTGTCTCAAGGCATCATCGGTGAGTGTTTGTGAAACCGTCTGTTCTGTATGTCTGTTCCTAGGCGACGGCCCCCAGTGCAGGGACTATGTGATCAGTCTGGGCGTGGTGAAGCCCCTGCTGTCCTTCATCAGCCCCTCTATCCCCATCACCTTCCTCCGTAACGTCACCTGGGTCATGGTCAACCTCTGCCGCCACAAGGACCCACCGCCACCCATGGAGACCATCCAGGAGGTAAGAGAGGGTGTGTGTGTGCCACCTGGGTCGTGGTCAATCTGTCCTGGCAAAATGATCTTTGGATACTATCCAGGAATAACTGTCTCTGTTAGTCTGTTTATCTGAATCTCTCTGGCTGTCAGTGTGTTGTTGAACCTGAGCATTATGTACGGTACAGTAGTGTACAGGGGGTGTGTGTATCAATCTGTGTCTGTCCTCCTGGCTCCTGGGGGGTTGTATCAATTGATTTACACAACATGCCTACCACTTTGAAGATGCAAAATATGTTTTATTGTGAAACAAACAAGAAATAAGACAAAAAAACAGAACTTGAGCGTGCATAACTATTCAACCCACCCCACCCCCAAAGTCAATACTTTGTAGAGACACCTTTTGCAGCAATTACAGCTGCAAGTCTCTTGGGGTATGTCTCTATAAGCTTGGCACATCTAGCCACTGGGATTTTTGCCCATTCTTCAAGGCAAAACTGCTCCAGATCCTTCAAGTTGGATGGGTTCCGCTGGTGTACAGCAATGTTTAAGTCATACCACAGATTCTCAATTGGATTGAGGTCTGGGCTTTGACTAGGCCATTCCAAGACATTTAAATGTTTCCCCTTAAACCACTCGAGTGTTGCTTTAGCCGTATGCTTAGGGTCGTTGTCCTGCTGGAAGGGGAACCTCCATCCCAGTCTCAAATCTCTGGAAGACAAACAGGTTTCCCTCAAGAATTTCCCTGTATTTAGCGCCATCCATCATTCCTTCAATTCTGACCAGTTTCCCAGTCCCTACTGATGAAAAACATCCCCACAGCATGATGCTGCCACCACCATGCTTCACTATGGGGATGGTGTTCTCGGGGTGATGAGAGGTGTTGGGTTTGCACCAGACATAGCGTTTTCCTTCATGGCCAAAAAGCAAAAATTTTGTCTCATCTTACCAGAGTACCTTCTTCCATATGTTTGGGGAGTCTCCCCCATGCCTTTTGGCGAACACCAAACGTGTTTGCTTATTTTTTTCTTTAAGCAATGGCTTTTTTCTGGCCACTCTTCTGTAAAGCCCAGCTCTGTGGAGTGTACGGCTTAAAGTGGTCCTATGGACAGATACTCCAATCTCTGCTGTGGAGCTTTGCAGCTCCTTCAGGGTTATCTTTGGTCTCTTTGTTGCCTCTCTGATTAATGCCCTCCTTGCCTGGTCCATGAGTTCTGATGGGCGGCCCTCTCTTGGCAGATTTGTTGTGGTACCATAATCTTTCCATTTTTTAATAATGGATTTAATGGTGCTCCGTGGGATGTTCAAAGTTTTTGATATTTTTATAACCCAACCCTGATCTGTACTTCTCCACAACTTTGTCTCTAACCTGTTTGGAGTGCTCCTTGGTCTTCATGGTGCCGCCCCTTGCTTAGTGGCGTTGCAGACCCTGGGGCCTTTCAGAACAGGTGACACTTAGATTGCACACAGGTGGACTTTATTTAACTAATTATGTGACTTCTGAAGGTAATTGGTTGCACCAGATCTTATTTAGGGGCTTCATAGCAAAGGGGGTGAATACATATGCACGCACCACTTTTCCGTTATTTATTTTGTAGAATTTTTTGAAACAAGTTTTTTTCACATGACCAATTTGGACTATTTTGTGTATGTCTATTACATGAAATCCAAATAAAAATCAATTTAAATTACAGGTTGTAATGCAACAAAATAGGAAAAACGCCAAGGGGGATGAATACTTTTGCAAGGCACTGTATCACTGCTGAATAATACTGGACCATGTCTCTAAACTGCCATAAGCCCCTTAGAAAAAAGGTGTGGGAGATCCCTAACCGAAAACAATGTTTTTTAGCTTTCTATCCCCACAAAAATCACAGTGTAGTTATCACAAAACATTATTTTCAGTGTTATATCCTAACTAGACGATGGGCTATAAAGGCTCTCCCCTTTGACCACCTCCTCCCTCCGCTGACCTCACTCAAGCCATTAACTTTCTCAACCTTCAATCTCTTGACCATTGATCAACTCAGGATAATTAATTATGTTTTTTGCTGCTTTACATCCATTTGAGATTTCTTTATGTAATGAATAGTGCTATATAAGTTGAATTAATTAATAAAGTTGTGTAATTTAAAGGTAGACTCAGTGATATGAAGTAGATGCAGAAAGTAAACAGCATAGTGGGTCAATTTCTGCAACAACTAATAGCGTTGAAGCGCAAGGCTCAACTTCTCCGCTGTTTTGGTGCCCTGGCTACCACCCTGTGAACAGCGTGAAGCGAACCCGTGCACATGCGCAAATACTGTGAGAGAGCAGTGTTGCATCTCGCTCATCTCAATATCCTAGCCTATTAATTGATGATGGGCCCTGCTTTACCGAAGTTGCGAGACATTGCAAGGCCAAAAAATTGTGAGAGCATTTGATTGCCGATAGATGGGCCTAGTGCACGGTTCTGACTCTGTCTGCCTGGTGACCGACCTGCCTATACTGGACCCCCCCCCCAAAAGGATGTTTAAACATAAATATTGTCCATTTGTCACATCTCTAGTGGGAATATTCCTGTCATTTTGTTGGCATCTCTGTCACTGACTATCTTGCTCTCTCCCTCCCTCTTTTCTCTCAGATACTTCCAGCTCTCTGTGTGCTGATCCACCACACTGATGTTAATGTGAGTATTCCTGAATCACTGATTGTATTCAGAAAGACACAACCCGAATAGTAAAAGTTGACATTGATATTGATTTCCCCCATTAATAACCACAAGCAGATATTGATGCATGATCCATATGTTGATGAATGAGTGAATGTTTTGTTTTTGGGACCTGTGACCCTGTGTGTAGATCCTGGTGGACACGGTGTGGGCTCTGTCATACCTGACGGACGCTGGCAATGAGCAGATTCAGATGGTCATCGACTCTGGCATTGTGCCCAACCTGGTGCCCCTGCTTAGCCACCAGGAGGTCAAAGTGCAGGTACGGAGACACAGATGCCTGTGGGCGACAGATCTAGGATCAGCTTAGCCTCCCCAAATCCCATCATTAACCACAAAACTGTCCGTAGATCAGCATCTAGGAGCAGCTTCATCCTACTCAGTGGGGCTCAGGAAGACAGACGCCCACCAAATGGAATGATTGCTTTTGTAAGGACTGAGCCGTTGCCCTACCATAGCTGGGTTTGCAGATGTGATGGAATCAGATAGGTGTGTAAGCAATATGGCGGCGGCTTCTCTATGCTCATTAGAAGGATAGGTAGAGCCATCACCATATCGCTTACCCCTATCAGTTTCCTTCAGGTCTGCAAACATGAAGGGGGCGAGGCTAGGGGTTGTTTTCGGTCAGGTACATGGAGACCTGTGCACTGCGGTGGTTAGATAAAGTTAGGGCAGGGCAGGGCAGGGGTTAGGAGAAGAGCTCTTGTCCTGAGCTGCAGTGTTTTGACCTGAGACGGGTTCCTGTCTGGCCGGGTGGGTGTGTGTGTGTGTAATTCAGTTACCATGATGCAGTTGGTGAGCTCACCCTGGGGCTGGGCGTTATGGCCAAATTATCATATCGCAGTATACAAAAAGTAATACAAAATTACAAAAGTTATACATTCGCTTCGAGTAGTGTGTGACCCTAAGGTGGCAACACATACATTCTAAGTGATTTCAATGGGTCTTTCTCCATTCTGATTGTTTTATACTGTTCAATTCATCATTTATCAATTTCTTTATTATCTGCACTCATTTGAGATTATTTCCATACTGCCATGTATGGCTGCACAATATGGGCAAACAATCTAGGCCTTATTTTTAACAGAATGTTTCAATTGTGATTTGACTTGCGATTTAGAGCAAAACACTTGGGTGAACTGTTGGAATAATGGAAATAGAATGATTATTCTAATTCTAGTTAGAATATGATAGTGGGAACTTTGAATATAGTTTTTGACATGACAATGAATTAAAATGCCTGGGAGGAGTTATTGTGACAGGGAAGGAACCAAAGTGTTGTTTCCTAGGGGACCCTGTAATCTTTGGCTACATTGAATGTTTTCTCTTAGCTACTTCATGCTTCGCATATTCGTTTTTGATTTAGAAGATACTGTTGCACAAACAACATGCTGATTTATGTATACCATCACTGGTATTATCAGGCTGCATAGCTAATTACGTTCTCTGATTCCGTATATTTATTAGCTAGCCAGCTAGCTAGCGATTAGCATTAGCAGCTAACAAGATTTAGGCCCAACTTGCTAAGAAAAGACGACCTAGCTGTTTGCAGATGTAACACAAACTAATAGTGTAATTATAGAACGCTAGTGGAGAAAGATGACTCAAGTAGCAATGTAAACTATAAAAATGGATGTTACACACGGCATATCACATTTAACATACCTTTATAGAACGTAAAGTAAAAACCCAAACCGGTCCGTGCATCAATACCAGTATATCGTAAAATGTGGTATACCGCCCAGCCCTAGTTGACCCTACAGATGATACTGCTCAGGACTTGAATGGGTCTTACTCCTGGCCCTGATACCTTGGCTGGTGGTTACTGTGCTGATATTCATACTCAATCATTCTTTGGGTGGTGGTTGGTTTGCTTACTTTAGTTAGTTGAATGAATGTTCGTTGATGCTTGGAGTGTTTGTATTGACTGCTATGTGGAACTTGATTGTGTGTGTTTCTCTCTAGACGGCTGCTCTGCGGGCGGTGGGCAACATAGTGACTGGAACAGATGAACAGACCCAGGTGGTGCTCAACTGTGACGCCCTGGGACACTTCCCCTCTCTCCTCACACACCCCAAGGAGAAGATCAACAAGGTAAAACACACTCCGCACTGCTTCAACTTGCCACAGCACAACAGGTGTGTCAGTGTGACTGATCATGCTAGAAGTGATGATATCAGAGACATGGTGCTAGTATGAATGACAGTGAATGGGGATATAACTATTAGTTAGGTACTCGCATCATGGAAGAGCTGGATCAAGGAGACTTCAAGAAGCTGATGGAAATTGCAGTTTTGAGTAGATTTTGGGATGGTCTGGGATAGTGGGTAGAGTGTGAGATGTGAGTGTGTTTGTGTGTAGTATTTCTGGGTGAAGGATAGTGGGCGCTGAAGACCCATGGGTCTCTGCTGATATCGGAGTGCATCTGAGGCCTGTTACTCAGAGGCCCCTCCCTCCCTCAGTGACTGAGCCAATGATTAGGGCCTCACGACCGCCCCTACCCCGCCCCCAGCACCCCATCTCGACCAGGGGCCACAGCTCTGAGCAGGCCCCTGGAGTCTGATCTAGCTCAGTCCACACCTTTTGAATTCCATGTGTGAACTTCTCACCATTTCTGCAATCCTCCTGACACACATGCACACACTCTAGCGCACACACTGACTGCTTATTCAGTCTCTGTAAGCCCTGCCTCTCACACAACACTTGAAGGAGTAGTCGCAGACTGAATGCAGCTGTTTCTTCTCCTGTCCTGCAGGAGGCAGTGTGGTTCCTGTCCAACATCACCGCAGGCAACCAGCAGCAGGTGCAGGCCGTCATCGACGCCAACCTGGTACCCATGATCATCCACCTTCTGGACAAGGTCTGTTTCATCACTTTCACTGCTTCATTCATCTCATCAGAGCTTTCTCTCGCACAAAATGAAGCAGTAATGAGAATATCATATTGGTGAAATATTAATTCAAATGTTTTTGTAGGGAGACTTTGGAACACAGAAAGAAGCAGCCTGGGCCATCAGCAACCTGACAATTAGCGGGAGGAAGGACCAGGTGAGCTCAACTGAGGCCTACCCACCTCACATCCATACACTCGAATTCCCACTTTTTTATCATGTATTTTGTAAACCCTCAAGATGACCCTTCTCTTCCGGTCCTGTAGGTGGCGTACCTGATCCAGCAGAAGGTGATCCCTCCCTTCTGTAACCTGCTGACAGTGAAGGATGCTCAGGTGGTGCAGGTGGTCCTGGACGGCCTCAGCAACATCCTCAAGATGGCCGATGACGAGGCTGAGACCATCGCCAACCTCATCGAGGAGTGTGGAGGTGAGAGCCCAGCCCACTCAGTTACCTTTCAAACGTCATTGTACCTCCCAACTGTTCATGTTGAAGTATAGTGTATAGTGGCTGTATAGATTTGACTGCTGAACCATCTCTCACTCTTCCCCGCCCCTCAGGTCTGGAGAAGGTGGAGCAGCTCCAGAATCATGAGAATGAAGACATCTATAAACTGGCCTATGAAATAATTGATCAGTTCTTCTCATCTGATGACGTTAGTCAGAGCTCTAATATGGTCATGTCTTGGTTGGGGAAGGTACTGCATACTAAATTGTGTGGAATGGCTTATTTGTATAGATGATTGAGTTGTTATTGTCTCATGTTCAGATTGATGAAGACTCCAGCCTGGTTCCGGAGGCGATCCAGGGGGGAACGTACGGCTTCAACTCCTCCACCAACGTGCCAGCAGAGGGGTTCCAGTTCTAGAAGGCATCTCGGGAGTCCGGAGTTTTGTTTGCGATGCAGCACTCTGTTCAACATAAAACAAATTAGGAGAGAAAGAGAGCGAAAGAGTGTGAGAGAAATTAGATCCATTGTGCTTGGCTCGTGGGATCCGTGGCTGCATCTTATCTGAGAGAAAATGTGTGGATTTCGTTTGGCATTCCAGGGGAACCAGCCCAAATGAAGTTTGAGATGGCGAGTGGGTGTGAGTGAGTGGCTACATGTTGCAAAAAACAAACATCTACATCGAATGCGTTGAGACATGCCGAATAACTTCCATGTTATTGGAGCTGTCGACAAAAAACGGAAAACTACTACAATGACGACAAACGCGATGTCAGCCCGGGGAGAACCAAATACATCAAAATCAAGAAATTGAGGCAATAAATCAAACACAAAAGGAAAACCAACAAAACAAGCGTAAGATGAACCATATGACAATTCTGCGGTCCTCCGACCGGAGGGGGCTCCACCTCCTGTGCGCCCATCCCCCAATCGGCCACGCCATCAGACGTGTGTGTGAATGGACCCATTGTGTATGAATGTCTGGACTCAGTGCTGAGGAGCCAGGCTCATCTCCTCCAACCAGAGGCCCTCGATGGGGCGTCTCCCCCCCCTCCCCCGCAGCGGTGGGCAGGGCCAGAGTCCAGCGTCGTGTGTGCGAGAGAATGGACGAGTGGCGTGTGTGCGTGCGTGTCTGGAGTGTGCAAGAAGACTGGATGTGAACGCATGCAGAGAGAAACAAAATGCATACAACATAAGAGTAACAAAACCGAGAAGCGTAAACGAAGGAAAATACAAAAATAAATTCTGCCTTTTAAAGAGGCCGATACGAATCCCTGAAAGGAAGAACTATGGAAATGAAAAAAAATGTCATCACAAGGGTTTTGTTTGTTTTAATTTTTATTAAGTTAGTATTAATTGACACTGGACAATGCTATTGGCAGGTGGAGCAGTGGGTGCATTGTATTAAGATGCATTTGGTGGCTTTTCTTTTCACATCCAGTGTGTACTAATTTTATTTTCTGCTTTTACTTTCATTGCTTATGTAAATGTGATTGATAAGGATCATATTCCACCTTCCCACAATAGCCATACCTTTGCACCAGATATGGGTTTGATGCTGTGAAATTCTGACATCATTATTGTCAACCAAATGACTTCTATACTCCCCTAGCATGATTTAATGTTTTTTCTTTCTCTTGAAGCAAAAATCACTGCTTTGCAGTATTGTTGCCATAGCTTTGAGCATTGACTTATCACAAGGGGAAATGAAAAATTGCCATTTTATGTAACTTTGACTCATAACCTTTGCATGTACTAAACTATAACAGTGTAATTTTCATTTTTTTTGTAAACTGTGCTGTTTAAATGTTACATGTCTCCCCCTACTGACTTAAGTTTCTGATTTGAAGATAAATCTGAACAGATTTGCACATGTACTGCAGAGTGAGAGGCCTGAAGTCTTTCAAAAGGTGGGGTTAGACTCAAATCAGACCTGCTAACACCTTCAACAATATGCATCATCCAACCACAATTTTTGTGTTATATTCAGTAGTAGCCATGATCAACTCATGTTGAGCCATTTTAGGGAATTTGAAGAAAAATTATAATTAGGAGGGGCAATAATTATTCTGCCTCTGCTTTTGAGGCACCCCTGAGTTGCTAAGGTAAGTATCACAGGGATTGGACCCCCTAGCCTCGACAGGGTGGCTCAATGATAAATGTTGAGCCTTATTCCTTGACCTAAGAAGAGTCATGAACAAGTTTGCTGTACCTCCCAAACCCTTGCTCCTGCCCCCTGTTTTCCATTTAGGTGCCCAATATTCCCCCATTTTTCTTTGTTAATTTCAAAAACACTGTATAAATTGATTACACTTTGTGGTCATCATAGTTTTTTTTTTTTTTTTTTTTTCAGCATTCCTTGTTAGGAAATATGTGGTTTCAAATTTTAAAAAATGAAATGGAAGAAATGGTGGTTAACCTGTTGAGTTGGATCTACAGGCTAGGTTGAAATCAAGAAAATAAATAGTGAAACCCACAGGTATGGTCTGTTTTTGTCGTGTCTTTCAATGGTTCATGTATATTGTAGGCTTATGCCTGTTACCTCTGCAGTCTCATTTAGGTTGATCTGTCATTTGCAGCATTTCATTATCTTTGTCAAAAAGAACGTCCTTGATGCTGTGCTATGGTGAAATAAATGTATCTCTGATACTGACCTTACTTTTTTAAAATATGTTTTACTCCATATACGAACGTGTACATACAAACACCAAACAATGACTACCTACATCTCATCTGCCCAGACCCGCATGCTCGCACCCCAATCCCTAGGGCCTGCATTATTACTTGCCCTTAATTTGTATCAATTAGTGTTTCTCGGTTGCCCATGCCATATCAATAAATCATTAGATTTGTCCATTGTTAATGATAGCGGATTGATTGATTTCCAAGTTTTTTGTGTACGTTTTTTTCCCTCCAAGATCAGTGATGAGAAGAGAATCGTCCAGGCATTGGGTATCTCGCTACACCCCCATCCGCGGTTACTTTGTAACAGTGCACTTGATTGAAATTTCTTAGAGGCACATGATTGGAAAAAGGCTGTTGTAATTCGCATGCGCACTGTACTATAATCAAGTACCAGACGGAGGACAGGTCGCGAGCAAGAGGTGAATCTTCGGCATGTATTTTCGAAGTCCGGGCATCGGTGAGTGTTTTGAAAATAACAAAGACATACTGTACTTTGTGAATTTAAAAACCTATGCTTTATCAATCGTATCTATTAACAAGTTTGCAACAGTGTGAGTTTTTGATATAAAAAAAAATGCGCAGTAGCGTCGTTGAAATGCAGCCCGACTAACCAGCTGTGTCAGGCAGATAGTGGCATCACGGTTGTTTTCTTTCAAATGCAAACACTTCCGGCAGCTCCGCAGCGTTTTAAAAGTGTCTTCAGGCTTTTGTTTTATTTTGTTGATTGAGAAATATATTATTTATGGAAGAAATATAGGCGTGTGCACGAAGTCCATGTTATAGGCTATGTTACAAGCTATGTCTATTGTTGTGCATTGTCAACAGTGCCGCACAAATAGGAAGGTAAAAAAAACAAATTAAATTTCACAAATTAATCTCAAAACACCTTCAGGCGAAATATCATTATAGACCTGGTCAGACAGCTGTCATGATCATGTTATTATTTCAGCAAGAATAGTGCCACTCAGGTTTTGGGAGCATTACGTGAGCATCTACCTGTCTGCAATCTAACCTGAGGTGCCAAATGAACAAACGGCTCTTGTACAGTTTAGTGCAGCCTGCCACCAAAATGAGTGGGCTCTTGCAAACCCCCACATTATCAATGTAATACAGTATTAGTAGCCTTGATCTCTGGTAGTTGGATTTTTAAGTGTTTCCTTGACTTATTTGTTCTGTTACATTTCAGGCAATTGCAGTACACTAGCCAAACCGACTGCATTATACTGTAGTCGGGCAACCTGTCCCAGGAAAACCACTATTTGGTCATTATGTAACCAGGACCGGCTTGCGACATAAGCGGTGCTTAGGGCCCTCATCCGTTTTCTTTTTTTTTTTAGGAACTGTTTGGTTCTCAATTTACTGTTGAAAGTTAGAATAGTAGAATACACAAGGTGCAAGTTCGAAATTTGGTTTTGAATCACCAGTTTTATTGTTTTGTCAGTCACTGACAGACACTCAATAAGCCAAGCAGCTAACAATTTTTATAGTGGCAAATTAGCCTAGCCAGTTATCTAAACTTGTAGTAATCATGGCCGAATACCGACCGAGCACGCAGGGCACATGCCCAGGGGCCCCCCATTGATTTAGCTAGTCACTCTCACGCAGATATCATGGCATAAGTCATGGAAAAAATGTGTAGAATTGCAGGAAATTAGCTTTAAAACTCCAAAAATGTCTCTACCCCGTTGCAAACCGAGTAGAATTGCATGACATTTGTTATACAATTGCTAAATTTTCTCTCCGCCCCATGGCAAAATGTTTAGAACTGCAAAAAACGTGCTTTAAAACAGCAACATTGTCTATACGCCCCATGGCAAAATATGTAGAATTGCAGGAAATTAACTTAAAATGTAAGTTTCTCTCTGCTGTAAAGAGGGCCACTATTTATTTTGCCCGCTTGGTGGGGGGGCCCCCCAACCAAATATCGCTTAGGATCCCCAAAAGGCTAGAGCCGGCCCTGTATGTAACACTATTACTCTAACCATATTGCATCCCCATTTGAATGAATTATTGTCCTGAAACAATTCTCATGTGGCTCTGTGTTGTTCATCTCAGTCAACCAGCCTTATTCGTTATGTATGATGTATGCAGCAGAGCAATGTGCAAGTGGCAATAATTGTAGTGCCCTACAAACCTATACATGGGTTAGACCGAGACAGTAGAAACTGCTGATCATCCGGTCAAACTGAAATAGCTTCTAGCAGTGAGGTGGGAGTCATCCGGTGTGAAGTAATCATCCACTGCTGTCCAGGTTTGGAGGTACCCGTTTTGGCACTCTGTCATGTAAATATGCTAGTAGTTCACAGAAGTCGGCCACTAAACTTTGCAGGTTGTCATGAAGCGACTCCACCCATGTGTAACTGTTGATGAATCATTATGATGAACCTAACACTCACTCATCACCAACAATTAGATTGCAAATATTAAGCCCAAGTGGGTTTGTCAGGACAACTCAAACCATTGAACTTCACTCTTGATTTAGAACACTCAAGTGATGTCTGCTCTTCCAATTACAGGCTAAACGATGCATTGAATTGCGAGGGCAGCAACAAGCCAGGTACACAGAGCCTCATTTTTCCCATAACCCCACCCCAGTATGGAGAACCTAGAGGAGGACCTGACATGTTCGGTGTGCTATTCCCTCTTCACTGATCCTCGGGTCCTGCCCTGCTCCCACACCTTCTGTAAGTCCTGCCTGGACAACGTACTCCAAGTCTCTGCCATCTACTCCATCTGGCGTCCGCTGCGGCTCCCACTCAAGTGCCCCAACTGCCGCAGTGTGGTAGAGCTCCCGCCAACGGGTGTTGACGCATTGCCCATAAATGTCTCCCTCCGCGCCATCATTGAGAAGGTAACCGTTTAATACTTTTTTATTTGATCTTAGGGCATAGTCACATTGGGGCATATCTTTATAGGGTACAGTATAATGAAGAGGTATAGAATTTATTTTATTCCCAAATGTACCTGTCAGTTCCAGAAGGACAGCCAACCACGGCCCCCCTCCTGCCTTGAGCACCACCGACAGCCCCTCAACGTCTACTGTGTCCAGGACCGCCAGCTCATCTGTGGCTTCTGCCTAACAGTGGGCCAGCACCAGGGCCACCCCATCGATGACCTGCAGGCAGCCTTCATCAGGGAAAGGCAGGCGCCCGCTCACCTGCTGGGGAGGCTCTCAGACCACCGCTGGGCAGAGGTGATTTATGTTTATTTACCAGTAATAATGGATTTAATGCATTTGACCAATTTATTTTGTAGTCTTCTGGATAGTTTACCTGAAGTGTTATTTCCTGAAGGTGTGTGAGCTGGGGGAGCTGCTGGAGCAGGAGAAGGCCAGCTGTGAGGGCCTAGTGAGGCAGGACCGGCAGGCTGTGGAACAGTACTTCCAGGGGCTGGAGCTGGTGCTTGCCAGGAAGAAAGAGGCTTTCATGGGGGCCCTGGACACCGCAAGCGTGGAGATGTCGCTGACCTACGATCCACTCATCCAGAGGCTGAAGGAGCTGCAGGTAAGGATAGCCTGGGGTCGGTGTTGTTGTCATGACATTACTTCCTCACCATTGATTGTATATTATGGTGCCTTCCCCACAGGAGGAGCAGCTGGACTTGTTGTCTCTGGGCTCGGCCGTGGAGGACGAAGACTCGCCGCTGGTCTTCCTGGAGAAGGTGTACATGTTCCGGGAGAGGGTGGAGGCGCTGGTAAATGCCCCCCTGCCCAAAGTCACATCCCTCTCCATCACACCCCGTGCTGCTGAGTACCTGGAACAGCACTGGGCGGGGGTGACCATCGGAGGGCTGGATGAAGGGCCGGTGCCTCAGGTCTTCTGCTGTGCCAAGCCCACCATTCTGGAGACGGTTCTTAGGACAGAAGCAGGGAGTCACCCTGGAGGCTGGGTCCAGGATCTGTGGCTGCAGCTCCAGCCCACTCCCCCTGTGGTGCTCCTGGGGCTGCTGCTGCTCCTGGTGGCAGTGTGGGTGAATCCTGTTGGGGGAGCATCTCTGGGCTTCTCCCTGCTGTCCCAGCTCAGTCAGATGGTGCACGGCCTGAGCAGCGAACTGACCACCTCACTATGGGAGACAGCAAGCTTCCTGTATGCACAGACAGGTGAGGTGGTGTGTAGGTACAGCTCTGCCCTCTCCACACTGGGGGAGAACACCTACCAGCAGATGGCATCCCTCTACAAGACCTTCAGCTACTGACAAAAAGACATGGGTCTTCACTTCAGGAAGGACCCCAGCTCCTCATGACAGCACCACCTGGTGATGTAAGGTCTTAATGTCACCCGTTACACTTTGGTTTTGGTTGGGAATTCATGCTAACTGTGCCTATTGATTGGAAAATTCCTGATGCAGCAGGATACAGTTGACAGAAAACACAGGCGTTACTTCTGGGACTAACCCGGACCCCAGATAAAGCTTATCACAGGAATATACTGCCTCATGTACCAGAAAGTGAAAAACCATGAAATGCATTCAGCAGATTGGAAGCAGTTGTTTACATTTTAGTCATTTAGCAGATGCTCTTATCCAGAGCTACTTACAGTAGCGAGTGCATACATTTTCATTCGTACTGGTCCCCCATGGGAATCGAATCCACAACCCTGGCGTTGCAAGTGCAATGCTCTACCAACTGAGCCGGACGGGTATATATAATTATTAGCCTTAAAAATACTTGACATTTTGCAAGCCAATATGCCTTAACCTTATGCACAGCTTTTTCAAAGACATTCTAGAGCTCTACATGCTGTGTACTGTAAGAAATACTATACGACTGTTACATTTTACTCCAGCTATTTAACCTTCACCAGAAAAGCCTTCTGTTAAATCAAGTACTGATTTTCTATAAGTCAACTACAATGTGTGTACTTCAAAATGTCTCTTCAAATAAATAATCTTGTGATACCTGTCAGAATTAAATTAATGGGTGGACGGGATAAGTCTCCATCTCAGGAGTGGATTGAGTGTTGCTCCAGAGATTGTATTGCATTAGCACTTGGAAGTGGTTCAGTAGGTTTGTTGCATAACCAGTGCTTGCTAGAATTGTCAATGAGGCATGAAATCCATATAATTTCTCAGCTCCTCGCTGATGACCATAGCCAGTCTTCACATTTTCTACCTAAAAAGATGGAAGACCTACAGCTCATTGATAGTACTTCCCCACAAGTCTTCCAGTGCAACATTTTCCATTTAGGGTTACATAATATTTTACTAATGAGTGAAGTTATAGTAATCAAAGTATTCAATGACCAGTGATAAAATAGTTATTAGCTTCATCAGTAAAAAAGACAGTATGATGATAGAATAGGTTAAAGCCATGGTTTTATATACATGGTGACAGACAATATTTATACATCTTACTAGAGTGGCTAAGTGAGAAACCAGAGTCACTGCTGTTCTAAACTGAGATTGGCTCTTTGAAGACAATGGTTTTAGGGTTGATTCCCACGCTTTTGGTGGTGTTGTGGGTTTTGTAGATGCCGATCAGACGGTCAGCAATCTCAAACATGTTGTTCCTCAGGGAGATTATGATGAACTGAGCGTTCTTGGTTTGCTCCTGGAGAGAGAGGGAGTAGGGAAATAAATTAACATTCAATGGGAAATCAAAGGCTGCAAATCTCAAGTATTTTTCCTGTACTTATGTGAGTTAAGCTCTTAAAATAGTGGCCTGGGAATAATTAACCACCAACCGCCTTGACAGGAAAAAACAATGGACCAACATGCTGCCAAAAGAGGGCTTTGCAAAACAGGGGATTTCTCAGAATAGGCTTTACACCTTACCACAGCTCCTCCAATAATCTCCCATTACACAACAACGATTAACACAGATGGGCTGACCCCATGTCCCTCACTGAGTCAACAAGAAGCACAGCAACATACAATGAGTAGAATGGCAATTACTATTCAAAGCTGTTCCATGTGGAATAGAGTTCACAGGAACTGCTGTGTGTGCATGCGAGCATGTGAAATACTCACATAAATGTAACAGGCCACGATGGAGACATTCTTAAAGTCCAGGGCTGCATCAATCTCATCCATGAAGTAGAGAGGCGTGGGCTTGAAGTGGTGCAGAGCAAATACCAGGGCCAGAGAGCTCAGGGTCTTTTCTCCTCCAGACAGGTTGAAGATTTTCTTCCAGCTCTTCTTAGGGGGACGCACACTGTGGCCACGGACAGAGAGAAGATGATGAGTAAGAGTCATTCATAGATTTATTGAATACAACAATGAAATGAAGAGAAAGGGGAAACCAGGTTGGGGCTAGGTCAATTTTAATTATGTACAAAGAAGTCCAAAAATCAAATGATTGAAAGACCCATCTTCACAAATCATGGATACAAAAATGTCAAAAACAGCCGGCTGGGCCAGTGTCTGCTGACCTGAACATGATGCCCTCAGAGAAGGGGTCCAGGCTGTCGACTAGCTCCAGCTCAGCGTCACCCCCTAGTGTCAGCATCTGGTAGTTCTCCTTCAGCTTGTTGGTGATGATGTTGAAGCCAGCCATGAACTCGTTGAGCCTCTGTTTGCGCAGGTCCTCACAGCCGCGCTTGAAGTTGTCTCGCTCTGTGGTGATCTCATCCAGCTCAGCCACACGCTTTAGGTACAGTTCCTCCTACAGAGAGAAATGACCCAATGATGACCTTCTCTTAGAGGGAAAGAAACTTGAGAGAGCAGACAAGAAGAGTAAAAACTGGGTGTCAAGGTGCTTGGTTAGACCTAGAGAGAGCTGGGTGTGTACCTTCTTCTTGTACTCTGCGATGGCTCCCAGGTTGGGCTTCATCTGTGCACAGCGGGCCTCCAGCAGGGAGATTTGGTTGGTGATGACGTCAGGCCCCTTGATGGCCGCCAGGTCAGCAAGGGTCAGCACGGGCAGCGCCTCCGCTGGTTTGTCCTCAATGGCATGAAGGGAGAGCTTAGAGGCCTGGGTAGGACAGGACACAGCTGGTCAGTCCTAGCTACTTTGAGGGAAAATGTACTTACTATGACTGATATGTGGTTGTCCCACCTAGCTATCTTAAGATGAATGGAATAACTAAGTCGCTCTGGATGAGAGCATCTGCTAAATGACAAATGTAAATAGCAGAGAAGAGAGGAGGAAAAATATGGGTCTGTCTGTCAGATGATACTGTTCCCCAGGTAATGCAACTAGCTGATGCACTGCAACTAGCAGACTGTTTGGTAGACCTCTAGACACACACCAAACCAACAGGGTAACAACAAAGCATGTGTGAATCTCACACAAAACACAAAGCCCTGCCACCCACCTCTCTCTGCCAGTGTTTGATCTTGTTGGTGTGTTCGGTGATGGAGGTGTCTATCTGCTCCACCCGGAGGCGTACGCTGAGAGACTCCTCCTGCAGAGCGTGCTCCTGCTCCTGCAGGGCCTTGATCTCCCTCACCACCCCCTGGTGCTGCTCCTGTACCTCCGGCAGTGCCGCCTCAGCCTCCTGGCAGGCCTTCATGATCTCCCCAGCCTCCTCCTCTAGCCTCTTCAGATGCTCCATCAGCTCTCCTAGGCTCTTCTCATTCTCATCCAGCTCTCCCTCCAGGCGACTTACACCCTCTTCACACTTCTTCAGGTTACTGTGGGGAGGGAGGGGAGCAGCAGCCATTAGGGAAAAGCTCAGATAAGTCCCAGCTAATAAATTCACAACCAGAAGCCTTTGCCAGATGGTAGCTGAATGTGTGCACACGTGTATAAACACTTACCGCCCTGCGGTCTTGATGGCCACCTGGGCCTTGGTGATGGCTGAGGAGCAGTCGTCCAGCTCCTTGTTGACCTTGTCCAGTTTGTCCTGCTGGGCCTTCAGCTTGTGGCTGTTGATGTCCACGATGAGGGTGTGGAGCCTCTTCACCTCAGCCTCCACCTTCCCTGCCTTACTGGAGGCTGCCTCAAAGTCTGACAGAGAGAGAGGAGGGAAAGATACATTTTTTTATACGTGAGACAGGAGTGGGGTTAAGCCTCAAAGGTCAAGTGGGGGCAACTGTGTATTAGGGGTGTGCCGAGTACTCTGACAAAACCAGTATCGTAACGGATATAGAGAATCTTCCGAATACGATTTTTTTGTTTGTAATTATCCGTGATCGGGAAAAAGTAATTTTCAGCTGCCAGAACGCATCTCACTGTCACTCTGCAGGAATCCCTCTTTATACTTCTATTGGTCCATTTTTAAACTATGACTCCAGTACATAGGCAGGAGGCAGGGGCGCTCCAGTATAGTTTGGCAGGAGGGCGCGAATGACACTGTGCCTGCTAGTCCTAAGGAGTACTCCGGTATACAGCATGCGGGAGCGACACTGTTTTAACTAGCTAACAAGCAAGCTAGCACACGGTGTTGCTAACTAGCAAGTTAGCACACTGTCGCTCCCGCCTGCTGTGCTAGCAGACCGTTTTCCCACAGACAGTCTACTGATGAACAACAGGCAGGGACGGGTTGTACATGAATGAACCAATGGGAATTGTGGGTTGCACACTATTGAAAGTGTGAAGCGCTGTGCACTCTAAATAACTCAATTGGCAAGTTCGGCTGTCTGTAAAGAAATGGGCGGGGTGTAGGTTGAGCTGTAAGTGTCAGGAGAGAAAAGTTTTGCACTCTTCGAAAGTGAAACAATATATGGGGCAAGCAAATTACCTAAATCTGTGTCTGGAATAAATGCAGGCATCAGTAGCCAGTCATACATTATTTATTAGCCTATTTCATTGATAATTTAATAGGACTAAGTAAGTAAATCATGTGCATTTTCAGCTGTTGAGATCATTTCTTTGATTTGAACAATATGTGAATGAGTGAAGGAGCATAGCGATGCACTCTGAGTGATAGTGCACTTAAGGTATAGGCTTTACCGGCATTTAAAGCACACTTCCGGGTTTTCCGATCACAAGTAAATACGATTATGAGTATCAAGTATGATAAAACTGATAAGATTACAAGTATGATGAGATCAGCACACCCCTAGTTGTATGTACCAGTTGTCTCCGCAGCAAGCCCATGAGAGAGAATGCCTAGTGGAGTCAGACTGGAGTTTACTGTAGCAAAGCTCAAATTGAGCCAGATCATTGTCCTGAAGACTAGAACTGACACAGAGTGTAGCCTGCAATTTCTAAGTAACTTCCCTTCATAAAGTTACATTTGGGGTTCAAAGGTCTCACCTTTCTGGAAGTCCTTCAGGCTCTTCTCCAACTGTTTCTGTTTGTTCTTGTCGGGAGCAGCAGCCAGGACATTGGCCTCCAGCTCTTTAATCTGAGGCTTCAGGTGAGCCTCCTGCTCTGCCAAGCTCTGAGCGAAGAAACACACACGGTCAACCACAGCCTCACCTGCAATCACCAGCCTCCAGTGTTGTAGTACTCTAATCCAGGACTCTGACTCAAGTCCAGATTTTCATGACTTCTGACTTGGACTCGCCTTCCCGTGACTTGTATTTGCACGTGGACTCGACAGGCAGAATATTAGCAGCACTTGGTGCACAGAACAGCAAGGGTTCGGTTGTCTATCAGTTGGAAGGACGCACCACACCGGCACACACAACCTACATCAGCTGGTGAACTGCGGGGGAGCAAGCGATGAGTGTGGGCGACAGGCAGGCTACACATTGCGCAAGTGACTCTTGCTTCCCTGTAACCACCAGTCACCAGCCTACTATTTAGCTTGCCTGTTTAAGAAACAAACTTCTTTACGAAAATGAAAACAATAGTATTGAGTTTAAAAGTAAAAAACAGTCTTTCCCCCCTGCATCCCATGGCCAGGTTCTGACAAGTCTCCCTTTACTTTTCACTCTGCAATAAAAAACCTACAAAAGTATCAGAGGGCAATTACAAAAAAGTACCTGAGCGCCTGTTACAATTATTGCAATCTGGTCAATCTGACAGGAGCAATAGCCAATTCCATCTAGAGACCATTTACCCCTTCAAAACAATTACTGATTTGCCATACACTACCAGTCAAAAGTTTGGACACCTACTCATTCAAGGGTTGTTCTTTATTTTTACATTGTAGAATAATAAACACATATTGAATCATGTAGTAAACAAAAAAAGTGTTAAACAAATCAAAATATATTTTATATTTGAGATTCTTCAAATAGCCACCCTTTACCTTGATGACAGCTTTGCACACTCTTGGCATTCTCTCAACCAGCTTCACCTGGAATGCTTTTCCAACAATCTTAAAGGAGTTCCCACATATGCTGAGCACTTGTTGGCTGCTTTTCCTTCACTCTCTGCAGTCCAACTCATCCCAAACCATCTCAATTGGGTTGAAGTCAGGGGATTGTGGCGGCCAGGTCATCTGATGCAGCACTCCATCACTCTCCTTGGTAAAATAGCACTTACACAGCCTGGAGGTGTGTTGGGTCATTGTCCTGTTAAAAAACAAATGACAGTCCCACTAAGCCCAAACCAGATGCGATGGAGTATCGCTGCAGAATGATGTGGTAGCCATGCTGGTTAAGTGTGCCTTGAATTCTAAATAAATCACAGACAGTGTCACCAGCAAAGCACCCCCACAACATAAGCATGGAGGAGGAGGTGTTAACGGTGGGAAATAAACATGCGGAGATCATCCGTTCACCCACACCGCGTCTCACAAAGACACAGCGGTTGGAACCAAAAATCTCCAATTTGGACACCAGACCAAAGGACAATTTTCCACCGATCTAATGTCAATTGCTCGTGTTTCTTGGCCCAAGCAGGTCTCTTCTTCTTATTGGTGTCCTTTAGTAGTGGTTTCTTTGCAGCAATTTGACCATGAAGGCCTGATTCATACAGTCCCCTCTGAACAATTGATGTTGATGTGTCTGTTACTTGAACTCTGTGAAGCATTTATTTGGGCTGCAATTTGAGGCCGGTAACTCTAATGAACTTATCCTCTGCAGCAGAGGTAACTCTGGGTCTTCCATTCCTGTGGCGGTCCTCATGAGAGCCAGTTTCATCATAGCGCTGGATGGTTTTTGCGACTGCACTTGAAGAAACTTTTGAAGTTTTTGACATTTTCCGTATTGACTGACCTTCATGTCTTAAAGTAATGATGGACTTGTTTCTCTTTGCTTATTTGAGCTGTTCATGCCATAATATGGACTTAGTCTTTTACCAAATAGGGCTATCTTCTGTATAACCCCCTACCTTTTCACAACACAACTGATTGGCTCAAACGCATTAAGGAAAGAAATTCCACAAATAAACTTTTAACATGGCACACCTGTTAATTGAAATTCATTCCAGGTGACTACCTCATGAAGCTGGTTGAGAGAATACCAAGAGTGTACAAAGCTGTCATCAATGGGTGGCTATTTGAAGAATCTCAAATATAAAATATATTTGGATTTGTTTAACACTTTTTTGGTTACTACATGATTCCATATGTGTTATTTCATAGTTTTGATGTCTTCACTATTATTCTACAATGTAGAAAATAGTAAAAAATAAAGAAAAACCCTTGAATGAGTAGGTGTGTCCAAACTTTTGACTGGTACTGTAACTATTGAACATTAGGCCTATATTCAAATAAAATGTGTGTGAGCCTGTGTATGAAAGACTTCTGTGTTTCATAGGCTATTGCATATTGCAGGCAATTATGACCATTGGGCAACAGTAGACATCTTTGCGTTACTTCACATGAAAATCTTCCCGCCAGTCCGCCAATAGTTGTTGGTGGGCACATTTCTTCTACCAAATCCGAGCCAAATCAATAGAGGGGCGAATCTAGCAAGACGAGAAGCAAGCCAGCCGTACGAGCAAGCAAAACACTCAGTAACCAAAATACCAAATACATCCAAATCATTAGTTTTGCTTTCCAAAGTTTTTCCGCAGATGGTGCAACGAGTGGCACAATGTCAAATATGTAACAGAAAAATAGAGAACACCGGAACCAACGAACTGCAAAGTAAACATTATGTATTAAAAATGACTTCAGCCATAGGGACTTGTGACTCGGACTCAGCCATAGGGACTCGTGACTCGACTCAGATGTTTAGTTGCTCGACTACAACACTGCCAGCCTCACATACATTCAGCTTTGCCTAAACAAGTCTAATGAACAAGAATTACACCAATATCGAATACATTTCACATCTGTATACTCTGTGTGTGTGTGTGTGTGTAACCTGCATGCTGTTGGTGTATTTCTCCAGGGTGTTCTTCATGTCTCTGAGCTGCTGTCTGAGTCTCTGGACTTTCTCCTCAAGCTGCAGCTTCCTCTCCTGGCAGACCTGCAGCTGCACCACCTTCTCATTCAGCTTGCTCTCCATACGGTCCAGCTGACACACAAAAAGAAGACAGTAGGTTATTAACCACAGCAGAGCTTAAAGTGAGCCATATCAGTGATTGTAGGCCAGAGAAAGCTCTTGAAGAGTGTCCAGAAGATCTCTCACCTCCTGCTGGGTGACCTCAGTGCCGATGGAGGTGCCCATCCTACCCCGCATCACTCTCCCTCCGCCTCCAGTCATGGTGCCTGGTATGGGACAGAGCATAGTGTCAGACATGTCATCCATATAGACCATCTATAGAGAGACACTGGGAAGAGATGAGCTACCGCTCGGTCTACCCACCAGCCATCTCTATGATCTGTCCCTGCATGGTGACTACCCTCCAGCGCTTGTCCTTCTGGAAGGCGAGGCGTGTTGCCTGCTCCAGATCCTTGGCCACCAGGGTGTCCCTCAGGGCAAAGTAGAAGGCTGGCTTCATACTCTCGTCCTGCACCCGCACCATGTCAAACAGACGGGGGATGTTCTCTGGGGTGGAGATGGGCCCCATCTTATTCTCCCACACCTTCATCTGAGACAGGAAGAGAGTGGATGTCAGTGTTAGCTACAATGTGGGACATACAAATGGGCTTGCGGCAACAACATAATACATCTTGTAGGGTGTTCCATTTGAGTGTAAAGGCTTTGTACCAGTTGTCTCTGCAGCAAACCCATTAGAGAGAGAATGCCTAGTGAAGTTAGGCTGGGGTTCACTGTAGCAAAGCTCAAATTGAGCCAGATCATTTTCTAGAACTGACAAAGTGTAGCCTGCAACATAGTAATTTCTGCGAGCGAGGTTAAGCGTGACCAGTGTTAAACCTAATTTATCAACCATGCGTAGGCACAAATCTGTGCGTAAACCATGCGTGGGATCATTTCTACACAAAGTGTGAGATTTATCAATATGAACGTTTGCTTGAGTGTCTAAAGTTACGCACAGCTATGACCATGCGTACGCACAGTGCCAAGTGATGGATTAAGGGAACTGCTTGTCAAGCGTAGAATGGGGAAAATATATGTTGAAAATGTAAGTAATAATTCAATCATTTCTCAATTTAATTGTATTTCTATTGTGAATTCATGCAACATATCTTGACAGGCTAGCTATATCATATAATATGACCACATCAGTGCATTTGTTATGATAATAATCCATATAAAGTACCGTAATTTGTTAAATTAGAGGCATGTGTGAAATTGAAACCATTGTTTAAATACTATAAAAGACAGAACGGGAAATGCAATGAGAGATGGCTGATGATGCTCTGTTGGAAAATTTGTCACAGGCTGTATTTCGCAGAGCGTGTTTTTAGAGACAGGTGGGACAAAAAAAAATTTTTACAGTACAGATTGGCTCATTAGATATCGTTTCCCAAAACCAATTTTTTGGCGAGGATTTGAGACCTGCTTGAAAAGGCAAAAGCATGCCATTCCGGTGCACATCCAAGTACTATCCACCCTCAGGGTTTTGGCAACGGGCACTTTTCAACGGGAGCTTGCCAAGCGGCATCTCACAGCCCTCGATGAGCCCATGTTTTGGATGCAATCGTCAGCAAAACAAACAGTAAGGCATACAATTTCCATACACCATCGCACAAGAGTCTGAAGTCAAGAGGGGTTTCTTTGACATGATCCATCAATGGGTTCCCAAATACAAAAGGAGCAATAGACGGCACCCACCGCCATAAAATAACCATCCCAAAATGATTTCAACTATGTGAACAGAATGTTTCCACTCTTAATGTTTAGTTAATAGGTTATGTGATGCGCAAAAGACGCTGCTGAATGTGGTGGCAAGTGGAACGCACGACTCGTTCATTCTGCAGAACAGAAATGTTGGTCTAAACACCTACAGGAGGGAGCTGTTAAGGATGGATGGCATATTGGTGAGTGTTGCCTATATTTGCCATTGCTAAAGCAACTTCAAGTGTCCTAATGGTCCTCTCTTTGTAGCAATGTTTTTATTTTTACTGGTCAAGCCACAACTGAACGAGCCAAATAAAACCTTTTGGTTGTACTCAAACGGACACTAGCACCTCCATTTCAGTCTCAGAAAAATATAAATTGTAGCTTTTTTTTGGTTGCACCGTTGTATTTTAAGGTACGGCATTGTATATTTCCCACAGGCTTTGAAGGGATGATTTTGATCATATATGGTTAATTATGGGCTTTTCGAAATGCAAATAGCCAAGGTCTTGCACGAACACTGAGAACAATTGGTATTTATCAGTGGTTCTCTCCTACCGGTGTGGGTATGATGCTTGTAGGATTGTTTGATAAATTACACTATGTGTATAGTTTCTACGTAATATTGATAAATGAGGCCCCAGGTGTTGGAGTTGTCCTCACCTTGTCCAGGCCGATAAAGGTGGCCACACCGATATTCTGGGCCTTGAGGAAGTTGACACATTTCTGGGCTGTGTCGATGCTGTCCACCAGGATGTTGTCCAGAGAGCCACAGCTGGACGAGATGGCGATGTCATACTTCTCATCAATGGCCCCAAGGTCACCCTGTAGGGACAAGAACACAGTCTCACTGAGTGTGTGCATCTCTCAGCTGCCACATGTCATCTGTGTAGCCCATGTGTCAAACTAATTCCACAGAGGGCCTAGTGTCTGCGGGTTTTTGCTCCTCCCTTGTACTTGATTGATTAATTAAAGCAACTGGTTGTCTAGGTCAGGGGTTCCTAAACTTTTTCACTCAGGCCCCCCTTCCAGCATTGGGGAAAATCCCGCGCCGGCACGCCACGTCTATTTCTATGAGCACTTCTCATGCCACAAACTGTTCACACCCCTCTTGTTGGCGGAGAAAACCTTTTGCAGGTTTAAAGCTTATTTCCTGCAATTCTACACATTGTCATGCAGTGCAGAGAAAATGTAGCCATTTTAAAGCAAATGTTCTAATGTTTAGTCGTGATATTTGAGTGACAAACGTTACAACAAAATCTATGGTCTAAAACATCTAGCTAAAAAACATTAGCTGACATGAGCTAGTTGATCTGGACATTTCTGACAAGTTATAAATAACTCTAAGGTATGCAATGACAAGAGGAAAACTGATGATGTACTACCCAATTTCGAAATTGCACCTTGTGCATTCTACCATTACAACTTTTAAGAGTAGGTTGAAAGCCGGACCCCCGCGCCCCCCCTGCAGACCCCTTGCACCCCACAGTTTGGGAACCACAGGTCTCGGTCTTAATTGAAAGGAAAAACCAAAACCAGCAGACACTAGGCCCTCCATGGAATGAGGTTGACACCCCTGGTGTAGTCTATACATGCACATGGTCCTCACCAGTCGTCCCAGGATGCCGGGGATCTTGCCGCTCCTCTTCTGCTGCATGAGGGCGTCCAGCACCTTCCCCCGGCTGCGGTTAGAGGACAGGGAGCTCTTGGCCTCCTCCACCTTCTGCCTCATGTCCTTCACCAGCTCCCTGGCCTGACCGTCTGCTTGCAGCAGCTGCTCCAGCTCCGCCTCATCCTGAAGCAGATAGAGATACATGGTCAGCAATGGCAGCACACGGTCATCCACACACCTGAAATACATCCATCTTACTGCTACAAATCCCATAGTCCACCCCTAACCTTAAGAACAGCTCGACGCTTGAGACCCTCCCACAGACACACCAACGTACCTTCTTGAGCTCCTGCTCACACTGGGGTATTTTGACCTGCAGCTCTTCGATGGCGGCGCGGCGGTCTCTCAGCGTGTCGGAGGTGGTCTGCAGGGACTGCTTGGCCATGTTCAGCTGGGTCAGAGCGGTGTTGTGGCGACTCAGGTAGATGTCCAGCTCAGACTGGGCCACGTCCTGACGGGAGCGGGTCTCGTTCACGGCCTTACTCAGCTCCATCAGCTCCTTCTCCTTAGTCTGGGGACGGAGTCATGGGAATAATAGACACTCTATTATGTGATCAGAAAACATAGAATACCAGGGGGAGAAGATACCGGTCAAATTCAATTAATCAGGAATAGTGTTTCCTACTTCAAATGAATCAGCAATTCCTGATAATGAAAGACACCCACCTCCTTCTCCTGCTGCAGACCGCTGGTCTCCTCCTTCAGACTCTCCATCACTTCCTTCAGTTTCTCCTCCTCCTCCCCCTTCTGTTTCTCCAACTCCTCCCTGCGAGCGGACGCCTCAGAGATGGTCTTTTCACTGCTGGCCGGCACGTTACGCACCTCCTCCAGCTGAGAGAGAGGAGAGATGAGACTCTAGGTGAGGTACAACCTTAGAAAACCAGGAAAGACCAAAATATACAACTAGCAGACCGAGTTAGGAGCACCTCCATCAGACTGGCAGGCAGTATGTGAACTGCACCTCTCTCCAGTGGGCAGGGTGGTAAGAGGGAGTGGAGGCGGCCAAGCTAGCAGGGTTAACTGTGGGTGAAGAGTGAATGTGGCTGCTGGTAGTGTTACACAAGGCCATACTTCACTACCACACTGCAGAACACGGCTCCCCAGAGGCCTGCTCTGCTCTACCCGGCCTCCACAACCCAACACCACACTGCCAAATCACAGCCACTGGTGCTGTATCATACAGGCAGCAGAACAGGGGGAGAGAAAGGAAGACAGACTTCGAGCATATTGAATGTGTGAGTGGGGAGAGAGAGAAAAGGGAGCCCATGGAAGAGAGAGAAGAGAGCATGGGAAAAAGCGAGTGAGAGGCAGCAGAGAGCCAAGCTTTGGAGGGTTTTTGTTCGAGTTCAACACCCTAGTGGCTAACTGGAGGAGTTTCTCTTATTAAATAATCAGGTATACCAGCTACTTTATCAATCCATTTTAGTCTCAGCAATGTAACAATAAAAAAAAAAATCAAGAGGGACCGCATGACACAGAAAATATATATATTTTTTAAATCTATTCAAAAGTGGGATACACAACCTCACCCACCCAGAGCCAACCCCAAGTAAGTTACTGTAATAAAAATGAACACTCGTTTATTTGTGACATCGATGCAAGTAAATATGAAATGTGTCTAATTACGCAATACGGCAATTACTAATAAGGTCATCTGTAAATCCCTGAGCAATGCCTTCTCCGGGTCTCAGTACAACAGGCCTTGTGTTTGTATAGGGAGGGAAATTGTATTACGAGTGGCCGTGTTTCGCTTTGGCCAGGGGACAAAATCAACAGAATAAAAGTGAAGTGTCAGGTCATTGGTGCTGGCCTGTCTTGAGAGGACAGAGCACCATTGTGTTTGTTTATGAGTACGACCTGTAAGTTATGTAGCACATTCGCCACAATCACAGCCTCCTAACGTATAGATTTGGAGAGCCGCCATGAGCTACACCTGTACACACAGAGATTGCCCAATATGATAAATTGTAAAAGTTACAAATCTCCCCCCCGAAATGGAATCACTGAAGCCTCGATTACAGAGACCTGAATTATGTTCACAGCAAAAGGGACACATGCACACCTAAACACACACCTTCTCCTTGTCCTTCTCCAGTTGTTTCTGTAGTTTCTTGATCTTACTCTTGGTGTGCTTCAGTTTCTCTCGGACCTCCACATCCTGCAGGTCCAGCTGGGTAAACTTCTCCTTCTGGCCCTCAATGTACTTGGTCAGCTTGCCTTGTTTCCTGAGAGAAAAATCACACAACATTGACATTATGAATGGCAATCAAACAAATTACTGCTAATTTTGCTTTTCTGTATCGCTGGTCGCCAGCAGGTCTATGAACAATCTCCATTTCATAACATTATTGCACTGAAGACTGACATTCATTTTACATTAGGACTATATTTTGTTCATCAATTTGTCCTTTTGGTATCAAATTCCATGAATAACATAAATAAAAAATTAAAAGCCTACTTCTCCACGTTTTTCAGGTCTTGGTTCTTCTTCTCCATTTTCTCAGCGATGTTGTTGTTTTTCTCTGTGAGCTCTTTGGTGTCGTCTTGGATCCTCTGCTTCTCCTCTTCTTTGTTTGCCACTCTCTTCTGGAGATCATGGCTGACAACGAAACATTCACACTCTGGTCAACAAGGACATATGAATTCTAAAAAGTTACCATCTGCGTTAACTGCACCCAACTGCATCAACCCTTCCTCCCAGATTCTTTCTAACCTGATTTCTTGTTAGTAAAAAACACTAAATATGGCAACACTGTGTGGTTGTAGTACTCACACATAGTACTGGCAGAGCTGGCTCTTTTGTTTGAAGATATCATTCTCCAGAGTGAGGAACTCTACGGCTGTGTTCTTCTCTCCCTCCAGAGCAGTCTTCTCCTTCTCCACCATTTTGACCCTGTTTAGCTGGAAAACAAACGGTCCCCAAAATGATAAAACAGGAAGACAGAGGCTACAGCACCTCTGAATTAAACATTCATGCCGAATTGTCATAAGAGCAATCCCTGAATACATTTGAGTTTACTTTTGTTCCTTCTCTGGTGTGCCTATAATTTTTTTTGCACTGTGATTGACCATGCCTGTCATTTATTGATAAATTAAAGCTAAACCCTGAGCTTTCCTAACAAGTAGAATTTTACTCCACAGGCTAAGGTTAATTTGGCTTCAGTACCAAAATTATGGCATTTTTATTCAGTCAAATGGCATACGTGATTTGGTAAAATGTGGACAAATGCAGAGTAAAAGGAAAAGATAGAACTCAGATAAATGGCAGAAGTGTGATAGGATGCTACACTGCACAATGCCATGAGATTAACCCCTAGTCTAATAAGATGAGGATAGTCAAAACTGGTCATGCCTCAAATAACACAGCATTTGACCCTGTGTATGTGGTATTGCCATTTTTTACTGCTATATCTACTGCAGGCGTTGCGTTAACACAGGACTCTGCGATTTTCATGGAGAAAAAGAAAGATAAAGCAGAAAAAAATATCTTGCTGCGTTTGGAAACGCAGATCTAAAATGCTTCTCATTGTAAATTCTGCTCAGCTTCAGTCAGGGTTTGTTCCAAATCATGAATGCAAAAGGACTCATTTTGTGCTTCAGTTACACTTCTCCACATGGATGAAATATCTTTGCTCTCATCTTGCCCAATCAAATTCCACCATTCACGAACCTGCATTGGATCACCAGACAGCGCTTTGAGTGATGTGTACTTTCCTCTGGTAGTTTTAGCAAGTTAAAATGCAAGATTAACTAGGAAATGTAGCTGGCTACATTCTATGATAAACATCTGAAATATGATGGCTATGTATCGTTTTTGCAAAAAACACCTTGCTTTTTCCATTGTAAACTAATTTACTTGTGTCTGCTAGCGTTGCACTTGTTCTCATCTGATGAAAACAAAGCTATTTTCTGCCGAATGTGTTACACTAATATATTTTGTAGTTGCATGCTCCTGATCACCCTATTGAAGAAAAAAAAAAAAAAAAACGTGACTTTCAATATCAAATGCAAGTGAAATGTTTTAAAACGCAGATTTGTTGATGGTCTGTGTTATAAAAATGCAGATTTCTGAATACTAAATGGGACCTCTGACTATTGTAAAGCTGCATGAACCAAAAAGTCTAAATCATGTCACCCATATGAAAAATCATGAATATGTTAATAAAAACACTAATCACAAGACTGATCAATTGGTTAATACATTACAGTACAGCGAGAAATATGTTTTTTGCAAACAGGCCTAATTAGTGATGTAATATTAGTGTAGCCTGCAAGAGATTTACTGAACCGGCTGGCTTCACCAGACATCTAGTATTTCACTTCAAATGAATCGCTACCCTGTTAACCTGGCTGGCACACAGCAGCGCCAACACCATACCCAAATAACAATATGTCACTAGTACTGCAATACAAATAAATATACTAACAAAATCTGGTAATTATCAGCCAAACTTCACCCCCTGCTCACATAATTACTAACATATTTCTAATAAAATCTAATTCGGGGCTGGTCATTAAATGCCTCGGAGTTAAAAAAATATCACTCTTGCATCCTGTTCTTATTCCTTCGCTCACTCACCCTCTCTTTAAAAATAATGATGAAATGACTGATTGCATTGCTATTGTTTTGGCACAACAATCAAAAATGTAACAAACAAGCATGGGGGATTAGCCTAGATACAGCGATCTCCGAGTAGAGGTGTGTGTGTGAGGGGTGGAGGGATAATTTGCTGCCTTGTAAGGAAAGGCAGGTGTCAGGCCAGGGGCAGTCAGCCTGGCAAAGACACAGCATACCTCACAGATTTCATAGTGAAACAGCCCCCCTAACACACCCTATACACCCCACAGGGGAAACCATCATAATTTCAAAAAGGAAAAACATGTATAAATGTATTTTTAAAATACAACAAATAGACCAATGTCTTGTTATTGGGGTTGTTTCTCACCTTCTCTCCCCTCTGTTCGTTGAGGAGCTCCACACGGCGGCTCAGGGTGTGGATGGGCTGCTTCAGGCGGCAGGAGCCAATGATGTCCTCCAGGTATTCCAGCATGCCCTCATCATGCTCCGTCTGCCCCTTGGGCTTCATCATGGCTATCTGCTCCACCTCACCCTGCCCAATGCACAGGGAGGGAGAGACGCAAGCAAGGACACACGGTATGTTATAAACACTGTTATAGCTTCTTCCCACCATAAACTCTACAAACACACACCTTGGATAAATTTTGTGTTCGACACCACCTGATTCCCATCCCAGAATTGACATAGGTAGATGGGTGGTTTATTATTTTTTTCAACTTTCTAAAGTCTGTGTCAAGCAATGAGGGGGAAAATACCTGAAATAATATTTTAAGAAATTCAACCCCTCGCAGGCTAGTTAAAATGCAATTCAAACTAACCTGGGATAAAACCAGAAAGAGAGCAACTTCTGTGTGAATCTTGTTCTTGATGATTTGAAATAAAATGCTTGCTCTGCTCACTAAAGTATTGAGGAAACTTTGCTGGTGTTGTTATGATAAACCCTCATAAAAACACTTTTTCAACCTCTCTATGATAATATATCCCTACAGTTTTCATGGGCAGCCAGTCATATGGGCTATTTGCAGTACATTTTGGAGTTGAATATACTGTACTTTTCACACACCTTCCCAGCCCACACACACCGGAGCCTCAAATAATAACTCATTGCACATAACTGTACCACAAAACACAGACAAACCAGTAGCCTACATATCCATGGCAAAACTATGAAAGGCAAAAACTGAATAACAAATCACTTAAACACAGAACCAAACATCTCATCAATTGGAACTGCTACAATAAAGGTTTTACATTGAGGTCAAGAAAGAAATACAAACTAAAAAGGGGCATCTGGCAAATGTAACTGGTGCCTGTGTTTTAATAAAATTATGAATTTCCTTTCCATGTCATAAACAAGGTGTAATAGTCCTTGACTGAACAGTCCTATATAATATGACTGGTCAATCTTGTTTAATCCTGTGTTTTGTGTGGAGATTCCCCCCCACACACAATTAAACACGAAAAAGCTGACCAGTGCACTAAATAGGCAGCTTCTCCTGAGCCGTAGCCCTGTAAAAGTGACTTTGGAGAACAAACTAAAGCTTCTTGCCTAAGTCAGAACAACCCTGTCATATTTAGTGAGCTCAAAAATCGCTTAACATTCCAGCAGAGAGGATTTAGAAAACAGCACAAATCAAGACTGGAGAGAACCTGCATCTTCTCCCAAATAAATCATATTAAATATAGAACAACTAGTGTTTACCTAATATTCACTAGTCACTAAAAACTAGTCATAAAAACTAGTCAAACTAGCCAAAAAAAGTGAATTGTGCAACAAGTGGACTGGCTTCTTCTTCAAACAACCCCTGGAGGAGTCTACACACCAAGCTGAACACCACGGGGATGTTCCAAAAATGTATTAATAAATAAAAATAACAATTCAAAAATGTATTAATTTGGACCATGACCGGCAAAAAGCAGCAAATATGACCCAACACAAACAATAAAATGTCCTGTCTTTGAACTACACATATTGACATTACATTCCATGAAAGATAATTCCAACGAAATCCAAACTGAAGACATTATCATGCACTCAAATTATAGAAATGAAGAGCAGATGCTTGATCCTGCCACACTGAAGCAGCACAGCTAATATTGGGGTTGGGGTCTGTATTCTCACACCAATATTTACGTGCTGCTATAGCGTGGCAGGTAAAGGGGGCCCAAACTGACCTGAGTCTCTAGACATTCACCCACTTGACACAAATCCAGGAATGTTTGATTTTCCTTAAAATACTAAAGCAGCAAATGATGGTTCGCACCCTTTCAACATTGTTTCAAACCATGATGCGCTGCTATAGCAGTCCAAGTCCTTTTCACACTTTAACAGCTCACTCACATAGGCATAATATATGTTTTCCTCTAATTGAGTGAAAGGGGTCAAGTCTGAGCAGCAAAGCTTTTACAGGATGGGATGTATGACACAGGAGGGATCAAAGACAAACTGAAAGGAAACCTAAAAATGAAATAATAAAATAAACTATTTAATTACCTGTAAAATCAGAAATCTGTTGTGGTCCAGATCAATGCCATGGCTACGCAGCAGAGTTCCCACATCTTTGAAAGTGGCCTTCTTGCCATTGATGTGGTAGGACGAGGAATTGTCTTTGCTGGCAGTTCTGGAAACATAGAACTTGCTGTTGGGGATGACTTCGTAGTCATCTCCTTCCTGACTCAGAGGGGCACAAGAAACACATCAGCTTAGATCCAGTCTTCAGAACACACTCAGGACAAAAAATGCTTAACAATACAACCCTCCCAAAGACAGGCAAGTAACCATCTAAACACACACATTTATGAAAGTGAAGCCTCAACCACAGAAATCTTGCTGTAAACAGATATTGGGGCGATAAAAAGTAATAATTTAACTTGCACATTTATCAAAAAGTAAGATTAATATGGTTTATTAACTTCAACTAATTTTGAGACAATAGGAAATAAATTGTTGTCAACACATTGTCAAGATATGAAGGGGGGTAAAAACAGAATAGCTATAACCCATTCCCCCATTTTTTATAGAGAAATATATATTATGTATAGGCTTAAAACTGCAGTGTTATGAGATGGTTGTATTGAATTGACTGGGCTCAAAAAACTGCTTGGCAGCAAAGACATTATTTTACATTAAATGTCATTTATGTAGTTAATTACCTTACTACACCCCCAGTGGTAGTACAATACGTTTTAAAATTCTGGAAAAATATTTTCCTAACTCTGCATTCAATTAATATATACAGGATTCTAGGTTTGCACAGAAAATGAGAAACTGTATTGTCCACCAACATTAATTTAACCATCATTAAACTGAAGAAAAAAGCTCCCCTTTGAAGTTCTTATCAACATAAAATCCCAAAAATAAAGAAACGATGGCAAAGTTTGTAATTTACTTGATTGTCAGCTTTAACTTCAAATGGCTAGTCTGAGTCTGTTGCAGTCATTAGTGTGAAACTACTAAGCCAAATGCATACAAGACATTTATAGCTACACCCTAAAATAACATGCATATATTTTTAAAGACATTAATACGATTCTGCCCCTTTACCCAAATCGCTTTTATAAAATGTTAATCGTTTTGGTACAGCTGAGCAAGTGTAAGTGTGTGTGTTACCTTGTCAATGATTTTCTGAAAATGCACTTCCACAGTGCAGCTCTGCACATCATTGTGCTGGTCAGAGCTGTGAATCAACACAGAGAGTTTTTTTGATCTGATTTTTTTTGCCCTATAGCCGAACACAAAGAGCATTGAATCTATCACGTTGGACTTCCCACTGCCATTTGGACCAATGATACAGGAAAAGCGCTAGGGAAGGGAGAGAAGGAGAGAAATGAAAATGTATTTACAATATGTTCAAATCAAACTAAAACCGTATTCACAATCCAACTTTAGACCGCTTTGAATAAGTAGAAAATTATGCTGGATTAAAATGGTGGGCCTCTAACCTCAGTGGGTGTATTTAAGAATATATTTCATTTTACTGCACCTGTGTCCATGATGCAATAAAGATAACTACTATCTGAGAAAATTTGATAGGGGGAAAGTTAGTTGAAAATCTATTTGTATCTTTTTGAGGCCCACAAGACACAGCTAGATCCCCACTAGTGTTAAAGACACACACACAAAGCCAAAATGGAGGAGTGTGAGATGCTGCAAACTATGGAGACATAACTTTCTGGTAAATCTGATCAAATAAACAAAATAATCAACAATTAAATTAAAACTAATCACTGAAGATAAAAAAATATATATATAAATAAAAGTTGAGGAAATGGACAACACCCCATACTGAGGCAATGACTAAAACACAATAAAACTCCTAGTGCCACAAAAGAGCCAAAAAGGGAAGTTGGTATGTTTTTTCGTACCTTGTGGAAAGGGCCCAGAATCTGCTCGCCAGCATAGGATTTGAAGTTCTGATTAACTATATGTGTAATCATCAAGCGAGGAGCGCCTGGTTCATTGGTCATTGCTGGCGGCGGGGGTGGAGGGATGCTACCAAGAATCTCCTCCAAACTTCGATTATCAACAGCATCGGCACCCTCCCCAGCAGCCGGATCTAGGGCAAAGAGTTGAACTTTTATTCCTCAGTGCGATTCATTTCAGGTGGGGACACTGGTGTATGGGGGAGGGGTGGTGAAGCAAAAACAAACAAACAAAACATACGCATTATAGAGCTAGTCACAGTGGAAGAACAAAGACTCCAGAGGAAGATCGGATGTTAACTCGCACATTTACTATCTCTTTGTTCACAAAACTAAATACTAACAAGAATAACTGAATCATAAACGAAGGCTTGAAGTAACCACTTTCACAAAGGCTCACATTGAAACGAAAATACACAATATGCACTCACCAACGACTACAAATAATTTTCATAATATTTCGAACATCTGATTCCACGTTGTTTCACCCACACCATAACCTACTTTCCAATCAAAACAAATGAATAAAAATCGAGCTTTGCTACAAATGCATACCGATTATGGTACCATATCACAATGACAAAACGTTTGGTATCAAGTCTATTGTTGTGCTCAGTAAAAAAAAATATATAAAAATAAGCAGTAAAACACAACCCTGGCAATAGTTTTCGGCCAACAAACGCTCCAACTATAATACTTGCTAAATCGAGAGTAGACAACATGTCAAATATGGTTATTGTTTTCGGACGAAGGTTTCTTGACAAACCATTCACCAACGTTAAATAAACAGAAAGATAGAAAGTCATAACCATCATTCTAGAAGATCGAATCGTTTAAAAAGCATTAATTTCCAATAAATAAATTACCTTGCTAGTTGCGCAGGCTGGAGACAAACGCGCACACGCTACCATTATAATCATCTCAAAAATCACAAGAGACGTTTATTAATGCCTTGCTCACGTTTGAAAAACTAGCCAACAAGCTTCGTGTTATGAATCAAGGCAACAACTACCACAACTGTGCCAGTTGGACTCAACCATCACGCACTTACATTCAACAAAACACGTTGCCATTGAGTAGACGCGCAACTTATTTAGATGCAGACACCAAAACACCCTTTGTTACTTACCAGTTGTCGGCGGTGACTCCTGGCCATTGGAGTTCGCTTCTTTAGGGGGTAACGTTACGTCCAACTCGTCTTCGGAGTCATCCCGAGGCTGCGACCCTTTCCCTCTTGGCTTGGAAGCAGTTGAACTTTTCGACGTTTTGGCTGGCATGATTTAGAATCTAAAGATATCATTAAAATCACAGGAGTAAAAGTAAAATCCAGTAGGTGGTTTCGCTTGTCAATCACTTCTCTACAATTGATAGTCAGCTTGAAGCACCCCGTTACCCCCCCGTCATTTCCCCATCACAATTGGGCATTTTATCCAACGTATATTGATTGCTACACTGAATTAAAAACTTCACTTCTGGTCATAAATCGGTTACCCCGTCAATTATAAAGCTGCAAATAAATGGCCAGTCTGCTGTCTGACACGACCATAGATCTAAAAGTGTTTGTTTTAGTTTCTTTGCTAAATATGTTTCGTTTTAACTGTGTCATAAGTGCATATATATAAGCGAGGGTCAGAGATGCAAACATAACCCAAGAGAATCGAAAATAGAGAATATTTGACACGAAATTACTATTTAACCCTCTGACGAGTCAAAATGAATTAGCTGTCCAACATGAATCTCCTCTAATCAAATAGCATGATTGTATTGGTCTAACTAACATAAGCTGACAACATGCATCCATTTTCACTTAATTATAGAGAAATTAACTGATAAGTTTCCCGGACAAGTCAAGTGCGTGTAACTAAAATACTGACAAAAATGGTGACGTTACAGGCTGTCAGTAACGCTAAACGGAGCTCAAAAGCAAAGCAAATTGTACGGAGAACTAGTTCGCAAAATATGGAGTTAAATATGCAAAGTAAAGTCATAGCCCCTGAAGTAGCCAATCAGAATCAGAGTTACTTTATCATTAGTGCCATGTAGCCTGCACTCAGTAGTCCAATTTGAGCAGTTTCAGTTGAATGAGCCATGTTTAGTTTATTTGACAGATCGATAGTTATATCAGTTTAATAATCTACGATAATGTAATGTAGCTACAATATGGCTAGCTAAATAGCACTAACGTTAACGTTACTGTGAATAAATATGTCACCTGCTGTGTATCATTTAAAAAAACTGATTTAACAGTAACGTTAGTCTTGGAGTTTTTTTCGTTAACGTTAGTGTTATGCTTCAGTTGTGCACTTTCAATCTAGCTAGTTAGCTAACGTTACCGTTATACAAATAACGTTACATTGCTAATCTTAACTTGAGAACGTTAAGAATTTGCCTAAACTGAGAAGACGTGGAAATAGCTATCTAACGTTACTGTAGCTAGCTAATACAGTTTGCTATAGACTGTCTGGTAATTAACTAGCTAGCGTTTGTCAGGTTAGAAAACTTTGTGATTGATTAACTAGCCAATTGTAACTAGCCAGTTGGACTTTTGCATTATTTTCACATCAACTGCTAGCCACGAACAAATACTTTAGCTAACGTTACCAAGATAGCGAACAGATGAATAGGGGAAACCGGTACTTTGCTTACAAGTTAGGTTAACTTGGCTAGCTAGTTAGTTAGCTAACGTTACTTTGCACTGGTTCGCCAAGGTAGCTAGCTAGCTAATGTTTGCTGTCTGATCATTTCAAGTTACTCAGTTAGCTAGCTAGCTCAACAACCACATGCATAACCGGCTAAAAGTGCCCACAAACTTGCTGGCAAGTTAGCTAGCGAGCTTACTAGTTTTCTTTTCGCTAACCTTAGCTAGCTCTTTTGTGTTGAGTTAAAATGGCAGTTTTACCTTGCGGACGAAGTTATTTTGCTGTACCAATTCCCTGTGTATCACCTTATATTTTCAAAGGCAATTGGAAAACTGTTCTCGATATAAAAAATAAAGTGCGTAAAAGTCAACCCTGTGTCATCTCAAATCGTTAGCTCACTGCAAACTCTCACTCGTAAATGGCGCCTAAACTCTGTTGTCGAACCAAAATTCGTTACAAACTGATGCAAGGCACCATGGAACCTCATTGGTCAAAAAACAAGAAATTCAAAAAGAGGGCCGATGCCAAGTCTAGTTTTGAGCAACCATGAACATAAACAAAAACAAACATTAGCATTCAAGTTAACATTAATGAAGAATAAAGATTATGTTTTGTTAATGATTTGGGATATTTTCTTAAAATAATTTTAGAAAATAGAATGTGCCCGTGACGTATGGGCACTGTTGCCTAGAGACGACGGAGGGGTGTTGTTTACAGTACCGGTAAATGTATTATTTTGTATTTGGATTGTATTGGTTGAAAAGTCGAAAATATGTAAGGGATAATCAACAAGGGGCTATTCGTTCTATGGAAAAGAATGCACTAGGTGGAAGGTGTGTGCCACGAAGCACTAGCGGAGTGGCACCAACCTTCCACAGAGTTGCATTATTTTCCAGAGAACGCATAAGAGTTAGAGCCCCGAGTTTATTATACCACGGGCTATAATTTAACACAGACTTGCTAGTTTAGCTAACCAAACCATCAGTCCTAGCTTGCTATTATGAAAATCGAATTAAACCATGCCAATAATGTTTCAATTCGACTTTTGCTTTTAAAAGCAGCTCAAACATAGTTCGTAAATTCTACTCGGATTTCAGAGCACTCTCGTTTGGGTGTGTCAGAGCGCAGAATAACTGATGAATTTACGAACGCGCAACACCCGTTGAATATGACAGGTGTCAGTAAAGGTAGGAAAAAAAACGGAATTAAATTGTTGCTAGCAGCACAGTTACAGTCACTAACGCTCTAGATAACATGAAAACAGCCTAACTAGCCCTGCTAGGGCGAGTAAAATGGTCAGAGTGAGGTGTTCTCTCATTTGTGTCTGGAAGTAGCTAGCAAGCTAGCCGACATTAGCCAGTTAGCTTGGGCGCTTGACTGCCTTTGTGAGGTCAGAACGCGAGGTCAGAACGCTCGGATCAACCCTACTCCTCGGCCAGAGCGTCCAGTGTTGGCTCCGAAAGCGAAACGCTCTGACAATCTGACAACCCTCAGAATTTACGAATGGCCCAGAGCTCTCTCTGCCACACTAGATGCAATTTACGAACGCACCCGTAGAATATGTAAGAATGAACTTCATTGCCATTGAATTATACCATCCATTATGGGGAAATAATGCACTCTCTAGAATGCCCTTTAAGCCAATCAGAAACAAGTATTCAACAATGCCATGGTATAAATCGAGTTATAAACTGGGTGGTTCGAGCCCTGAATGCTGATTGGCTGACAGCTGTGCTATATCAGACAGTATACCACGGGTATGACAGAACATTTATTTTCCCTGTTCTAATTACATTTGTAACCAGTTTATAATAGCAATAAGGCATCTCGGGGGTTTGTGGTATATGGCCAATATACCATGGCTAAGGGCTGTATCCAGGCACTCCACGTTGTGTCATGCTTTAGAACAGCCCTTAGCCATGGTATATTGGCCATACACCACACCCCTTTGTGCCTTATTGCTTAAATATTTCCTTTGTAACATGACATCAAGACCTAGCAACTGAAGTGTTAGAATCTCCAGAGGTATGAAAAAATGCATGCACTCACTAACTGTAAGTTGCTCTGGATAAGAGCGTCTGCTAAATGACAAAAATGTTTTTAAAAATGTCTCTTTCAAAGTTTGTTGCCAAGGAACTCTCGCGATAGTTATTCACACAGTCCAGGTACGTCAGCGAAATTAGAAAAGGAGTATCTCTGGTTACGTTCCAGACCAGTGCTAGCTGCATAGCTATCAGTCTAGTTTCTGATTTTGTCAATAAGTATAATTGTTGAGGAATATATCACCTTATATGCATGAACTATTAACAGTGGAGCTACTATGGCAAATGGACATGCTTAGTTGTCTGCTATCAAGTGTGACAACAGTGAAGAAGACTCAGCACGTTAGCTACGGTGCAGGTACCGTAGCAACGACGGACGCTTGTTTGGCAAGAGAGGTAGCTAACTTAGCTAGCTAGCTTAGCAGTTCGTCAGTAACTATCAACTACCTAGTAGTTGCTATACACTGTTATTGTTAGCGATATGGCTTATGCACTCCAAATAAAACATATGCAGGCATAACTCAGCTAGCTAGACAACTGTGTTTTATTTTTGACCAGACCACAATCAGCCAGTGATTCTAGCAAACTGAGTACCGTTAGCTATGAATAGCAAGCTACGTAGCTACTCTCTTTGCAACCTAATACAGTCTGTTTGGTAACTAACTGTTATGTCCAATTTGAATGATTGATGACAACCCTTCTGTTTACAGTGAGTGTCAAGTACCTATTTTCGGAAGACTTCTTTCACATTGGCCACCACAATGAGATTAAAGACATCATTACTCAAGGAACCAAAACATATCCTTTTCAATTGTGTGAAAGATAGAAACATACTACAACAGTGCTTTGCTTTGACCAGATTGTTGGTATTTTCTGTTTAAAAAATATGGACAGCCAGCAATCATTAATGAAAAATCTATTAAGAAGTTGTGCCTCTAATAACATACTAGGCCTCCCTAGCTCTGGTCCAGGGGGTTAGTGCACATTCCTCCAACTCGCTCTAACGCCATGGACCAAAGCTAAGGCTGCCTGAGACAAAAATGATATTCAGGACACCTTGCACCACCAGACCTAGGTTCAAATACTATTTGAAAACGTTCAACTATTTTGAGTGTTTGCTCTAGCCTGTCCAGAGTGCCATATGGGTTGGGTTTGCAGTTTTGGGACAATTATTTTGGGACTAATTCTAAAGCCTGCTAAGCTCCGTCAAGCACAGATAAAGTATAGATTGCAAATAGTGTTTGAACCCAGGTCTGCCTGGCACCTTACTAAAGCCATGCTTATTGCAACCTGTATGGAGGTGGAAATGTTTTTTTATATGCTATTTGCTATCAGACGTGTGTGTGGATTTCACCTACCTCAATACAAAGAAAGGTGAATACAGGATCTGTGTTCATTAATTCAGCTGAAAAGCAACCACTGTGTTTGAGTCTACTGCGGTCACCAACCCTGCATCTGGAGAGTTGGTCTACAGGGTGTGAAAACGTTTGTTCCAGTTTAACGTTAACACAACTGGTTAAAGTAATTAAGATGAGATATTTTGCAGCAACCACTGATCTATTTCCACCTTACCATTGTCCTCCTTAACACCTGGACACATAAAGAGCTTGTGAGCTGTGTGGGCTGGACCACTGCAGACGAGCTGTACTCATGCAGTGAGGACCACCAGATCCTGAGATGGAACCTGCTGACCAGTGAGACCAGCCTGGTGGTGAAGCTGCAAGAGGACCTCTTCCCCATCGACCTGCACTGGTTCCCCAAGACGGTGGGAGGCAAGAAGCAGTCCCAGGCCGAGACCTTTGTGCTCACCAGCACTGACGGCAAGTCACCGAAGAATAATACGAGATTTTCTTGTAACAGGCTTTAATGATAACAGGCCCTGTGTAGCTCAGTTGGTAGAGCATGGCGCTTGCAACGCCAGGGTTGTGGGCTCGTTTCCCACGGGGGGCCAGTATGAGAATAAAAAAATAAAAATAAATGTATGCACTCACTAACTGTAAGTCGCTCTGGATAAAATGTAAATGTAACTTTATTTATGAAGCACTTTTCATACCTGAAAGTGCTATCTGAAACAAGTTTATGGCACCGCTAACATAGAAAATAAATGTTGAATTTTAAAGCAATGATAGTTTCTCACATTATTCAACAAGACAGATTGATATTGAATTAGGTAGGTGATAGAGGATATTTGTCCCAAGGTACATAACTGCATGGTCTGTGTGAAATGCATCTGGTTGACCAGAGTGGTATACTACGAAGCAAGCTAGATCTACTCAGGCTTTTATAAAGCTAACCAGCTTCAGTTAGTTGCACATTCCAGGTCAGGCTTCATACGTACTACGAAGGTGGATATTGCTCGTCCACCTGCCGCTAACTGTAGCAGGTGTGTTACTGTGTGTATGTCGCACGTGGCTAGTTGAACGCTGAGCTCTTCATTGAGACAATGCTGAAACATCAATTAATGGGCGAGTCAGTGCCACATTTTCATTTGTGCCGAAATGAAAGAAAATGTGCCTTGCAAATCTAGCAGGTTATGGTGTGAAATAGGCTTTTAGAAGTGCCATCTTTATTTTATTACTTATCTTTAATGCCGTCTTTGGTGTGCTTATCAATGCACAAGCACCTTTTTCCGACTACTATCGCTCCTTCTATCTGTGGAAAAGCTTGTTGTGTTGTGGCTATATACTTATAATCCATAGAAAGGTTTTGGAACCTCTGACAATTTGACTGTTAAACTCATGGGTAAACTAGCAATGGCTGCCAGTCTTGACTTGAATGGGAACTGCCATCTATGGGTTATACAGTATGTCTATGGTTGGTTGCGGCTGTTAGTTTGCCTTCCAAATTTCTAAATACAATCACGCGAAAAATTTACAGTTTGGAAAGCAAATGCTGTCTACTAAATGTGTAATGTGATAGGTATTTTAGTGTTACTCTTTTTTTACACTTAAAAATAAATTAATAAATAACATATTTAATCAGTCGTCCTCCTCAAATGATGAGGATGATGACACAATCTTTGTGAGAGGGATGGTATCTGATTTAATTGGTCCTCAATTCGTGGCTCAGACACTTCATTCAGGATAAATGGAGTTAGCCCTGAGTTAGCCTGCCCGGAGCAGGATAGTTCTGAAGGATTCGTTGCCATAGAAATTTACCTGGCTAAAAGGTGAGGCTCTTTCGTGGTACCGGTTATCCCGAGTTGAACTCAGAGTTTACAAAAGTTACCTCGCTAACTCCTCAAACCTGATTCATAGCACAGGGCTCTGTTGTTCTCTTGTGTCTATATCAGCTCTAAACACACAGAGTGGAGATGTACGGCGATGGCAGGCGACGTGTGGTCACAATGTTAATGGCAGTGTAGGGTTGCATAAACACACCCACAAACTGAAGCAGCAATTTTCCCTGGCAGACCATGTAGTCATGAAAACGTTTGCATCTGTCTTTCTGTTACAGAATGATTATAGTCATCATATACATAATATTATCACAATTGACTGCTTTTTAGAACAAGTAATTGGTTTCCTTTATTGAGAGGCAATGTTTGTTTTTAGTGTACTAGTCCTATATCCTAATGCACAGCAACCTCAACTTTGGGGGGGGGGGGGTATTGGTACAATAGTCTGCTGCAGCTTGTAACGGCAAATTTTTCTGGTTTCTGTTTTTAATGTCAGTGAAACTTCACATGGCCATGAAATTGTTAAATAGAAACCACAGATGTATAGCTTTGGTGGGTGGGGAAAATCTATAGAAACTTTTGTGGCTTTCTCCAACCTCATTTGGTGCGTGGGCCCTCTGTCTGAGGCGATATGTCAAAAATGGGTTTGGTTCCTAGTACTGACAGACATAGAGAAAATGCTGGGAGCATTTTGAATGTGGTGTTTAACAGTCAGGTCTTTAATAGAATTGACATTTTTAAAAGCCTATTTTAATTCTAAGCATCCTTTAATACAGCAGCCATGGTCGTATACTCACTACCTGTTTTTCTGGGTCGGCGACATTCACATTTGTTAGGACATCCAATTATAGAAGCTGGAGAGAGCAGCATCATGCTGATTTGCAGTTTTAGGCAACCAGAAATTACATAGAACATTCTGTATTTTTTAATACGCACCGCCACAAAGTATATGGTAGGCTAGTGTCTTTGATAACTGTCTCCATGCCTGATCACTCCCCGTCTCTAGCAGATAGGAAACTGTTTCATTTAAGCAACAGAGAGACTTTGCTTTCATTCATCCGTTTTGTGTAAGAAATGTGTCTTCAAGAGGCAGCTACCAACCAGGACAGTGGAGCAAAATACATTATGTATGGGAACCTGACTCCATGGGTTACAATGTTGTATGTTATCTTGGTTTGTTTGTTTCTGTGTGTGGCCGAGTGCCTATATTCTTGGTCTTTATATTTATGAACTCTCCTCACATCCTGTTATATGCTTTTATCGTGCCTTTTGACTGTTTGTTGCCTCTCAAATGTGAGATTTAGAAATGGAGAGACAGTTTATACGGTATATTTCCTTCATATCTAATGGACTGTACCTGTCTTCAACCTGTCTGTTCTGTTGTCTGTCTGTAGGTAAGTTCCACCTGGTCTCTAAGACAGGCCGTATTGAGAAGAGTGTGGAGGCCCACAAAGGAGCTGTATTAGCCGGGAGATGGAACTACGACGGGACCGCTCTCATCACAGGTGAGGGGGACACAGGGTAATAAACGCACACAAGAAAATAACACTAAAATGTAATACACTGCTCAGTAACAAATTTGTTATAACTGCCGTAGGTTGTAACTCAGATTGTTGATGTTTCCTCAGCTGGGGAGGACGGGCAGATCAAGATCTGGTCTAAGAGTGGCATGCTGAGGTCCACCTTGGCCCAGCAAGGTAAGATTACTAGGATTTTTTTTTTCAAACTTTTCTTTCAAATACTCAGCTCAAGCACTTACTGTAATTGAAAACAAATTTGTGCAGCAGACTCGCAGTGCATAGCCACACTTTGTTTTGAAACAAAAGCAGCCACCAATATTGTCCCTTTTAACAATTTCCTGTTTTGTCAGAATGGGGCCCTGTAGTTTTTGTGGTGCTGTTGCTCCACAGTGTAGAGCCAACATTGCACTCTCGCTGTGTGACTCCAGGTGTGTGAAGAGGTGTATGTGTGTGTGTGCACTAATCTTCCAACCAAGGGTTAGGCTGGCGCCTAGCCGAACCGAACAAGTGTGCTCGTATACTCCCTTAAAAGACCTTCGCTTGAAAAACTGGAAAATTCGGTAATAGTTCTGTTTGTCCTTCTTGAGATGTCATAGCCAGTGTACACTTCCTCAAAATAGTCAGAATTAATCTAAGATAACTCAAGAAATCTGTAATTTATTTTGACGTACCGTACCAGTCAAAAGTTTGGACAAACCTACTCATTCAGGGGTTTTCTTTATCTTTATTCTACATTGTAGAATAATAGTGAAGACATCAAAACTATGAAATAACACATATGGAATCATGTAGTAACCAAAAAAGTGTTAAACAAATCAAAATATATTTTAGATTCTTCAAAGTAGCCACCCTTTGCCTTGATGACAGCTTTTCACTTTTCACACTCTTGGCATTCTCTCAACCAGCTTCACGAGGAATGCTTTTCCAACAGTCTTGAACAAACGTTCACTACCCATGTGTGATTGAGGATGCACTGCATTAATCATAGGGGGTGAGTGTGTTAGCCTGGTGCTTTCTCAAGACGTCTGTAGGTCTCTCTCACACTCTGGTGTGCCCTGTCAGAGGACCTGCTGCTGCTGGGGCTTGGGCCGGGCCTGGGACAGTTGTAATGAAGTCAGACCCATGAACACAGCCACGTGAGTTACAGAGAGAGAGACGGCGCTGGCGGACATTTTGTAAACATAAGGCAACTCACAACCACCAATTATAGTCTCTCACACAGACTGCAGTGTTCATTAAGGCCCCTTCTGCTTTTGAGGGCACCTCAATGGATGAAAGAGAGAGAGGGAGAGAAAGGTATGTAGAGAGAGAAAGAAAGGTATCTCTCTCTCTACATACCTTTCTCTCCCTCTCTCTCTTTCATCCAATGAGGTGCCCTCAAAAGCAGAAGGGGCCTTAATGAACACTGAAGTCTGAGAGAGAGAGAGCGAAAGGGATCTGATGAAAACGGAAAGGCTTGTCACAGAGGGGTACAATACTGTTCATGTGTATTCAGGGAGCCCTTCTCTCTGTGCCATGACACGAAAGTTTCTCCGCTTAAACTGAGCTTTTGGTTGAGGCTAAGCGGAGCGTGATGCGCTGCCATTAGACAGCTCTGAGAATGGTGGTTATATAGTAGCCTAGATAATGTCGTCACAGTACATATAGAAAGAGTAGTACAGTTTGAAGCACTACAGGATATGCCTCATGTTCTGACAATTTTGAGACTTTCACATTTACTTCACCAGTTGGGATTTGTGTGTGTACAGTGTGTGTGTGTACAGTGTGTTTACAGTGTGTGTGTGTACAGTGTGTTTACAGTGTGTGTGCGTACAGTGTGTCTGTCTGTGTATTTAAAACTGCTGTAAACGATGCCGGTGCGATGATCTGAAAGATGGCCATTGTGTTAACAGGGATTTAGTCCAGGCAGATGATTTAAGATGTCAACTATGGAGGATTTAAGATGAGAGAGAATTGTGTGTGTATTTGTGTGTGTGTGTTGGACTATTAGGGTGTAATGCTGCTGGATACAGTTGAAAATGCAGTCAATGCTCCAGTTCTATTTTTATTAAAAGCACCATAAAGTTCCAAAGGTTTATTGGAGTGGAGTTTTATTAAAATCCATAAAAAAGACTCCTAATGATAAATCTCTCTATCCAATACTCGCATACAGATGGTTTACTTATTAATTGATTCATTGTGCCATTTGAAAAATATTCTCAGTAGTGGCCCCAAAAAACATTCGGTGTTGATGGTAAAACCTGGCCATCCAGATGACATGGATGCATTTTCCCGAATGAATGGGCTCTTTGCTTCCATAGAAAACTGGGCAGAGGCAGGGGCAGTTTAGCCACACGATGCACATTCTCCCTCAGTCCTCTATTTAATGTGTCTGTCTGTGTTGTTGTGAACCATGGCATTGACTGGACAGGCTTGAGAGGGAGTGAGCTGCACAGCACAGCCGCTGTTGCACGTTCAGTTTTGCAGAGCGCGTGGATCAAGTGGTGGTGTCACCTAACAGGTGTGGACACATCATCCACACTGCAGATGCATCTGTGCAGGTGCTGCTCCCCCTTATGCACACACACACACATACACACACACATACGCACACACACACACACTGCAGGAGTCACAGGTACAGCTGGGGGCCTTTGTTGTGAGTCTTGAGTGCAATGATGTAACCGTGTCCCATTTGTGTGGGAGGGGGGAGGAAGAGAGAGGGAGGAGAAGATGGGTGTAGTGGAGGAGGAGGGGGGCAGAGGGAACTCGTCTCAGCCGTCTCTCATTGTCAGCCCGCGATCATGTGACTTCTTGGCATTTGTGAGAAACCACAAGCACCTGGAGCAGGGTTAAATGTCAGCCTGCCTCTCTCTCACACACACACACACATACACCCACACCACATGGTTTAGGCAGGTTTCTCTTAACGCTCAGCTGTCTTGGTGTGATACACAGCCAGGTCTGCAGGATTGCAGCAAGCTATGCACGCAAAATCCCATTCCTACAGGCTGTATGAGGTGAACCCTAAGAGTAAATATGACACTGCTGTGGTGTAGAAATTAGAAACGCAATCTCCTCCAGCTACTGCAGTGTCTCCATCTCTGTGTTTGTAAGGCACACCAAGCACTTCTCCCTCTTTGATAAGGACTGCCTCGAGGCAGACTGTGTGATAGCTAATCAAACCAGAGTCAACTAACTAGTGGATATTCTACTGACAGAATTACTTTATTATATGTCATGCTGTCTGAGAAGGAGATGCAACTGTGAAACGTCCTTAAACAAGTTTCAGTTTTCATAATTTTCATAATTTTAATGGATGTGTTATGAAAATAGTATTATAAAAGTTATTGTTTAAGCACATGGACATTGTTACGCAGTGTGATTCCTCACCTCTCCTGCTGTGTGTGTGTGTCTCTCTCGTTCTCTCTCAGGGTCTCCTGTGTACTCGGTGGCCTGGGGCCCGGACTCTGATAGGATCCTGTACACGTCAGGCAGACTGCTGATAATCAAGCCCCTGCAACCCAGCGCCAAGGTCCTACAGGTACTGTGAGTGTGTGTGTGCGTGTGTGGGGATTGAAGATCTCGCACTCCAGTGAGTATTTTTCTTGTTCGTGTACATTTGTTTATTGTTCTTTTTGGCACTGAATTGTGACTGGGACCCTAAGTAAACACCAGAGGGTTTAGTGTGCACCCCCCCTTCACCCCTCTCACCTCACCCCCTCCCCCTGAGCAGAGCAACAGCTGGCAGTGTATGGAGAAGCCCCCTGCACAACTCTGTGACCCCTGCAACCCCCCCCATCCCCAAACCCCCTCACCTCATCCCCCTGCTCCCTCTGGGAGAGATGGAGCTGTGGGAGAGGGGTTTGGGGAGGCGGGGGGTGGAGATCAGGAGTTGTGGTGATAACCTTCACATGGCAGGAGGAGAAAGGAGACAATGACTGAGTTGACTCCTCCTCTCGTCCTCCTTTTATGGCATGTGCCTCTGGTTATATGTTGGTCAATAAATCTCATGAATATTGACATACAGTGCATTCGGAAAGTATTCAGATCCCTTGACTTTTTCCACATTTTGTTACGTTACAGCCTTATTATAAAATGGATTAAATTGTTTTTTTTCCTTATCAAGCTACACACAATGCCCCATAATGACAAAGCAAAAACAGGTTTTTAGATTTTTTAGCAAATTTATAAAAAATAAATAACTGAAATATCACATTTACATAAGTATTCAGACCCTTTACTCAGTACTTTGTTGAAGCACCTTTGGCAGTGATTACAGCCTCAAGTCTTCTTGGGTATGACGCTACAAGCTTGGCACTCCTGTATTTGGGGAGTTTCTCCCATTCTTCTCTGCAGATCCTTTCAAGCTCAATCTGAGGTCCTGAGTGCTCTGGAGCAGGTTTTCATCAAGGATCTCTGTACTTTGCTCCTTTCATCCTTCCCTCGATCCTGACTAGTCTCCCTGTCCCTGCCTCTGAAAACATCCCTACAGCATGATGCTGCCACCATCATGCTTCACCGTAGGCATGGTGCCAGGTTTCCTCCAGACGTGACACTTGGCATTCAGGCCAAAGAGTTCAATCTTGGTTTCATCAGACCAGAGAATCTTGTTTCTCATGATCTGAGAGTCCTTTAGGTGCCTTTTGGCAAACTCCAAGCGGGCTGTCATGTGTATTTTACTGAGGAGTGGCTTCCGTCTGGCCACTCTACCATAAAGGCCTGATTGGTGGAGTGCTACAGAGATGGTTGTCCTTTTGGAAGGTTCTCCCATCTCCACAGAGGAACTCTGGAGCTCTGTCAGAGTGACCTGCCTGACCAAGGCCCTTCTCCCCCGATTGCTCAGTTTGTCCAGGTGGACAGCTTTAGGAAGAGTCTTGGTGGTTCCAAACTTCTTCCATTTAAGAATGATGGAGGCCACTGTGTTCTTGGGGACCTTCAATGCTGCAGAAATTTTTTGGTACCCTTCCCCAGATCTGTGCCTCGACACAATCCTGTCTCGGAGCTCTACGGACAATTCCTTCAACCTCATGGCTTGGTTTTTGCTCTGACATGCACTGTCAACTGTGGGACATTATATAGACAGGTGTGTGCCTTTCCAAATCATGTCCAATCAATTGAATTTACCCCAGGTGGACTCCAATCAAGTTGTAGAAACATCTCAAGGATGATCAATGTAAACAGGATGCACCTGAACTCAATTTCAAGTCTCATAGCAAAGGGTCTGAGTACTTATGTAAATAAGGTATTTATGTTTTTTAGCTTTAATACATTTGCAAAAATTTCAAAAAACCTGTTTTCACTTTGCCATTATGGGGTATTGTGTGTAGATTGATGAGGGGGAAAAAACTATTTCATCCATTTAAGAATAAGGCTGTAACGTAACAAAATGTGAAAAAAGTAAAGGGGTCTGAATACTTTCTGAATGCACTGTAAATGTGACTGTCCAACCTTCCCTTACTTTTTTGAAGGGGAAACTATTCTGAAGATTTTTCCCAGTCTCATTCGGCATGCTGAACAATAAGCAACACATTAGGATGTGTCAGTAAGTCACTTGGCTAACGCTGGGGTGTGTGAGTTAGTTAGTGTGTGTGTTTAACAGAGATGTAATGGGGTCTCTGACGGGGTGGTGTGTGTGATCTCGTCCCCGTGGCGACCTGCGAAGGCTCTGCCCTGTTTCCAATTAGAGCCAGGTCCAAACTGTTACATTAACACAGAGCAGACTGAGAGGCTGTCAGAGAGAGCACCACGCTCTACCTTTACCTCTAGCTCTCTCTCTTCTTGTCCACTATGCTCCTTCTGATAAGTACTCTCCTCTCCCCTGTATTTGCTTCATCATGTCTCCTGTGTGTGAACTCTCCCTGCAGTCTTCTCCTGCTTGTCCTTGTCAAAAAAAACTGAGTCATATTAGCCTGCAGCCCAGCGGGTAGAATATTGATATGGACCTGCAGCACCCCTCTCTCATTCTACCTCTCTCCCCTTCTCCCCATCTACCTCTCCCTTCCGCTCTGTCCTTCCCTCTGTGTCTCAGGTGTGGGAAAGAGCCTGGGACTGGTTAACTGAGGTGTGATCCTGAATTTATTGGTTGGGTATGTAGAATATCACTGCTCTCGCATAATCATCTGCTCTTTCTCTGCTCTCTCCTCTCTTCCTTGTCCCTCCCTCCCTTCCTCTCCCCAGTGGAAGGCCCATGATGGGATCATTCTGAAGGTGGACTGGAACTCTGTGAATTACCTGATACTGTCAAGTGGAGAGGATTGTAAATACAAGGTCATGTATGTCCCGTGATCCCAAAATTACTATCTACAGTTGAAGTCGGAAGTTTACATACACTTAGGTTGGAGTCATTAAAACTCATTTTTCAACCACTCCACACATTTCTTGTTAACAAACTATAGTTTTGGCAAGTCGGTTAGGACATCTACTTTGTGCATGACACAAGTAATTTTTCCAACAATTGTTTACAGACAGATTATTTCACTTATAATTCACTGTATCACAATTCCAGTGGGTCAGAAGTTGACTGTGCCTTTAAACAGCTTGGAAAATTCCAGAAAATGATGTCATGGCTTTAGAAGCTTCTGATAGGCAAATGTACATCATTTGAGTCAATTGGAGGTGTACCTGTGGATGTATTTCAAGGCCTACCTTGAAACTCAGTGCCACTTTGCTTGACATCATGGGAAAATCAAAATAAATCAGCCAAGACCTCAGAAAAAACATTGTAGACCTCCACAAGTCTGGTTCATCCTTGGGAGCAATTTCCAAACGCCTGAATGTACCACATTCATCTGTACAAACAATAGTACGCAAGTATAAACACCATGGGACCACGCAGCCGTCATACCGCTCAGGAAGGAGACGAGTTCTGTCTCCTAGAGATGAATGTACTTTGGTGCAAAAAGTGCAAATCAATCCCAGAACAACAGCAAAGGACCTTGTGAAGATGCTGGAGGAAACAGGTACAAAAGTATCTACATCCACAGTAAAACAAGTCCTATATCGACATAACCTGAAAGGCCGCTCAGCAAGGAAGAAGCCACTGCTCCAAAACCGCCATAAAAAAGCCAGACTTCGGTTTGCAACTGCACATGGGGACAAAGATCATACTTTTTGGAGAAATGTCCTCTGGTCTGATGAAACAAAAATAGAACTGTTTGGCCATAATGACCATCGTTATGTTTGCAGGAAAAAAGGGGTTGCTTGCAAGCCGAAGAACACCATCCCAACCGTGAAGCACGGGGGTGGCAGCATCAGGCTGTGGGGGTGCTTTGCTGCAGGAGGTACTGGTGCACTTCACAAAATAGATGGCATCATGAGGAAGGAAAATTATGTGGATATATTGAAGCAACATCTCAAGAAATCCGTCAGGAAGTTAAAGCTTGGTCGCAAATGGTTCTTCCAAATGGACAATGACCCCAAGCATACTTCCAAAGTTGTGGCAAAATGGCTTAAGGACAACAAAGTCAAGGTATTAGAGTGGTCATCACAAAGCCCTGACCTCAATCCTATAGAAAATGTGTGGGCAGAACTGAAAAAGTGTGTGCGAGCAAGGAGGCCTAAAAACCTGACTCAGTTACACCAGCTCTGTCAGGAGGAATGGGCCAAAATTCACCCAACTTATTGTGGGAAGCTTGTGGAAGGCTACCCGAAACGTTTGACCCAAGTTAAACAATTGAAAGGCAATGCTACCAAATACTAATTGAGTGTATGTAAACTTCTGACCCACTGGGAATGTGATGAAATAAATAAAACCTGAAATAAATCATTCTCTCTACTGTTATTCTGACATTTCACATTCTTAAAATAAAGTAGTGATCCTAACTGACCTAAGACAGGGAATTTTACTAGGATGAAATGTCAGGAATTGTGAAAAACTCAGTTTAAATGTATTTGGCTAAGGTGCATGTAAACTTCCGACTTCAACTATATGTTATAATGTGTGTATCACTCAGTCGCAATACTGTGTAATTGACCCTGTTCCTTCTCCCACCTCTCGCCCCCTCCTTCCTGTCATCTCCCTTCTTCCCTCTCTCTCAGGTGTGGGACAGCTATGGTCGTCTGCTCTACACGTCCTCGTCACATGACTACCCTGTGACCTCAGTGTCCTGGTCTCCGGACGGGGAGGTGTTCGCCATGGGCTCCTTCAACACCCTGCGCCTCTGTGACAAGACTGGGGTAAGGGCTCCCCTCACAACCCACCCCACCGCCCCTGTCCTCTGCCAACCCCTCACACACCTCTGTGTACTGTCACTGTGTGCGTTTCAGTGTGACAAACATGGTTCTAGAAGAGGTCCTCCGTCTCTTCCCTAGTGTGTGGAAGTAGCTCATGAATGCATGGTGTGAGTCTGTCTGTATACCTCCCTCACTAGTCTCTGTCACATGTTAGTATTAATACCTGGTGCTGATAGTGCTGTTGATAGTAAGTGGACTTGTATTGAGAGAATGATGGATGGTAATTGTTGTTTTATTATTCTTCAACGTATGGCCAGAAACAATATGTGGAGTCTCAGCTGGGTTTGTTGTTTAGTTAGAAAAGAGATGTCAGTGTATTGTTCTATGAGACATGGCCTAATGAAAACAAACAGCACAGGGCTCTGGTCCTCCACACTGATCACCACATTTTTCATGCTACATTTTGATCTAATTAGGATCAAATGGCGGGGGTTTTTAGCACCAAAATAAATGGTCTGGAGAGAGACTCTGAGCCAACGCAGATGTCTACACAACACAGAGGTTATGAAAGAGTTTGTGTGCGTGTAAACACTGTGTGTTTGAGTTTGTGCATGCATGTGTGCATTCAAGGGTATTAGCTTTCGCTTGTCTAGTTGTTACAGATCAGTGTGGATGAAGAAAAGTAGATGTGGAGAGGATGGAAGCCATCTTGGTCTTCTGAGTTGAACCCTCGGTAGGACACTATTCAGTCAAAGCCTGTTGCTAGCTTTTGGGGATTACGAGTCAGAAACAAGATAGCAGCAAGAGTACAGTAATAAGCAGTATCTTTGTTTCACACTGTAAATATTGCTTGGTTTTTTGAGTACACAAATCCAAGAAGATTATTTGGAATACTGAGACCACAGGAATTCTGTGAGCGGGTGTAATTGCGTCGAATAATGAACCTAAATCACCTTTCTTCACAATGACAATCGTGTCTCTGTGTTGTGAGTTTGTTTCGTTGCTGGTCTGTTCCATTGTTTGTCATTGCGCCACTCTGTGTCTTGTGGTGGGGTTGACTAGGGCTCTCTCTCTCTCTCTCTCTCTCTCTCTCTGATGATGATGATGGTGATGCGTACAGTAACTCTAACTAACTGGGGTAAGGGTCTGTTTGCCTTCACCTCCTCCCCAACTCCTCCCAGGCCACAGAGTGAGAGTGTAGTGTATACTGTATCCTGGCCCTGGCCCGCCGTGGGAGGGTTGCTCAACACCAGGGAGAAGAAGACTGAGGAAGAAGAGAAACAAAGAGAGGAGAGAATGAGAAAAGGCCACTCAGAAGTCACGTCATGACTCCTCCTTGATGAGTTGATGAATCTGATCCCGTGTTCTGTCGGCCCAGCGGCCCATGCACATTTGGTGTGTATGTTGTGTTACAGTACGTTCATGGTAACTGTTGCATCCCTGCCTGTATCTGGGCTGTAGTTGGGCTGTGGCGCAGAAGGAGTTAAGTGCAGTGAGGAATCTTTGCTGTTACTACCGTGACTAATGGGCAGGAGTTTCATTCTGTATCTGGTACAATGAAACCTTGCACTTTACAGAGTGCTGCCTCAGCAGGAACGTCCCAGCGCGTTTAACCCCTAACCTCCAGCAGGACTTCTCTCCTCCTCTCTATCTCTCTCTGTCTTTCTCTTTTTCTCTCAATTTTTTCTATCTCTCTCTCTCTCTCTTTTTTCTCTCTATCTCTCTCTCTATTTCGCTCTCTCTCTATCCCTCCACGGGACAGATGAAGCGCATTACCCTCCTCATTATCAAAGGGCTGGGAGGAGGGGGAATACCCCATTACACACACACACAGGCGCGCGCTTGTGCACAGACACACACACACAGATACTGAGCCACACATCAACAAAGATGCACAGATACAGACACGTGTTGGGGCTAGTCTCAACGTCAGCCCTGGACTGAACTTGATCACTTATTCTCATGGGCTTTTTTATGGATTGTTGATTATTTTGAGATATGGCTTTCTATTGGCTTGAATAAGAGAGAAATTGTTAGGATCTTGTAAGTCTCCACCCCCTCTCCTCTTTTGGCATGGCTGATCTTGGATTCTCTATAGGCACAAAACAGTACACTGTCACTTTTACTGGATTTGAGCACAAGAAGTGAGTGTGTCTGTAGATAAGTGTGTGTGTGTGCGTGCATCCGTGCATGCGCTCCAATGTGCCTGCGAGACAACAGTCTATTTACGAGGCACTGCAGCTGGTGTCTAGCGTCTGGATTCTGTCACGATCCTTGACACTGTGACACTCACTAACAAGTGTGACTCATTGTGCCCTCTCTCCTTCCCTCTCTCTCTTTCTCTTGCCTTCTCTTTCTCTTGCCTCCCCTCTCTCTCCCCCTTCCTCCCCTCTCTCTCCCCCTTCCATCTTGCTCTCTCTTCTGCAGATCGGTACACAGACACTATCATAGACCCTGTTAGTGTGTGTGACTGCGTGTGTGCACGTGTCTGTTCGGCTAATTTGTCAGAATAACAAATACAGTCTGATGATGACGTTCCTGTGGATGCTATGACATCTCTGTAAGACGGTAGATAGACAGAAAAACTAACTTTCCTCTCTACCATGAAGACCTCTGCAGACTCTTCCAAACCATCCAAACAGAAACCCCCACTCCAGCTTAATAAAAACCAAACGCACGCAAGCCAGACTCAGTGTCCTGTCCCATGTTGGGTCTTGTTTCAGGCCTTAATTGAAATGTCCAGAACAATCGTTGGGCTATTAATACCTGCTGTTCCCGCGGTGTGATTGGGACTGAAGACGTGGCCCAGCTCTGGCCCAGTCCAGGAACCGAGAACCAGGAACCCTTCACTCCACTAATTAGCCAAAACCAATGTGCAATGGTTGTCCTGCTATAGAAAGCCTATACTTAATCAGGAGCGGCTGATGGCTTCTTAAAGCTGCTATTTGCCCATCTATTTGACCTCATCTGAAAATGTGCGCTGCGTTTCCTACCACCCGGCACACACACACACACACACACACACACACACACACACACACACACACACACACACACACACTGGAAGTGGAAAGTCTGAGGCTCCCTCTCCACTCCCATAACATCTGCCTGCTCCACTCACACAGCCATAGGAGATAAGTCGTCATAAATTGTGTGTCAAATTTATAGCTCACGATTGCAGCGTTGTTCTGAAGAGGAGGGAGTCGTGATTTGGAGTGTAAAACCACTGGTATCTGGTGTAATGCAGATATTATTTTGCGCGACACGCAAAAGGTCCCGAAACAATGCAATTGATGATTTATTGATTTATCGTCTCCAGCTGTGATTTTTCTGCCTGATACGATTTGTCTGTTGGCTCACATAGCTACACAGAAAACACTCCGTACAATGGGTTCTAATAGCGTTTGGAAACGTAGTATTGTTTTTATATTTTTGTGTAACATGGTGTGATGTGGAGAATCCTATGAGGTCAGGGTCAGTCTGGTCTGACCTGTGTGTCCCTTCCTGCTCTCTCTCTCTTACTCCTCTCCTCAGATTCACAGTGTTTAATAGTCACATGTACAGGGTTGCAGGTGTGATTGCAGGGTACAGTGAAAATCTTAGGCTCCAACATGCAGGACTAAGTGAAATAGTACTATGTACATCATAACTGTAGCAGTGATGAATAAATAAATGTCCATTGGGGGGGAGGCAGAGTAAAGACTGTTGAGTGGGTGTGGGGGAATGACCATAGGGGGAGCAGCATGACCATTGACGGGGTATAGGGACCAAGTGAAATAAAAACTATACAAATTATTATAATAAAAAATGTATAATGTACATATTAACAACTGCAACAATGATGAATGTCGTTGGGGTGGGGGCAGAGTAAAAGTCAGTTGTGGGGGTGGGGGAAAATGTCCATAGGGGGAGTAGCTAGGGGAAATGTCCATAGGAGGAGTAGCAGGGGAAATGTCCATGAGGGGGTGGGGTAATGTCCATCGGGGAGTAGCGGGGGCAAATGTCCATAGGGGGAGTAGCTGGGGGAAATGTCCATAGGGGGAGTAGCGGGGGGGAAATGTCCATAGGGGGAGTAGCGGGGGAAATGTCCATAGGGGGAGTAGCGGGGGTAATGTCCATAGGGGGAGTAGTGGGGGGTAATGTCCATAGGGGGGGGTAATGTCCATCAGGGGAGTAGCGGGGGCAAATGTCCATCGGGGGAGTAGCGGGGGCAAATGTCCATCGGGGGAGTAGCTGGGGGAAATGTCCATAGGGGGAGTAGCGGGGGCAAATGTCCATAGGGGGAGTAGCTGGGGCAAATGTCCATAGGGGGAGTAGCGGGGCGAAATGTCCATAGGGGGAGTAGCTGGGGCAAATGTCCATAGGGGGAGTAGCTGGGGCAAATGTCCATAGGGGGAGTAGCTGGGGCAAATGTCCATAGGGGGAGTAGCGGGGGCAAATGTCCATAGGGGAGTAGCGGGGGCAAATGTCCATAGGGGAAGTAGCGGGGGAAAATGTCCATAGGGGAAGTAGCGGGGGCAAATGTCCATAGGGGGAGTAGCTGGGGCAAATGTCCATAGGGGGAGTAGCGGGGGAAAATGTCCATAGGGGGAGTAGCGGGGGGAAATGTCCATAGGGGGAGTAGCGGGGGGAAATGTCCATAGGGGGAGTAGCGGGGGGAAATGTCCATAGGGGGAGTAGTGGGGGAAATGTCCATAGGGGGAGTAGTGGGGGGTAATGTCAATAGGGGGAGTAGTGGGGGGTAATGTCAATAGGGGGAGTAGCGGGGGTAATGTCAATAGGGGGAGTAGCGGGGGGAAATGTCCATAGGGGGAGTAGCGGGGGTAATGTCCATATGGGGGAGTAGCGGGGGGAATGTCAATAGGGGGAGTAGCGGGGGGTAATGTCAATAGGGGGAGTAGTGGGGGGTAATGTCAATAGGGGGAGTAGTGGGGGGTAATGTCAATAGGGGGAGTAGTGGGGGGAAATGTCCATCGGGGGAGTAGCTGGGGGAAATGTCCATAGGGGGGGAAATGTCCATCGGGGGAGTAGCGGGGGGAAATGTCCATTGGGGGAGTAGCTGGGGGAAATGTCCATAGGGGGGGAAATGTCCATCGGGGGAGTAGCGGGGGGAAATGTCCATAGGGGGGGAAATGTCCATCGGGGGAGTGGCGGGGGGAAATGTCCGTTGGGGGAGTAGCTGGGGGAAATATCCATAGGGGGAGTAGTGGGGGGTAATGTCCATAGGGGGAGTAGCTGGGGAAATGTCCATAGGGGGAGTAGCTGGGGCAAATGTCCATAGGGGGAGTAGCTGGGGCAAATGTCCATAGGGGGAGTAGCGGGGGGAAATGTCCATAGGGGGAGTAGCGGGGCGAAATGTCCATAGGGGGAGTAGCGGGGGGTAATGTCCATAGGGGGAGTAGTGGGGGGTAATGTCCATTGGGGGAGTAGTGGGGGGTAATGTCCATAGGGGGAGTAGAGGGGGGGATGGGGGAGAAGGTAGATGACTAGTAGTGGCTATTCAGCAGCCTGATGGTCTGAGGGTAGAAAATCTTCCAGGTTTTGCCATGATGCTCCTGTATTGCCCGCATCTGAGTAATTGAAGCGGGGAGAACAGGGCACGGCTTGGGTGGCTGGGGTCCCTGATGATCTTCTTTGCCGTCCTGCAACACCTGGTTTTGTAGGCAGTGTGCACCCAATGGTGCATTCACCCTCTGAAGCACCTTGGGTCCGTGGTGGTGAAGTTTCCGTACCAGGCTGTGATGCAGCCCGACAGTATGCTCTCGATGGTGCTCCTGTAGAACACTGTGATGGCCCTCTGGGAAAGGCCGAATTTCTTCAGCATCCTGAGGTTGAAGAGTCGCTGTCGTGCCTTCTTCACCACGGTGTCCATGTGGTTAGACCATTTCAGCTTCTCTGAGATGTGTACGCCGAGGCAGCCCTGTTGATGAGGATGGGGGCGTGTCCTTCCTGGTTCCTCCTGATGTCCACAATCACAATCTTTGTTTTGCTAACATTGAGGGAGAGGTTGTTTACCTGGCACCATGCCGTCAGAGTGCCTACCTCCTCCCTGTAGGCTGTCTCGTTGTTGTTGGTAATCAGACCTACTACTGTTGCGTCAGCGAACTTAATGTCAGCGAACTTAATGATGGTGTTGGAACTGTGTGAGGCCACGCAGTCGTGGGTATACAGGGAATACAGGAGGGGACTGAGGACGCACCCTTGTGGGGCCTCCGTGTTGAGAATCAGTGTCGAGGAGGTAATGTTCCGTACCTTCACCACCTGGGGGTGGCCCGTCAGGCAGTCCAGGACCGAGTTGCATAGGGAGACGTTCAGACCCAGGGCCATGAGCTCTGTAATGAGCTTATAGGGCACTATGGTATTGAAGGCCGAGCTGTAGTCGATGAACAGCATGCTCACATATGCTTTCCTTTTGTCCAGGTGGGTAAGGGCAGTGTGCTGTGCAATGGCAATTGCATCGTCCGTGGATATGTCAGGGCAGTAGGCGAAAGAGGGTCGAGTGTGTCCGGGAGGGAGGAGGTGATAGCCTCTCGAAGCACTTCATGATGACGGAAGTGAGTGCTACTGCTCGGTAGTCATTCAGTTCAGTTACTTTCCCTTTCTTGGGCACAGGGATGATAGTGGACATAGCAACCCGAGCTAGGGAGAGATTGAAAATGTCAGAGAACACAACACCCAACTGGTCTGCACATGCTCTGAGGGCACGGCTAGGGATGCCGTCTGGGCCAGCAGGCTTGAGAGGGTTAAGACGTTTGAATTACTTACAGTTGAAGTCGGAAGTTTACATACACCTTAGCCAAATACATTTCAACTCAGTTTTTCACATTCTTGACATTTAATCCTAGTAAAAATTCCCTGTCTTAGGTCAGTTAGGATCAGCACTTTAAGAATGTGAAATGTCAGAATAATAGTAGAGAGAATGATTTATTTCAGCTTTTATTTATTTCATCACATTCCCAGTGGGTCAGAAGTTTACATACACTCAATTAGTATTTGGTAGCATTGCCTTTAAATTGTTTAACTTGGGTCAAACGTTTGTTGCTTCAATATATCCACATAATTATCCTTCCTCATGATGCCATCTGTTTTGTGAAGTGCACCAGTCCCTCCTGCAGCAAAGCACCCCCACAGCATGATGCTTCCACCCCAGTGCTTGACAGTTGGGATGGTGTTCTCCGGCTTGCAAGCAACCCCCTTTTTCCTCCATACATAACGATGGTCATTATGGCCAAACAGTTATATTTTTGTTTCATCAGACCAGAGGACATTTCTCCAAAAAGTACGATCTTTGTCCCCATGTGCAGTTGCAAACGGTAGTCTGGCTTTTTTATGGCAGTTTTGGAGCAGTGGCTTCTTCCTTGCTGAGTGGCCTTTCAGGTTATGTCGATATAGGACTCATTTTACTGTGGATATAGATACTTTTGTACCTGTTTGTACCTGTTTCCTCCAGCATCTTCACAAGGTCCTTTGCTGTTGTTCTGGGATTGATTTGCACTTTTCGCACCAAAGACCTTCATCTCTAGGAGACAGAACACGTCTCCTTCCTGAGCGGTATGACGGCTGCGTGGTCCCATGGTGTTTATACTTGCGTACTATTGTTTGTACAGATGAATGTGGTACATTCAGGCGTTTGGAAATTGCTCCCAAGGATGAACCAGACTTGTGGAGGTCTACAATGTTTTTTCTGAGGTCTTGGCTGATTTCTTTGAATTTTCCCATGATGTCAAGCAAAGTGGCACTGAGTTTGAAGGTAGGCCTCGAAATACATCCACAGGTACACCTCCAATTGACTCAAATGATGTCAATTAGCCTATCAGAAGCTTCTAAAGCCATGACATCATTTTCTGGAATTTTCCAAGCTGTTTAAAGGCACAGTCAATTTAGTGTATGTACACTTCTGACCCACTGGAATTGTGATACAGTGAATTATAAGTGAAATAATCTGTCTGTAAACAATTGTTGGAAAAATTACTTGTGTCATGCACAAAGTAGATGTCCTAACCGACTTGCCAAAACTATAGTTTGTTAACAAGAAATGTGTGGAGTGGTTGAGAAACGGGTTCTAATGACTCCAACCTAAGTGTATGTAAACTTCCGACTACAACTGTACATACATCCTCAGTGGAGACTGTGAGTGTGTCGCCCACATTGTCATCGGGGGCTCTCCTAGGCACCTCAGTGTCATTGTGCTCGAATCGTGAGAAAAAGGTGTTTAGCTCCTCCGGTAGGTTGGTGTTGGTGACCGAGATTTGGCTGTCTTTCTTCTCGTAATCCGTGAGCGTTAGGAGCCCCTGCCACATACGTCTTGTGTCCAACCCACTGAATTGCTCCTCCACTTTGTCCCTATACTTGTTTAGGTCGTATTTGTACTGTTTAACCAAACTTTTGTCCCCGGTCACCTTGCCCTGTTTATAAGCAGCATCTCTCTCTATCCGTTTTTCTAGAAGGCTGCTATCAATCCACCCCTGGGTCGCTCTCTTTTCTCTCATCCATGTGCCATGGCCTCTGTCTTTCTCCTAACCCACTTCTTATCCTATCACTCACATTTCCTCAGTTTTATCTCTCTTGTCCTTCTTTCTCTCTGGGGAAGGTACTGTATGTGACTTTAGGTTCCCTGTGAGGCCCCTTCACTTAGGCTGGGATCAGTCTCTATTCCCCATGCCGTACCACTCCAGTGTGCCCTGCCTGGCTGCCAGCCTCTGGCCAACGGCTGGCCTGGAAACTCTCCCTGCTGCTGGAGCGATATAAAAGGCCTCTAAACTAAACGCTGGTTCGAGTCCTGAAGCGCTCTTAGTGGAGCATGAAAAGGGCAGAGAAAACGATTGTAGATTTATTGGTCTTTTCTGCTTTATCTGTTTTCATCACATGAGCTATGATGGTTAGCGGAATGCAGATGGCCAAAATGTCACTGTAAAAGTGAGAGGGCAGGCTGCATGAGTGGGACAGGGGGAAAGAAAGAGAGAGAGGAGAGCTGTGTGGAAAAATAGCAGATGTGGAGGGGGTTACACACCAGAGAGAGAGAGTGGGAGAGAGAGGGAGAGGGAGAGAGAGCGCAGTGAAACAAAGAGAGTCCTGAGTCAGCAACGGCAGAGCAGTTTTCTCCCCAGGCAACTGGGCTGGGCTCCTCCACTCTCTCTCTCTGCCTGACACACTCCACATGCTCCTACTTTGTCTCCTCGATCTCCTTCTCTCGCTCTCTCTCTTTCAAAAAGTAAAATATGCTTTATTGCCATGCAGTTTACAGGTACAACAATCTTGTCACTGCAGTTAAAGACAGTTAATTAGATAAAAAGTATAAAGATAACTATCAAATGAACTAAATGAGAAACAGAAAAAAAGGTGGGAATTTTCTCTCACTACACACTTTTTCTCCTTTTTCTCCACCTTTCTCCTCCCCTTATGAGCCAAACTCTCTCTACTTTATATGTGCTCTCGCTGTCTCGCTCGCTCTCTCTCTGCCACCAGCTGCACTTTAGAGAGGGAGAGAGTTTAAGCAGTGAAAAGGGCACTTTGGTTCTATCTTTACCACTAAGTCAAGACTCTCTTCCATCACATATTTTCTCTATTTTCTTTTAAATAATTTTTACTTCTCCTTTTAACACGTCTGGGTGAGGCTGCCTATGAAATGTTTTTGAACAAGTGGGCACATTCTGGTTTTAACAGCCTCTACTTCTCAGCCAGTTAAAACAGCCATCAAATGTATGTCTCTCCAGTTTGCGTGGTAATAACACAGGCTGGCACTGCAGGCAGGTTCAAGTCCTGGTCTTAAATGAGCGGTACAGGACAGTGGAATGCTACATCAACCCGCATCAATGAAAAATCATATCCCTTTTAAAGCAGCCTCCTATTTTCTCTCTTTTATAACAGCTCTCTTCGGTCACGTGTGTCTTCAGGTAAGGATGTTGAGGGACGGGCATTACCAGGTGTTGGTTTGCTGTGCTTGGACTTTTGTTGGCACGGCTGGTGGAAAAGTGTATGTGTTTCAGGTTATTTTTTTCAGATGATTGACTGCACTTCCTGTGTGTGTGTGTGTGTGTGTGTGTGTGTGTGTGTGTGTGTCTAATATCGGTCAGAGTGAAAGGCACTTGTTGACATGGTATTACTTTTACACGTCTCTCGAGTTTGGCTTCAGGCATGCCATGTTGGAAAGTGAACGGAGAGTGCTTGAAAAATAGTAGAAATAAGAGGGGGAGCAGCTGATGGTGGAGAAATGTAGTGTGGAACTGTCCAATATATCCTGTAAAGTTGGCTGGAGAGTGGGGCTGGGAGAATTGGTCTCCGTAAACGATGGTGGTTACCCCCCTTCTCTCCTCTCTCCCATTTCCTCCCCTTTCTCTCACCCCTCCTGCTCTCTGGTCTGGTGTAGGGTGAGATGTATGACAGCCTGAGACAGTGCCATGCCAGGCCCTCTGATAGTCATCACTCCCCACACCACTAAATCACTACCTCCACACACAAGGCAAACATGTCACACACAGAGAGAGAGGGTAGAGGGAGAGAGAGAGGGAAAGGGGATGTACTGGGAGGCAAGATGAGGGTAACTCGAAGGAGTGAGATGTTTTAAAAGAGAAATAAGAAGGGGAGAGAAGGAGGTATAAAAAAAGATGGAGTTGGGAGATGCAAAGAGAAAGTGAGTGAGGTACTGTATATAGAGTTTGTTAGAGTGGAAGATCAAAACATTTAAGAAGTGTTATTACTATCAATGTCAATAAAAGGACCTACATTCAGCTGAATTATTAACTTGACCCTGAAAGCACATAAAGCAGCCTCCACATTTCTCCCCAAGTTTGGTGTGTACGGCTGTGAGAGATGTGTTGTATTTATTTGGTGTGTGTTATTGCTCTTGCGTTTGTGTGCATGCTTCCATCTGTGTATGTGTGTGTGAGCTGAAGACGACTGTTTATTGGTGTATCACTTAATTTTCACCTGCTTATTTACATGGCCCAGGCTCAGTGGCGTAACAAGCAGGGCTGCCAAGTTCATTATGCTATTACTGGGGACCAGGGGAGAGGCCAGGGGGAGGATGGGGGATGGAGGGGTGAGGTAAGGAAAGGGGTAGGAGTGGGGGTCAAAGATTTTGGCTCCTCCCAAGAGTTTCTCTCCCCCCTCATTGTTCCACATAGACAAGCTCTACTTCTTGACATCCGACAAATTTTATTGACTGCCTCCACAAATGGCATAATTTGCTGGATCAGTTTGCGTCCACGAATAAGTAATGGTCTTGTCATAATTTGTGTGTGTGTGTCTGATGATTGTAAGAGCATGCTGTAGGTGCGTGCATGTGTGTTTACTAGTAGGGCTGTGACAGTCTTGGAAATGCGAGGGGGGTTCACAATTACGTTTGTACACTTGTTTACGTATATATTTTTCTTAATAAAACCTATTTTAAACAAACCATTACACTTCGTTATTATCATGCCATTTCATTATTATTATTGAGGTTATTACTTATTAATCAACTAATTTAAGAAATGCCAGGTTGGAGAGGATCTGTCACATTTCGTTGCTTGTCTGTTGGCTTCTCTGCATATAAAGAAATTATATGCAGATCCTATTTCGATGCACAAAACCATTCAAACGAAGTCCGATTGGTTTTCTCACACTTTTCCCGAAATATTCGCATAATGTCACAAACCCTGCTGCTGCGGTCATTCGATGGCAGTAGCGAACGAGGAAGTCGTAATGAGATAAATAATGTAGGCTAAGCTACTGAAAATAGGCCTTTTACAAGATGAAATCATGACAGGAGCATTTTAATCTTATTAAAGACATTGTGTCCAGACAGGCTACTTTAGGAAGTTTTCTGAATGGATTTAGGATAGAGGCCTATAGAGAGAATCATCGAACTCACACACGCACACCCCAGTAAAAGCACCCGTCAATCAAAGCCACCAGTTTATATTGGCACAAGCAAATATTTATCCATTCCTTAAAACGTATTAGGATTTCCGAAAGTAGGCTAGAAGCCAATTAATTGAAAAGGAAAGTATGAAGGGGACAGCTATGCTATAGTTGAAGATGAAATTGACAATCGTTAAAATAGAAAACATACATGCCATAGCCTATTTATCAGCGACGCTAATTATTGAGGGGGAGAGTGTTGGAAAGATTTTTCTAATACTGTGAGGAACTATTTATTATCATTTGAATGGATGTTGTTGTTTTTTAAAGAGGGGAAAAATGGACTTTGTTGACTTACTATGTGAGGTGAAGGAAAAAAATATTTAGAAGCTCGGCTGGGCACTTTCCTACATTTGACGTTTGCGAGAAGAAGGCCAGGTACTTCTATGCGTGCTCAGTCGCGTGCGATCTGTCAACATTAGCAAGACAGAGAAACTAAACACGTGTTCATTGCTCACATGGAGCGCATAAATGATAGTATGAAATAAACCCAAACTTGTTTCTCACAAGTGTAGCAGGTTATGAACTCGGCAAACAACGTTTCCATGAGAACGGTAAATTACTGTAATTAATACATGCATTAACAGAAATGTATGTAACCAGATGACAGAGATCAATGGTAATTTAATTGCCTGCTTTACATTTGGAAACTATATGGGCATTCATAAAAGTGCATTGCGGGCAGACACTGTAAGCTATAGGCTAGGCTACTATTCTACTTTGCGGGAATGGAGGGCGCTATTTTTTTTGTTCTCCTTGAGCGGCATATCTGCCAGGACCAGGCCTGATCAGCTTGATTAGTCTATAAATTAAGGAAATATTCTTTATCAAATTAAACCATGCCAGGTTGGAGACGATTGGCACATTGTCTATTTGACACAACATTACCTCATTATAGGCCTCAGAGCCAGAACAACCTTATCAACTGCTGTTGAATAATTAATGAATAGTCAGATACATCCAACTTTTTTTTTCTTTTTAAAGAAGACTGATACATTTATTTACTAGCAAGCAATGAAAACGTGCATTGTATAAAAGAAAGTCCACACATCAAATTATTACTTTTTTTACTGAAGTGCCATAGCCTATAAAGCGCAACACCCCTGAGCATCTAGGTTAGCTGCTTGAGCATCAAAGGAAAGCTGGAAAGGGGAGATGTAGACAGTTTAATAGACAGACTAAGTTAAGCAAAAAAATTGCTTATAATCATTAGTAAACATTCCCTGCTATGTAGCCTGAGAAATAAGGTTCATGAAATTGGTAACTTACAGTGCCTTCGGAAAGTATTCAGCCCACTTGGCTTTTTCCACATTTTGTTACGTTACAGCCTTATTCTAAAATGGATTAAATAAAAAGAAATCTACGCACAATACTTCATAATCACAAAGCGAAAACAGGTTTTTAGAAACTTTTGCAAATGTCTAATTGTTTTTTTAAAATACCTTATTTACATAAGTATTCAGACCCTTTGCTATGAGACTCGAAATTGAGCTCAGGTGCATCCTGTTTCCATTGATCATCCTTGAGATGTTTCTACAACTTGATTGGAGTCCACCTGTGTTAAATTCAATTGATTGGACATGATTTGGAAAGGCACACACCTGTCTATACAAGTTCTCACAGTTGACAGTGCATGTCAGAGCAAAAACCAAGCCATGAGGTTGAAGGAGGTCCAACACAGGATTTTGTAGAGGCACAGATCTGGGGAAGGGTACCAAACATTTCTGCAGCATTGAAGGTCCCCAAAATCACAGTGGCCTCCATCATTCTTAAATGGAAGAAGTTTGGAACCACCAAGACTCTTCCTAGAGCTGGCCGCCCGGCCAAACTGAGCAATCGGGGGAGAAGGGCCTTGGTCAGGGATGTGACCAAAAACCTGATGGTCACTCTGACAGACCTCTAGAGTTCCTCTGTGGAGATGGGAGAACCTTCCAGAAGGACAACCATCTCTGCAGCACTCCACCAATCAGGCCTTTATGGTAGTGGCCAGACGGAAGCCACTCCTCAGTAAAAGGCACATGACAGCCCGCTTGGAGTTTGCCAAAAGGCACCTAAAGGACTCTCAGACCATGAGAAACAAGATTCTCTGGTCTGATGAAACCAAGATTGAACTCTTTGGCCCGAATGCCAAGCGTCATGTCTGGAGGAAATCTGGCACCATCCCTATGGTGAAGCATGGTTGTGGCAGCATCATGCTGTGGGGATGTTTTTCAGCAGCATGGACTGGGAGACTAGTCAGGATCGAGGCAAAGATGAATGGAGCAAAGTACAGAGAGATCCTTGATGAAAACCTGCTCCAGAGCGTTCAGGACCTCAGACTGGGGCGAAGGTTCACCTTCCAACAGGACAACGACCCTAAGCACACAGCCAAGACAACGCAGGAGTGGCTTCGGGACAAGTCTCTGAATGTCCTTGAGTGGTCCAGCCAGAGCATGGACTTGAACCCTATCGAACATCTCTGGAGAGACCTGAAAATAGCTGTGCAGCAACGCTCCCCATCCAACCTGACAGAGCTTGAGAGGATCTGCAGAGAAGAATGGGAGAAACTCCCCAAATACAGGTGTGCCAAGCTTGTAGCGTCATACGCAAGAAGACTTGATGCTGTAATCGCTGTCAAAGGTGCTTCAACAAAGTACTGAGTAAAGTGTCTGAATATTTATGTAAATGTGATATTTCAGTTTATTTATTTTTTATAAATTAGCAAAAATGTCTCGACCTGTTTTTGCTTTGTCATTATGGGGTATTGTGTGTAGATTGATGAGGGGGAAAAAATGATTTAATCAATTTTAGAATAAACATAATGTGGAAAAAGTCAAGGTGTCTGAATACTTTCCGAATGCACTGTATTAACATCAGAAAACATTCATAGTGTGGCCATCTCTGAAACACACTTAGATAATTCATTTGATGATGCAGTAGTAGGTATACATGGTTATAGAATATATAGGAAATATATAAATGTAAATGGAGGAGGTGTTGCCATGTATGTCCAGAGTCATATTCCTGTTAGGGTGAGAGCGTATCTCATGTCAGATAATTTGGAAGTAATATGGCTACAGGTTTATCTGCCTCACCTAAAGCCTATTCTCGTAGGAAGTTGCTATAGACACCCAAGTGCTAAAAGTCAGTATATGGACTACAGTGTGAAATGTTGGATAATGTATAGTGCATTCGAAAAGTATTCAGACCCCTTGACCTTTTCCACATTTTGTTACGTTACAGCCTTATTCTAAAATTGATTAAATTGTTTTTTAAATTCATAAATCTACACACAATACCCCATAATGACAAAGCAAAAACAGGTTTTTAGAATGTTTTGCAATTAAACATTAAAATAAAACAGAAATATCATATTTACATAAGTATTCAAACCCTCTGAATATTCAGACAAGATTAGCAAACTTAGGTATGACATGCAAACAACAATTGCTGAGCCTTCATATTCATGCATAATAGACCAAATAACGAAAGACAAGCACTGTAGTTTTAAGTTCCACAAAGTGGGTGTGGAAGAGGTGAAAAAATTGTTGCCATCTATAAATAAGGACAAACCACCTGGTACCGCCAACCTGGATGGTAAATTGCTGAGGTTGGTAGCGGAATACATTGTGACTCCTGTTTGCCGCATCTTCAATTTAAGCCTAGAAGACCGTGTGTGCCCTCAGACATGGAGGGAGCACCCTTTAATGGTTCAAACAGCCGACATATCAGCCTGTTACAAGTTCTTAGCAAACTTTGGGAAAAAATTGTTTGAACAAATACAAAGTTATTTTACAGAAAACAAATTAACAACAGACTTTCAGCATGCTTATAGGGAAGGGCACTCAACATGCTCGGCACTGACACAAATTATTGGCTGAAAGAAATTGATAGTAAGAAGATTGTGGGAGCTGTTAGACTTCAGTGCAACTTTTGATGTCATTGATCATAACCTATTGCTGAAAAAACGTAGGTGTTATGGATTTGCTTCCTCTGCCTTATTATGGATTGAGAGTTACCTATCTAATAGAACACAGAGGGTTTTCGTTAATGGAAGCCTATCTCATGCAAATTAGGTTGAGTGTGGTGTGCCGCAGGGCAGCCGGCTAGGGCCATTATTTTATTATTTTATTTTTTCACAAATGACCTTCCACTGACTTTGAATAAAGCCTGTGTGTCTATGTACGCTGACGACTCAATAGTATACACGTCGGCTGCAACAGTAAAATAAATAACTGAGACACTTAGCATAGAGCGCCATCAGTTTTAGAATGGATAACTAACAATAGGCTGGTGCTAAATATTTCAAACTAAAGCATAATTTTTGGGACAAATCACTCGCTCAACGCTAAACCTCGTTTAGATCTATTATTTAATAATGTGGCTATAGAGCAAGTTGAGGAGACTAAACTGCTGGGTGTAACCCTAGATAGCAAGCTTTCATGGTCAAAACATATAGACTCAATGGTTGCTAAAATGGGAAGAGGTCTGTCCATGATAGGGTGTTGCACTGCCTTCTTGACATCTCAGTCGACCAGACAGGTCCCACAGGCCCTAGTTTTGTCGCACCTGGACTACTGCCCAGCTGTGTGGTCATGTGCGGCAAAGAAGGACATAGGTGAATTGCAGTTGGTCCAGAACAAAGCAGCACGTATTACACTTAGATGTACACGGAGGGAAAGTGTCAGTTACATGCATGTCAGTCTCTCCTGGCTCAAAGCTGAGGAGAGATTGACTGTATCACTATTGGTCTTTGTGCAAGGTATTGATGTGTTGAAGGTACCGAACTGTCTGTTCAAGCAGTTGGCACACAGTTCGGATACTCATCGGTACAACACAAGACATGCAACCAGAGGTCTATTCACAGTCCCCAGGTCCAGAACAGAGGCTTGGAAACGCAGAGTATTAAATAGAGCCATGACTACATGGAACTCTCTGCCACCCGAGGTAACTCAAGCTAGCAATAAAACCAGTTAAAACAAAACTGATAAAATAACTCCTTACTGCACAAAGGGGACTGTGAAGAGACACAGCAATTTTATGTATCTTGTATTGTAATTTTCACTGTGTTATGTATTAGACCTAGATATTGTGTGTATGTACTGATATGTAGGCAATGTGTGACGTTTTAAATGTTCTGTATTATGTCATGTTTCATGTGGACCCTAGGAAGAGTACCTGATGCTTTTGCAGCGGCTAATGGGGATCGTAATAAATACCAAATACCAAAGTTAATCTACATAAAAATAAGGTTAATAAAAATGTTTTATCCTAAAACGAATCTAGGCCTATTTAAACGTGTTTATATATATTTTTTTAATTATGGTCTTCATCCATAGCCATCAATTACATGGTTATCCAATTACGTCACAGCCATATTTATTAGTGTGGATGCCTGTTTGTGTGTGCAGGAAAACAAAAGTATTTAGGTAAAAAAGTAAGAGCCAGACATTTTACCCTTTGACAGCAGTAAATATAAAAGTGTTGTTAGTGCTCGTCCAAGTACAAGTCCTCTCCTGCCCTGCTTCCCAATATAAACAGAGTGTGTGTACTAAACCAGGGGCAGTTTGGGACCGAGTTCCATATTAGCTGCTTTCTACACACACACACACACACACACACACACACACACACACACACCTCAGTGTTACCTTGCCCGGCCTGTTGGCTCACATCTCTACCCTGAGATGGGTGATCTAATTAGAAACTGCCACGAGTGCCGTTGCTCAGGATAATTAATAACCTCTCTCTTGCTCACACACATAGATGGAGTACTACACACACACTGTCTTTCACACACAAACATAATACACACACTCCGCACTTATGGGAGATGTTTCACCACCTCACCTCTGACCTCTTCCCCCCTCCAGTCCTCCAGTCTAGTCAGTAATGCTGCCCCTAGCTGAGAGCTGCTAAAGGTATAGTCAGTAATGCTGCCCCTACAGTGCATTCGGAAAGTATTCAGACACCTTGACCTTTTCCACATTTCGTTACGTTACAGCCTTCTTCTAAAAGGATTAAATCGTTTTTTTCCATCATCAATCTACACACAATACCCCATAATGATAAAGCAAAAACAGGTTTATAGAAATGTTTGCAAATGTATAAAAATTAAATATTACATTTAAGTAAGTATTCAGTCCCTTTACTCAGTACTTTGTTGAAGCCTTGAGTCTTCTTGGGTATGACGCTACAAGCTTGGCACACCTGTATTTGGGGAGATTCTCCCATTCTTCTCTGCAGATCCTCTCAAGCTCTGTCAGGTTGGATGGGGAGCGTTGCTGCACAGTTATTTTCAGGTCTCTCCAGAGATGTTCGATCAAGTCCGGGCTCTGGCTGGGCCACTCAAGGATATTCAGAGACTTGTCCCAAAGCCACTCCTGCATTGTCTTGGCTGTGTGCTTAGGGTTGTTGTACTGTTGGAAGGTGAACCTTCACCCCAGTCTGAGGTCCTGAGTGCTCTGGAGCAGGTTTTCATCAATTATCTCTCTCTACTTTGCTCCGTTCATCTATCCCTCGTCCTGACTAGTCTCCCAGTCCCTGCCGCAGAAAAACATCCCCACAGCATGATGCTGCCACCACCATGCTTCACCGTAGGGATGGTGCCCGGTTTCCTACAGTTGTGACACTTGGCATTCAGGCCATGAGTTCAATCTTGGTTTCATCAGACCTGAGAATCTTGTTTCTCTTGGTCTGAGAGTCTTTAGGTGTCACACCCTGACTTATGGGACTCTTGTATGTTGAGTCAGGGTGTGGAGATCTATGTTGTTATTTCTATGTTTACTTTCTAGGTGTTGTATTTCTATGTTTGGCCGGGTGTGATTCCCAATCAGAGACAGCTGTCGCTCGTTGTCTCTGATTGGGGATCATACTTAGGCAGCCTGTTTGCAATCATTAGTTGTGGGATCTTGTTCCGTGTGTAGGCTTGTTTTGTGTTTTAGCCTGAGGACTTCACGTTACGTTGGTTTGTTCGTGCGTTTATCGTTGAAATAAACATGTATGCATTTCACGCTGCGCCTTGGTCTGACCCGTCCTTAAACGAACGTGACATTAGGTGCCTTTTGGCAAACTCCAAGCGGGCTGTCATGTGCCTTTTACTGAGGAGTGGCTTCCGTCTGGCCACTCTACCATAAAGGCCTTATTGGTTGAAGCTGCAGAGATGGTTGTCCTTCCGGAATGTTCTCCAATCTCCACAGAGGAACTCTGGCGCTCTGTCAGAGTGACCATCGGGTTCTTGGTCACCTCCCTGACCAAGGCCCTTCTCCCCCGATTGCTCAGTTTGGCCGGGCGGCCAGCTCTAGGAAGAGTCTTGGTGGTTCCAAACTTCTTCCATCTAAGAATGATTGAGGCCACTGTGTCCTTGGGTACCTTCAATGTTGCAGACATTTTTTGGTACCCTTCCCCAGTCCTGTGCATCTACACAATCCTGTCTCGGAGCTCTACGGACAATTCCTTCAACCTCATGGCTTGGTTTTTGCGCAGACATGCACTGTAAACTGTGGGAACTTATATAGACAGGTGTGTGCCTTTCCAAATCATGTCCAATCAATTTAATTTACCACAGGTGGACTCCAAGTTGTAGAAACATCTCAAGGATGATCAATGAAAATAACAGGATGCACCTGAGCTCAATTTTGGGTCTCATAGCAAAGGGTCTGAATACCTATGTAAATAAGGTATTTCTGTTTTTAATTTTAATAAATGTGCAAAAATTTCAAAAATACTATTTTCACTTTGCCATTATGGGGTATTGTGTGTACATTGATGAGGAAAACAATTAATTTAAACCATTTTAGAATAAGGCTGTAACGTAACAAAATGTGGAAAAAGTCAAGGGGTCTTAATACTTTCCGAATGCACTGTAGCTGAGTACTGCTAAAGGTATAGTCAGTACTGCTGCCCCTAGCTGAGTAGTGCCCCTAGCTGAGTAGTGCCCCTAGCTGAGTAGTGCCCCTAGCTGAGTAGTGCCCCTAGCTGAGTAGTGCCCCTAGCTGAGTAGTGCTAATTGAATTCTGCTGGCGGGTACACAGCTGTGTCCTGCTGATGAGTCCCAGGAGGCCCCAGCATGTGTCTATGGTTACTGTGTTGAGGCTCCAGCATGAAGCCATGTGTATATCATTACCCTCTCCCTTCCTGCCAAATCTCTGACTTGTGCCACTCGATACAATCCCCAGGCCAAGGCTCTGTGTCTTTGGGAGCCAAGCCTATATTACAATGCATAGAGATGGCCTGCTTTTCACCAGCCTATGTTTATCTCCAGCTTTTACTTCTATATACGGACTATTGTGTGTTATTATAGAGACCGTTTCTAAGAATGGCTTAATGTTTCACATTTAGGGGAGACAGAGATGGTCTCTAGGTACACGGGAGTTGGAGCTTTTATTGGTTATTTATTTTGACAGACGGAAACGTTAGTTGGGATGTGTTATGGATGCAGTGTTATTAAGGCATTGAATTTCACTGAGGGGACACAATCCTGGCTCCCTCTAGAATACACTGCATCACACACACACACACTTGCTCTCTCTTTTTCTCTCGCTCTCTTTCTCACACACACAAGCCGGGCTCCTGAATTTTTTAACCTCGGAATACCCTCACTTTGACGATAAAGTGCCAAAGCAAAGAGAGGCAGGGAGAAAGTAATGTGAAAGGGATTCTGTGGAGACCTCTTCCAGTGATGATGCACTAGGCCTACCTGACTGCTAGTTTATTTTACACAGGTTCTTCTTTATTATCTTACTGTATAAGTTCCTATTGCCAGGGTAAAAATATACAAGTGGCATCTTAAATGACACCCTATTCCTTATGTAGTGCACTAGTTTTGAACAGAGGCTGTGAATAGGGTGCCACTTGGGTTTTTCACACAGAGATGCTCTCCCCACAGGTGACTGGTTACACAAAAAAAACGGTGAAAAGTGGATCAGTGCGCTTGTGTGTATGTGCGTTCATGCATACGTGTGTGTCTCTCGCTCCCTGAGACAGTGGGCAGACAGAGGGTCTGAGCGGAGCGTGTGTGTGAGTGTGATTAAGGAAGCTCAGACTATGTGGTGCCATGGGACATTTCAAAGCAGCTCTTTTATGGGCCCTGAGTCTTCGTTCCGTTTGATAGCGTGTAATTTAATGCAGTGGGCCAGGCTTTATTATAAAGAGATGCACATCATTTTGCTCCCAAAGAGCCCTTGACATTATGCCTCTACTCACTCTTAAAAATGGTGTTTTATCTTCACATATTGTTTTAGGTCTGGCAGACGGTTGTATGTGTGTGTTTGGTATGATGGATTGCCCTTGGGGAGGGGTGGACAAGGCCAAGGGAGGGGTTGGTCTGTACGGGGTCAGCACCCACCCCCTCTTGGCGAGGTGTTCTAAATGGTCAGCTCGTCCCTACGGCCCCTCCCTAGCTGGGAGCTCCAGCTCAGATCCTCATCCCCAGCTCCTTACCTTCTCACCTCCAGCCCCCAGCACGACCCAGTACATCTCAGAACACCCAAGCCCTGCCCTGCTCAGCCATGCCGGTTCAGCACAGCCCAGCACAGTCTAACCTACCAACCCAGATCACAAAGCACAACCCAACACAGCCCAACTACTACAGCCCCAGCTCCAACCCCCTGTGAGGGGGGCCTGGGTCACTGCAGAGCGAGGTTTACAACTCCTCCTAATCTGCTGAGAGATTGATGGGCCCCCCTCATCCCTCCCTCCTCCACCTCTTCCTCCTCCCCAACACATGGATTACTTTTAGCCTCTCTTTCTCTTACACTACTTACAAGAGTAATGACACAGCTGTGACACTACATACAGTAATAATAACAGTGGAAAATGTGAGCATCTTTCTCCTTGTTTGTGGATGTCTGCAGAGAAAAAGGCATGAGTGCTGGACGCCATGGATGTCTGTCTTCACACACACTGTTTTACTAGCACCAGATTTATGCCCCCCTTTATTGTGCTTGCTGTTTGTTTGGTGATTCTTGCGGCTGGCAGAGTTTGGAGAACAGAGAGAGTGAGAGAGAGAGCGAGTGTGTGTGTACAAGAAATACTCTATGGATCTTCTTTATTCAAAACAAATGGTCCGACTCCCTCCCTCAGTGTGCGTGAATCAGATGGAGATGCTATGCTGCTATTTATTAACCGCTCTCATCAGCCCTGTCCAGCGGATCGACAAAATATGCTTGAGTGATGAGTGCCATCAAGTGTGTGTGTCAAATCAAATCAAATGTTATTGGTCACATACACACATTTAGTCTGATGGCCTTGCGGGTGTAGCGAAATGCTTGTTTTCCTAGCTCCAACAGTGCAGTAGTATCTAACAATTCACAACAATACACACAAATCTAAAATTAAGAGAATGGAATTAAGAAATATATAAATATTAGGACGAGCAATGTCGGAGTGGCATTGACTAAAATACAGTAGAATAGAATACAGTATATACATACAGTGGGGAGAACAAGTATTTGATACACTGCCGATTTTGCAGGTTTTCCTACTCACAAAGCATGTAGAGGTCTGTAATTTTTATCATAGGTACGTACACCTCAACTGTGAGAGACGGAATCTAAAACAAAAATCCAGAAAATCACATTGTATGATTTTTAAGTAATTAATTTGCATTTTATTGCATGACATAAGTATTTGATACATCAGAAAAGCAGAACTTAATATTTGGTACAGAAACCTTTGTTTGCAATTACAGAGATCATACGTTTCCTGTAGGTCTTGACCAGGTTTGCGCACACACTGCAGCAGGGATTTTGGCCCACTCCTCCATACAGACCTTCTCCAGATCCTTCAGGTTTCGGGGCTGTCGCTGGGCAATACGGACTTTCAGCTCCCTCCAAAGATTTTCTATTGGGTTCAGGTCTGGAGACTGGCTAGGCCACTCCAGGACCTTGAGATGCTTCTTATGGAGCCACTCCTTAGTTGCCCTGGCTGTGTGTTTCGGGTCGTTGTCATGCTGGAAGACCCAGCCACGACCCATCTTCAATGCTCTTACTGAGGGAAGGAGGTTGTTGGCCAAGATCTTGCGATACATGGCCCCATCCATCCTCCCCTCAATACAGTGCAGTCGTCCTGTCCCCTTTGCAGAAAAGCATCCCCAAAGAATGATGTTTCCACCTCAATGCTTCACGGTTGGGATGGTGTTCTTGGGGTTGTACTCATCCTTCTTCTTCCTCCAAACATGGCGAGTGGAGTTTAGACCAAAAAGCTCTATTTTTGTCTCATCAGACCACATGACCTTCTCCCATTCCTCCTCTGGATCATCCAGATGGTCATTGGCAAACTTCAGACGGGCCTGGACATGCGCTGGCTTGAGCAGGGGGACCTTGTGTGCGCTGCATGATTTTAATCCATGACGGCGTAGTGTGTTACTAATGGTTTTCTTTGAGACTGTGGTCCCAGCTCTCTTCAGGTCATTGACCAGGTCCTGCCGTGTAGTTCTGGGCTGATCCCTCACCTGCCTCATGATCATTGATGCCCCACGAGGTGAGATCTTGCATGGAGCCCCAGACCGAGGGTGATTGACCGTCATCTTGAACTTCCATTTTCTAATAATTGCGCCAACAGTTGTTGCCTTCTCACCAAGCTGCTTGCCTATTGTCCTGTAGCCCATCCCAGCCTTGTGCAGGTCTATTGAGTGTGTGGACAGGTGTCTTTTATACAGGTAACGAGTTCAAACAGGTGCAGTTAATACAGGTAATGAGTGGAGAACAGGAGGGCTTCTTAAAGAAAAACTAACAGGTCTGTAAGAGCCGGAGTTCTTACTGGTTGGTAGGTGATCAAATACTTATGTCATGCAATAAAATGCAAATTAATTACTTAAAAATTATACAATGTGATTTTCTGGATTTTTGTTTTAGATTCCGTCTCTCACAGTTAAAGTGTACCTATGATAAAAATTACAGACCTGTACATGCTTTTTAAGTAGGAAAACCTGCAAAATCGGCAGTGTATCATACTTGTTCTCCCCACTGAATGAGATGAGTAAAGCAGTATGTAGACAATATTAAAGTGACTAGTGTTCCATTATTAAAGTGGCCAGTGACTCCATGTCTATGTATATAGGGCAGCAGCCTCTAAGGTGCAGGGTTGAGTAACCGGGTGGTAGCCGGCTAGTGATGGCTATTTAACAGTCTGATGGCCTTGAGATAGAAGCTGTTTTTCAGTCTCTCGGTCCCAGCTTTGATGCACCTGTACTGACCTCGCCTTCTGGATGATAGCGGCGTGAACAGGCCGTGGCTCGGGTGTTTGATGTCCTTGATGATCTTTTTGGCCTTCCTGTGACATCGGGTGCTGTAGGTGTCCTGGAGGGCAGGCAGTGTGCCCCCGATGATGAGTTGGGCAGACCACACCACCCTCTGGAGAGCCCTGCGGTTGCGGGCGGTGCAGTTGCCGTACCAGGCGGTGATACAGCCCGACAGGATGCTCTCAATTGTGCATCTGTAAAAGTTTGTCAGTGATGTGTACGCCGAGGAACGTTAAGCTTTCCACCTTCTCCACTGCGGTCCCATCGATGTGGATAGGGCCGTGCTCCCTCTGCTGTTTCCTGAAGTCCACGTATGCACGTTCGTGCTTGTGTGTGCACGTTTGTGTCTGTCAATGCTTGCGTGGTAGTGTACATTGATGTGGGGGGAGTGTGTAGGGATTTACACCCCATACCTACCCTGCCAGGTCGTCTCTCATGAACAATGAGGCTAACTGAAGCCAGCTGGGCTCTTCAAGCAGCCAGCTAGCCAGTAGCCACACTGATTTATCATGTTAGCCAAGCTATAGGCTAGCCACACTGGGAAGCTAATAGCTATAGGTTAGCCAAATGCTAGCCACGTTGATTTATAGAATTAGCCACTCTGGCAATGATAGACCCGAGCTAATGATAGTTTAGCGTTGGCTTAACTTAATAAAGTCTATCTTCAGAGAGAGACAATGGGGTTTAAACTGTGATAAAGAGGAACCACACACACACACACATGCGCACTTGCTCTCTCCCTCTTTTTCACTCTGTCCCCCTCCTTTATTCTCTCTCTCCCTTTAGAGTAGGGAGGGCTTCAGAGGGGGGAGGGGGAGACTTGGGAGATGGGAGACTTCACATGTTACCCTGCCGATAAGCGTGTTGTGAGGAGAAGCAGACCTGTCTGCAGCAGTCAGAGCAGACATATTTAATGCGTCTGATGTAATGGGGCTGAATCAGCAGATAGCTCCGCTGGGAGCCATTAGCCCAAACGTGTAATTAACCCCTTCCCTGCCCCAGGCCCCAGACCAGACCAGACCAGCCCAGTCCCCTCTGCAGTCCCAGCCAAGTCCCCCCTTCAGCCCCAAGTACTGCTCCAGGTGGAGAGGACACAGGGCAGGGGTGAAGGGAGGACCGATTTGTTATTTAAACTCTCCGTCTCTCTCTTTCGATTTTCTCTTCGTCTCTTCCTTTCTAGGTATCCCCCTTTCCCTTACCTCCAACCCGCCAAAAAAACTAAGGGGGAGAGTGGGCGAGGGAAGGAAAGAGAGAGAAGTTTGCCTCTCTGGCTGGTGCTAGTGAGGATGGGGGTTTGAGGAGTTACCGCCTCCTTGCCTTTGAGATCAGTTTTAAGTATTTTTCCCTGCAGCTCGCTGTAACGCGTTACAGCAGTAGGGAGAAGCGGCAGGCTCACAACACCTGCCAATCTTAATGGCAAACGTATGTGCAGTGAAACGGAGGGAGGGAGAGAGCAAATGTTCCTGAAAGAGGGTGGCAAGGTTGTCTGACTAGTCTGTTGTCTGTGTGTGTAAGAGAGAGAGGGCTTGTGTTTGAGTGAGTGACTGAGTTTATCTTCTTGTGTGCTTACAAGTGTGTGTCTGTGTTCAAGTGTGTTTCTCTGTATGTATGCCTGTGTGTGTAGGTCATTGCGTGCTGGAACCCAGAGCCTGTGGAACGTCGCTTGACGTTCCAAGCCAAAGGGGGAAGGGCCAAAGTGCTACTTTCACAAAGTCTATTCTCCTCACCACAGTGCAGCTAGCACATGATCATGTGAGGCTGAAGAGTGTGTGTGGGTGGGGGTGTGAATCAGGTTAACACACCCATGTTAACTCTCTAGACAGGTGTGTGTGTGTGTCCCTTACTCCTCTGAATGATCATGTGTATCAGATTGGGTCACCTCCTGTGTGTGTGGTCATTAGGAGGCTCTGTCTACATTTCTGCTCCACATGTGTATACATAGCAGTATGTGTATAGTGTTATGATGCAGTGGCTTGCGAAAGTATTCACCCCCCTTGGCATTTTTCCTATTTTGTTGCCTTACAACCTGGAATTAGGTTGTATCATTTGATTTACACAACATGCCTACCACTTTGAAGATGCAAAATATTTTTTTTTGTGACACAAACAAGAAATAAGAAGAAAAAAAAAGAACTTGAGCGTGCATAACTATTCACCAAAAGCCCCCCCCCCCCAAATCAATACTTTCTAGAGCCACCTTTTGCAGCAATTACAGCTGCAAGTCTCTTGGGGTATGTCTCTATAAGCTTGGCACAACTAGCCACTGGGATTTTTGCCCATTCTTCAAGGCAAAACTGCTCCAGATCCTTCAAGTTGGATGGGTTCCGCTGGTGTACAGCAATCTTTAAGTCATACCACAGATTCTCAATTGGATTTTGGTCTGGGCTTTGACTAGGCCATTCCAAGACATTTAAATGTTTCCCCTTAAACCACTCAAGTGTTGCTTTAGCAGTATGCTTAGGGTCATTGTCCTGCTGGAAGGTGAACCTCCGTCCCAGTCTCAAATCTCTGGAAGACTGAAACAGGTTTCCCTCAAGAATTTCCCTGTATTTAGTGCCATCCATCATTCCTTCAATTCTGACCTGTTTCCCAGTCCCTGCCGATGGAAAAACATCCCCACAGCATGATGCTGCCACCACCATGCTTCACTGTGGGGATGGTGTTCTCGGGGTGATGAGAGGTGTTGGATTTGCGCCAGACATAGCATTTTCCTTGATGGCCAAAAAGCTCAATTTTAGTCTCATCTGACCAGAGTACCTACTTCCATATACCTTTTGGCTAAAACCAAACGTGTTTGCTTATTCTTTTCTTTAAGCAATGGCTTTTTTCTGGCCACTCTTCTGTAAAGCCCAGCTCTGTGGAGTGTACAGCTTAAAGTGGTCCTATGGACAGATACTCCCATCTCATTTATTTAACTAATTATGTGACTTCTGAAGGTAATTGGTTGCACCAGATCTTATTTAGGGGCTTCATAGCGAAGGGGTGAATACATATGTACGCACCACTTTTCCGTTATTTATTTTTTAGAATTTTTTGAATCAAGTGATTTTTTTCATTCAACTTCACCAATTTAGACTATTTTGTGTATGTCCATTACATGAAATGCAAATAAAATCCATTTAAATTACAGGTTGTAATGCAACAAAATAGGACAAACGCCAAGGGGGATGAATACTTTTGCAAGGCACTGTATGCAGCAGTGTGTGTATGGTGTATAGTGCTGTGCAGCAGTGTGTGTATAGTTCATAGTGTGTATGGTGTGTAGTGTTATGATGCAGTGTGTGTATAGTGTTATGCAGCAGTGTGTGTGTGGTGTATAGTGTTATGCTGCAGTGTGCTGTCTGTGTGTATGAGCTCATTGTAAGAGTCAGGGGTCTCTCCCGCTCTCTCTCTCTCTCTCTCTCTCCTCTCCTCCCCCCTCTCTCTCCCCCAAACCTCATCAGAGCTCCACGTCATGTCTGTCACCTTCCCTCTGGCCACAAAGCTGCCCATTATAGACAGGGCTCCATGACCAGAGCAGACCCTTACCAGCACCCCTCCACCCTTCTCCTGCTGCTCCCCCCTCTCTCTCCCTCCCCTGTTTCCAGTGTGATTGTGAATATCCCCTAGCTAGTCCAGTGTTCTCCTGGAGAGAGCAGAGTGGTTGGAGCAGGGCCAGGATCAGCCCTTTTGGCTCCAATAAAACTAGTCAGCAAATCTGCTGCTGACTGATCCACCTCCATCGCCCCTCTCATCCCCTTTCAGCCCTTATATCCCTCCTCTCATCCTTCTCTCCCCTTCACTCGCTCCTCTCTTCCCTCTTTCTCCCCCTCTATCACTCATCTCCCAATGGCTGAAGCTCTATTTGTCTGGCTGAAGCTCTCTGTGGTTGTCTATGGCGGAAGCTCTGTGGTTGTCTATGGCGGAAGCTCTCTATGGTTGTCTATGGCAGAAGCTCTCTATGGTTATCTATGGCGGAAGCACTCTATGGTTGTCAATGGCAGAAGCGCTCTATGGTTGTCAATGGCAGAAGCACTCTATGGTTGTCTATGGCGGAAGCGCTCTATGGTTGAAGCTCTCTTTGGTTGTGTACGGCTGAAGCTCTCTATGACTGAAGCTCTCTTTGGTTGTCTATGGCTGCAGGTCTCTATGGTTGTCTATAGCTGAGGCCTTCCTGACACTGAACTGTGGTTGAGAGCAGAGAGCCCTGGAGTGGAGCCCTGTGGCCCAGAGGTGAACCAGCACTGCTCCAGTAGAATGGGTAGAATGAGAAGGGGGTAGAAAGAGGTAGAGTAACCTCTTCTCTCAGGAGAGCTGCAGGACACCCCCCAGTGTCCCATACTCACTCACTGCCTGACACAGAGAGCCTGGGGATTTTCACCTTTTAGACACACACACACACACACACACACATACATACATACATACATACATACATACATACACGCACGCACGCACGCATACACACACACGCACACAAACACGCACGCACATACACACACTGCACTCACAAACTGTGCATACATTACATTTACACACCCCACCATATGTCTTATACACATTTAAATCTACACCCGTGTTCTCTCTTTCTCACACACATACACACACAAACGTACTCTTGCTGCAGCAGGAGTCAAATGGCCCAATGTGTTAAAAGCATTAGGTAAGCACAAGTCTAAAAGTGCTTCTCGGGCCGATATCAAGTGTCCTGCTTCATTACAGTGTGGTGTATACATTCAGCTGCATCTCTGACCCCCTCCTCTCCCCCCTCCTCCCCCTCTTCTCCCCCAGGGGAGCTCTAAAATGGAGCGGCTTGGATGTTTGCTGAAGAATAGATGGGGTATTATTATTTTAAGCGTGTATGCTCTCGTTGGCGGTGGAGCCTGTCCAATCATAGTGCTGATGTTTGGAGGAAAGGTATATAAAAGCACACTTCAAAGCCCTGCAGCGGCCTTAATACGGCCGGACCCTGTTTATCTTTGTGGTACACACGCATATGCACACGCACACCGAAAAATAAGGAAAGTCATTTCTATCGCAGGATTTATGAGGAAGGAGGGAGAGCGCGGTAGAGGTAAAAGAGGGGAGGGTGTGCAGAAATGAAAGAAAACGCCACCTTTGATATGAGTTTAACAATAAATATTTTGTCCATATTGGTAAAGAGTATATTTTTTTTCTTTGGCTATTTTGGGTCCTGAAACAGTATTACAGGGGAGGAAGCTGACCAAGGAAATCTTCTGTTTTGACCGTGGCCGCTGGCAGTTCTGACAGAGAGAGAGAGAGACAGACAGACAGACAGACTGATCAAACAGAGTGGGCTCCAACCTGCCGGCTGAGACCGTATACAAAGCCACACCTCAGCACATGAAGCCAACACAGACCTTTTCTGTGCAGCACAGCACTTGGCGTCCCATACAGTCTCTAACAAGCAGCGCTAGGGTAATGTTAGCATTAGCGGTTTCTCAGCCCTGCCAGCCACCTGCACACAGGAAAGAGCTGAGGCATAGAGGTCAGGGGTCACAGACTAGACCAGAGGAGAGAGGTGAGACTGAAAAAAGGGATGGCTGATAAAGCTGGTGAGCCCTGCCAGCCACCTGCAAACTGAAACTGGCTGAGGCAAAGGGGTCAGGGGTTAAAGGTCACCAAGAGAAGGTCATCACTGTCTTTGGCTGCCCATGGAGGAATGTATTTTTAATGTAGACTGTGGACAGAGAGAGGAGAGAGGGAAGGGGTGAAAGGAGTAAAAGAGAGACAGAGGGGGACTAGATAGGGGTACAGAGACAGGATAGTGAGGGGTAAAAAGAGAGAGGGTGGAGAATGAGAGAGAGTTGAGAAAGTAGGGTAAAGAGCGAAGGACGAGACAGTGGGGAAGCAGGAGAGTTCCCTTTCACACTAGAGTCCTGGTTCTTGTGTACCTAACTGTTTAAGTGTGGCATTGCTAATCTGGCCTCTCCATTAGTTAAACCCCAAATAGCATCCCAACAAGTTGAAAAAACACAACTGCAAGCCCAAACTATCTCAACTCAATCATAAGCGTTCTGACAGGCTGGATTTCTAAACCAGAAGCCCAATAACAGAATAGGCTTTGTGTGATACTCTGCAGAATGCTGAGAGAGAGGAGAGAGGGAGCAGTGAGAGAAGAAAAGAGAGCAAAGGGATATCTTGGAGAGAGAGAGCGGGGGGAGGGAGTGTTTTTCTAGTGGCTTTAGTGAGTAACGTCCTGTGTTGTCGTGGTGGTGTGGTGTGTTCCAAACGGCAGGCTGGGGAGTTGGAAGGAGCTGCAGCCTCTTCTCAGCTGTCTCGATGGGTGTCACTGACTCCCACCGACACACCAGAAAAACCTCCACTACACCCCCAACACACACACACACACACACACACACACACACACACACACACACACAGCAACCCCCCACCACCTCCCTCCCTTAAAAAAGAAAAGTAAAATAGAATTTTAAAAAGAAAGGAGAAGGTTTGGGTAATCACTCTTTGGCTCTTGGTTGTGTGCTCATGCGACCCTATCCCCCCCTATAACTCTGGCTGGTTGTAATAGATGAGGATAGCAGAGTGCATGTTTATGAGCGCTGGACTTGGCAGGCCTGAGCGCTCCTTCAGTGTCTCACAGTTCATCATAGCTCAGTGACTGGGCCCTGACTCAACCCGTGTCTTTTACACACAGTTTACATGGGGGGGCTGTCATGCACCCAACCAAACCCCCCACTACCCCCATACTGCACCTATCCCTGTTCACCCCCACCCCTCTCTCTATCCCTAACCACCCTGGCTTACTGTACCCCTACCTCTTTTACCCCTTTATGGCTGCACAGTATCTGTCTTATTGTTTGAAATTGTGCATTGATTAAGTACAGTACTACCAAATACCCTTTTTGTTTTGCCAACAATCTCTCTGTCTTTCTCTCTCGCTTTCTCTTTGTCTTTCTCTCACTTTCTCTCTTTGTCTCTCTCTCTCTCTCTAGTGGTCCTATGCGTTGGAGAAGCCTAACACGGGCAGTGTGTTCAGCCTGGCCTGGTCGGCAGACGGCACACAGCTCGCGGGGGCTTGTGGGAACGGACACGTCATCTTCGCCCACGTGGTGGAGCAGCGCTGGGAGTGGAGGAGCTTCGAGATCACCCTCACCAAGAGGAGGACCATGCAGGTAGAACACACACACAGATCACCCTCACCAAGAGGAGGACCATGCAGGTAGAACACACACACAGATCACCCTCACCAAGAGGAGGACCATGCAGGTGTTTCAGGGCAGGTTCCTTATGCCATATGCTTGGTTAACCCTCCAGAAAAAGTCTTAATCTTTACTTCACTTAAGAAGCCAAACAGTCCCCGAGCCTAAATGAATTAATGAGACAGCTAACTGAGGGTGAATGGGCTGGTGTGAGAGGCAGACGCTAGTGAGGTGAAGTTAACAGGCTATTTAAAGGGCCAGACTATTCCCCAGGCCTGGGTACTTGTGGCCATACATTATGTTATAAGCCTCCCAGTGTGGACCAGTGACAATGGCCAGCCTGTGTAGCAGCCTCCGTCACTGAGTGTGTTTAAACTTCAGAAACCACAAGGTAGCGTTTACACGCAGTCGACACCCCCCCCGCGCGCGCACACACAGAAACGGACACACACACGTGGATAAACGCATACGCACACACACACGTGCACACTCGCCATAGACAACCCTCACTGAGCACTGTTTGCGTTAACCAAACAAACCTGTGTCTTCAGCTGTTTATTTTCAGGGTTTTTTCTCTCCCCTCTCGTTCTGCCTCACTCTCCCTCTCTTTTTTAAAAGTGCACATCTGCCAATGGTTTGTGAATCAAGCGGCTAAATTTACCACTTCGCGGTTAAGCATTTTTATTCCTGGTTGTTTGGTGAGTAAATTTGGGTTGTTAGTGGGGGTTAAAGAAGGATGATGTTTAAACCCTTAAATAAATACCTACCACACCTTTTACCTGCTGGTGGAAAACCATATTTCATTCATTCATTCATTCATTCATTCATTCATTCATTCACAGGGAAATGTGGAAGAAAATGTTTATCCTAACAGGTGAAAAAGTAGAAACACACACACGTACGTATAGACACCAGGCATTTCTGTCCACTGCTGTCCTATGCTTAGACATGGGCTGATTCCTTGTATATATCAACAGTAAATACACTCTTGAGTTTACGTGAGTGCATCCATGCCTACTATACATCGATGAGTGTCTCAGAAAATATGTCCTGTGTGTATATGCTATAGTCTGTTTGTTACAATTAGTTTGTTAGTATTTCAAATTATTTGTGACTCAATGTCTGTATGTGTTTATGTATGTCAAGATTTGTGCTACATGTGCATGTTTGTGTGTATGTCTGTGTGTGTGTTCCTAAACACACCCTCTTTCTCTATCCATCACCCAGGTGAGGAACGTGGTGGATGATGCGGTGGATGTTCTGGAGTTCAGGGACCGGGTCATCAAAGCCTCTCTGGCCAACGGTCACCTGGTGGTCACCACCTCTCTCCAGTGCTACGTCTACAGTGCTAAGAACTGGAACACCCCTCTCATCTTTGACCTGAAGGAGGGGACCGTCAGCCTCATTGTACAGGCTGAGAAGTAAGTCTCTCTTTATCCTTCTTTCTCTATCTAGTGATGTCCCTCCTCCCTCTCTTAGTCTTTCCCGTCTCGTCTATCCCTGTTGCGCCTATCTCTGGACCCCCTCTCCTTTTCTTTCCCTCCCCCTCTCTCTCCTGCCAAACACGCTGTGTGTGTGCGCGCGCGTCTGTGTGTGTGTTTGCGTTTGTGAGAACTGTGTGTGAATGTGTGCCATTAGCAGAGAAGGTCTGGCTGTGGAAGCCTGACTGCAGTAGGGAACAGAGAGATGGACATCTATCATTCTCTCTAATGGGTCGTTCCACCTCACAAAGCACAAGAAAGAGGATTTCGACTCCTACCATCTCAGATTGTTCTGAAATTGTTTCTGTTGTTAGAAACAGATAAGATGCAACATTATTTTGTTGAAATATAATTTGATCTCTGAGAAATTAAGATAATTGATTGCACCCAAATTGGCTGTTTTAATTTATAGGATTCATATCATATCAAATAAATATAGTACCTAACATCCGATTTGGACCAAACTTTTTTCTAACAATGAGTTAGACATGAGGAATCCAAAGAAATTGTCAAAAGCCACACACGGACCCCCACACCCCATTCCAATCCCACCCCAACAACGACTATATAGTATCAGTTCTGTATGTCTGACAAGTAGTATGGAGCTGCGGCTCAGAGTATTGTTTCTTCATGCTATGTAATGTATTCCCAGTGAATTTGGCGGTATTTTCTTTCCCTTTTCAGAGAAATTAGTCATTGAGTTTTGTAATATCTTGGCTCCATCTTGCAGTTTGTTATGCTCTCCCTCTCCTCTCCTCTCTACCATTCCCACTCTCCTCTTTGTTGCTCCCTCCTGCCTCTATCGCTCCTTCTCTCCTCTCCATCTCTCTGTCCCTTGCTTTCTATCACTCCCCCTCTAATCTTTCTCTCCCCTTCTCTTTATTTTGGCTCCTCCCTCAGACACTTCCTGTTGGTGGATGGGACAGGGGTTTATGTGTTCTCCTACGAGGGACGTCTCATCTCCACGCCCAGATTCCCCGGCATGAGAACGGACATCCTCAACGCCCAGTCAGTCTCCCTTAGCAACGACACCATCGCCATCCGGGACAAGAGCGATGAGAAGGGTGAGTGGAACGTCCCTTCACTACCACAATACAATTATTGTGGTACAATACTTTATTGTCCACACAGCGGGGAGAGATTTGCCTTTGGCTTCTTCGCTCAATGACATTTACAGCCGTTAAACACATTGAAACATCAGGAGCACTTTGTCAACAAGAGGATTACACTTCACCAGGGGATAAAAAGCTGGAGAAATGACTTTAGCAGGACTGGAACAATGAAGTTTGTAATCATTATCCCGCTCCCCCCCTCTTATTTTCCTCCAGTCATCTTTTTGTTTGATGCCCTGACGGGGAAAGCCCTGGGCGACGGGAAGCCCCTGACTCACAAGGTGGGTGATTCACCAACTAACACACACCAACAGTTAGTCACAACACACACTACACTCTCCTGTTAGTGTGCACACACTGACCTGAGAAGACTGTGTATATCTTCACATGTCTACGTCTTAATCCGTACTGTTACATTAAGCAACCTTTTAGGATTGGGGGAGGGTAAGCTGATCCTAGATCTGTGCCTCAGGGTAGCTGTGGGACAGTGTGAGTAAGTGTGGTGGGTTTCAGTGCCCCCAACAGGCCAGGGTGAAAAGGTCAGGGAGCCATGGGGAGAAGGCAGAGAGAAGGTGTTGAGGAAAAAATAAGAAACTTGATAGTTAAGAGGGAGACATACAGATTGTGAGGAAATTGGAGTGCATGTGTGTGAGAAAGAGATGGAGAATGGAGAGAAAGGGGGAGGGTTATGGAGCGAGAATAGGAGTGAAAGGGATAAAGAGAGAGGGAGTGAATTAGAGAGGGAGAAAAGGAGGTGAAGTAGCCAGGAACAGTAGTTACTGTTTGTCAGCATGGCTGTGTCTGCCAGCACTCCACAGCTCCAAGACAGAGGAGCACTGCACTGAAGCCAGCTGGCTCTGACACACACACACACACACAGTCACACACACGCACATACACTCCTGTTGGGGAGTATGGGCCAGGAGCTGTGGGGTCAGACTGCTGGCACCCCCTTCCTCTCTCTTGCCTCCCCCATTTCTCCCTCCTGTCTACTCTCTCCCTCTTACCTCTTTCCTCCACCTCTTCCCTCTGAGTTGAGTATCTTCCCTCTGATCTGGGCACAATTGTTCCCTCCTAGTCCTCCTGTGGCTGGGTACTCAGGGCTGTACTGGGGACTAGAGAGTGTGGAGAGGACAGAAGTGGGCTTGTGATATGGGTGATCATGTGTTGAAAAGAGATGTGTACCAAAATACAATATTGTAAGTGTATGTGTTATGGGGACTGGTTGGGTTTGACACTGGTGGTTCAGTTAGCCCTGTTAATGTGAACCAGGTCTCTCCCACACAACTTTCTGCCTCTCATTTCACTGTGTGTGTGTGTGTGTGTGTGTGTGTGTGTATGCATGTGTATGTGTTTTCCAGATGGAGGTGGTGGAGATAGCTCTGGACCAGTGTGGCCCGTCCAGCGAGAGGAAGATCGCGGTCATAGACAAGAACCGTGACCTGTACCTGACCGCTGTCCGCCGCCACAACAGAGAACACAACATCTGCAAGATAGGTAGGAGAGAGGGAAGGAGATAGATTTCAAACTGCTTTGTGTTGTTAAGCACCTAAAGCATACCAGATAGATAACATCATCTTTCTTACCACAACCCACATGTACTATGGTCTACACACCATGTGGTAGAGGTTAGCTGTTTGTGTGGATAGTTAGTTATTCTGAGTGTTGTTAATAAGAGTGTGTTGTTGGTCTCTATCCTGCTCTACAGGTACTATGGTCCACACTATGGCCTGGAACGACTCAGCTAACATCCTGTGTGGTATTCAGGACACACAGTTCACCGTGTGGCACTATCCCAGTGCTGTCTTCACTGACAAGGACCTGCTGCCTAAAACACTCTACATGAAGGATGCCAGGTAACATGTGCACGCAAACACACACACACACACACACACACACACACACACACACACACAGTGCGCACACAGAAAACAGTTCCCCATTATCGGAAGTAAAAGGTAATGCATCATCTTCATCTCAAATATTTTCATGTTGTATAAAAGCCGTTGATTAATCAATGAAGATATTCCTGAGTGGCTGCCCTTAGGCTAGGTGGCTGTCTGTACAGAATGTATTTTTATATCTGTCTGTCCATCTGTCCCCCTCCACAGTGAGTTTAGCCGTGCGCCCCATATCCTGAACTATGTGGGGACCCAAGTGACTGTGCGTCGCGGTGACGGCTCGTTGGTGTACAGCAGCGTGTCTCCCTACCCTGGCCTACTGCACGAGTACAGCGCCTCCTCTCGCTGGGAGGACGCACTGCGCCTCTGCCACTTTGCCAAGGTAACACACACACCTGACAGGAGTTACAACTGAAAGGGGACTTTCCCTGGTGAATCCCTGGTCCGATACAGAATGAGTCTGACCTGTATAGCACATAGCACACATCATATTCAACTCTAAATACTGTACAAAACACATCTTAAAAAACTCTTTACATTATGTTGAAAATAGAATAATGGTGTGGAATATGCCAGTGTTAAGTAATGTGTAACACCAGGCCTGCTGTCTCCCTGGCCCTACCTCTACCCTACCCAGGAGAGGGGGCTGCTCTGTGCCCTGAGCTCTGAGCCCCTTTCTTAAAGCCAGTTATTTAGGATAAATGGTGTAATTAGCGGCCTGTAATTGCTAGCACATTGTGGGTTGCAGCAGAGCAGAGCAGGGCCAGAGGGACCAGATAACCAGAGCCCGGGCCCCAGGGGAAACACTCAGCCCGAGAGGGGCCACGGGCTGTGGGGCCACAGGTCTGGGTCCTGGGGGGTTGGTGATAGGGAGGTCAAGGGCCTGAGGGAATAGTGAATGGGATTCCTCCAGGGTTCTAGTGTTCTGATAGACCTTATGGGTTCCCCCCACTATAGCGTGGGAACAACAGGCAGCGTGGGAACTCACTGTCACTCTTTTGCAGTGGGGTGTGCATGTGTCTCAATGTCCTGTCTCAGTGTCAGTGTGTCAAATTACTGTACTCATGTCTGTCTGGTTGTCTCGTCTGTCCGATTGTTTTATGTCTTTGTCCATGATGTTCCTCTCCTGTGTTGGTGTCTCACACCCTCTCACTGAGTCTCTGTGTGCCAGACCTCTGAGGAAGAGGTGAGTCTCTCTCTCTCTCTCATTCATTTACATCTTTCCACGTTCCCTTTTACCCCTGTCCTCGTCTTTGTCATTCTCCTCATGTCCTCATTTTAGTTTTTTCTCCTCCTCCTCTTCCTCCTATCCCTTCCTTTAGTTCAGGTTTCTCTCCGCATCTGCTAACTGCCCTGTGGTACTCCACCATAGACAGTACAGCATGGACCATATACACACATGAAGATATTGACTGGATACTTCAAGAAAACTTAGTCCTTCAGTGTGTGTTTGTTGGTTGGGGTTGATGTCTGTGTGTGTGCTGTGCATGAGTGTGTGTGTGCCCACTGCCCATGTGTGTTTACTTTCTGGTTGGTGTGTGTTTGTCTGTAGGAGGGTGTATGTGTTTGTAAATGACGTGTCCTGCAGCCCTGGGCCTTGGCATGGTGAAGGGTCCATGACGGAGCCACTGGAGTGGAGCTTTAATGAGACACGACCAGCAGCTTTTAATTAGTTTCTAATTAGCCTGGGTGACACCATTTACCGTATTTAACCTCCCCAACACACACACACACACACGCAGCCAACCCCTGAACCCAAACCCCAGTGAGAGCCTTCACAGTGTGCGCTGCATGGGTTATGATGCAATAACCACAACCCTGGAGCAGGATGGCTAGAGGGGACAGGGGAGGGGAGAGGGGGGTGAAGTGGGTATATGCAATGCCTTCAGAAAGTATTCATACCCCTTGACTTATTCCACATTTTGTTGTGTTACATCCTGAATTCAAAATGGATTAAATTATTTTCTCACCTATCTACACACAATATCCCATAATGACAAAGTATTTTTTGGTGTGCACATTTATTGAAAATGAAATGCATAAATATCTCATTTACATAAATATTCACACCCCTGAGTTAATACATGTTAGAATCATCTTTGGCTGCGATTACAGCTGTGAGTCTGTCTGGGTACGTCTCTAAGAGCTTTGCACACCTGGATTGTACAATATTTTAAAATTATTCTTTTTAAAATTCTTCAAGTTCTGTCAAGTTGGTTGTTGATCATTGCTAGACAGCCATTTTCAAGTTTTGCCATAGATTTTCAAGCCGATTTAAGTAAAAACACTTAACAGGAACATTGTTTTTCTTGGTAAGCAACTCCAGTGTATATTTTCCCTGGTTTTAGGTTATTGTCCTGCTGAAAGGTGAATTTGTCTCCCAGTGTCTGTTGGAAAGCAGACGGAACCAGGTTTTCCTCTAGGATTTTGCCTGTGCTTAGCTCTATTGCGTTTATTTTTATCCTTAAAAAACTCTCTAGTCCTTGCCGATGACAAGCATACCCATAACATGATGCAGCCACCACCATGCTTAGAAATATGAGGAGTGGTACTCAGTGATGTTGTGTTGAATTTGCCCCAAACAATGCTTTGTATTCAGAACAGTAAGTTAATTTCTTTGCCACATTTTTTGCAGTTTTACTTTAGTACCTTGTTGCAAACAGGATGCATGTTTTGGCATATTTTTATTATGTACAGGCTTCCTTCTTTTCACTCTGTCAATTAGGTTGGTAATGTGGAGTAAGTAAACTCAACAAAAAAAGAAACGTCCCTTTTTCAGGACCCTGTCTTTCAAAGATAATTCATAAAAATCAAAATAACTTCACAGATCTTCATTGTAAAGGGTTTAAACACTGTTTCCAATGCTTGTTCAATGAACCATAAACAATTAATGAACATGCACCTGTGGAATGGTCGTTAAGACACTAACAGCTTACAGACGGTAGGCAATTAAGGTCACAGTTATGAAAACTTAGGACACTGAAGAGGCCTTTCTACTGACTCTGAAAAACACCAAAAGAAAGATCCCAGGATCCCTGCTCATCTGAGTGAACGTGCCTTAGGCAATAAATTGCAATGTCCGTACTGTGAGACGCCTAAGACAGCGCTACAGGGAGACAGGACGGACAGCTGATCGTCCTCGCAGTGGCAGACCACGTGTAACAACATCTGCACAGGATCGGTACATCCGAACATCACACCTGCGGGACAGGTACAGGATGGCAACAACAACTGCCCGAGTTACACCAGGAACCAGGGTCCGTCATGGTCTGGGGCGGTGGGTCACAGCATCATCGGACTGAGCTTGTTGTCATTGCAGGCAATCTCAACGCTGTGCGTTACAGGGAAGACGTCCTCCTCCCTCATGTGGTACCCTTCCTGCAGGCTCATCCTGACATGACCCGCCAGCACGACAATGCCACCAGCCGTACTGCTCGTTCTGTGCGTGATTTCCTGCAAGACAGGAATGTCAGTGTTCTGCCATGGCCAGCGAAGAGCCCTGATCTTAATCCCATTGAGCACGTCTGGGACCTGTGAGGGCTAGGGCCATTCCCCCCAGAAATGTCTGGGAACTTGCAGGTGCCTTGGTGGAAGAGTGGGGTAACATCTCACAGCAAGAACTGGCAAATCTGGTGCAGTCCATGAGGAGGAGATGTACTGCAGTACTTAATGCAGCTGGTGGCCACACCAGATACTGACTGTTACTTTTTATTTTGACCCCCCTTTGTTCAGGGACACATTATTCCATTTCTGTTAGTCACATGTCTGTGGAACTTGTTCAGTTTATGTCTCAGTTGTTGAATCTTGTTATGTTCATACAAATATTTACACGTTAAGTTTGCTGAAAATAAACGAAGTTGACAGTGAGAGGACGTTTCTTTTTTTGCTGAGTTTACAATGTTGTTGATCCATCCTCAGTTTTCTCCGATCACAACCATTCAACTCTGTAACTGTTTTAAAGTCACCATTGGCCTCATGGTGAAATCCCTGAGCGGTGTCCTTCCTCTCCGGCAACTGAGTTAGGAAGGACACCTGTGTCTTTTGTAGTGGCTGGGTATATTGATACATCATCCAAAGTGTAATGAATACCTTCACCATGCTCAAATGGATATTCAATGTCTGCTTTTGTTTATTTTTACCCAATAGGTGCCCTTCTTTGCGAGGCATTGGAAAAACATCCTTGGTCTTTGTGGTTGAATCTGTGTTTGAAATTCACTGCTTGACTGAGGGACCTTACAGATAATTGTATGTGTGGGGTACAGAGACGAGGTAGTAATTCAGAAATCATGTTAAAAACTATTATTGCACACAGTCCATGCAACTTATTATGTGACTTTTAAGCACATTTTTACTCTTGTACTTATTTAGGCTTACCATAACAAAGGGGTTGAATACTAATTGGGTCAAGACATTTCAGCTTTTAATTTTTTTATTAATTCTTAAAAATGTCTAAAAACATAATTCCACTTTGACATTATGGGGTATTGTGTGTGGGCCAGTGACACAAAATCTCAATTAAATCAATTTTAAATTCAGGTTGTAACAAAACAAAATGTGGAAAAAGTCAAGGGGTGTGAATACTTCCTGAAGGCACTGTATGGAAGAAGGAGCGTCACCACTTTTAATAGTCACCCCTCCTTCTTCCTCCTATTTCTGGTAAGGGTTTGGTCTTTCGTGGCCGTGTGGTGTGGTTTTTCCCGGAGTGGGAGGAGTGTTGTGGGGAAGTCCTGTTAGCCAGGTATGGAGGATTAGCCCCTTGTGGATACTTTCATGGCACTGAATTGTTGTTAACAGACACAAGCACACACGCGTAAAGAGCATGCACACATGCTTAAACACACACACATGCTGATAGGCCTGTACACAAACAACCATACTGTACACAGTCACACAAACATGGGCAGCCCAGCAGTGTGACTAAATCTCCAGGCAGGCTCTAACAGTGAGCCAACACCACAATGGACCACATCGCTCCTCTGATTGGAGGAAACTGGCCCATCTCTCTCTGACTCTCTGACCAGCATTTAGTGGCTTTAGCAAAGGATGATTTTGTTGTTGTTGTCTTCACGGTTTTATGGCCAATGTTGTTTGTCTTAATGAAGGATTCAGATGAGATGAGGATTTTGTTCTGGGCTTTGCTTTCAACGATACTGTTGAGTGGCATAGTTTGAGTGTGACTGTAAGAGTGAATGGGAGTAACATTACGTCTGCATGTTTGTCCAAGTACGTCTGTGTGTCCTGCATGAGTATGATATCAGACTCACACACGGAAGTCAGATTACAGGGTGTGTGTGTGTGTGTGTGTGTGAGAGAGAGATGTATGATCTTTGTGTATACTGTGCCCTGCAGAGTGACACTAACGAGGCCTGTATTGTGAGGATGAGCAGACTGGGAGTGGGAAGAGTGCCCCTGTAGAGACACCAGTGTAATGGCCCTCCCGTTCCTCTAATAACACACACAGCCCTCCTCTCTCTGTGCCCTGTCCCTTTAATGACCCAGGGGAGCAGGGCTAGACTAGCCCCCCTGTGCAGGGCCTGTGGTCAGGGCTGGGCCACGCGCTACGCCCCGGCGCCACCACCAGCCTGTCAGGCTGAGCAGCAGTTCCATCCCCCATATACCCTCATACCCCTGCTCCCTGTCCCCTGGCACTCATGCCTGCTCCCTATCCTGTGTGTGTGTGTGTGTGTGCGCCTGTTTATTTATGCTAAGACAATGTGTGTATGGCGAATTTCATTTCCTATTTGCCTAATGTCTGTCGCCGTTCCTATAGGACCAGTCGCTGTGGGCGTGTCTCGCTGGCATGGCAATGGCCAATAGGGAGTTGACGACAGCAGAGGTGGCCTACGCTGCCATTGGAGAGGTAAGACCATCCATCAAACACTAAAATCTCACTCTTTCCTTTTCTCCTCCACTGTAGCTCAGTTGGTAGAGCATGGCGCTTGCAACGCCAGGGTTGTGGGTTTGTTTCCCACGGGGGGCCAGTATGAAAATGTATGCACTCACTAAGTCGCTCTGGATAAGAGCGTCTCCTAAATGACTAAAATGTAAATGTAAATGTCATTCTGTTTTCCTATATTTCTCTCCCCTCTCTCGCTCTCTCCAGGTGGATAAGGTGCAGTATATTAACTCTATCAAGGATCTGCCGTCTAAGGAATCTTCAGTGGCCCACATGTTACTGTTCAGTGGTCATGTCCAGGAGGCTGAGGTCACTCTGCTACAGGCTGGCCTGGTCTACCAAGCCATACAGGTCCACATCAACCTCTACAACTGGGACAGGTGTGGGTGTGTCTGGTTGTCTCTAAATGTCTGTCTGTCTGTCTCTGAATGTCTGAATGACTGTCTGTCTCTGAATGTGTGACTGAATGTCTGTCTGTCTCTGAATGTCTGTCTGTGACTCTGAATGTCTGTCTGTCTGTCTGACATTTCTTTCTCTGTCTGTCTATGTATACATACATATGCGTCTGTGAATGAGACTGAACGCTTCATGTGTCCTCAGGGCGTTGGAGCTGGCAGTAAAACATAAGACCCATGTGGACACAGTGCTGGCCTACAGACTCAAGTTCCTGCAGGACTTTAGCAAGAAAGAGACCAACAAGAGGTTCATGCAGTACGCTGAAGGGGTAGGATATGTCATTGCTTTTGACTGTCATACAGTGCGTTCGGAAAGTATTCAGACTCCTTGACTTTTTCCACATTTTGTTACATTACAGCCTTATTCTAAAATGTATAAAATTGTTACTCAGTCCTTTGTTGAAGCACCTTTGGCAGCAATTACAGCCTCAAGTCTTCTTCGGTATGACGCTACAAGCTTGGCACACCTATATTTGGGGAGTTTCTCCCATTCTTCTCAGCAGATCCTCTCAAGCTCTGTCAGGTTGGATGGGGAGCGTTGCTGCACAGCTATTTTCAGGTCTCTCCAGAGATGTTCGATCGGGTTCAAGTCCGGGCTCTGGCTGGGCCACTCAAGGACATTCAGAGACTTGTCCCGAAGTCACTCCTGCGTTGTCTTGGCTGTGTGCTTAGGGTCGTTGTCCTGTTGGAAGGTGAACCTTCACCCCAGTCTGAGGTCCTGAGCGCACTGGAGCAGGTTTTCATCAAGGCTCTCTCTGTACTTTGCTCCGTTCATCTTTCCCTCGATCCTGACTAGTCACCTAGTCCCTGTTGCTGAAAAACATCCCCACAGCATGATGCTGCCACCACCATGCTTCACCATAGGGATGGTGCCAGGTTTCCTCCAGACGTGACACTTGGCATTCAGGCCAAAGAGTTCAATCTTGGTTTCATCAGACCAGAGAATCTTGTTTCTCATGGTCTGAGAGTCTTTGGTATCTTTTGGCAAACTCCAAGCGGGCTGTCATGTGGATTTTACTGAGGAGTGGCTTCCGTCTGGCCACTCTACCATAAAGGCGTGATTGGTGGAGTGCTGTAGAGATGGTTGTCCTTCTGGAAGGTTCTCCCATCTTCACAGAGGAACTCTAGAGCTCTGTCAGAGTGACCATTGTGTTCTTGGTCACCTCCCTGACAAAGGACCTTCTCCCCTGATTGCTCAGTTTGGCTGGGCGGCCAGCTCTAGGAAGAGTCTTGGTAGTTCCAAACTTTTTCCATTTAAGAATGATGGAGGCCACTGTGTTCTTGGGGACCTTCAATGCTGCAGAAATGTTTGTGCCTCAACACAATCCTGTCTCGGAGCTCTACGGACAATTCCTTCGACCTCATGGCTTGGTTTTTGCTCTGACATGTACTGTCAACTGTGGGACCTTATATAGACAGGTGTTTGCCTTTCCAAATCATGTCCAATCAATTGAATTTACCACAGGTGGACTCCAATCAAGTTGTAGCAACATCTCAAGGATGATAAATGGAAACAGGATGCAGCTGAGCTTAATTTCGAGTCTCATAGCAAAGGGTCTGAATACTTATGTAAATAAGGTATTTCAGTTTATTTGTAATACATTTACAAAAAATCTAAAAACCTGTTATCGCTTTGTCATATGGGATATTATGTGTAGATTGCTGAGGAAAATGTTTTATTTAATCCATTTTAGAATAAGGCTGTAACTTAACAAAATGTGGAAAAAATCAAGGGGTCTGAACACTTTCCGAAGGCAGTGACCACTGACCAACTGTAGTAGTAAAGACTTCTTCTCTTCGAAACCAGACAGTATTGCTACAAGAGGCAATGTGCCATTTCTATCATACTATGCCCCATTAGACTGACCCACTCCTCTAATTTCTCTCTCCCCCTCTCTCTCTCCATCAGGTGGAGGTGGACTGGGAGAAGATCCAGGCGAAGGTAGAGATGGAGCTGGTTAAGGAGAGAGAGAAGGCTGCCACCACCTCTGTCAGGAGCAGCCTGGCCTCCCGACGCTGACCCTTGACCCTACACCTCTGACCTCATCCAGGGACCAAATGTACATCATCTTTTCAAATGGTCATTTATCAAACATGGTTAGTGTTATTTTTGTGTTTTGTATTTTTTATATAAATAGATACTTTTTTTTTTACAACTAACTTAAATGCCTTATTCTCTGAGAATGTACATATGTAGACGTTTAATAAATACATATTTATCAGATTGATCAACTCTCCTGACTTATTTCTATCTCCTCAACTGCTATTTCCATTCAATGCAGTCAGCCCCAGCCCAGCGTGTTTTAACTAGTAATCATAGATGTTTAGTGTGTATTTATATTAAGTACAGTGGGGAGAACAAGTATTTGATACACTGCCGATTTTGCAGGTTTTCCTACTTACAAAGCATGTAGAGGTCTGTAATTTTTATCATAGGTACACTTCAACTGTGAGAGACGGAATCTAAAACAAAAATCCAGAAAATCACTATTGTATGATTTTTAAGTAATTAATTTGCATTTTATTGCATGACATAAGTATTTCATCACCTACCAACCAGTAAGAATTCCGGCTCTCACAGACCTGTTAGTTTTTCTTTAAGAAGCCCTCCTGTTCTCCACTCATTACCTGTATTAACTGCACCTGTTTGAACTCGTTACCTGTATAAAAGACACCTGTCCACACACTCAATCAAACAGACTCCAACCTCTCCACAATGGCCAAGACCAGAGGACATCAGGGATAAAATTGTAGACCTGCACAAGGCTGGGATGGGCTACAGGACAATAGGCAAGCAGCTTGGTGAGAAGGCAACAACTGTTGGCGCAATTATTAGAAAATGGAAGAAGTTCAAGATGACGGTCAATCACCCTCGGTCTGGGGCTCCATGCAAGATCTCACCTCGTGGGGCATCAATGATCATGAGGAAGGTGAGGGATCAGCCCAGAACTACACGGCAGGACCTGGTCAATGACCTGAAGAGAGCTGGGACCACAGTCTCAAAGAAAACCATTTGTAACACATGTGGTCTGATGAGACAAAAATAGAGCTTTTTGGTCTAAACTCCACTCGCCGTGTTTGGAGGAAGAAGAAGGATGAGTACAACCCCAAGAACACCATCCCAACCGTGAAGCATGGAGGTGGAAACATCATTCTTTGGGGATGCTTTTCTGCAAAGGGGACAGGACGACTGCACCGTATTGAGGGGAGGATGGATGGGGCCATGTATCGCGAGATCTTGGCCAACAACCTCCTTCCCTCAGTAAGAGCATTGAAGATGGGTCGTGGCTGGGTCTTCCAGCATGACAACGACCCGAAACACACAGCCAGGTCAACTAAGGAGTGGCTCCGTAAGAAGCATCTCAAGGTCCTGGAGTGGCCTAGCCAGTCTCCAGACCTGAACCCAATAGAAAATCTTTGGAGGGAGCTGAAAGTCCGTATTGCCCAGCGACAGCCCCGAAAGCTGAAGGATCTGGAGAAGGTCTGTATGGAGGAGTGGGCCAAAATCCCTGCTGCAGTGTGTGCGCAAACCTGGTCAAGACCTACAGGAAACGTATGATCTCTGTAATTGCAAACAAAGGTTTCTGTACCAAATATTAAGTTCTGCTTTTCTGATGTATCAAATACTTATGTCATGCAATAAAATGCAAATTAATTACTTAAAAATCATACAATGTGATTTTTTAAATTTTTGTTTTAGATTCCGTCTCTCACAGTTGAAGTGTACCTATGATAAAAATTACAGACCTCTACATGCTTTGTAAGTAGGAAAACCTGCAAAATCGGCAGTGTATCAAATACTTGTTCTCCCCACTGTATTAAGGCTTTAACGCGTATTCTCTGTGGTGGTGTGAAACTACTTGCCATGCAGCTTCCTCCCCTGACAGAGATCCAGACCATCATTGTGCCATTACACACTATCTATCTCCACTCGCAACACACACTCAACCCCAACACACACTCAAACACAGCCCCAGCAGGGAGGCCAGGAGCAGCAAGATGGATTCCTGTCACTCTGGTCTGAACCCTGGCGCTCCCAGTATTCCTGATGCATATAGGATGATGGCTAATGGGCGTAGTAGAGGAGCAGTCTAGGGTTGCGTGTCCTACACTATTACAGAGCAAGACTGAATCATTAAGTTCAGCCTCTCTCACACCCCATGCTCTTCATGTCCTCTTGTTCTCGCTCTGTTTTTTACATTTACATTTTAGTCATTTAGCAGACGCTCTTATCCAGAGCGACTTACAGTTAGTGAGTGCATGCATTTTCATACTGGCCCCTCATGGGAAACGAACCCACAACCCTGGCGTTGCAAGCGCCATGCTCTACCAACTGAGCTACACATGGCCCATGCTATGTTTTTCCATGCTATAAATCCCTGGTCACTCAGGTATTGTCCTAAGTGCAGGCTAGAATGAACTCCCTCCATCCTTCCCCAGCTAACTGCAGTCAGGCCGTTCTTGTCTAGAGTAAAGTTAGAGAGAGTAGGGTGGGTAGCTATGATGTCAGTGGTAGTGTGGAAGCTCTCCAGTCATCTCTGACCCAAGAGGAGCAGCACTCTGTATCAGCCAGGAGTCAGGTTTCACATGCATTACCAACAGAATGCACACAACTCAACGCACGTGTTCCCTGAACTCTTACAGAAGTATGATCAGACACACAGCACACAGATAAAACACACACACACTCAGACACTTCAACAAATACATACAGACCTAAAAAACACACACACCCAGTCACACACACTGAAATGAAAACTCCATATCCAAACCATGCTCCTACTACTAAAGCTCAGACACTGACGGGGCATAATGTACAATTTATGAGGAGCATAATGCACATTGATCTGGCCTTGGTTTCCCTGCTGTTTTGCCCACTAAGGCATTGAATAATTGCTCCGCCTGCATCATCTATTGTTAGAGACACAGAATTACCGTATATTGTCTATTTTTCTCACACTCAGGTTGGGCTGTTACACACCCCATAGAAATGGCCTGGGTCTGGATTTCCAAAACATCCGAAACATCTTAATACTTATGAGGTGTCTTGTCATGATTGTGAACACAACTAAAATAATTTTACCTCAAGCCAGAGCAATGTAATCTAACCAATAATCCACGGGCTCTGGTGCCACTAAGTTCAATATGGTGGTAGCAAGTCATCTCAGCAGCCTGTCTCATTGTATTCAGATCTCCAATGAAGGATTCTTCAAAGTGCAGAATATCAGAGTTTTACTCCATCTGATTAAACATTAATGCTGGAAATTCTAGAGGATTGGAGCGTGCCCTATACCCCTGAACCCACAGCCTGAGTGCAGAGGACTTGTAGAGGCTGCCTCCACTGCAGAGAGAGTGAGAGAGAGAGAGAGCCCCAGAGCCAAAGATGTAAAAATGTGAGCTATACTGTTAAATCACAAATTCCAGTAATACCATATCTGTATTCTGTCACTAAAACGTTATGTGTAATGTGTCTGCACCTTGTCATTCCCTCCATTCATCCATCAGTGGATTTAATGCTTTTTTTTGTAAACTCCTCTTATCCAACAATTTCCTCTGTGAAGGAAATCCATCAGTGTCCAACACAACAGGCCAGTCCTGGCTCAACGGTATAGGATTAAACTACAGTCAGACAGACTAGCTTTCCCATTATGGTGATCCATAACGGTCATGGTCAGAATCACTGTTGAAGATGATTGTATTATTGAGACTAGGAAGCCTGGCTGAAGCGCATACAGTATTTAACCTACAGTACAAGTGATGTGCTGACATCACTCCTGAAAACCAAACTCCTAACGATTATCCTTTAGTTTCTCATTGCTTATTCACTCTTATGCACTTCAGATAAACCAGTTAGCTCAAGTGATTGGGTTCTTGGAGGGTTGGCGCATCTCAACGGCCCACTGTTCCACAGAAAGACTAATGATAAATGTTCTCGCCCAGCCTACTGTGGATCGGCTATCTCAGTCTGCAGCTCCAGCTTTCGTCTGCCAGCCTAGCTCTTTATTTACTGCTGTCTATTCTATACTTCTGTCTTTATGACTGTCTGTATTGTCTATCAGTCATCTTCCTGCCTGTTTCCATGCAGGGCATGTCTGCTTTAAAGTGCTCTAATGCTGATGATGGTGAAAGTTTTGTCATTCAACTATGGTCACTACATCAAAGATAAACTATCAGAGCTGGTCTCTGCTCACTGATCACTACATGGTAACTCGACCTTGGATCAGTATTTAGGGGCATCATCATCATCGCTCTCAGAGAGGAGGGAGGGAGGAGATGTGTTCATGCTGCAGTATGTGTGAGCTGAGCTCTCTGATACATTGGATAAAATAACTTGCTGATGTAACAAAATGTGATGCATAGCCTATGTAGATGTGTTGGAGAGAGTATTTGTATTCATTCCATGGTGTCTCTATTCTATTACTTTTGAATCCCCCACTAGGCCACTGAAAACTGCACTAGGCGAGTCTCCCATACCCTGCCTGTGACCCCACTCTCTGAGGGTGTCTCAGGGAGAATTGGGATATAATGAAAGAAAAAACGTTCTAATTCACACATGAATATTAATAATACACAGTTGTATATGTGTGAAATAGGACAAATATAAGCACCCACCAAATTATAATTATTATGACATGATGCACATTTCTAGGCTATAGATAAAACAATGAATAGAAGTCTTTCAGGCCCAGCAGAATCAAAAACTCCTTCTCAGCCTGTTCATCTCAACAACAACAACAACAACAACAACAACAACAACAACAAATAATACTAATATGGAGAAAGCCAGCTGTCTCACGGTGAAATTGAACAGTTGAAGCAAAATTTAATGTGATCGTAAGGGCGCCAAATTTGCTGCCTGTCAATACACAAAAGAGCCCAATTTCAGCAACCATTTATCTCCCTTTTTATTATCTAATTTTCTCATACCAAGTCTTCATTTGCATACAAAAGGGGAATCATCCGCCCAATCATATAAAACTCACGTCATTGACCAAATTGAACAGTTCCTATTATTTTCAACATTCATTGCAACAGATTGTAATTGCACTTAAGTTATTATATAGCCTGTAAGTCTCTCCTTTAGTTCATACTAAAATAAAAATTATTTAATTTGATAGTCCATCACATTCAGTCAGACAGAATTCCGTGACGCGCGTGTGTTGTGTCCTGAAGTGTCCTGTCGCTCTTCTCTGGGTGTCGATCCTCCCCTAGTCCCTCCGTCTGCTGCAGGCTCCTCCGACCGGACCAGTAAGTTATCATCCGACCGGTCTCTGTGCACCTCCTGCATGGTCTCCTCATATGTCGGCAGGTACTTCACCTCGTCATATGCGGGTAGCAGCACTGGCGAGGTGAAGTCCCCAAAACTGTATTCGGGGTACCGGTCCAGTAGGGAGTCCTGGGACGCGGTTGCGTGTCCGTGGAAGAGGGAGGGCTCCTCGGGGTGTTCGTGGTGGGGGTGATGGCGCGGCCGCGGGCAGATGATGCGCTGGATGAAGTAGCCCATTGCGAAGAGGAGCAGCAGGATCAGGATGCCGGATAGCTTGCGCGTAACCCAGCCCACGTTGTCGAAGAATATATGCAGCGGGAGCTTGCAGCAGCGCACCGCGGAGCTCGCGCTACCGTTGCCGGTAACGGTAGGGGGGCAGCACTGCTGGCCCTCATCGCACTGAACTTCTCCACAGCTGCGGAGCGTGTGGCAGGAGGAAATCACGATCGCGGACAGAAAGGTGATGCTGCACATGCACGTTCTGCTGCCGGTGGATAGACAAAACATTATTTCAATATACCAGTCGGTTCGTACGGTTAGGATAGACCTGTGCGCGTGCGTCCGTGCGTGCCTGACGTCTGGTTTCTCTTTTGGTGAGAAAGAGTCCACAGCAGGTTTAGCTACTATGTCTGATGCCTGTTTGTTCCAATCCTCTTCCTTCATTCGCTCTCTGGAGAAGGTTACTGCAGAATAAGGATAGCCACCCGCTCCTCCGGTTCTGCGAGTGAGATGAGTAGCCTCTTCTACCGGGTGTGAGTGCGCGGGAGGAGACCCCCATTAAATAAAATGACGTATTTTCCAGACGTTGAAGTCAGGTGCATTTTAGGTGCTGAATGAAAGGTGGAAATACGTATTTTCCAGACGTTAAGAATAAGAATTTGTTTTGGACTTTGAAATCAGGTGCATTTTAAGTGCTGAAAGAAAAGTGAAAACATATCTTTTTGGTCTTTTCCGGATTTCAGCAGTAAAAATAGGTATTTTTCAGTCATTGATTCTATATCCAAATTTCAACTGCACATACATTCTCAATGAAGTAAGCGTTATATCACAATCATTTTTCAAGCCTCTTAATATATGAAAGAGGAGCCAATTGAAGATTGCAACAGAATATGTATTATTGCTCCTATCTGTCATATGCATTTATGATAGCTTTTTCAAAAGCTTTAAAACTGGCCATAATGATGTTCAAAACTGTCCAAACAACAGACTAAACCTTCAGAACACTTCAACTACAATAACATTCTCAGTAATGGTTACATTTGGTTTTTTCTTGCTATGACTGTGATATGTTATTGTTTATCTACCTCAGTTGAATGCACTGATGAGCTCCACACTCAAACAAGTACACATTTGGTCGGTGCTGACCAGATCCAAATCTGAATGAATCATAGAAGTTTAAACATCACAGTAAAGTGCTGCACAGTTTACTACAGTAGAGCACAGTACAGTATGGTACAGGACAGTAGAATTGTATTCCGTAGACTACAGTATGGTACAGTATAGTTTAATTTAGTAGAGTACAGTACAGTAGTTTATTTCAGTAGAGTAGAGTACATTAGAGTAAAGTAAGGTACAATACATTACACTATACTTTACTGTTCTTTACTTTACTGTACTCTATGTTCTACTGTATTGTGCTGTACTGTTCTGTCCAAACTTGTGAAACATAGATGTCTATGATTGGTTCAGATTTGGTCCGATCCGGACCGGTCAAAATCTAAACCAATTATAGACATCTATGTTTGCGCCAAATCAAGGCCAGTCCAGACCAAATCTGAACCAATTATAGACCCGTGGAGGCTCCTCAGAGGAGGAAGGGGAGGACCATCCTCCTCAGTGAATTTCATAAATCTAAAAATAGTAAAACATTAAAAAGGTTATCCTTTGTAGATAAAACTATACTAAATATAATCACATGTCACCATATAATTGATTAAAACACACTATTTTGCAATAAACGTCTACAGTAGCCTCAACAGCACTCTGTAGGGTAGCACCATGGTGTAGCCGGAGGACAGCTAGCTTCCATCCTCCTCTAGGTACATTGACTTCAATACAAAACCTAGGAGGCTCATGGTTCTCACCCCCTTTCCATAGACTTACACCGTAATTATGACAACTTCCAGAGGACATCCTCCAGCCTATCAGAGCTCTTGCAGCATGTACTGACATGTTGTCTACCAAATCAAAGGATCAGAGAATGAATCTAGTACTGAAAGCGTAAGCTACAGCTAGCTAGCACTGCAGTGCATAAAATGTGGTGAGTAGTTGACTCAAAGAGAGAGAAAGACAGTAGATTAACAGTTTTGAACAAATTAATTTTTCTTAAATGAAGGAAAAGCAACTAAGTTTCACTTATTTAGCTACCAAATTCAGCTAGCTACTTTAGCCTACTCAAACACCCTGCTCAAACAGAGGGATGCTATGCTAGCTAGCTGGCTATGACTATCCAACACAACACTGGAACTCTTCCAAGTCAAGGTAAGTTTTGGTTTCACTAATGTATTGCCACCGGGGCCCGCCGGTGTAACTGCTTACTGACTGTACACTGTAACGTTACTGCATGATTGTAGTGGGTTTACTAACACATTAGTTCTATTAGCTATGTTGACTATGACGTTACTTTAGCTAATATAGTGACAACGATGTAGGCTATGTGTAGCTGTTATGATATGGTTTGGCTTGGAAAGGTTTTTTCGTCTGGTCACATACAGCTGATGTGTTGTGAATTGAAGTCCACAAACGTAGGGACAAGGTGAGAGGAGGAGAGCGCATAGATGCGAGAAGGAATACAACGTGGCTGCTAAGAAAGTGAACTGTGTTTAAGTGTGATCAGGGGTGTATTCATTTCGCAGATTCTGTTGAAAAACCTTTCTTTAACGGAAGCAAACGGAACAAAACGGGGATGAACATACCTGAATTTGTCCAATAGAAACTATTTTGTAACTGTTGGACTAATGATTACACCCTATATCAGCTAGATGCAGGCAAGAGTGTGCAAGGCGGTATTGAATGTGTCACTATCTGTCACCTCAAATTTTTTCTCTCGACCTGTGTGCACCTACGTTGTAAACTTTCATTAATAGGCTAGGTTGTAGCAACCTCATGATGGGTATAGGGAAAATATCAGTATCACGTAGTACCCTAAACCTATCGCTGTTACATTGAACTGGGTGAATGGAATATGAATGACAGTGATAAGTTGCGTCAATTCAAATCTGGTATTGGGAACAAAAGAGGTCAATACACGTCTTCTAAAATAGACTAGTATTTTAATTAATGCAAAACACTTCAATGGTAAATATGATGTTCGTATATACGGGTCCACTGAAATACCACGCAGGGCAGACAGAGAACTAAGCCATTGTTCTAAGTTCTTCTTTAAATACTCTGACAGAGATAGGCCAGCAGGGAGCGGGAACTATCAGAGTAGAGACTGAGCGTGGTTTAGACTTACTCAGCCTATCGTTGGCGCACAGGCTGGTCCCAGGCCCTTGGCGCTTCACTGTTACCAGGTGTAAAATAAGAAAACCCAAAATAAGACATTTCAGGGAAATTTAGGATTCCCCCTTTTGACACCCACTAGGGTGTCACTCATTAAAATACAATACAAACAAAAATAATCACACTTTTATTAATAGGCAATAATGATAATAAAAAGGCCTTCAGTCCTTCCATCTACACCCAACTTGTACTAGGTTGGCTACCAGCCACCCAGGAACTTTAAACCTTCACATAAGGAAAGACAAACATTCACAATGGTTAACTTGATTAATAAAGCATAAAACATAAACAGGGAAGTACATTTTGGCCCCCTTTAGACACCCTCTAGGGTGTCACTCCACCACCTCACCAATAGCAAACCAAGGGTCATCCTTTGTCAACCCCATCTCAGTGTCTGCATCCCCTTCTTGAGCCCCAAGGAGGGGCATCATACCAGCCGTATGCACGACATCTGTAACAGACTTTCTCAGAAGGATCCAAGCTGATCCAAGATGGCATAGCAGTGCGGTCACTTTTATTTCATCGTCCTTGTGTAAATATCCCGTTTCTTGTTTTTTTTGTCTATTTTGTATATATCTCTCAATTTTTACTTTTCATTCTTTAACTAAATATACTTTCCTGCAACCCGCCTCACCCAACGTGGAAAGGATTCTATTATTTATTTATAACTTTCATCAAGAACCGTAAGCTGATACTAGTGTAGCCGCAACTGAATGGCTACCTGCTATTAGTCACCGTTAGCGTCTTCACCACTGTCCATGGCCTACACTATCCACCAGCCAGCTCTAGCTCTAGCCTGGACAATTCGTCGGCCAGTCTGCACAGCGTGCTATCGACCCAGCGTACTATCGACCCAGAGCTTATTGGACTTTCTGCCGGAATCACTGGACCCTAGCGCCGGATCATCACAACCAGCTAGCTAGCTGCAACCTGTTGTTGGCTGATTACCATTGCCCTATAGCAAGCACCAGTTAGCCTTGAGCTAGCCTCAGGCCCATCTCCCGGCTATCTACCTCTCTGTCAACCGGACGGGACCTCCTAGTGTTGACACTGAGCCCCGCCGATACAACACGACTGGTTTGCCGACGAAATAGTCTGATGTGGTTTCATCAGGCTTCCAGTTGCGACAACCACGAAGATCCATCTGCCAGCCCCGGCCCGCTAGCACACGCAAACTACAACTGTGCTCCCTGCTAGCTGTGCTGAAGCACCAATTTGAACTGCTCTCGGACTCACACATTGCTGTTCACTGGACCTTATGATCACTCAGCTGCACAGCTGATGCCTGCTGGACTGTTCCTTTACACGGTACCCTGTCCTGTTTATTCTGTTTAGTCTTAGCCCAAACGTTATCGCTATTTCCAGTTGTTTTCTTAGCTCTCTCTAATAACACCTGTGACTGCTTTATGCCTCTCTCCCATGTCAATTATGCCTTGCCTATTGCTGTTTGGGTTAGTTCTTATTATACAATTTCACTGTAGAACCCCTAGTCCCTCTCAAACTGCCTCATATAGTTCCTTTGTTCCACCCCCCATACACGCCGAGACCGGCTCAATCGGTGCCTCCAATGACGCTATCTCTTTCATTGTTACCCAACGCTTAGGGTTACCTGAACTGTACTCATATCCTTCCATATCCTTTTCTGTACATAATGCCCTGAATCTTTTCTACAACGCCCGGAGAACTGCCCCCTTTATTCTATGTACCCAACGCACTAGAAGACCAGTTCTTAAAGCACTTAGTCATATCCTTATTCTAGTCCTCCTCTGTTCCTCTGGTGATGTAGAGGCTAACCCAGGCCCTGCAGCCCCCAGTATCACTCCTACTCCCCAGGAGCTATCATTTGTTGACTTCTGTAACCATAAAAGTCTTGGTTTTCTGCACATAAATATCAGAAGCCTCCTTCCTAAGTTTGAGTTATTCACTGCGTTAGCACACTCCGCCAACCCTGATGTTCTAGCAGTGTCTGAATCCTGGCTTAGGAAGGCCACCAAAAATTCTGAAATTTCCATCCCCAACTATAACATTTTCCGTCTAGATAGAACTGCCAAAGGGGGTGGAGTTGCAATCTACTGTAGAGATAGCCTGCAGAGCTCTATCATACTATCCAGGTCTGTGCCCAAACAGTTTGAGCTTCTACTTCTAAAAATCCACCTTTCCAGAAATAAATCTCTCACTGTTGCCGCTTGCTACAGACCCCCCTCAGCCCCCAGCTGTGCCCTGGACACCATATGTGAATTGATTGCCCCCATCTATCCTCAGAGTTCGTACTGCTTGGTGACCTAAATTGGGATATGCTTAACACCCCGGCCATCCTACAATCTAAACTAGATGCCCTCAATCTCACACAAATTATCAACGAACCTACCAGGTACAACCCTAAATCCGTAAACATGGGTACCCTCATAGATATCATCCTGACTAACTTACCCTCTAAATACACCTCCGCTGTCTTCAACCAGGATCTCAGCGATCACTGCCTTATTGCCTGCGTCCGTAACGGGTCCGCGGTCAAACGACCACCCCTCATCACTGTCAAACGCTCCCAAAAACACTTCAGCGAGCAGGCCTTCCTAATTGACCTGGCCCAGGTATCCTGGATGGATATAGATCTCATTCCGTCAGTAGAGGATGCCTGGTTGTTCTTTAAAAGTAATTTCCTCTCAATCTTAAATAGACATGCCCCATTCAAAAATACAGAACTAAGAACAGATATAGCCCCTGGTTCTCCTCAGACTTGACTGCCCTTGACCAGCACAAAAACATCCTGTGGCGTACTGCATTAGCATCAAATAGCCCCCGCGATATGCAACTTTTCAGGGAAGTTAGGAACCAATATACACAAGCAGTTAGGAAAGCAAAGGCTAGCTTTTTCAAACAGAAATGTGCATCCTGTAGCACTAACTCCAAAAAGTTTTGGGACACTGTAAAGTCCATGGAAAATAAGAGCACTTCCTCCCAGCTGCCCACTGCACTGAGGCTAGGAAACACTATCACCACCGATAAATCTACAATAATCGAGAATTTCAACAAGCATTTTGCTACGGCTGGCCATGCTTTCCACCTGGCTACCACTACCCCGGACACCAGCTCTGCACCCTCCGCTGCAACTTGCCCATGCCCCCCCCGCTTCTCCTTCACACAAATCCAGACAGCTGATGTTCTAAAAGAGCTGCAAAATCTGGACTCCTACAAATCATCTGGGCTAGACAATCTGGACCCTTTCTTTCTAAAACTAGCCGCCGAAATTGTCGCAACCCCTATTACTAGCCTGTTCAACCTCTCTTTCGTAACGTCTGAGATCCCCAGAGATTGGAAAGCTGCCGCGGTCATCCCCCTCTTCAAAGGGGGTGACACTCTAGATCCAAACTGTTTACAGACCCATATCCATCCTGCCCTGCCTTTCAAAAGTTTTTGAAAGCCAAGTCAACAAACAGATCACCGACCATTTCGAATCCCACCGTACCTTCTCCGCTATGCAATCCGGTTTCCGAGCTGGTCATGGGTGCACTTCAGCCACGCTCAAGGTCCTAAACGATATTATAACCGCGATCGATAATAGACAGTACTGTGCAGCCGTTTTCATTGACCTGGCCAAGGCTTTCGACTCTGTCAACCACCACATTCTTATTGGCAGACTAAATAGCCTTGGTTTCTCAAATGACTGCCTCGCCTGGTTCACCAACTACTTCTCAGATAGAGTTCAATGTGTCAAATCGGATGGCAGTCTCTATGGGGGTGCCACAGGGTTCAATTCTTGGGCCGACTCTTTTCTCTGTGTATATCAATGACGTCGCTCTTGCTGCTGGTGACTCTCAGATCCACCTCTACGCAGACGACACCATTTTGTATACATCTGGCCCTTCATTGGACACTGTGTTAACAAACCTCCAAACGAGCTTCAATTCCATACAACACTCCTTCAGTAGCCTCCAACTGCTCTTAAACACTAGTAAAACTAAATGCATGCTCTTCAACCGAACGCTGCTTGCACCCGCCCACCCGACTAGAATCACTACTCTCGACGGGTCTGACCTAGAGTATGTGGACAACTACAAATATCTAGGTGTCTGGTTAGACTGTAAACTCTCCTTCCAGACTCACATTAAGAATCTCCAATCCAAAGTTAAATCTAGAATCGGTTTCCTATTTCGCAACAAAGCCTCCTTCACTCATGCTGCCAAACATGCCCTCGTAAAACTGACTATCCTACCGATCCTTGACTTCGGCGATGTCATTTACAAAATAGCCTCCAACACTCTACTCAGCAAATTGGATGTAGTCTATCACAGTGCCATCCGTTTTGTCTCCAAAGCCCCATATAATACCCACCACTGTGACCTGTACGCTCTTGTTGGCTGGTCCTCACTACATGTTCGTCGCCAAACCCACTGGCTCCAGGCCATCTATAAATCACTGCTAGGCAAATCCCCGCCTTATCTTAGCTCATTGGTCACCATAGCAACACCCACCCGTAGTCTGCGCTCCAGCGGGTATATCTCACTGGTCATCCCCAAAGCCAACACCTCCTTTGGCCGCAATTCCTTCCAGTTCTCTGCTGCCAATGACTGGAACAAATTGCAAAAATCTCTGAAGCTGGAGACACTTATCTCCCTCACTAACTTTAAGCATCAGTTGTCAGAGCACCTTACCGATCACTGCACCTGTACACAGCCCATCTGAAATTAGCCCGCCCAACTACCTCATCCCTATATTGTTATTTATTTTGCTAATTTGTACCCCAGTATCTCTATTTGCACATCATCTCTTGCACATCTATCATTCCAGTGTTAATACTAATTGTAATTATTTTGCACTATAGCCTATTTTATTGCCTTACCTCCATAACTTGCTAAATTTGCACACACTGTATATATACAGTGGGGAAAAAAAGTATTTAGTCAGCCACCAATTGTGCAAGTTCTCCCACTTAAAAAGATGAGAGAGGCCTGTAATTTTCATCATATGTACACGTCAACTATGACAGACAAAATGAGAAAAAAAATTCCAGAAACTCACATTGTAGGATTTTTAATGAATGTATTTGCAAATTATGGTGGAAAATAAGTATTTGGTCAACTTCAAACAAGCAAGATTTCTGGCTCTCACAGACCTGTAACTTCTTCTTTAAGAGGCTCCTCTGTCCTCCACTCGTTACCTGTATTAATGGCACCTGTTTGAACTTGTTATCAGTATAAAAGACACCGGTCCACAACCTCAAACAGTCACACTCCAAACTGCACTATGGCCAAGACCAAAGAGCTGTCAAAGGACACCAGAAACAAAATTGTAGACCTGCACCAGGCTGGGAAGACTGAATCTGCAATAGGTAAGCAGCTTGGTTTGAAAAAATCTACTGTGGGAGCAATTATTAGGAAATGGAAGACATACAAGACCACTGATAATCTCCCTCGATCTGGGGCTCCACGCAAGATCTCACCCCGTGGGGTCAAAATGATCACAAGAACGGTGAGCAAAAATCACAGAACCACACGGGGGGACCTAGTGAATGACCTGCAGAGAGCTGGGACCAAAGTAACAAAGCCTACCATCAGTAACACACTACGCCGCCAGGGACTCAAATCCTGCAGTGTCAGACGTGTCCCCCTGCTTAAGCCAGTACATGTCCAGGCCCGTCTGAAGTTTGCTAGAGTGCATTTGGATGATCCAGAAGAGGATTGGGAGAATGTCATATGGTCAGATGAAACCAAAATATAACTTTTGGTAAAAACTTAACTCGTTGTGTTTGGAGGACAAAGAATGCTGAGTTGCATCCAAAGAACACCATACCTACTGTGAAGCATGGGGGTGGAAACATCATGCTTTGGGGCTGTTTTTCTGCAAAGGGACCAGGACGACTGATCCGTGTAAAGGAAAGAATGAATGGGGCCATGTATCGTGAGATTTTGAGTGAAAACCTCCTTCCATCAGCAAGGGCATTGAAGATGACACGTGGCTGGGTCTTTCAGCATGACAATGATCCCAAACACACCACCCGGGCAACGAAGGAATGGCTTCGTAAGAAGCATTTCAAGGTCCTGGAGTGGCCTAGCCAGTCTCCAAATCTCAATCCCATAGAAAATCTTTGGAGGGAGTTGAAAGTCTGTGTTGCCCAGCGACAGCCCCAAAACATCACTGCTCTAGAGAAGATCTGCATGGAGGAATGGGCCAAAATACCAGCAACAGTGTGTGAAAACCTTGTGAAGACTTACAGAAAAAGTTTGACCTGTGTCATTGCCAACAAAGGGTATATAACAAAGTATTGAGAAACTTTTGTTATTGACCAAATACTTATTTTCCACTATCATTTGCAAATAAATTCATTAAAAATCCTACAATTTGATTTTCTGGATTTTCTTTTCTCATTTTGTCTGTCATAGTTGACGTGTACCTATGATGAAAATTACAGGCCTCTCTCATCTTTTTAAGTGGGAGAACTTGCACAATTGGTGGCTGACTAAATACTTTTTTTCCCCACTGTATGTATTTCTGTTGTATTTTTGACTTTGTTTTGTTTTACCCCATATGTAACTCTGTGTTGTTGTTTTTATCGCACTGCTTTGCTTTATCTTGGCCAGGTCGCAGTTGTAAATGAGAACTTGTTCTCAACTGGTTTACCTGGTTAAATAAAGGTGAAATAAAAATAAATAAATAAAAAGACAAGGAATTACACAGGCAGTACAGCACATTAATATTAGAAACACAACCACTAGGGTCAGAAATCCAGTAACAACCAATGATGCAAACTTTAAAATTCTATAGACACCACCCCTTTCTGCCTGATCTAGAGCCAACTTCTTTTTACTAAGTCATAAGAGTGAGATGGCGGATAATTGTTCAAAAGATCCCTTCTGTTGCATCCCTAGTCCAGCCAATAAATCGTTGTTGGTCGTAATAGATATAATTAATCCAATTCACAATTTTGTTTATTGTCACCCACCAAAAGAACGTGGTAGTAAACCCTTCCCCTAATTGTTTCATAGCTTCACACATGTTCAGCTCTCAATTTCTATTTCTGACTGCATATATCAAAAAAAAAATGTTTTGTCCTCTCCTTCGTATATATTTATTATTTAATCCTACCATCCCCCTTTTGACACATGATTTGCCCATGTGTCAATATTACCACCTACCTAAACAATCACTTAGGTGATATTGGTAATTTATCATCCAATTGCCATCCCTTTTTTTTTTTTTTTTTTTTAGACTGTCCCTTGCTTCTTTATTGCTCCTCCCGCTTCCTGATCTCATTATTAAATAAATGATCTAGGTAATAGCTGTTTCGCATTAGATTGTGCCTTCCTCTGATTACTGCAGCTCATTGCAGTAATTTAGTTTCAAATACCAACTTGTTGTTTATTAAAGCATACTAAAAATGAAATTTAAATGACAAAATTTGATAATACCTCAATTTACTTCTATCCCGTAAAAGTAATACAAGATTAGTACAATTGACTAGCAACAGGTATCCCTCATTCAGGGAAAGCTCTCTCTCTTCTGTTATTTTATGGTTCAAATCATATATATTATTACCAAATTATAATCTTCTTCACACTTTTCACAGTATTATAAATTACCCTCAACTTAGTAAAATAAACTATCTTAAAGTCCTCCTCTCATGCCTTTAGAATTTACTAGTGTGGATGATTAATTAACACCAGAAAGTTAAAACAGTTCAGAGGCAATTGAAATTATTCAACGAACTGTTCCATCCCATAGTATACCAAACATTACCATTATTCTAAATATTTCATAAATGTTACTTATCCCAAGTGTTCATTAAGTCCTCATGACATTCATTCTCATAAGAAATCATATATACCCCAAACTCAGCCAAAACCGAAAAACTCCCTAAAATTCACTGTGCTTGCTCCTCCAAGACCTATCACCCTTGACCTGCTGAAAACCCCCCAAAATTGAAACAACAAGACTTTATAAACATCATACTAGGTGTGTTGTTTTTGTTTGAAAAACCCAATTTGAAAAACAACAACCACAAATAGCCAGGCCCCATTTAAATACTGTAATAACTATTAATAATAATTGTAATAAGTATTTCACATTAAATTGTGCCTTTTTCTGATAATGTTATAATTGTAGCCTATTGCATTACTTTAGTTTAAAATATAAGTTTGTTTATTTAACAAATCTAGAACCCACTATAGGTTGGTGCTATTCCCTCATTATAATAGCTAAAGCTACTTGCATCCCCTGGTCCCCGTAACGAAAATAAATGATAGTTCTAGAATTTACCAACTATTTGCATACACCACTGGTGTCAAGCAACCTATCGAATAAAGTAATAACCATTAGACTTCGTCAAAGAAATGCTTTTCATTCAACTATTAAAACTTCTGCTCGATCTAGTCAAGCAAGTACAACCCTTTTACCCGGGAATTAGAATCATAAATTATTTTCCTTTGTCCTCAACTTAAATAATTTTCACAGCTCTATCGCCATTTCAGTTCGCTATTCAATTTCTTTAACTGTTCTCTCTGATTAGGCCCTAATTAATAAAACAAATACTTGCTATCGTTGATAAGCATACATTTAATGATATTCCTATCATTTGAACTATCTCTCACCCCTCCCCTTGCTCCTTCCTACACAACGGGGAAGGCGCGGGTACCTTGTAACATATTTTCATAGACCTTTCTAGAATACTTCTACTTAAGCTATCTAATTCAACTTTTAATACACGTAAAAACTCTCTCTCCCTACACCCATTCCCTATTGAATAAGTGAGTCTTTCTATTTAACCCCAACCATGCTACAAATCTTCCATTCAACATCAACAAACCAAATACTCAGTAGTATCCGGTCACCACCCATACCAGCCGTTGAATTCAATCATACACACAGATTTCACCTTATGCCATTGAAATGCCCAACAAAACATAATAGTTCAATGGAGCCCCCTATTTGCTCTCTACTATTTATACATTACTTCTATAACCACATTAGTTATGGTCCGATTACCCATTAAACCTTATCACATGATCAAACAACGGCACAACCTTAAACTCATATGGGGCGGCAGGCAGCTTAGTGACCAAGAGCGCCGCGCCAGCAACCGAGAGGTCGCCGGTTCCAATCCCCGAGCCGACCAGGCGAAACATCTGTCGATGTGCCCCTGAGCAAGGCACTCAACCCCAATCGCTCCCATAAGTCGCTCTGGACCAGAGCGTCTGCTAAATGACCAAAAATGCAAATGTAAATATTCTCTACTTTCTCACCCATGATGTACATCTACGTTCGGGTGAGCAAGTTCATACGTATATATCGTCAGAAACCCACAGGCACTTCTCAAACAATCGCCCTGTGGTGTTCCCAGCCAACTCCCAATCGACACAAATCACCCCCCAGTCTTTCCTGACTCTCCAAAAGCCACACTCTCGCTGTCTCCAGCCCCTCCCCTCGCGGCTCTCCCTCCTGTGTCCAGTCTGAACAGGCCCCGTCTGTTCCTCGTCCTAATTTGTAATATTCGTCTGTTATTTCATTATTTAAAGTACGTCTATCTATTTATTTAAATCAAATATTCCCACCTAATTAGTTAAAGTCGGTGCATATTTATATTTAAACGATAAACCAAATTATTTCAGTGTAATTATTTAACCAGTATTTTGCAGGGTCAAACATCAAATGTTAAATTAGATAATAAACCAAATTGCTTCAACTTAATTATTTAAAACCAGTATTATGTTATTTCAAACACCAACGTTACAGTTTAATTATAACAGTTCAATACATTTCAATTTAGTTATATTGACTATTCATTATCTTTACCTCTATTTTCAATCTCAACCTCGCCTACTATCCTCCTCCTTATCTAAAAAATATTCAGCTGAACCTAGCCGTACCCTCACAGTTACGGACCTTGCCGGTGTAATTCTTCGAACCTAGCCGTACCCACGTAGTTACGAACCTTGCCGATAGCAATTACTTAAGTCAATTATTCCCTGTATCTTCGAACCTAGCCGTACCCCCGCAGTTACGGACCTTGCCGGTAGAAAAATACTCTATGGTACCATGGTTTAACATCACATTCACCAAAGGTTTGCATGTCACAATATGGTGCTTATCTACTCATAATAGTTTCATAATTTAGTTCACTTACATCAAACAGGTGTTTCACAAAATTAATTTGGATAAAGCCAATGTGCAGAACTTTAGTTATATACAGTGGGGAAAAAAAGTATTTAGTCAGCCACCAATTGTGCAAGTTCTCCCACTTAAAAAGATGAGAGAGGCCTGTAATTTTCATCATAGGTACACGTCAACTATGACAGACAAATTGAGAATTTTTTTCTCCAGAAAATCACATTGTAGGATTTTTAATGAATTTATTTGCAAATTATGGTGGAAAATAAGTATTTGGTCACCTACAAACAAGCAAGATTTCTGGCTCTCACAGACCTGTAACTTCTTCTTTAAGAGGCTCCTCTGTCCTCCACTCGTTACCTGTATTAATGGCACCTGTTTGAACTTGTTATCAGTATAAAAGACACCTGTCCACAACCTCAAACAGTCACACTCCAAACTCCACTATGGCCAAGACCAAAGAGCTATCAAAGGACACCAGAAACAAAATTGTAGACCTGCACCAGGCTGGGAAGACTGAATCTGCAATAGGTAAGCAGCTTGGTTTGAAGAAATCAACTGTGGGAGCAATTATTAGGAAATGGAAGACATACAAGACCACTGATAATCTCCCTCGATCTGGGGCTCCATGCCAGATCTCACCCCGTGAGGTCAAAATGATCACAAGAACGGTGAGCAAAAATCCCAGAACCACACGGGGGGACCTAGTGAATGACCTGCAGAGAGCTGGGACCAAAGTAACAAAGCCTACCATCAGTAACACACTACGCCGCCAGGGACTCAAATCCTGCAGTGCCAGACGTGTCCCCCTGCTTAAGCCAGTACATGTCCAGGCCCGTCTGAAGTTTGCTAGAGTGCATTTGGATGATCCAGAAGAGGATTGGGAGAATGTCATATGGTCAGATGAAACCAAAATAGAACTTTTTTGGTAAAAACTCAACTCGTCGTGTTTGGAGGACAAAGAATGCTGAGTTGCATCCAAAGAACACCATACCTACTGTGAAGCATGGGGGTGGAAACATCATGCTTTGGGGCTGTTTTTCTGCAAAGGGACCAGGACGACTGATCTGTGTAAAGGAAAGAATGAATGGGGCCATGTATCGTGAGATTTTGAGTGAAAACCTCCTTCCATCAGCAAGGGCATTGAAGATGAAACGTGGCTGGGTCTTTCAGCATGACAATGATCCCAAACACACCGCCCGGGCAACGAAGGAGTGGCTTCGTAAGAAGCATTTCAAGGTCCTGGAGTGGCCTAGCCAGTCTCCAGATCTCAACCCCATAGAAAATCTTTGGAGGGAGTTGAAAGTCTGTGTTGCCCAGCGACAGCCCCAAAACATCACTGCTCTAGAGGAGATCTGCATGGAGGAATGAGCCAAAATACCAGCAACAGTGTGTGAAGACTTACAGAAAACGTTTGACCTGTGTCATTGCCAACAAAGGGTATATAACAAAGTATTGAGAAACTTTTGTTATTGACCAAATACTTATTTTCCACCATAATTTGCAAATAAATTCATTAAAAATCCTACAATGTGATTTTCTGGATTTTTTCTCCTCATTTTGTCTGTCATAGTACCTATGATGACAATTACAGGCCTCTCTCATCTTTTTAAGTGGGAGAACTTGCACAATTGATTGCTGACTAAATACATTTTTTCCTCACTGTAACAATAGGTGTCTGCTTACCTGTTTTTAGTAGTCCGGACTCTTTGTGAAACACACCGTCCAATGACAGAGATGTCCAATGGGCCGGACAATACCCAGCGAAGTCCCTCTACCAGATCACGTCGGGGTCACCAATTGATAAGTTGCGTCAATTCAAATCTGGTATTGGGAACAAAAGAGGTCAATACACATCTTCTAAAATAGACTAGTATTTTAATTAATGCAAAACACTTCAATGGTAAATATGATGTTCGTATATACGGGTCCACTGAAATACCACGCAGGGCAGACAGAGAACTAAGCCATTGTTCTAAGTTCTTCTTTAAATACTCTGACAGAGATAGTTCCCGCTCCCTGCTGGCCTATCAGAGTAGAGACTGAGCGTGATTTAGACTTACTCAGCCTATCGTTGGCGCACAGGCTGGTCCCAGCCCCTTGGCGCTTCACTGTTGCCAGGTGTCTAGTTGTTTTGCAACTTGTCCAGAGAGTCAGCACTTTTGCAGTACACGTCCTTGAGCGTTCTAACAAAGAGGCAGTGTTTGTGTCTGTGTGAGACACAAGCCTTATCTCCCCCTACTCCCTAACAGCTCCTCACATGAATCACAGCTTGTTATGTTAAACAGTCTATATCAGTACAGCACAAACCTATTATGTTTAATCATTAATGCTTTCTTTCTAAGCTAGGCATCACATCTAGTTATAAGAAAATAGATCCCCACAACAGTCATCCAATATGCTGTAATAGAAATAAGCCATGCTCATGAAGAAAAAAAAAAACATCCTCCCTCATCTTAAACGGCACTGACCGACACTGATACTCAGTAACACATTTTTAAAGTGTTGTGGTGTAGTGTTTTTGCTACCTTTTTTTCACCGGTGTAATACTGGCCTGCTTATTCTGGGGTTCAGACTGAATGCAGTGTGAAATGTGCTGCTCACAATTGACAGCAGCAACATGGACCTGTTAAATTGACAAGAAGGGTGTTGATATAGCTGTGTTTAGGCATGGCTTCCTTGTTTTGAGTCTATTAAGTGTGTTTCTCATTCTGTTGGAGTTGACCTAGTATTTTATATTAAACCTACCTTACGCATCCAGTTATTTCTCCATTTGTAACTCACCCACCAAAAACCACAATATACTGTTCTACATTTTGCTGGTCTAATTCCTAAAATGGAAAAGCAGAAGAATCTGTGCACTCTCGCATAGTAATAATAGTTCATATGGTGCTCTTCGATGTCCCAGGTTTGTGGCATTGATGAGTAAATCATTTAATGTTGACTTTAAGTCAGATTGTTTACTATTTTTATTTATTTAAAACAATGTAATTGTTGGGGTTCAGGTATTTGACGTGATTGATGGGTGACTAGGTGCATTCTTGTCAAATAAATATGCTTATTCATGATTATGGAGACATTCTGCAATGCGTTAATCTGGCTTTGAATCTGCAACAGAACATGGCAACAAGTTAGTTCTGAATAGGTTTAATACGGCAGTGCATTCTGACACCATGAAGTGAAATAGATTTCCCCTCGTTCATATTGTTGGCATAATTTATAAGGGATTAAATATAGACCTCCACCAGCTGAAGGAGAAGAGGATCTGGTAAAATAAGGGTATGTTGCTAATATAATCTAGGTAGGCAGCAAAAGTATAATATTCATGGCACATTGTAAATACCTGACAGCTACTAGGATAGTATTCTATAAAAGACACAAGACCAAATGCATTAATAAGCCAATAAATATGAGTTTCTATGTTCTGTATATCTTTCATTTTGGCTCAAGGTAGCGTCCAAAATAAGGTGAGAGGTTAACACAGGCTTAGGAGATATTATACATTTTGTTCTATGATATTTACATTTTTACAGTTTAGTCATTTAGCAGACGCTCTTATCCAGAGCGACTTACAGGAGCAATTAGGGTTAAGTGCCTTGCTCAAGGGCACATCGACAGATTTTTCACCTAGTCGGCTCAGGGATTAGAACCAGCGACCTTTCCGTTACTGGCACTATGCTCTTAACCACTATGCTACCTGCCGCCCCATATAATATCAGTCCTTTATAAATTATAATGTATTTAATTTATAAATGATAAAGCCTTTATGTGCTTTTTTTGAGTACATAAATGCTTCAAAATTCACAAAAGGTGACATTAGCTGATGAAGACTATCTAATTGAACAAAACATATAAGATCTCCTAAGCCTGTGTTTACCACAGACCTTATTTTTGGCATTTATCCCAAAATAACTCCTTTCATGTTCCCATAGGCTTTGTCCAACGAACCATTGCGGAGTTAGTGCCTACAAAAAGACGCCATTACTATTGCTCTCTATTAAAACCAGTAGATAGTGATAGTGCTGACGTCATCCACGCATTCCTATGGAAAACTCCCGATGGCGCATGAAGCCGGAAGTATTTGAATTTGAAGCGCGTCATATCGCTAAAGATCATGGTGAAAGTGGCCGTCACTAGCAAAGGATCATGATCGATGTAGTCGTTTTCATCCTGCCTGAGAGAGTCAACCGGAGCCTCCTCGTAGCCTGCCGGCCCGTGATTGGTCTGTGTCAGCACGTGGTCCTGTGTGACGACATGTAGTATAGTCTGAAATGTTAGGGCCCAAAACGGGTGTCTACATAAATTTTTGGGGACGTTCTGCCGATCGTAATTTACATAGGCTTTCTAGGGCAGACCAGGGCTTTTGGCACCGCTAGATTGCTACGCAGTAGCCGACCAGCAGAGCTCCTAACTTCACGCTCCAGACCGGACACTGGGGGCCTGGTCTGCCCACACTCATCGCTTTCTCCATTGCAGTTCACCAGCGGATGTATGCTGTGTTTGCCGGATGTGACGCAACCTTCCCACTGCTGAACAGAACTGCGCTGCGCATCTGTGCTGCTAATATTAATTGTGCTTATCACTGAAAAACTCTCAATTTCTCCAAAAACTATTGTCCAGTCCACTTAGTAGACAAATATTTGTGTCACTATTTTTGTTGATGAAATTAACACTGTTTTACACACAGGTGTGGGAGGTGAACACTCGCCTGAAGCTCTATAAGATGGAGTTGGAGCTGGTACAGGATGAATTGTTCGCAGTTTGCACTGCATCCCACGGTGACAGCCCATCCTCTCAGCGACTGAATGGGCATGGAGGGTCACTGTGCTCCTCTCTTTCCTCTCTTAACCCGTGACTCTGTCACTTCACTTGATACAGGTGTTTATCAATCAAATGTATTTATAAAGCCCTTTTTACATCAGCAGATGTCACAAAGTGCTATACAGAAACCCAGCCTAAAACCCCAAACAGCAAGCAATGCAGATGTAGAAGCACGGTGGCTAGGAAAAACTCCCTAGAAATGCAGAAACCTAGGAAGAAACCTAGAGAGGAACCAGGCTCTAAGGGGTGGCCAGTCCCCTTCTGGCTGTGCCGGGTGGAGATTATAACAGTACATGGCCATTAAGGCCAGATTTTTCTCCAAGATGTTCAAACGTTCATAGATGACCAGCAGGGTCAAATAATAATCACAGTGGTTGTAGAGGTTGCAACAGGTCAGTACATCAGGAGTAAATGTCACTTGACTTTTCATAGCAGAGCATTTAGAGGTTGAAATAGCAGGTGCGGTAGAGAGAGAGAGTTGAAAACAGCAGGTCTGGGACAAGGTAGCACGTCCGGTGAACAGGTCAGGGTTCCATAGCCGCAGGCAGAAGAGTTGAAATTGGAGCAGCAGCACGACCAGGTGGACTGGGGAAAGCAAGGAGTCATCAGGCCAGGTAGTCCTGAGGTATGGTCCTAGGGCTCAGGTCCTCCGGGAGGGGAGGGAGAGAGGGAGAGAGGGAGAGAGAGAGAATTAGAGGGAGCATACTTAAATTCACACAGTACACTGGATAAGACAGGAGAATAACACCAGATATAACAGACTGACCCTAGCCCCCCGGCACATAGACTATTGCAGCATAGATACTGGAAGCTAAGACAGGGGGGGTTGGGAGACACTGTGGCCTCGTCCAACGATACCCCCGGACAGGGCCAACCAGGCAGGATATAACCCCACCCACTTTGCCAAAGCACAGTCCCCACACCACCAGAGAGATATCAACAGACCACCAACCTACTACCCTGAGACAAGGCTGAGTATAGCCCATGAAGATCTCCTCCACTGCACGAGCCCGAGGGGGCGACAAACCGGACAGGAAGATCACGTCAGTGACTCAACCCACTCAAGTGATGCACCCCTCCAAGGGACGGCATAGAAAGCACCAGTAAGCCAGTGACTCAGCCCCCGTTATAGGGTCAGAGGCAGAGAATCCCAATGGTGAGACAGGAACCGGCCAGGCAGAGACAGCAAGGGTGGTTTGTCGCTCCAGTGCCTTTCCGTTCGCCTTCGCACCCCTGGGCCAGACTACACTCAATCATAGGACCTACTGAAGAGATTAGTCTTCAGTAAAGACTTAAAGGTTGAGACCGAGTCTGCGTCTGTCACGTACGTTAAGAAACGGGTCGGACCAAGGTGCAGCGTGAAAGGCGTACATGTTTATTTAAATAATAAACACACGACACAGTAACCAAAATAACAAACTTAACCGTGACGGTCCAAAGGGCTAACACACTAGCCTAAACAGGAACAAGATCCCACAACACAGGCAGGAAAACTGGCTGCCTAAGTATGATCCCCAATCAGAGACAACGAGCGACAGCTGCCTCTGATTGGGAACCACACCCGGCCAAACATAGAAATTCAAACCTAGAATATTCACACCCTGACCAAACTAGCTAGAGTTCTGTAGGCCAGGGCGTGACAGCGTCTCTCACATGGATAGGCAGACCATTCCATAAAAATGGAGCTCCATAGGAGAAAGCCCTGCCGCCAGCTGTTTGCTTAGAAATTCTAGGGACAATAAGGAGGCCTGCGTCTTGTGACCATAGCGTACGTGTAGGTATGTACGGCAGGACCAAATCGGAGAGATAGGTAGGAGCAAGCCCATTTAATGCTTTGTAGGTTAGCAATCAGCCCTAGCCTTAACAGGAAGCCAGTGTAGAGAGGCTAGCACTGGAGTAATATGATCAAATGTTATGGTTCTAGTCAAGAGTCTAGCAGCCGTGTTTAGCACTAACTGAAGTTTATTTAGTGCTTAATCCGGGTAGCCGGAGAGTAGAGCATTGCAGTAGTCTAATCTAGAGGTGACAAAAGAATGGATTAGCTTTTCTGCATAATTTTTGGACAAAAGGTTTCTGATTTTTGCAATGTTACGAAGATGGAAAAAAGCTATCCTTGAAATATTCTTAATATGTTTGTCAAAAGAGAGATCAGGGTCCAGAGTAACGCAGAGGTCCTTAACAGTTTTTTTTTAGACGACTGTACAACCATCAAGATTAATTGTCAGATCCAACAGAATATCTCTTTGTTTCTTGGGACTTAGAACTAGCATCTCTGTTTTGTCAGAGTTTAAAAGTAAAAAATGTGCCGCCATCCACTTCCTTATGTCTGAAACACATGTTTCCAGGGTAGACAATTTTGGGGCTTCACCATGTTTCATCGAAATGTAGAGCTGTGTGTCGTCTGCATAGCAAACATTTTTAACATAGTTAACATTGTGTTTCCGAATGACATCACCAAGAGGTAAAATATATAGTGAAAACAATAGTGGTCCTAAAACGGAACCTTGAGGACCACCAAAACGTACAATTGATTTGTCAGAGGACAAACCATCCACAGAGACAAACTGATATCTTTCCGACAGATAAGATCTAAACCAGGCAAGAACGTGTCCGTGTAGACCAATTAAGGTTTCCAATCTCTCCAAAATAATGTGGTGATTGATGGTGTCAAAAGCAGCACTAAGGTCAAGGAGCACGAGGACAGAGCGCTTTATTAGCTATCAGTTCCATTGTTTCCTGTAGTGTTCATAGTGGCCTTTATTTTCTGTTAAACGCTGCAAGTGGAGAGCCGACTGTGGCTCAAAGGAAACCAATTGGGTTTACGAGCAGACGCTTACTCCAAAAGGCCATTGAGGACATTGTCAATCACTTGACCTACCTCCCAGCCTCCCGTCTACAGAGTGCATCTTGGGTGGTGGTGGAAATTGTCACCAGTCTGATTCTTAGCGTTGGAGTCAACCCTGCAAACTTCACAGATTCTTTCAATGATAGAAAGCAGCTGCAGATCCTCTTCTCCAGGCCTGTGAGAGTCAGGATTGTGCGCTCCATACTTAATGACCTGCTGAGTGTGGCTGGTGCCCCCATTGCCCTAAGAAAAGCCTTGAGCGCTAGAGATCGCTAAGTTACTGGAACTGTCAAGACAGCTGTCACTATAAGTGTCGGTCAGCTTTTCACAAGACTAGAACCTCCTCCTGTGTAAACCTTTGCTTTATCCAGATCTCTGAGACACACCTTGGCAGTAACCTCCATCTTGTCCATGGAGAACTTATTGTGATTGGTTCTGCCACCCTGCACTCCATTGTGACCAAACTTCTGCACCCAATCTACTGTGGTGCACCAAAGGAGGATGCCAAACTTCTCCTGAGGCACTGGCCATTTCTGGATGATCTGAAGAACCACCTGTCTGCGGTCCTTGGAATGTCAGTGGCTAGTGGAGAAACAGAGGTAAACTTCTACTTGAAACCAGCAGAGGTAAAACAGATTGTAGCCTCTGTCTATGATCAACTGGCCCAGCGCTCAGAATCCAAGAGGATCCTTCAGTCTAGTGTCTTCTCCAAGAGCCAAATGGTGTCCAGAGACATCGTCTGCCTGATTGTGAGAGCCATGATAAAGCTCCTTCCCAATGTGTACTCTGGACAGTACCCTGTGAGACCTGGAGACTGTGGAGAGCACAAAGCTGTGAGTTACTGGACACAATGTCTACTGGTAATGTCTCGTCTACAAATTTGTCTATACCATCTTTCCAATTGACACTACCATGTGAATGGTGAAGATGTGAGGAGGCACTTCTGCTTGGCACATCAGCTTTGGGTGGTTATCCAAGACAAGTTCAACAAAGCTCCAATAAGCTCTCTAATAATCATGGCCAAATTACTGACCAGGCATGAAAGGCCCAGGGGCCCTGACCTCCAGGGGGCCCCCATTGATTTTGTTAGTCCCTTTCACTCAGATATCATATGAACATGGCATAAGTCATGGCAAAATGTATTTTTTTAAATTAATATTAATAATAAATCAGTCTTCAAGTCAAAGAGCCTTAAACATATTCATTTTGTTTAGGATTCCTTGCTTCATGTTTCTATAGAAGCCAGTTCAAACAAATTCTAAATGTTCTGTCATCTGTTTTTGTTGTCTATTTCTAAAAGACTCCTAGCCCACCAGTCCGTTTCTCATAAACAACGGCTAATGCACAATGCGGCAAATTCAATTACCGGAGCATTATGACGTGAATTCAGTGGAAGAGGAACATCAACAAGCATAATTTATGCAGCCTCATATTCCTAGCCGTAATCGGCCTCTATTAGGGATATGTGATACCAGGGCCCTCTGCTTTAAACATATAAACAAATACACAATCAATAGCGGCTTAGTGGCCTGTACATTCATATCAGAATTAGGCCCTGACCATTATACTAACAATCAGACTGTTCCTGGTTCGTCGAGTTACTCATTGAAAACCATAGCTAGATAAAATCGTTGAAATTCCTTAAAATGTTGGCTTGCTTTGTTATTGTCCAAAAAGTGCTTATTCATGAGTATCTTAAATAAAAAAATAAAAACCTGCACTTGTCTTTTCCTACTAGCACTGACTTTGCTGATAACTACTTTATTGAGGGAAAATGATGCCTACTTGCTACGATTGTGATATGTTGTTGTCTCACCTAGTTATCTTAAGATTAATGCACTAATTGTAAGTCGCTCTGAATAAGAGTCTACTAAATGACTAAAATGTCAAATGTCATGACTTGTCAGAAGTTCACATTTCCCCTCCCCTCTCTCATTTTGCTGTCTTATCTATACCTCTTTTACTGTTTCTCCTCCTCTCCATCATCTATCATTTCTACCACTTCCTGCATCAGTCTCACCCACTCGCCGTCTTTCCCTGAAACCCACCACAAAGTGCTGCATGCTCTTCGCCAGTCAGTGTAAGTAAATGAGCCCTCAGCTCTCCCCCTCTCTGTTTCTCTCCCCCTTCTCTGTTTCTCTCTCCCCCTGTCTGTTTCTCTCCCCCTGTCTCTCGGTCTCTAGAGAGCTTTCAACAAACAGATCACACAAATTGGGAACATCAAGTATTTTTAAAACCTGAGAAAGAGGCACTCTGATGTTAATTTTGTGGAAGTGAAAAAAAACCCGACTGAATATAGAGTCTTCCTGGCCTGCACTGAGAGAGAGAGAAAGGAGAGGGAGGGAGAGAGATAATGTACACACGTGAGAGGTGGGTTGGGGGCAGAGACCTATAGGGTTTGTTTGTGGTATAGAATCCGGAAGCAGTTTCTCCCTGTACAAAATACTGCATATAGAAAAGTATAACGGTACACTGTACTGCAAAAATATGTGAACAGTACAGATAGACTATTCCAGGGGTTCCCAAACTTTTTCACTCTGGGCCCCCCTTCCAGCATTGGGGAACATCCCGTTCCCCCCCTTGGCGCGCATGCACGCGCCACATCTATTTCACAAGCACAAGCACTGTTCATGACACAAACTGTTCACACCCCTCTTGTTCGTGGAGAGAATTTTGCAGGTTTAAAGCTTATTTCCTGCAATTCTATATGTCTAATGTGTATTCGTGATATTTTAGTGACAACAAAAGTTATACATTTTTACATTTAGCAGACGCTCTTATAGTTAGCACATACATTATTTTATCGAACCCACAACCCTGGCGTTGCAAACGCCATGCTCTACCAACTGAGCTACATCCCCTGCCGGCCATTCCCTCCCCTACCCTGGACGTCGCTGGGCCAATTGTGCGCCGCCCCATGGGTCTCCCGGTCGCGGCCGGCTACGACAGAGCCTGGATTCGAACCAGGATCTCTAGTGGCACAGCTAGCACTGCGATGCAGTGCCTTAGACCACTGCGCCACTCGGGAGACTTTATAAATAGCTCTGTAAGGTACAGTGAGGGAAAAAAGTATTTGATCCCCTGCTGATTTTGTACGTTTGCCCACTGACAAAGACATGATCAACAACAAAAATTCAGAAAAACACATGTCAAAAATGTTATAAATTGATTTTGCATTTTAATGAGGGAAATAAGTATTTGACCCCTCTGCAAAACATGACTTAGTACTTGGTGGCAAAACCCTTGTTGGCAATCACAGAGGTCAGACATTTCTTGTAGTTGGCCACCAGGTTTGCACACATCTCAGGAGGGATTTTGTCCCACTCCTCTTTGCAGATCTTCTCCAAGTCATTAATGTTTCGAGGCTGACATTTGGCAACTCGAACCTTCAGCTCCCTCCACAGATTTTCTATGGGATTAAGGTCTGGAGACTGGCTAGGCCACTCCAGGACCTTAATGTGCTTCTTCTTGAGCCACTCCTTTGTTGCCTTGGCCGTGTGTTTTGGGTCATTGTCATGCTGGAATACCCATCCACGACCCATTTTCAATTTGACGGTACATGGCCCTGTCCATCGTCCCTTTGATGCGGTGAAGTTGTCCTGTCCCCTTAGCAGAAAAACACCCCCAAAGCATAATGTTTCCACCTCCATGTTTGACGGTGGGGATGGTGTTCTTGGGGTCATAGGCAGCATTCCTCCTCCTCCAAACACGGCGAGTTGAGTTGATGCCAAAGAGCTCGATTTTGGTCTCATCTGACCACAACACTTTCACCCAGTTCTCCTCTGAATCATTCAGATGTTCATTGGCAAACTTCAGACGGGCCTGTATATGTGCTTTCTTGAGCAAGGGGACCTTTTGTTGTTATTCTGTCTCTCACTGTTCAAATAAACCTACCATTAAAATTATAGACTGATCATTTATTTGTCAGTGGGCAAACGTACAAAATCAGCAGGGGATCAAATACTTTTTTCCCTCACTGTATGCAATGAATAACATAATAATAATATGCCATTTAGCAGACGCTTTTATCCAAAGCGACTTACAGTCATGCGTGCATACATTTTTGTGTATGGGTGGTCCCGGTGATCGAACCCACTACCCTGGCGTTACAAGCGCCGTGCTCTACCAGCTGAGCTACAGAGGACCACATGACAAGAGGAACTGATGATGCACTTGTTGGGGTGGGGGGGGACCCCTAAGGGGGGTACGCCCCATAGTTTGGGAATCACTGGACTATTCTGTCTAATGAGTGAACAGTGAACAAATCACTCCCCTAAACATAAGTGCTATTAAATTGACACAAGGGCCTCTTGTGCTGTGCTTAATAATGCAGCCTCAGAGGGTCCATTACCCCCAATTATTAATGTATAGTCCTCTCCATGTTCCATGGCATGCTTATCACGTCTGCATTCATTATGGACAAAAGCAGCCTTGTCAGGCCATCAGCTTTACTAATAGATGGCTCTCTGTGTCTCTCTCTGTTCTATTCCTGCCCATAGGCACAGATCTAGGATCAGCGCATCCTCCCCAAATCCTGACATTAAATCAAGGGGGGAAATGGAAACTTGACTTCAGATCAGTGTCTCAGGACAACATCATCCTACTCCCTTTGGGCCACTGAAGGACACCAGAATACAGCACTACTCTGGATGAATGGAGTACTGTACTTTACTCTGCTAATGCCTCTGTGTTCAACATCACCCAGAGATCTCTGTCAGACGGGCATGGTGTGTGTGTGTGAACATGTGTTGAGCATATGTGTAGAGAATCTGTGTTTGTTTAAGATCATTCAACATGCATTATGTGTGTTAATACTGTATGTATTTGTTTCTGTGTTTCATGTGGGTTTGTTTTGCTTGTTCAATATGTGTGTGTGTGTGTGTGTGGGATGATATCTGTGCTACATTATATTAAGTAAAGAATGGCAGGATGCTGCGTGGGTGAATACAGCATTCACAGATTCCCATTAGTTTAGACTGTAATAAAAAGCAGGACCTGCATTTAGAAAAAACACAGAGTAAATTGTGTGAATCCAGAAAGTCCCACACCACAGCTATTTCACACCCACATACTTCCCCTACGCTTATCGCCCTGCCGGCTCAGAGCTTGGGGCTGTGTGTGTGTGTGTACGCGCATGTGTGTGCGTGATTGTGTGTGTGCGTGCATGCATGTGTGTGATTGTGTGTGTGTGTGCGTGCGTTTGTGTCTGTGGCTCTTCCACTCACAGTTGTGTGTTCCTTGGCTTGGAGATTAATCAAAGCCTGGCCTTCCTTTGAAGAGAGAAGCTAAACACTCTCTTTTCAGAAAAGAGGAAACTAAAATCATCTTGTTTTAGAAGAGTGGGGGGTGGGGGGGGGTGTAACTTAGGCAGAGCAGTTGCCACTAGATGCTGATCTAAGTTCAGTTTTGCATTTTACACCCAAATGGTGAGGGTTAGGAGTTGGACTGGGGAGAAGTCAACTGATCATTGCTGCTTTGTGATTGGTCTCATCAGAGCTACCATTCAGCTGGATGTATGGCTTCATGTTTAGTCATGATTGTGGCAATTACCTTACAGTTAGGTATATTGACCACATGTTGTCGTGAGCAGAAGTGATACCTTGACATTCAATAAAAGTCTCTCTGCCCCTCTTTCTCTATCTCTGTGTTTTCCTTACTCTTGATCTCTGCTGTAAGATACACTACCATGCTCTCCTCCTGACAGAGCTGTAGAGGGGAAAACCTAGAAGATAAAACTTCCCATGTAAAACACATTTATCTTTCAATAAAGAACCATTACAGTATCTCTCGCTCTCTCTCTCTCTCTCTCTCTCTACACACACACACACACACACACACGCATGCACACGTACACACCCTCCATCTCTGTCTGTTGGTTTCTCTCTCTCTCTCTTTTAGTGTGACAATTCCCTCTGGCTCACACCCATCCTCTGTTATTCATTCTCTCTGCCTTCCTGCCACATCTGGCCTTGCTGGGACACATTCAGTTTTTACATGGACTCACACACATACACACTGTAACACACACACCTGCCAAACCTGTCTGTTCTGTCCACCCCTTACTCACCCCTCTCTTTCCCATCCTCCCCTCTCTCCATTGTCTCCCTGGTTTGTTTGGGTTGCCAGAGCCAGGCAACCAGTGTCTGCCAGGAATCACAGCCCAGATGGGGGAAGACTCTTTGAAGATTTCCCCCGAATCCACAGAGTACAAGCTCATTGTCTCTCAAATGGGCATTTTTCTGTCAGGGAAAGCTGTTCAGTTGGACCCATATTAAATTTGAATAAGTTTGTTTGTAAATGTAGTTTGTTCAATTTCAGTTTACTGTACTTTGAGATATTTTCTCACATTTAAAGAGGCAAAACATATGCACAGTAAAATGAAACTCAAAGACAGTCCATGATGGTAAAAGAGGTGATTGTGTCCGACCTGTTGCTAAAGATGACATCATCTGTGGTCATGTGTCAAGGGTCAAAGGTTATTGTTCCTGCACATTGAATAGGGTAAGATAATGCAATTTCCTACATGTCAGCCACCCTATTAGTCTCCTCACTGAGTGGAGAGTCACTAATTGAGGTTAGGGAGGGGGAACACAGGGAGAGAGACATGCTCATCAGGTCTTTTTAATTGCCAAAGCTCTCTTTCACCCTCACAGTAAGGTAAGACCCACCGGAGGGGGATTACATGGCCTGGAGAAACAATTCACAAACTCACACACTAGATTTAGTGGGGGGGAATCCTGTCAGAGGAAGTTGAGTGGGCAGAAGTAGATGCAGCCGTCCCGGGGCGTGGAAAGCCCCTAAAACCACCCGAGCACAGGGACACCCTCACCCCCTATCAGACACCCTGGCAGTCTAACTACACACCCAGCTGCAGATGACTCAGAGCTTAGGCTACACAAATAAACGCATGCATATATAAACTATCGCTTACATGCATTCTCTCTGCTGTAGATAGTTACCTTTTGCATACACTCTCACATATCTTTTTATTTTTTACATTTTAGTCACTTAGCAGACGCTTTTTTCATACTGGCCCCCCGTGGGAATCGAACCCACAACCCTGGCGTTGCAAGCGCCATGCTCTACCAACTGAGCTACTATATATACATGCACGAGCACGCACGCACGCACGCACGCACGCACGCACGCACGCACGCACGCACGCACGCACGCACGCACGCACGCACACACACACACACACACACACACACACACACACACACACACACACACACACACACACACACACACACACACACACACACACACACACACACACACACACACACACACACACACACACACACACACACACACACACACAGCTCTCTCCGCAGAACCTGGTGGTTAAATATAGGATATTCTTCCCCATGTGTTAGGATTCAGGATGGTGTGTGTGGGGGTGGTGATAGGGGGGCTGGGGGACTTTTGACCCCCTGCCTACGCTGAGTTAACTCATAAATGGGGGGGGTCCAGGGGGCCAAACTGCGTCCTTCATCCGTGTCTCGTCCTCCCAACGCCCACGTCCCATACTGGGACTCATCCCACGGTCGCCTCTGTGAACGCACTACCTTCCCTGAGGGCTCAGAAACATAGAGAGAAAGAATGAAAGAGGAAGTCAGAGAGAGAGAGAGAGAGAGAGAGATACGGTGGGAAAAAGTGGGAAATATTAAAGTTGTTTGTGATGGAGGGTGATAGAGGGGTGAGTTACTCACATCAAAGTTCCTTTGGGACCATGCCTACTTGCATTTCTCTCTTTTTTCTGCCTTCCTAAATTACTGTCTCCATCCTTCCATCCCATTTTTACGGACGCCAAGAGACAGGAAATCTGTTAATATGTGAGAACGCACAACAATTAAAGCCAGTCCTCTGTGGTGGGAGAGAGACTGTTGCCAAAGTCCAGATCTCTCTTTAGTAACCGTGTGTAGGTGTCATATCCACACACACGCAGCCCCTGGGACACACATATAACTGCATGAATGCCACAAGTCAGCTCCATAAACATAAAGTTGACATATGAAAGATAACTTAAAGATGAACTGGGGACCTACTCCGCTGTCTCACTTAAAGAGCCCATACATGGATATACTGTATCTTTCTCTCTCACTCTCTTTTGTTATGAGGATATTTTAACCGGTAAGCTTCAGTACTGTGAGACATGACTCAACCGCTCATCTCTAGACTAAAAAGACTGGATCATGTCCAGACCCTGTCAGACGGTCTATAGCTAGCTGTGTTTAGGGGTGCAGCAGACCTGGATCTTTTGTTCAGTGTTCTGTGATAATGAACCCTGTGCTGTATAATGAACCCTGGGCTATATAATGAACCCTGGGCTATATAATGAACCCTGGACTATATAATGAACCCTGGGCTATATAATGAACCCTGGTCTATATAATGAACCCTGGGCTATATAATGAACCCTGGGCTATATAATGAACCCTGGACTATATAATGAACCCTGGGCTATATAATGAACCCTGGACTATATAATGAACCCTGGGCTATATAATGGACCCTGGGCTATATAATGGACCCTGGGCTATATAATGAACCCTGGGCTATATAATGAACCCTGGGCTATATAATGAACCCTGGACTATATAATGAACCCTGGGCTATATAATGGACCCTGGGCTATATAATGGACCCTGGGCTATATAATGAACCCTGGTCTATATAATGAACCCTGGGCTATATAATGAACCCTGGGCTATATAATGGACCCTGGGCTATATAATGGACCCTGGGCTATATAATGGACCCTGGGCTATATAATGAACCCTGGGCTATATAATGAACCCTGGGCTATATAATGAACCCTGGGCTATATAATGAACCCTGGACTATATAATGAACCCTGGGCTATATAATGGACCCTGGGCTATATAATGGACCCTGGGCTATATAATGGACCCTGGGCTATATAATGAACCCTGGGCTATATAATGAACCCTGGGCTATATAATGAACCCTGGGCTATATAATGAACCCTGGACTATATAATGAACCCTGGGCTATATAATGGACCCTGGGCTATATAATGGACCCTGGGCTATATAATGAACCCTGGTCTATATAATGAACCCTGGTCTATATAATGAACCCTGGGCTATATAATGAACCCTGGGCTATATTATGGACCCTGGGCTATATAATGGACCCTGGGCTATATAATGGCCTATTGAAATGGAACTGAATTGAGAGGAAACGACATCCCTTGTCTCCAGAGTAAGAGGATACCTCGTTATAGATAATGTGTGTGTGTCTGTGCATGTGACCCCCTGTGTGTGTTTGTGTATGTGATAATTGGATAGCGGCCCTCTCCCCAGAACAACGAGGGTCAAATTAACCCCCTAGAGTAGGTGACATCATCCTTTCCAAACTGGTCTGTCCATCCCTAAAAAAAGCCCTGTCATACCCACCACTGCTTTAGCATTCAAACAAAGAAAGGCTTATTCCTTGTTCCAGGGGCCCTGTCTCAATACATTATACTTATCCACTCACATTCTTAGTTGTTGGAATCCATACTGTATGTTTCCAGTCCACATGGCCAGGAACAGGGTCTGTTGGTATTTTGACATGGATTTACTCAAACAATTACAATCTTACTGTAGTGTTTCACCAGACCAGCAGATACTAGGGATACTAGGGACGTCCCCCCAGACAACTGTGACTGTGTGTTTGACAGGTGGATTTCCCTGAGTGAGCATCAGGTGTGGGAGTGGATGAGAAAAACTTCACTGGATTAAGACCCAGCCTGTGCGTATAATCCTCTCCCCTGTTCCTCTATACAAGAGGAGAAGTATAAAATGGATGAGAGTGCAACTTCAGTGGATTGAGAGCCCTCTCCCTTGCCCATGTACATCAACACAGATTACAGAGCACTCAGAGCAGCCAGAGGCCTCTCTCTCTCTCCCCCAGGTCTCCACTCAGGTCTCCTCTCCTCTCTAGATTCCCCCAGCACAGCAGCTCAGGCAGGCAGGGTATTGATCCAGCCTCAGCTCCATGTGTGTCTTGTCCCTACATTGAGGAGCTGAGTTCTCCCTGTAGGGTTGTTGACCTGTATAATTTCTCTGTGGTCACCCGGTTTGTTCCAACTCTTTGTCACTGTCTGTCGTCACACACATATACACACACACACACACACACACACACACACACACACAGATACACACACACACACACACTATCTGTAAGTAACTGTAGTCCCACAGAGGGAGAGATGGAAGAGGAGATCCACTCATCCGCTCTAAATGAGCACCAGATCGATAGGAAAGCCCTTGATCCTGCACTCATTCCTCTGTCCCTGGACATCACACACAGAGAAAGACGGGAAAGCGAAAGAGCTGGGGAGGGGGGCACACACACTCTCACTCTCACTCTGTAGAATAGACTAGAGATAGGCCTATGATTAGTTATAGATTTTCTGATCATCACCATTGAGAGCTGTGGACTTATATCAAAGAGAGCGTTTTCTATTAAAGAGGAACTGGCCAATAGACATGTGATCAAGAAATAGTTAACTGGGAACTTCATTGGCAACAGAACATGATAGTGCAATTATTTCTGGGTAGCTTGCGAAAATAATTTAGACGAATACACTGAAACGGTGACTGAGTTTATCAGGAAGTGTATAGGAGATGTTGTGCCCACTGTGACTATTAAAACCTACCCTAACCAGAAACCGTGGATAGACGGCAGCATTCGCGCAAAACTGAAAGCGCGAACCACCGCATTTAACCATGGCAAGGTGACTGGGAATATGGCAGAATACAAACAGTGTAGCTACTCACTCCGCAAGGCAATTAAACTGGCAAAACATCAGTAAAGAGACAAAGTGGAGTCGCAACTCAAACGCTCAGACACGAGACATATGTGGCAGGGTCTACAGACAATCACGGACTACAAAAGGAAAAGCAGCCACGTCGCCGACGTCTCCCTTCCAGACAAGATAAACACCTTCTTCACCCGCTTTGAGAATAACACAGTGCCACCAACGCGGCCCACTACCAAAGACTGTGGACTCTCCTTCTCCGTGGCCGACGTGAATAAGACATTTAAGCATGTTAACCCCGCAAGGCTGCCGGCCCAGATGGCATCCCTAGCCACGTCCTCAGAGCATGCGCATGCACAGACCAGCTGGCTGGTGTGTTTACGGACATATTCAATCTCTCCCTATCCCAGTCTGCTGTCCCCACATGCTTCAAGATGGCCACCATTGTTCCTGTACCCAAGAAAGCAAAGGTAACTGAACTAAATGACTATCGCCCCGTAGCACTCACCTCTGTCATCATGAAGTGCTTTGAGAGACTAGTCAAGGATAATATCACCTCTACCTTACCTGTCACCCTAGACCCACTTCAATTTGCTTATCGCCCCAATAGATCCACAGACGATGCAATCGCCATCACACTGCACACTGCCCTATCCCATCTGGACAAGAGGAATACCTATGTAAGAATAATGTTAATTGACTATAGCTCAACATTCAACACCATAGTACCCTCCAAGCCCATCATTAAGCTTGAGGCCCTGGATCTGAACCCCACACTGTGCAACTGGGTCCTGATCTTCCTGACGGGCCGCCCCCAGGTGGTGAAGGTAGGAAACAACATCTACACTTCACTGATCCTCAACACTGGGGCCCCACAAGGGTGCGTGCTCAGCCCCCTCCTGTACTCCCTGTTCACCCATGACTGCGTGGCCAAGCACGCCTCCAACTCAATCATCAAGTTTGCAGACGACACAACAGTAGTAGGCTTGATTACCAACAATGACGAGACAGCCTACAGGGAGGAGGTGAGGGCTCTGGGAGTGTGGTGCCAGGAAAATAACCTGTCACTCAACGTCAACAAAACAAACGAGATGATCGTGGACTTCAGCAGAGGGTGCACCCCCCTATCCACATCGACAGGACCGCAGTGGAGAAGGTGGAAAGCTTCAAGTTCCTTGGCGTACACATCACTGACAAACTGAAATGGTCCACCCACGCAGACAGTGTGGTGAAGAAGGCGCAACAGAGCCTCTTCAACCTCAGGAGGCTGAAGAAATGTGTCTTGGCACCTAAAACCCTCACAAACTTTTACAGATGCACAATTGAGAGCATCCTGTCGGGCTGTATCACCGCCTGGTACGGCAACTGCACCGCCCGCAACCGCAGGGCTCTCCAGAGGGTGGTGCAGCCTGCCGAAAGCATTACCGGGGGCAAACTACCCGCCCTCCAGGACACCTACAGTACCCGATGTCACAGGAAGGCCAAAAATATCATCAAGGACATCAACCACCCGAGCCACTGCCTGTTCACCCCGCTATCATCCAGAAGGCGAGTTCAGTACAGGTGCATCAAAGCTGGGACCGAGAGAATGAAAAACTGCTTCTATCTCAAGGCCATCAGACTGTTAAATAGCCATCACTAGCACATTAGAGGCTGCTGCTGCCTATTGAAATCACTGGCCACTTTAAGAAATGGAACACTAGTCACTTTAATAATGTTTACATATCTTGCATTACTCATCTCATTGTATATACTGTATTCTATAATATTCTACTGTATCTTAGTCCATGCCGCTCTGTCATTGCTTGTCCATGTATGTATATATTCTTAATTCCATTCCTTACTTAGATGTGTGTATTGGGTATATGTTATGAAATTGTTAGATATTACTTGTTAGATATTACTGCACTGTCGGCGATAGAAGCACAAGCATTTCGCTACACCCGCAATAACATCTGCTAAACACGTGTATGTGACAAATAAAATGTGATTTGATTTGATTTGTGTTTTTCTTATTGTAGATTCTGACATCTAGCGGTTGGTTTCGTGTACTGCAGCTTTACGGGTTTATATTTTCCCGCTAAAAAATAAACTTTTGACAGGAGACCCTTAACGTGACCTACTTTGGATAGATACAATGTTTCAATCAAATGGTGAGAAATATCTACAATGTAACGCCTCGATATCAAAGGTTCTGACCATTTAATACAACGGAGACAGCAGGATGACTATTTATGTTCCTATCAGTAGCCTTATTTGAGCATGAAAGCTGTCAACTTTAGTCATCTTTAACAATTAAAATGATATTGGCCGGCCAGATAATCTTCCTTATGGTACATCTATTTACATACACCCCCCTGGATCAGAATTGACGGGAAAGAAACCCAGAAGAGCCATGCAGCCAGGCATTTTGTTTCAATAAAAAAGCGGACTAGAGGTATGTAAATCATTGGCCCAAACTGAAAGCGGGATAATATACTCCTCCCACTGAGCTGTTCGTGCGCACTTGTGGTATGGTATCATATTTTAGCCTAAACTCAAATTTAGAGTTTAATTTGGTAAACTAGCCAATGTTACAACTACTAAACCTATGCCTACTATGGGAGAGTGTATTTGTTTTGAGAGCTCTGTTTTTGGCGAAATGACTTTATGCGTAAAATGAAAATTGATCTATTGAAAAAAAAAAAAAAATCATAATGCGTACAAAAACATGCGTAAAGCATAACAATGCCAAAGTGAACCACGAGAGCTGCGTTGAGTCTTACATCGTCCTATTTGATGTAAAGTCAAGGTATCATTTTAAAAGGAGATTATTGCTGACAGAGAGACAGGCAGGTGCTATCACCGAACATCACGACCGTGAAGCAAAAACGACCAAATCAAAACCTAAAGTGAAAGTTCCTCAAAGGGCACATGATGGTGGCGAAGATGGCGAGCTGTGGGGCCGCTTGTCACCTGGATGAAGGGTAAGCATTATAAATACATAGCCAAATAATGCCCAGGTTTAGAGTCTTGCACGTAGCCTAAATACACGAGGTTGCATTCAGACTGACAAAGATGCGAGCGGCAATGTTCTGTATAATCCGGAAAGAGCTGTTTCTTTGTTGTTGTTGCTTGCTACCCTTAGTTGTCAATTTAGTTCTCGATAAAAAAAAAAACACTTAAGACCCAAAATAGTTACAACCATGTAATTTTCTTTAATTGAAAACAGACCCCAAAAGTGAAAGGAGGGGACGCCATGTTCGCTTTGTAGCGCACAAGATGCTGTGTTGTTGACTGATCATAACACAAGCATGCCCATCGCCCAAGCAATATGGCTATACCGCGAGTTACAACTATAGAACGATGTTATTCTGTAGGCCAACCCAAAGAAACAATAATGTTTGGTTTCTCAATAAAAGCGTCTCTTTTAACTTGAAAACAAAAGCACTTGCATGTATTCGACCTACACCACTGCATTTTGTACTGCCATAGTTAGGCTACTTTGTCTTTTTATTTATTTATTTATTTATTTCACCTTTATTTAACCAGGTAAACCAGTTGAGAACAAGTTCTCATTTACAACTGCGACCTGGCCAAGATAAAGCAAAGCAGTGCGATAAAAAATAACAACACATAGTTACATATGGGGTAAACAAAACAAAGTCAAAAATACAACAGAAAATATATATACAGTGTGTGCAAATGTAGCAAGTTATGGAGGTAAATAGGCCATAGTGCAAAATAATTACAATTAGTATTAACACTGGAATGATAGATGTGCAAGAGATTATGTGCAAATAGAGATACTGGGGTGCAAATGAGCAAAATAAATAACAATATGGGGATGAAGTAGTTGGGTGGGCTAATTTCAGATGGGCTGTGTACAGGTGCAGTGATCGGTAAGGTGCTCTGACAACTGATGCTTAAAGTTAGTGAGGGAGATAAGAGTCTCCAGCTTCAGATATTTTTGCAGTTCGTTCCAGTCATTGGCAGCAGAGAACTGGAAGGAATGGCGGCCAAAGGAGGTGTTGGCTTTGGGGATGACCAGTGAGATATACCTGCTGGAGCGCATACTAGGGGTGAGTGTTGCTATGGTGACCAATGAGCTAAGATAAGGCGGGGATTTGCCTAGCAGTGATTTATAGATGACCTGGAGCCAGTGGGTTTGGCGACGCATATGTAGTGAGGACCAGCCAACAAGAGCGTACAGGTCACAGTGGTGGGTAGTATATGGGGCTTTGGTGACAAAACGGATGGCACTGTGGTAGACTACATCCAATTTGCTGAGTAGAGTGTTGGAGGCTATTTTGTAAATTACATCGCCGAAATCAAGGATCGGTAGGATTGTCAGTTTAATGAGGGCATGTCTGGCAGCATGAGTGAAGGATGCTTTGTTGCGAAATAGGAAGCCGATTCTAGATTTAACTTTGGATTGGAGATGCTTCATGTGAGTCTGGAAGGATAGTTTACAGTCTAACCAGACACCTAGGTATTTGTAGTTGTCCACATACTCTAGGTCAGACCCGCCGAGAGTAGTGATTCTGGTCGGGTGGGCGGGTGCCAGCAGCGTTCGATTGAAGAGCATGCATTTAGTTTTACTAGTGTTTAAGAGCAGTTGGAGGCTACGGAAGGAGTGTTGTATGGCATTGAAGCTCATTTGGAGGTTTGTTAACACAGTGTCCAATGAAGGGCCAGATGTATACAAAATGGTGTCGTCTGCGTAGAGGTGGATCTGAGAGTCACCAGCAGCAAGATCGACATGTCTCAAGTTACATTGTTTCAGCTGTTTAAAAGCGTGCAAACCAGGTCGTTCTTCATTAGACACCTGCCATGTGAAAGTGCTTGAATATTGTAAAGGGAAACTAGCTTTGTTGTTAAATGTATAGGAGCATCTATGTACCAAAAGGTTGCTATAGAATAATGTTGAATCCCAATGACTATTGGGACTTTTTCCAGTGAAGCTTGATAGTCAAGGACTTTTTTTTTTTTTACCAATATGACTTCTGTAACCACAATGTTACTACAATCTTGGTAATGTTTTATACCGTAAAATGTAGTTGTATAAATGCAGAAAACGTTCTACATTGTCTCCTTTGTGTAGTAAATAATGAATCATGTTTGTGTGGTGAGTAACCATGAACCCCAGGGCAGTTAAAGGTGAGAGATGTGAAACTGGTGACTTATATCTACTTTGTGCATGACACAAGTAATTTTTCCAACAATTGTTTACAGACAGATTATTTCACTTATAATTCACTGTATCACAATTCCTTTGGGTCAGAAGTTTACATACACTAAGTTGACTGTGCCTTTAAACAGCTTGAAAAATTCCAGAAAATGATGTCATGGCTTTAGAAGCTTCTGATAGGCTAATTGACATCATTTGAGTCAATTGGAGGTATACCTGTGGATGTATTTTAAGGCCTACCTTCAAACTCAGTGCCTCTTTGCTTGACATCATGGGAAAATCTAAAGAAATCAGCCAAGACCTCAGAAAAACATTGTAGACCTCCACAAGTGTAGTTCATCCTTGGGAGCAATTTCCAAATGCCTGAAGGTACCACGTTCATCTGTACAAACAATAATATGCAAGTATAAACACTATGGGACCACGCAGCCGTCATACCGCTCAGGAAGGAGACACGCTCTGTCTCCTAGAGATGAACGTACTTTGGAGCGAAAAGTGCAAATCAATCCCAGAACAACAGCAAAGGACCTTGTGAAGATGCTGGAGGAAACAGGTACAAAGTATCTATATCCACAATAAAAGGTGTCCTATATCGTCATAACCTGAAAGGCCGCTCAGCAAGGAAGAAGCCACTGCTCCAAAACCGCCATAAAAAAGCCAGACTACGGTTTGCAACTGCACATGGGGACAAAGATCGTACTTTTTGGAGAAATGTCCTCTGGTCTGATGAAACAAAAATAGAACTGTTTGGCCATAATGACCATCATTATCTTTGGAGGAAAAAGGGGGTAGCTTGCAAGCCAAAGAACACCATCCCAACCGTGAAGCACGGGGGTGGCAGCATCATGCTGTGGGGGTGCTTTGCTGCAGGAGGGACTGGTGCACTTCACAAAGTAGATGGCATCACGAGGAAGGAAAATTATGTGGATATATCTGTCAGGAAGTTAAAGCTTGGTCGCAAATGGGTCTTGACCCATTGACCCCAAGCATACTTCCAAAGTTGTGGCAAAATGGCTTAAGGACAACAAAGTCAAGGTGTTGGAGTGGCCATCACAAAGCCCTGACCTCAATCCTATAGAACATTTGTGGGCAGAACTGAAAAAGCGTGTTTGAGCAAGGAGGCCTACAAACCTGACTCAGTTACACCAGCTCTGTCAGGAGGAATGGGGTAAAAGTCACCCAACTTATTGTGGGAAGCTTGTGGAAGGCTACGCGAAACATTTGACCCAAGTTAAACAATTTAAAGCAATGCTACCAAATACTAATTGAGTGTATGTAAACTTCTGACCCACTGGGAATGTGATGAAATAAATAAAAGCTGAAATAAATAATTCTCTCTACTATTATTCTGACATTTCACATTCTTAAAATAAAGTGGTGATCCTAACTGACCTAAGACAGGGAATCTTTACTAGGATTAAATGTCAGGAATTGTGAAAAACTGAGTTTAAATGTATTTGGCTAAGGTGTATGTAAACTTCCGACTTCAACTGTAGATATTCAATTATACTGAACAAAAATATAAACGCAACATGTAAAGTGTTGGTCGCATGCTTCATGAGCTGAAATAAAAGTTCCCAGAACATTTTCATTCACACAAAAAGCTTATTTCTCTCAACTTTTGTGCACAAATATGTTTACATCCCTGTTAGTGAGCATTTCTCCTTTGCCAAGATCCACCGGACAGGTGTGGCATATCAAGAAGATGATTAAACAGCATGATCATTACACAGGTGCACCTTGTCCTGGGGACAATAAAAGGCCACTCTAAAATGTGCAGTTTTGTCACACAACACAATGCCACATATGTCTCAAGTTTTGAGGGAGCGTGCAATTGGCATGCTGACTGCAGGAATGTCCACCAGAGCTGTTGCCAGAGAATTGAATGTTAATTTCTCTACCATAAGCCGCTCAACCGGCCTCACAACCGCAGACCACGTGTTACCACGCCAGCCCAGGAGCACTACATCTGGCTTCTTCACCTGCAGGATTTTCTGAGACCAGCCACACGGACAGCTGATGAAACTGAGGAGTATTTATGTCTGTAATAAAGCCCTTTTGTGGGGAAAAACTCATTCTGATTGGCTGGGCCTGGCTCCCCAGTGGGTGGGCCTTGCTCCCAAGTGGGTGGGCCTATGCCCAGTTATGTGAAATCCATAGATTAGGGCCTAATTTATTTAAATTGACTGATTTCCTTATATGAACTGTAACTCAGTAAAATTGTTGAAATTGTTGCATGTTGCGTTTATAGTTTTGTTCAGTATACATAAAAATACAATGCACAATACCTGCAGAATATATGAACCCTCATATATTCTGAGGGGTCATATATTCTATAACTTATTGACAGTTTAGTGTATCATTAATGCTGTTGTGACTGATGGTGTGTGATATGTTAACCTACTGAGGTACACAAGGCTAAATTGGAGCTGTGACATAAACTATAACACTAGCACTAACTGACTATTGCCTATCTCTTGTTCACAGGCTTTCAGTGTGTTTATATAAGGCTGTAGGAAACATGCAAAAACTGTTGCCTTATCGCACCACAGAGACACATACAGAGAGAAGAAATAGTGAGAGAGAGAAGAAGGAAGGGGATGGTTGTTTTGTATGAAAATGAGTGGGAGAGAAGTAAGAGATGGTGAGAGGCCAGGGTTGAAGAGAGGGCAAAGAGAAATAAAGAGAAATAGAGGGTAGGAAAATAATAGACAGAGAGATGGATAGAGGCAGAAAGAGGGCAGAGTACATGTGTGAATATGATTGCCATGGAAACCTATAACAGTTGTGTTGTGATACAGAAACCTGTTGGCTGTGTGTACTTTCCTGTACTTCTGTCTGAGGACAATGAGGATGAGGACCACTGGCTTATCAGGTTTCATTCAATCTAAAAGAGAGACAATATTCTAATGATGTCACTACACAGTACTAGAAATAGCCTATGAATTTTGGTCACAATTCAATCATTGTTTTAGGACCTTATCTGCAGGTACAGTGAGTGAAAAAAGTATTTGATCCCCTGCTGATTTTGTACGTTTGCCCACTGACAAAGAAATTATCAGTCTATAATTTTAATGGTAGGTTTATTTGAACAGTGAGAGACAGAATAACAACAAAAAAATCCAGAAAAACGCATGTCAAAAATGTTATGAATTGATTTGCATTTTAATGAGGGAAATAAGTATTTGACCCCTCTGCAAAACATGACATAGTACTTGGTGGCAAAACCCTTGTTGGCAATCACAGAGGTCAGACGTTTCTTGTAGTTGGCCACCAGGTTTGCACACATCTCAGGAGGGATTTTGTCCCACTCCTCTTTGCAGATCTTCTCCAAGTCATTACGGTTTCGAGGCTGACGTTTGGCAACTCAAACCTTCAGCTCCCTCCACAGATTTTCTATGGGATTAAGGTCTGGAGACTGGCTAGGCCACTCCAGGACCTTAATGTGCTTCTTCTTGAGCCACTCCTTTGTTGCCTTGGCCGTGTGTTTTGGGTCATTGTCATGCTGGAATACCCATCCACGACCCATTTTCAATGCCCTGGCTGAGGGAAGGAGGTTCTCACCCAAGATTTGACGATACATGGCCCCGTCCATCGTCCCTTTGATGCGGTGAAGTTGACCTGTCCCCTTAGCAGAAAAACACCCCCAAAGGTAATGTTTCCACCTCCATGTTTGATGGTGGGGATGGTGTTCTTGGGGTCATAGGCAGCATTCCTCCTCCTCCAAACACGGCGAGTTGAGTTGATGCCAAAGAGCTCAATTTTTGTCCCATCTGACCACAACACTTTCACCCAGTTCTCCTCTGAATCATTCAGATGTTCATTGGCAAACTTCAGATGGGCATGTACAGTGGGGAGAACAAGTATTTGATACACTGCCAATTTTGCAGGTTTTCCTACTTACAAAGCATGTAGAGGTCTGTAATTGTTATCATAGGTACACTTCAACTGTGAGAGACGGAATCTAAAACAAGAATCCAGAAAATCACATTGTATGATTTTTAACATTTACATTTACATTTTAGTCATTTAGCAGACGCTCTTATCCAGAGCGACTTACAGTTAGTGAGTGCATACATTATTATTACTTTTTTTTCATACTGGCCCCCCGTGGGAAACAAACCCACAACCCTGGCGTTGCAAACGCCATGCTCTACCAACTGAGCTACATCCATGCCGGCCATTCCCTCCCCTACCCTGGACGACGCTAGGCCAATTGTGCGCCGCCCCATGGGTCTCCCGGTCGCGGCCAGCTACGACAGAGTAATTCATTTGCATTTTATTGCGTGACATAAGTATTTGATCACCTACCAACCAGTAAGAATTCCGGCTCTCACAGACCTGTTAGTTTTTCTTTAAGAAGCCCTCCTGTTCTCCACTCATTACCTGTATTAACTGCACCTGTTTGAACTCGTTACCTGTATAAAAGACACCTGTCCACACACTCAATCAAACAGACTCCAACCTCTCCAAAATGGCCAAGACCAGAGAGCTGTGTAAGGACATCAGGGATAAAATTGTAGACCTGCACAAGGCTGGGATGGGCTACAGGACAATAGGCAAGCAGCTTGGTGAGCAGGCAACAACTGTTGGCGCAATTATTAGAAAATGGAAGAAGTTCAAGATGACGGTCAATCACCCTCGGTCTGGGGCTCCATGCAAGATCTCACCTCGTGGGGCATCAATGATCATGAGGAAGGTGAGGGATCAGCCCAGAACTACACGGCAGGACCTGGTCAATGACCTGAAGAGAGCTGGGACCACAGTCTCAAAGAAAACCATTAGTAACACACTACGCCGTCATGGATTAAAATCCTGCAGCGCACGCAAGGTCCCCCTGCTCAAGCCAGCGCATGTCCAGGCTCGTCTGAAGTTTGCCAATGACCATCTGGATGATCCAGAGGAGGAATGGGAGAAGGTAATGTGGTCTGATGAGACAAAAATAGAGCTTTTTGGTCTAAACTCCACTCACTGTGTTTGGAGGAAGAAGGATGAGTACAACCCCAAGAACACCATCCCAACCGTGAAGCATGGAGGTGGAAACATCATTCTTTGGGGATGCTTTTCTGCAAAGGGGACAGGACGACTGCACCGTATTGAGGGGAGGATGGAATGGGGCCATGTATCGCGAGATCTTGGCCAACAACCTCCTTCCCTCAGTAAGAGCATTGAAGATGGGTTGTGGCTGGGTCTTCCAGCATGACAACCCGAAACACACAGCCAGGGCAACTAAGGAGTGGCTCCGTAAGAAGCATCTCAAGGTCCTGGAGTGGCCTAGCCAGTCTCCAGACCTGAACCCAATAGAACATCTTTGGAGGGAGCTGAAAGTCCGTATTGCCCAGCGACAGCCCCGAAACCTGAAGGATCTGGAGAAGGTCTGTATGGAGGAGTGGGCCAAAATCCCTGCTGCAGTGTGTGCAAACCTGGTCAAGACCTACAGGAAACGTATGATCTCTGTAATTGCAAACAAAGGTTTCTGTACCAAATATTAAGTTCTGCTTTTCTGATGTATCAAATACTTATGTCATGCAATAAAATGCAAATTATTACTTAAAAATCATACAATGTGATTCCGTCTCTCACAGTTGAAGTGTACCTATGATCAAAATTACAGACCTCTACATGCTTTCTAAGTAGGAAAACCTGCAAAATCGGGAGTGTATCAAATACTTGTTCTCCCCACTGTATATGTGCTTTCTTGAGCAGGGGGTCCTTGCGGGCGCTGCAGGATTTCAGTCCTTCACGGCGTAGTGTGTTACCAATTGTTTTCTTGGTGACTATGGTCCCAGCTGCCTTGAGATCATTGACAAGATCCTCCCGTGTAGTTCTGGGCTGATTCCTCACCGTTCTCATGATCATTGCAACTCCACGAGGTGAGATCTTGCATGGAGCCCCAGGCCGAGGGAGATTGACAGTTCTTTTGTGTTTCTTCCATTTGCGAATAATCGCACCTACTGTTGTCACCTTCTCACCAAGCTGCTTGGCGATGGTCTTGTAGCCCATTCCAGCCTTGTGTAGGTCTACAATCTTGTCCCTGACATCCTTGGAGAGCTCTTTGGTCTTGGCCATGGTGGAGAGTTTGGAATCTGATTGATTGATTGCTTCTGTGGACAGGTGTCTTTTATACAGGTAACAAGCTGAGATTAGGAGCACTCCCTTTAAGAGTGTGCTCCTAATCTCAGCTCGTTACCTGTATAAAAGACACCTGGGAGCCAGAAATCTTTCTGATTGAGAGGGGGTCAAATACTTATTTCCCTCATTAAAATGCAAATCAATTCATAACATTTTTGACATGCGTTTTTCTGGATTTTGTTGTTGTTATTCTGTCTCTCACTGTTCAAATAAACCTACCATTAAAATTATAGACTGATAATTTCTTTGTCAGTGGGCAAACGTACAAAATCAGCAGGGGATCAAATACTTTTTTCCCTCACTGTATCATGCCCAGTTATCATGATTAATTACATTCTTATTATCAAAGAGGTTATAAACACATGGTAACTTAGTAAAGTGTTTCTATGTATTCCTCATCTCCTCTGTGGTAAGGCATTAAAGACTACACTTGAGTCAACTCTGGTTTTGATCACCTAACGGTCAGTATTTTTATGATGGTGTAAAATAAAAAATAAAAAAAATACTTTTGACCTAGTTCCCTGCACATGCTGAACGTGTTCTTCTTGTGAGGTTGGCACCATGACGAATGCACTTTCTATTATCGCTAGCTCTACACTGAGTCCCTAGGCGGCAGGCGCCCATAGACGTGTTCAAACAAGTCACAGACTGAATCAACAAGCGACACGCTTTGTCTGCGTCTGAGAGACAACCTCAGGATGATACACATTATTATGGGTTATATAAACCTGTAACACTGCTGACTGCAAAACTCTTCCCTTTGTGTCTTGATCTTAGATCAACTTTTGGTGTTCTCTGATACTGTCTCTTTAAGAACTTACGCTTTAGAATCACAAGCACTATTATCGGGCAGTACCTTTCCATGGCTTTGCAGTACCAGCCGTCCAACAATAGTGTGTAAAACTGGGTCAGGATGTAGGTGGTGGGGGTTCCACACCACACTGGAGGATGGGCTGGTGTCATGAACGTGAGATGTTTGCAGCTTCTCCACTTCCTGTATTTGTGCCTCAGTTGAAGAGCGTGTGTACATCAGAGAGAGGACGTGCAGACACAGATGGGTCTGCAGCTGGACAGTTCAGCTCCACCCCCTCTCCTCCACACCCATAATCCCCTCCCCCACTGGCCCATAAACTGAAGTTGTATTCTCTTAACTCCATTTTGATAACGTCTTGGGATGCCCTTATAATTTCCTTTCTCTTTTAACCTACAGAGATGGAGACATCCCTGCACCTGACCAGAAGGGTGAGGACCGTTCACTCTTTGTTTGTTTGTGCATGACATGTTTTGTTTTGTCTCATGTAGCAAAAAGTCCTGAATGAATGTGATCTGAAATTAGACCAGCAGATGGCAGTCATCACCTGTAAAAATATCTGTGTGTGTGTGTGTATATTGGGCTGATAAAGCAGGCTGTCTGAGAGTAAACGGAGTGGATGTTAGATGAGGCAGAGAGCGATAGGAGGCATATGAGGACACAGATGGAGAGATGTGGGGGAAAGAGATGATGGGAGAGGGAGGGAGAGAGAGCAAGAGATGGAGGGAGAATGGCGCAGTGGTCTAAGTGCTAGCTGTGCCACTAGAGATCCTGGTTCGAATCCAGGCCCTGTCGTAGCCGGCCGCGACTGGGAGATCCATGGGGCGGCGCACAATTGGCCCAGTGTCGTCCAGGGTAGGGGAGGGAATGGCCGGCAGGGATGTTGGTAGAGCATGGCATTTGCAATGCCAGGGTTGTGGGTTCAATTCCCACGGGGGGCCAGTATGAAAAAAATAATAATGTATGCACTAACTGTAAGTTGCTCTGGATGAGAGTGTCTGCTAAATGAGTAAAAATGTAAAAAAAAGAATGAGCTAGAGGGATGGATGTAGAGCAGAGAGAGAGACCTGGGCTGGTTCTCAGTCTGAGATGACAGGCTCCATCTATTAGCTTCCTCTCTGCCATGGCTGTGCACCAGGGCACCAGTTCACTTCACTCTGGCCAGAGTCTCACTTTAGATTAGGTCAGGCATAATCATGTAACCGACAATTATTGACAATAACCATGAAAAAATAATTTCATAATCTTCTTAATACATTCATTTTAAGAGGGGGGATTCAATTTTATTTTCAAGTAGATATAGTTTACCCAGTAGCAGTTTTTTCATTTATACATGAAAAGGGTAAAGTTGGTAATCATTTTACAATGATTTGGGAGGAGAAGCTTCATTTCCAAAAGTAGTCAAAACAATTAGCTTTTGAGAAATGGTTTCACCAAAGCTGTGTTGTATTCAATAGGTATCTCATAGCTTATTTTCAAAGATGCATTAGAAAATCAAAAAAAGATACTAAAATGACAATTATAACAATAACTGTGACCATTTGCATGGCAATGAATTGTTATCCATAATCGTCACAGCCCTACTTTAGATGCACTTACAGTATGAAGCATACAGTTTTATAAGTCATTCTGAATTTCTGAATTAGAGTATCTGCTTCTGTAAATTACTAAAATGTAAGTGCAAACAGTTACAGCTCTGACACAGGTGCCCTCAGCACTATACATAGGAAAACCACAGACATATCACAGAATTACAATATGCTCATATACATACTGTATACAGTGTGCATTCATCTACATTAGTGAGGAATCAGAGTGGAAGTTTCAGATGAGCAATGTGGTGTGATGTGAGTGAAGAGGGTATACACTGATGAGCTCATCATTAGTCACAGTTTGCCAACAGAAGTGCAAAATTGAGATAATGCTGAGTCAAACAATAAATAAAAGGCTCCAAATTGATAACAGTAATAGGCCTATGTTAGGGTAGACATGATTAGAGACTCTCAGATCGCCTTTCTAGGTGTTGTCAGAACGCTCTCAGGGGATGGGCTGGTGTTGTTTGGGGATGGTCCCAAAGAGGGCCAGTCCACTGGGGTTACTGTAAACCTCTCTGCATTATGGGTAAAGTGGAGTGGAAAGATTGAGAGAGGAGAGTTCCTAATCCCCTTACCCAAGACACCTCTAATAAAAGTTCTGTTGTTCCAGGTAATCTGACTGAAAGTGATAACAGTGGCTCAGGTAGGCACACCTTTGCAGTTTGTTTGTATTTTTCTCGTATAGAAATCCTTATAGAGTGAGATTTCATTCAAAGACAAGCCCCCCTCCCGTCCTCTCTGTGAACACTACTCAAACAGAACTCTAATGGTCTCTGAGCTGCATGTAGGCCTATAGACCCCCTCTCAAGTCATGTTTGAACTACCAATCCATTTCCCTCACCCCTCTCTATTTGAAAGTACACTTAGAATGAGAAACGTTTTCAAAGTTCATCCCTCCATGTCTTATGGATTTTTCCGACAGACAATGCAGGGACATCTACAGAGGAAAGTTCTGAAGAAGAGGAGGATGAAGAGGAGGAGGAGGAAGACATCTCTGCTGAGAAAGAAGGAGGTGAGAAAATCACAGCCTCATTTTTTCAGATTCATCAAAATAATTTCCAAACGGTGATGATACACGTTCACACCAGCACCTGGGTTGTGTCTTTGGATCTTTTTAGAAATAATTGAATTCTTTTTTTGTTTGTCCCAACAGAATCAGAGGAGCCTGACGTTGAGGGTTCCAGTAATGGTGAGTGGGAACTAAAACATCAGACACAATGCCTTAGAGTATATCTGCCTTATCATGCCTCTTGGAATGACCTGAGTAGAATTACTGCTCCTCTCCCCCAACTTCCTTCATGAGGAGTAACTTCTCTCTCCACAGAATCAGAGTCGGCTCCTCAACCTGATGCAGAGGTTTCCCTTGCTAAAGGTATCCTCAGTTTGACAAAAGTCATTCTACTATCAAATGTTTAGCTTTTTCCACAAAAGGCCTAGCTATCCTAGATAAAGGATATCGTAATGGTTGAAAGGCTAGAGAGAGGATATCTGGGTGCATTCATAGGTTTATGAAAATGTGTCTGCAAATCATAGTCTGAGAGGTAGAGTATTCCTCAACAGGGAGTGCCTAGTTTGACTTTTGACCTCACCTTTGTCAGATGTGCCCCCCAAGCCATGCTGTGAAAAATGCAAGGCTGTCCAGCAGGTAAGTACATTTGTTTGATTGTGGAATTGAATGATAGTTGCGTAATTAAATCTCAGAGACGTACAGAATGGCTGTAGACTCACTAGAGGAACAGGGGCTAATCTTAGTACCATGTCTGTTTGTCTGTCAGAGTCAAGGCAATGAACTGGTTACTCCCAGGAAGATCTCTAAAGGACGCCTACAGTGAGTGTACCTCTTCTACCTGTAGCCTCGTTCCTTCTCTTTCTCACTCAGCTTCTCCTTCTCTCTCCCTCTTTTTTCTCCATCTCTAAATCTCTTACTCACTTAGTATCTACCTCTTTTTTTTATAAAAAAGAAAATCCCCAAACCACTAATACCTCTCCTGCTGAGTGTCTGTCTGACTGGTATGAGTCTGTCCATCTCTCTGGTTCTGTGTGTCAGGGTGCAGCTGGAGGGAGAGGGGACATATGAGTGCTCTGTCACCGGCCTGGTGTTTGAGGTGTCAGAGAGAGTCCTGATCTGCTACTCGGTCCTGTCCTGGTCCAAGTTCGGCATGTTCCTCAGGGACTCCTGGTGGTTCGCTGGGCCCATCTTCAACGTGGACTGTGTCAACAGCCCCTCATCCATCCTCACCTCCATCCAGTTCCCTCACTCCCTCTGCCTCGCTGATCCCGACAGTGAAATGACCTTCAGTGTCCTGCATATGAAGGACAGCTGTCCGGTGATCGAGCCCTCGGTAGACCACTCTTGCAGCCATGTAAAGTGGCGTGTATCGTCCCTGTCCCCGGTGGGGCCCATTGTCCAGAGCAGCAAGCCTGTAGAGCACCATGGGGTGGTCCTGGTGTATAAAGAACTGGCTCTGAACAACTCCTACTCCTTTCGCATCTACCTGGCCACCAACAACTCCTCCGACATTAAGGTGAGAGGGACACAGAGTGTGTGTGTGGATCATTACTGTAACATGTTACTGAGTCAGAGCAAAGAGGTGAACGTGATCAGAGGGATTGTAATGCCCATTGGCCCGACTTCCTGGCACTCTGTGCCTCTCACACTGTGGTCTCTACTGAGGGAAATCACATCACACTGGAGGTCTGCGGTCTGTTTGTGTGTGTGTGTGTGTGTGTGTGTCTGTGTGTGTGTGTGTGTGTGTGTGTGTGTGTGTGTGTGTGTGTGTGTGTGTGTGTGTGTGGTGATCAAGATGAGTTCATTTGTCACTGTATCAAAGGGCATTGGTGCGTATTAATAAACACAAATGATTGTGTATTGAGTTGTGTATCTGTATCTAGGAACAACTCAGATGGAAACCCCAAACCTCATACATTAGATCTGAAACTAGCCCAGTGGGCAACACTGGTTAAAATGACAATGTTTTGCCAACTGATAGGCTTAGATTGGGATAGTAACACCATGTGATATCAAATATAGACCACAGTGAATATCTACTCTGTGATATTACACCGTCTCTTAGGTCATGTCACCCAGTTCCTGAAATGTGGTTTGATTGCTGGTAATGTGTAGTATCAGTGGCATGTGTATTAGTGTGATAGTAGTATCTGTGGTGAGGGGAATGGCTGAGTGACTGAATAACTGAGCTCAGCAGAGACACATATTTACATTTACATTTTAGTAATTTAGCAGACACTCTTATCCAGAGCGACATTTTTTAAATTTTTATTTTATTTTTTTATACTTGCCCCCCGTGGGAATCAAACCCACAACCCTGGCATTGCAAACGCCATGCTCTATCAACTGAGCTACACCCCTGCCGGCCATTCCCTCCCCTACCCTGGACGACGCTGGGCCAATTGTGCGCCGCCCATGAGTCTCCCGGTCGCGGCCGGCTGCGACAGAGCCTGGATTCGAACCAGGATCTCTAGTGGCACAGTTAGCACTAGAGAGCACACATCAGAGCACTCAGCTTCAGAACAGTCCATTTAACCCTACCTAACTGGCCAGGGAAAGGAGTTGTTGACCGTGGAAAACATCTCCCTCCACGAGCTTCCAGGTTTCCTGAACTGGGAATAGTCATCCCCACCCTTGAATCTCTTGCTTACCTAAAATCACTGGTCCACTTCTATCTATTCCTTTCATTCTTTCACTGTCTCTCTGCCTCTCTTTCTCCTCCTCTACCCCTCACTCTAGGACATAGGGAAGGAGGTGCGTGGCGCAAACAAGCGTTACCTGAAGGTAGAGAAGCCACCCACCTGTAAGTTGGATGAGAGGAGGTACCGCCTCATGAGTGAACCAGAGGGAGACATCAGCCCTGCGGTGAGGGTTCATTCAACCATTACTGCATAACCAGTAAGCACTGACCTATGTAATGTACACTGAGTATACCAAACATTAAGAACACCTTCCTAATATTGAGTTGCACCCCCTTTTGACCTCAGAACAGCCTCAATTCGTCGAGGCATGGACTCTACAAGGTGTCGAAAATGTACCACAGGGATGCTGGCCTATGTTAACGCCAATACTTCCCACAGTTGTGTCAAGTTGGCTGGATGTCATTTGGGTGGTGGACCATTCTTGATACACACAAGGAAACTGTTGAGCGTGAAAAACCCAGCAGCGTTGCAGTTCTTGACACAAACCGATGCGCTTGGCACGTACTACCATACCCTGTTCAAAGGCACTTAAATATTTTGTCTTGTCCATTCACCCTCTGAATGGTACACAATCCATGTCTCAATTGTCTCTAGGCTTAAAAATCCTTCTTTAACCTGTCTCCTCCCATTCATTTACACTGATTTAAGTGGATTTAACAAGTGACATCAATAAGGGATCATAGCTTTCACCTGGATTCACCTGGTCAGTGTATGTCATAGAAAGAGCAGGTGTTCTTAATGTTTTGTATACTCAGTGTATGTACTATGTGCGTTTATTTATATGTCTGTGTTGTGTGTGTATGGTGTCCTGCAGGACTTGCCGTTCACGCTGGCCGTGACTAAATTGAAGGGATATTTTGAGGCGTTCTTTGAGCAGCCCCCTCCCTTCAAGCTCTCCCTCGTAGAGACGGAGTCCGACCAGACTGTGTGGTCAGCCACCATCAGAGAAGGTATGTACACACCTGCTGTGCATCTGTCTGTAATGTGTTGTGGGTTAAGGTGCAGGAGATTAATTTATCTTCCTCTCAGGTGACTGTGTGGACAATACAGTTGAAAAGCCAAAGAAACGGACAGATAGTAAGTTTGTCATTTTTGTTTGCCCCCTCTCAATATTGGCTAATATTGGATATTAAGTTATCTGTACACAAGCAACTTTCATCCAATCATAACAAAGTAGCTTTTGATTGACAGGGATTTTCTCCTCTTCTGTAGACAGGAAGAGAAGCACCAGCACATCAGAGGAAGAGCTGCCCAAAAAAAGACGTAAATGTGCAGATGAGTCAGGTGATGGTTTGAACACATCCATTGTGTCATTTGCCTTTTATTACTGTGGTCTTATTCCTGTTGAGTTGCTGTTCAGTTGGCCTGAAAAAACGCCTAAATGTCTGACATTCCTCTGTTGTCTCCAGACGGAGTACGGACAATGCAGGACCCAAACGTGTCATCCAAGCAGCTGATGCAGGTGGCTAAGCAGCTGGGGAAGGAGTGGAAGCAGGTGGCTATCGGTTGCCTGGACCTGTCCTCCAAAGACCTGGACGATATACAGGCCAGTGAGGAGGATGTCATCATGCAGAGGTACAGTAGATAGATATAGAATCTGCACCCTTAAAACTAAACTTTATATTACTTGCCAGCCATTATTTTGGGGGTTTCTCATTGAAGCATTTCTTTTTTAGATAATGTGACCCTAAATGTGACACTCAACTTTTTTTGCATTGGGTTTCAGGTTTAAGGCGCTGGAGCGCTGGAAGACTGCCAGGCCGAATGGTCAAGCCACTGTCACTCACCTCTTGATGAGTATACAGGAGCTGGATGACCTGCCCAACGAGGTCCACAAGACACTGAAAGGTTAGAGCCACACACACTCACACTCAATCACCTGTCCGCACACACATATTTGTACTAATTCTTGTCTCTTACTAACTTGCACCAATTTCTGTATGTCTCTTTCTGTCTGTTTTCTCCTCAGATATGATGGTCAATAAGGCTGCCAAATGAGATATCTTTGGCCTCCCCAGGTCCCTGCCTTTCCGCAGCCCTGTCGTCAATGAGCCAGAGAGACAATGGGAGAGAGACGTTTGAACTCTTGCCTTGAAGACAGAAATCCCTCTACTTATGCAGTATGGAGTAGTATGAACGTTTCCTCTAGACCAGGGAAGGGCAACTACAGTCCTCAGGGGCCGGAGTGGTGTCACATTATTTCCCCATCCCTAGCAAACACAGCTGATTAAACTAATTGCATTCTAAACTGAAGATCATAATTAGTTTATTATTGGAGTCAGATGTGTTAGCTGGGGCTGGGGCAAAAGTGTGACACCAATCCGGCCCCCGAGGACTGGAGTTGCCCGTCCTTGCTCTAGAGGCTGATCTAAGGTCAGCTTTGCATACCTTCTTCATAAATAGAAGATTTGAGGAGGGTACACTGATCCTAGATCAGAAGCATTATGTGTCTCCTGCCATTGCCTAGGCAGGGCCAGCACCCCAGCCTAGCACTGTCAACCCCTCCCAGCCCAAGAGAATTGGGATTCAATTGCCTTCAACTGAAATGTTTGATTCCTGCAGGCCTGGATGCTGGATCTAGAGAACTTTGTGCCCCGCCTAGTAGTGATGTTTAGTAGTGGGAAACCCTGGCTTTTCACCCCTCCTGTTCTCTCAGGATTACAACAGGAGTTCAACAAAGACACAGAAAGAGAATTGCACCAAAGTTTTAATCACAAATGGTTAATTAACCTGGAATAACGCAGGTTTTATCAAGCTGTAGAGGTACCCCAAACAGCCAGGAGCTGATGCTACAAGCTGCGGTGCAGAGAAGACCTCTTATGTCATAGATGAGTTCTGGGAAATAGGTACCAAATGTGTAGCCAGTAACAGACATGGTGCTGCAGTATGGAAACTGCTATCAAACAGGGCCGTTGTATATTTTGTATTTTGATATTTCTCAATCAAGGCATTGCCACTTATTCATGGATTTGGACCAACCACTCAAGGAGTGTAGCTGTACTTTTAATACAGAGTACATATTTTCTCTGTTTTTTTAAAACTAAACTGTGATTGTTTTTATTTTTGTACAGTTTGTGTTTGTTCGTTTTTATGTGTTATGACCAAATTGAGCCATCAAACTGACAGTGGTGATAGCTAAGCTTCATCTCAGAGAAAATATTGGTAATATTTACTTTTGTTTAGCCTGAATCATGTACATTCTGTAGCCTGGAAATCACGCTCAGTGCATTTGAACATGGTGGGATTGACTGAATTCCAGAAACAACAAATTTAGGATTTTTTGTTTATAAATAGGGCTACTAACTCATTTTAAACACCTTTCAATGGGGATGTCACTGTTGCCGATACTGGGACCCAAATATACCAGGGAGAGTAACAATGATTAACTGTTGAAATTATGAAAGGGAAAACCATGAGTTAAGTTGTATATTGGGTATTGGATGCCATTTGCAAGTGTGTCCATATGTTTACACAGAGTGATCTCTCAGAAAGTCCATCATTAATATTCCAGTCCTTACACGTGCATTTCTGTAATGTTACACCTCAGGTATGGGCCTTTGTAGGGCTCTGGGTATGGTGTCTAAGATTACAAATATTTGACTGAATAAAATAATTTTTTGGAAAGATTGATTTCATTTCTTTAATTGCAAATATTTTTCAGCTAGTAGAGTTAGGCCTACAGCTTGATGGAGGTCTTCATGACTGTTAGTAAACACAAATGTTTCATTAAGTCATAGCCTATGTACCCAGTTCGGTACCGTTACCTTTCTGCGTTGTGTTCTGGTGAGGTGTATGTGGAAGGGAAAGGAATGCTCTGAACACAATTCTGCCCGTTGTCTCTCTTTTAATGACTGCATGGAATGGATACAAATGCAAGGCAAACGTTAATACTGCCGTCTGGACTCTCAAACATAAGTATATTTGCCTCTCATCATGCTTTGAGCAAACTCACATCAACAAAAAAATGCACTGTACAAAATGTACATGTAAATATTTTCAAAAGACTCACATTTAATTTTTATAAACATTGTACACCAATAATTTGCTAATAAGTGTTAAATCATTATTTTAGTGTACTATTATACCCAAGGCATACTAATGAGGCGACAACGCAATTCCTGACATGACTGGCCTGGCAATAAAATGAACGACAGCTAACTAGGAACATTAAACATGAAATACAAAAACGTCACATTTCACAACATACCTGCATGGAATGGATACAAATGCAAGGCAACGTTAATGCTGCCATCTGGACTCTCATATTGTACATAAGTATATTTGCCTGACAAAAGACAAAAGACAGAGGAGAATGCCCGTTAGAAAACCGTCAGAAAACTCACGCTGTCTGTCCCTGAAAGAGACTCTCTCCCGCACCCAAAGCTAACAGTAGCTGGGCTAGCCTTGCAAAGTTGCAATCAAAGTTGCACTCGAAAATTATCCCCATTCACGCTAATATATATTCATACCAACAGTGGTGCAACAACACAAAATCAATGACGATATCATTTTTGCTTTTTTTGTTGTTGTGCATTTATAAACATTTGCTAACATGTGCGTTCAAAAGACCGGAGCATACATAAACACATACCTCTCATCATCACGCTTTGAGCAAACTGAGGAGTAAAAGCAGTGTTGCCAACTCCTCAGTAAGGAAAGTAGCTATTGGCTGTCCTAAAAGTCGCTAAATGACGTAATCACCGAATTTGCATAATTGGCCATGTGCATGTAATTGTGATGGACGCTATAGGAGAGAGCAATAACTTTGTGGGAGAGACAAAAAGTGAGTAAAAAACACCCTAAATATGTTTAGAACTACAAATGAACTTTCTGTCGATTCTTGTTTTTTAAAATGTTTTACATTTCATGACTGTTTTACATTACATCAGCCAGTGGCAGCTTCCCGCATGCGCAATTCATTTGCAGTCTGGACGCGGAGGGGTGAACATCTCCTGCTCTGACTGCAGCTGGGAGGGACAGCGGCACGAGGACTGGGCCGCCTGTGAGTGCTTTGGGACGGGGTGGGGCCCAGGGGTGGGTCCCAGGGGTGGGGCCCACGGCAGCACCCGCTGCTCATTGAGAAGAGTAAGAACGCTACGTGCTTTCACGTCAGAGTTGCCAAAAGTCTCCAATAACACCAGAAAAAGCCGCTAGATTTGTCGCTAGTCGCTTTTTTGAAAATGTGTCGCTAGAGGGGTCTGAATACTCGCTAAATATAGCGACAAAGTCGCTAAATTGGCAACACTGAAAAGCATGGCTCCCGTTGATGACATCAACACAATTTAGAAAATAAATACAATAAAATAGTTTTCTTGAAAGTAGTGTAATACATCTAAAAATAACCTTAAAATAATAAATGAAAATAAATATGAGGGATTTTCAGTGAAATACGTAAAGTATATTTTACACCTGTTACATTCACCTCTCCTAAAATTCACCAAAATCCTGAGTGCATATCAAACAGGATATAAAGCACAAGGGACAACAAACTCTACTGAGTCACTGGCACAAGTGAACACCAAAATCTCATCTTCGGTCTCTGCTATACAAGCCATCTGCTGGGCAGATTCAGAGGAATCTAAGGTTGATCAGGCCCGAGAACCTCCTAGACTAATACGATGCCAAGTATACCATACAACACTCGTCTCCACATCACATTATCCCTTGACACCATTCTACACATCACTTAGATGTCTCTACATATCAATGAATATTCCTAAAAACAACAGAAGAAATAAAGAAAACCCTTTAAGTTAGAAGAGACTGGGACTTCTTTCCTAGTTTGGTGGCTAAGCCCTTAATAGTGAATGGTCTCTGAGCCATTGTCTCAATAAGACGATATTGCGAATCACCTGAACCCGGTCTTTGTAAATCTTGGTCACTAGCTAAATCAGCTGGTGCAACTGAGTCAGGAATGCCTGAAAGTTATGTGTCAGGGACTACAGCTAGACTGTCATAGTCAGGAATGCTAATGTCAGTCTCATTATTGAGAGGTAGCTGGGCTTGACGGATTGACCCTACAGCTGTACGCTGACTTTTCTTGCTCCATCTCATCTCTGACTGACTCCTGTTCCTCCAAAGATTCCTGACTTGCAGAGCCATCTACTCCACAGAGTATCCATGAACTGGTCATATCTCAGAGCTTTCCTCTTCATCGGAGTCTGAAAGGTCCATTGACTGATCCTCACACTCTGGATCTAGACCTCCATCTGATTGAGATTCACAAGAATCATCCTCAGGCGTTTCTACCGGCAGAAAGCTGATGTCTAGAAGAAGGTTCCGATGTACAGTGGCTTGCGAAAGTATTCACCCCCCTTGGCATTTTTCCTATTTTGTTGCCTTACAACCTGGAATTATAATTGATTTTTTGGGGGTTTGTATCATTTGATTTATACAACATGCCTACCTCTTTGAAGATGCAAAATATTTTTAATTGTGAAACAAACAAGACATAAGACAAAAAAACAGAAAACTTGAGCGTGCATAACTATTTACCCCCCCCCCCAAAGTAAATACTTTGTAGAGCCACCTTTTGCAGCAATTACAGCTGCAAGTCTCTTGGGGTATGTCTCTATAAGCTTGGCACATCTAGCCACTGGGATTTTGGCCCATTCTTCAAGGCAAAACTGCTCCAGATCCTTCAAGTTGGATGGGTTCCGCTGGTGTACAGCAATCTTGAAGTCATACCACAGATTCTCAATTGGATTGAGGTCTGGGCTTTGACTAGGCCATTCCAAGACATTGAAATGTTTCCCCTTAAACCACTTGAGTGTTGCTTTAGCAGTATGCTTAGGGTCATTGTCCTGCTGGAAGGTGAACCTCCGTCCCAGTCTCAAATCTCTGGAAGACTGAAACAGGTTTCCCTCAAGTATTTCCCTATTTTTAGCGCCATCCATCATTTCTTCAATTCTGACCAGTTTCCCAGTCCCTGCCGATGAAAAACATCCCCACAGCATGATGCTGCCACCACCATGCATCACTGTGGGAATGGTATTCTCGGGGTGATGAGAGGTGTTGGGTTTGCGCCAGACATAAAGTTTTCCTTGATGGCCAAAAAGCTCAATTTTAGTCTCATCTGACCAGAGTACCTTCTTCAATATGTTTGGGGAGTCTCCCACATGCCTTTTGACGAACACCAAACATGTTTGCTTATTTCTTTCTTTAAGCAATGGCTTTTTTCTGGCCACTCTTCAGTAAAGCCCACCTCTGTGGAGTGTATGGCTTAAAGTGGTCCTATGGACAGATACTCCAATCTTCGCTGTGGCACTTTGCAGCTCCTTCAGGGTTATCTTTGGTCTCTTTGTTGCCTCTCTGATTAATGCCCTCCTTGCCTGGTCCATTAGTTTTGGTGGGCGGCCCTCTCTTGGCAGGTTTGTTGTGGTGCCATATTCTTTCAATTTTTTAATAATGGATTTAATCGTGCTCTGTGGGATGTTCAAAGTTTCTGATATGTTTTTATAACCCAACCCTGATCTGTACTTCTCCACAACTTTGTCCCTGACCGGTTTGGAGAGCTCCTTGGTCTTCATGGTGCCGCTTGCTTGGTGGTGCCCCTTGCTTAGTGGTGTTGCAGACTCTGGGACTTTTCAGAACAGGTGTATATATACTGAGATCAAGTGACACTTAGATTGCACACAGGTGGACTTTTTTTAATTTTTTTTATATACTTTGTTTATTGAATTTTCAGTACCAGCATTTAGTAAATAATTGCACTTGAAAGTTATTTGGTATGAATATGGAACAACAATTTGAAGACAACGATACAGCAAAACATAGAGAAACAGACATGAAATAAAAAATAGACATTAAATACATAAATAAGATAAAACACAAAAAAAAAAATACAAAAAAAAAAAAAAAAAAAAAGGGAAAAATATCTGTTTTGATCCAGTTGTTATAGGTCAGCTAGCACAGTTATTACCATCCTTAACATCCGAGATGTCGTATATGCACATACCAGGCTTCTTACATCATCAATATATAAATATACATCACTCTGGAACTGCAGGGAAATGTATTCTTTTAACATAAGAAAAGAAGGGAGCCCACTTTGCATAGAATTTGTCTACAGACCCATTGAGTGTCTGTTTTATTTTCTCCAACTTTATGCAATTCAAAATAGATTTAATCCAAAGAGCATGAGAAGGGGCTGCAGAGGATTTCCATCTAAGTAAAATTAATCGTCTCGCTAACAACGTGACAAAGGCAATTACATCCTTATTCATTTTGGTCAATTGTATTGTGGGTAAGGAGACTCCAAATAATGCAATGAGAGGGTCTGGCTCGATCTGTGTGCCGCTTAATTCTGAGAGTGTGTTAAAGATGTCTTTCCAGAAACCAACAAGAGATGGGCAGCACCAAAACATGTGCACATGATTAGCAGGGGACTGGTTACATCGAACACAATTAGGGTTCACATCCTTGTAAATTTTTGATAGTCTTGCTTTGGTCCAGTGGGCCCTATGAATGAGTTTGCATTGGATGAGGCCGTGTCGAGCGCAAATAGAAGAGCTATGTACCCTTTTGAGTGCCCCTTCCCATAGTTCATCAGATATTTCCTCACCCAGTTCCTCCTCCCAAGAGGATTTGATATTGTTTAATGAGATGGCTTGTAGTGAGCAAATTTGACTATAGATTATTGACAATGTGCCTTTCTGGTTAGGAAGTGGGGTGAGAAATGTGTCGAACTGTGTTCCACCAGAAAGGTTGGGGAATCCTGGATCTATGCTGCGGACGTAACTCCGGACTTGTAGGAACCTAAAAAAATTATGTCTGGGGAGACCAAATTTAGCTGATAATTGTTGAAACGTACTAAATGTATTGTTAGTGTACAGATCTCTGAATCTTTTAATACCGAGATTAGACCATGTTGAGAAAGCACCATCAATCATAGATGGGGGAAAAGCTGGGTTTGAGGCTACCGGAGCCAAGGAAGAGGTTGTTTGAAACCCAAAGTGGCGCCTAAATTGATTCCAGATCTTCAATGTTGTTTTGACACATGTATTATTGGTGAAGGAGGAGTAAGGGCCTGTAATAGAGGAGTGAGCGAGGGAAGACAGTGATGCCGGTGTTGACGAGGCAGCCTCCATCTCCAGCCAAGTTGGGGGTGGGAATATCACTCTGCTCTGCAACCAGTACTGAATGATCCTAAGGTTAGCGGCCCAATAATAGAATCTGAAATCTGGTAGAGCTAGACCGCCGTCTGATTTGGGCCTCTGCAAGAGCTGTTTTCGCATCCTAGGAGGCTTTTTGTCCCATATAAAGGGTAGAATTAGGCCGTCGATCTTTTTGAAAAATGTATTGGGTAGAAATATTGGAAGGCACTGATAGAGGTATAAGAATTTAGGGAGAGTATTCATTTTAATAGAGTTAATTCTAGCAACTAAGGAGAGGTGTAGCAAAGACCACCGTTCCAAATCGTCCTTAGTACGGGTTAAGAGAGGAGCAAAGTTGGCTTGAAAAAGGTCTTCAAACCTAATTGTGACATGTACCCCGAGATAAATAAAACTACTGTGAGCTATTTTAAATGGCAAGTTATGTAAAGGGGATTTTTTTGCAGCCATGTTAAGTGGCATCAATTCACTTTTACTGAGATTTAGTTTATACCCTGATAAGTGACCGAAGGATGCGAAAGTGGCAAGGGCAGCAGGGACAGAGACAGAAAGATTGGATGTGTATATTAATAAATCATCTGCATATAAAGACAGTTTGTGTTCGTGCCCGTATCTGACTATGCCTTTGATGAGGGGGTTGGAGCGAAGTGCTATTGCAAGTGGCTCTATGGCGAGGGCAAACAGTAAGGGACTTAAAGGGCAACCCTGACGTGTCGATCTTTGCAAAGGGAAGCGATCTGATTGAGTGTTATTAGTCCTGACAGAGGCTTGGGGGATGAGTACAGAAGTTTTATCCAGGTCATGAATTTGGAGCCAAAGCCAAATTTATTTAGAGTGTAAAAAGGTATTTCCATTCCACCCGATCAAACGCTTTCTCCGCGTCCAGGGATATAATGGCTTCAGAGGTATTGTCGACAGAAGGATTGTATATAATATTAAATAATCTTCGGAGATTGAAGAATGAGTGTCTATTTTTTATAAATCCTGTTTGATCCGGAGAGATAATTGATGGGAGGACTGTTTCTAGCCGCGTTGCCAGAATTTTGGCTAGAATTTTATAGTCCACATTTAGCAGGCTAATTGGACGGTATGATGCACAGTCAAGAGGGTCTTTGTTTTTTTTAAGAATAACACAAATGGTTGCTTGAGTGAGAGTATGTGGGAGAGCACCATTTACAAATGCATCATTGTACATTTCAATTAGAATAGGGGCTATTTTGGTGATAAACTTTTTATAAAACTCTGTCGGGTAGCCATCAGGCCCTGGGCTTCTCCCAGATTGAAGGGATTTGACAGCGTTAGACAGTTCTTCAACAGTGATCGGCTGCTCTAATTTTTTAACCAAATCCCGGCCGACCGAAGGCACAGATAGTGAGTGGAAGAAATTATCCAATTCCAGTGTATCCGCTTTACTTTCAGAGGTATATAGAGACTGGTAAAATCTCTTGAACTCCTCATTGATCCCCCCAGGATCTAATGATATCCCAGATGATGTACGAATTTTTGTAATCTGAGATGATGATGATTGTTGACGTAACTTGTGAGCTAATAATTTACTGGCTTTATCTCCTTGTTCATAGTAAGTGCTCCTAGACTTGACAAGCATTTCAGTAACCTGGTCTGTTAATAGTGTGTCAAATTCTGCTTGCAGAGTTAAACGTTCCTTATAAATATCCGGGGATGGTGAAATGGCATAAATGTCATCTAATTGGGCAATACAGCGTGTTAGCATAGATAACCTATTCCTTTTCAATTTGTTCTCATGTGCGGTGTAGGAGATAATTTCACCTCTGATATAAGCTTTCAAAGTTTCCCAGAGAGTAGACGCAGAGATGTTTGGGGTTCTATTTGTAATCATGAAAAAGTCGATTTGACTCAAAACAAAATTGACAAAGTGTTCATTACTGAGCAGTTGAGTTTTTAGTCGCCAAGGCGGTCGCTGATTGTCAACATTTTGAAAAGCTACTTCCATAGTAACAGGGGCGTGGTCAGATACAACAATTGGGTTATATGAACATGAAGATATGGAGTGGAGGAGCCGGTCATCAACAAGGAAGTAGTCTATGCGCGTAAAAGTGTGGTGAACCGATGAGAAAAAAGAGTATGCTTTCCCAGCTGGATTAACCATTCTCCAAGGATCTGAGACTGCGAATTCAGACATAAAGGTTCGAACAACTCTAGCTGAGGTTGATAAGGTGGTAGGTTTAGTGGAGGATCGATCCAATTGTGGGTCTAACCAACAGTTAAAGTCACCTCCTAAAATCAACATATGGGTGGACATATCTGGGAGTGTAGAGAAAACCGATTTGAAAAAATCACCATTGTCCTAATTAGGAGCATAGATATTAACAAGAATAACCTTTGTATTGAGCAGCCTACCACTGACAATTATATATCTGCCATGGGGATCTGCGATCACCTTAGAACATGTAAAAGGTACCGATCTGTGAAGTAAAATAGCCACCCCTCTCGCCTTACTCTGAAATGAGGAATGGAACACCTGACCCACCCATCTGCACCTAAGACTTGAGTGTTGTGATACCTTCAGATGAGTTTCTTGGAGAAAGATGATGTGAGCTTTCAAATGATGAAGATGGTGTAGCACTTTACTACGTTTAACTGGGTTATTTATGCCCCTGCAGTTCCAAGTAAGAAAATTAAAGCCATTCCCTCCAGCAGTATGGGCTACACTAGGCTGAGTCATATCTTAAGAGAGAGAGAGGATGTGTAAAGGACAAGGTACAATGTAAACTGAAGATCTTAGTTGAACCTAAAAGCGCAAATGTAAAAAAACAAAGACAAACGAAGAGGCACAAAAAACATATACAAACTATATACAAATAGAGAGTGAACAAACCCTTCCCTCACACCCGCCCTTGCCGAAGCATCTCCCCAAATGAGATGCAAGCAAAACCCTAAATACGAAGAAAGTTTAGAGCTAAGCATGATAACTCTTACTCTGTGCTACCTAAGATTAGTGACCATTTAACTAGAGTAAGCCAAACATGGATAGAATGGTCCCCAATAGAGTCTAAGGAAAACTATCGATCGATTAAGAGAGGTTTAACCTCGACGCAGATGGTAAATGATCAAACTGAAACAGCCATGCAGACCCCCAGATATTGGCATTAGAGGCGGCAAACCTGGGCTGGAAATAAAGAGATAAAAAAGAGAATGACATTCATATGTCGATGAACCCAGCAAAGATGGCTTCGTTAGTCACCCATTCGGCCTGCTAACTAGCCTGCTAGGAAGACCAGCCAGCCAACCATTTGTTACACACCATGCGGTACAACAGCCGCTTTCACGTTCTTGTTGATGAAATCTGCCGCTATAGTCGGGTCCTCGAATCTGTGCATGGAGCCGTCCGGTAAAGTCAGTCTCAAAACCGCAGGGTAGATGAGGCCGAACTTCACGCCCGGGCAGGCGTGTAGTTGGCGTTTCACAGCTCCAAAGCTAGCCCGCCTCTTAGCCACAGCTGTTGTGTAGTCCGCAAATATCGAGATTCTTTTACCTTTATGTAGAAGAGGGGATGCTTCTCCCGATCTTCTCAGTATGTCGTTGCGGACGTGAAAGAAATGCACCCTGATGACAAATGGTCGTGGTGGTTCTCCATCCCTGGGTCGGCTACGCAGAGTGCGGTGAGCCCGGTCTAGCAATGGCTTCTCCTCTAGCCCGAGCAGCTCCTGAAGTAGCTGGGCCATGTACTCCGTGGGCCTTGGGCCCTCCACTCCCCTCCGGTATTCCCAGTAGACGAATGTTGTTCCTCCGCATTCTACTTTCCATATCTTCGCATCTATTATCGAGGAGTGCCACCCTAGTTGTCAATGAGCCGACGTTAGCCTCTAGCTCGCTAATGCGAGTGCTGTGGTCTGTAGCACCTCGCTCCAAATCCGATAAAGTCACCCCATGTGCGTCGAGCTTATTCTGTATACTCTCGATAGATTTTTTAAGCTCGTCTTTGATCGTTGATATCTCTGACCTGAGATTGGTAGAGAGACAGTCAATTTTTCCGAAAATGTCGGCTTTGAGGGTACCTATCACGGATTGCAGCATCTCCACAGTCAGTGTTTCCGTGGGGCCGGCATTGGCAGCGTTCGGTGGCGGGGGTGAGTCGGGAGAAGTTGCAGGCTTGTTGCGGCCTGCTCTTGCAGACTCTGTTTTTGGTCGGGTTGATGTCATTACGAATTTAAATTTATTAAACTTGAACTGAGTTGTTTATGGGTCTCTTCAGACGCCTGGGCAAACAGAAATGTATGCAGTTTTGCAAAGTTAAATATATAAATTTGGTCACTAACTCAGGAGCGATAGGGAGACGCGTGCTACATCCTTGGCTTCCAACAGCGCCCCCCCGCACACAGGTGGACTTTAACTAATTATGTGACTTCTGAAGGTAATTGGTTGCACCAGATCTTATTTAGGGGCTTCATAGCAAAGGGGTTGAATACATATGCACATACCACTTTCCCATTATTAGAAGAAAAAAAGATTGTTGAAACAAGTTTGTTTTTCATTTCACTTCACCAATTTGGACTATTTTGTGCATGTCCATTACACGAAATCCAAATAAAAATCCATTTAAATTACAGGTTTTAATGCAACAAAATAGGAAAAACTCCAAGGGGGATAAATACTTTTGCAAGGCACTGTAGCTAGGATGCATCTCCGACAGCACTTGACGTACTCCTTCACATCATGCTCCATCTTGGTCCAGAAGAAACGCTGCCTTGCCAAATAATGGCGCCGGAGGAAATGGCTTCCGTTTTAAGGCCCCCTAACCAATTGTGCTATTATGTGTGTTTTTTCACTTTATTTGTAATTTATTCTGTACATAATGTTTCTGCCACCGTCTCTTATGACCAAAAATAGCTTCTGGATATCAGGACAGCGATTACTCACCTCGTATTGGACAAAGATTTTTCTTCAACAAGTCGGAGGCGAAGGATATTCTACAGACACCCGACAAGGCCCAAATCCCCGTCATTCTCATGAGAACGAGACGGAGATATCGTGGACGTAGGTCGGGGTGCTTTGTAAGGATCTGACGTCGAGCGAGTAATCTGCCTCTACCATCAGTCCTATTAGCCAACGTACAATCATTGGAAAACAAAATAGACGACCTACGATCACGGATATTCTACCAACGGGACATAAAAAACTGTAATATCTTATGTTTCACCAAGTCGTGGCTGAACGACGACATGGATAACATACAGCTGGGGGGATATACACTACATCAGCAAGATAGAACGGTTGACTCCGGTAAGACAAGGTGTGGCAGGCTGTGTATATTTGTAAACAACAGCTGGTGCACGAAATCTAATATTAAGGAAGTCTTGAGGTTTTGCTCACCTGAGGTAGTATCTCATGATAAGCTGTAGACCACACTATTTACCAAGGGAATTTTCATCTATATTTTTCGTAGCTGTCTATTTACCACCACAAACCGATGCTGGCACTAAGACTGCACTCAATGAGCTGTATAAGGCTATAACCAAACAGGAAAACGCTCATCCAGAGGCAGCACTCCTAGTGGCCGGGGACTTTAATGTAGGGACATTTAAATCCGTTCTACCTCATTTCTACCAGTATGTTAAATGTGCAACCAGAGGAAAAAATACTCTAGACCACCTTTACTCCACACACAGAGACGCGTACAAAGCTCTCCCTCGCCCTCCATTTGGCAAATCTGACCATAATTATATCCTCCTGATTCCTGCGTATAAGCAAAAACTAAAGCAGGAAGCACCAGTGACTCGGTTAATAAGGAAGTGGTCAGAGACGCAGATGCTAAGCTACAGGACTATTTCTCTAGCACAGACTGGAATATGTTCCGGGATTCTTTCGATGGCATTGAGGAGTACACCACATCAGTACTGGCTTCATCAATAAGTGCATCAATGACATCGTCCCCACAGTGGCCGTACGTACATACCCCAACCAGAAGCCATGGATTACAGGCAACATCCGCACTGAGCTAAAGGGTAGAGCTGCCGCTTTCAAGGAGCGGGACTCTAACCCGGACGCTTATAAGAAATCCCGCTATCTCCCTCCGACGAACCATCAAACAGGCAAAGAGTCAATACAGGACTAAGATTGAATCGTACTACACCGGCTCCAACGCTCGTCGCATGTGGCAGGACTTGCAAACTATTACAGACTACAAAGGGAAGCACAGCCGCGAACTGCCCAGTGACACGAGCCTACCAGACAAGCTAAATCACTTCTATGCTCGCTTTGAGGCAAGCAACACTGAAGCATGCATGAGAGCATCAGCTGTTCCAGATGACTATGTGATCATGCTCTCCGTAGCTGATGTGAGTAAGAATTTTAAGCAGGTCAACATTCACAAGGCCGCAGGGCCAGACGGATTACCAGGACGCGTACTCCGAGCATGCGCTGACCAACTGACAAGTGTCTTCACTGACATTTTCAACATGTCCCTGACTGAGTCTGTAATACCAACATGTTTCAAGCAGACCACCATAGACCCTGTGCCCAAGAACACTAAGATAACCTGCCTAAATGACTACCGACCCATAGCACTCACGTTTGTAGCCATGAAGTGTTTTGAAAGGCTGGTCATGGCTCACATCAACATCATTATCCCAGATACCCTAGACCCACTCCAATTTGTATAACGCCCCAACAGATCCACAGATGATGCAATCTCTATTGCACTCCACACTGCCCTTTCCCACCTGGACAAGAGGAACACCTACATGAGAATGCTATTCATTGACTACAGCTCAGCGTTCAACACCATAGTGCCCTCAAAGCTCATCACTAAGCTAAGGACCCTGGGACTAAACACCTCCCTCTGCAACTGGATCCTTGACTTCCTGACGGGCCGACCCCAGGTGGTAAGGGTAGGTAACAACACATCTGCCACGCTGATCCTCAACACGGGGGCCCCTCGGGTGCGTGCTCAGTCCCCTCCTGTACTCCCTGTTCACCCATGACTGCATGGCCAGACACGACTCCAAGACCATCATTAAGTTTGCTGACGACACAACAGTGGTAGGCCTGATCACCGACAACGATGAGACAGCCTATAGGGAGTATGTCAGAGACCTGGCCGTGTGGTGCCAGGATAACAACCTCTCCCTCAACATGATCAAGACAAAGGAGATGATTGTGGACTACGGGAAAAAAAAGAGGACTGAGCACGCCCCCATTCTCATTGATGGGGCTGTAGTGGAACAGGTTGAGAGCTTCAAGTTACTTGGTGTCCACATCACCAACAAACTATCATTGTCCAAACACACCAAGACAGTCGTGAAGAGGGCACGACAAAGCCTATTCCCCCTCAGGAGACTGAAAATATTTGGAATGGGTCTTCAGATCCTCAAAAAGTTATACAGCTGCACCATTGAGAGCATCCTGACTGGTTGCATCACTGCCTGGTATGGCAACTGCTCGGCCTCCTCAACTGCTCGGCCTTCTTAAAACTGCATTGTTGGTTAAGGGCTTGTAAGTAAGCATTTCACTGTAAGGTCTACACCTGTTGTATTCGGCGCATGTGGCAAATACAATTTGATTTGATTTGAAGAGTTCTAGCTTGCCCTTGGTGGCCGACAAGGTCATGCACACCACTCAATGCTTTCTCCTTCTGATAGAAGATTTGTATGTTTAAAGTAATGACTAAAGTATTTCCACCCCGATACTGTATAAATGTGTAAACTGTGTTAGAGTTATAAGACAATAAAACCACTAACAGGGAAGATGGGTAGAAACTGTTGGAGACAAGCATTCCATAGTAAGGGGGACCTAGAAACTGCTAAACTTAAACATTCTATACTGTGGAAATTCACAGGTCGCCTAAAGGTGGGCGGAGCAAAGTCCTTTGTGTGGACACATATAAAAAGGCTGTGTGTGTTTTTAGTGTCAGAGCTCTCATGAATAAAGAAACTGATTCATTGCAGAAATGGGACTTTGTTTAATTCATTATTAACTAGAGTCTTACAACCTTAGGGAATTATTCAAAGCTTGAGTAACAGTTGAACTATTAGAGATAGAAATTCTCGTGACAATTGGTCCTTCGAGCCGGATCGCAACACCCGTAACATCAAAATGAGAAGGGTGGGTCCGTAATGACTCATGGTAGTAGAGGCCATTACCAATAGTATCTGTATTGAAATAGTATCAAGAATGGACTATTAATAGATACAAGGGGGGATACTTTATACTATAGACTCTCTAATGTATAAGAGGAAGAATTCTTAATGTATGAGATTTTCTAGAATTATCGAGATTAAACCGTAACGGGTAAATCCCTTCATGTATTAGATTTTCTAGAAATATCAAGATTACTCAATAGAAAGAAGACTCTTTAATGTATGAGATATTATAGGCTTATCAAGAATACGCCATGGGAGGTAAATCCTCAAAGGAGGACCTGGAATTAACCGGGGATGAGAAGTATATGGTGTTTGTCACGATCGTTGGAGGAAGTGGACCAATGCGCAGCGTGATGAGTGAACATACTTTTTATTTTATTCACCTCACGAAACAAAACAACAAAACGATACGTGAAGTCCTAGGTAACAGACACAAACCATACACGGAACACGATCCCACAAAACACTGTGGCAAACAGGCTGCCTAAGTATGGTTACCAATCAGAGACAACAAGCAACAGCTGATACTCGTTGCCTCTGATTGAGAACCACCCCGGCCAACACAGAAACACAAGAGCTAGATAATAAACCTAGAACACAAAACACATAGAAACAACACACCCTGGCTCAACATAACAGAGTCCCAGAGCCAGGGCGTGACAGTGTTAAAGGATAAAAGGGATATATACTATGGACCCATTTGGGGGAAGAAGTATGTTTTTTTTTGGCATCTCGATGTAGACAAGTTAGAGTCTATGATTATACAGATGCATGTAAACTGTGGAACTGATCTAAAGAAACAGCGAGTAGAGGGGCTAGACACTGCTAGGGTGTGGCTCTCTGAGGCTCGGAAAAGAGAAGTGAAGGTTGAGGTCTCAGTGCCTCCCCCAGAGCAGAGGGCAGAAAGGTTATATCCAGTCCTGGCAGAACAGGCTGGGAAAGAGAACCCAGATGATGAGGTTGTTGTGTGTAGAAGAAGAGTAGGACAGGTCCCCACACCTCCTCCGCCATATGACGGCCAAGCCGGAATGTTGGAGGAGGAAGGAGCAGGGGGGGGTAGACCAGTAAAGATAAGAAAGAGGGGGAAGTGTTAGGAAGGGAACTCAGAAAACGTAGAGAAAGTAGGGAGAATAATAGACAGGACCGAGCAAGAAAAGAACAGAAGGGAGAAGAGTATTTAATAGCCACACTAGGCGAAATAGCTGGTAGGGGTAAAAACCCAGGAGAGAGAGGAGATAGGGCAGGAAAGAGTGAGGGCTATGGGGGAGGGAAGAAGTGCTTAAACTGTAAAAAGGGAGGGCACTTTGCCAGAGAGTGTGAGGCCCCGTGTAAATACTGTAACAAAACAGGCCATAACCATCGCGACTGCAGACATAAAGGAAAGGGCAAGCGGGATAATCGGGGTGGAAAGAGAGAAAAAACCTATAAACCCGGTTCTGGTAATGAGGAAGAGGAAGATGAGGCGTGACTAGATCTAGAGGAAGGGGGAGTAGACTCTAGTGAAGAGGAGTCCGAGGAACCCATTGATCTGAGTTGTAATGTGGACTATTGAATTGAATATGGATATGAATCAACTATAGCAAGTATTGATGTAAGGGATGTTATGGGTTACGTTAGGTGTACAAGGATCAATGGTTGCTGTGGAGAAGGAAGTCATAGGGGGTTGAATGTTTGGTATGAAAGGGCTAGCTAGTTAGTGTTGCGGACTAGTGACGTTTAGAGTGGTGACGTAACTTGCTATGCGACATGGAAGTAGTTGTTTACCTTGCTTTGCAAGGATCGCAGATTTTGTGGAGCAACGGGTAACGGTGTTTCGATGGTGAATGTTGTGGATGTGTGTAGAGACTCCCTGGATCAAACCCAGGTAGGGACAGAAAGCAAGACTTTTACATTGATGCTATTGACCTAGATCACTAGGTGAATTGATAACATTATACGGGAGAGATTTTCTTACCAACACATAGCGGATGGTATAACATAGGAATTAAAGTTGCATCGATGTGAATAGATGTTTTGTTTGTTTTGACTATAATTTAAAAATAATTTGTCATCTGTTAAAGTACCGTTATATGGAATGTTAGCGATAGAGAATAATAGATTTTGTAAGAGGGTGAAAGAAAGTAGTGATGGTTGGGCTATATTGTGATATGTAGGACGTATTGGGATAATGTGAAGCACATATCTAGAGAGTTGAATATGGAACGTTCTTTGATAAATTGTATTATTATTATTACATTCTATAGTTTGTTATGCAGACAGTTCATTACTTCTAAAAATGATAATCTGTTTATGGTACGTTGAACAATGGGAGATAGTTGTTACTATTAGGCTGATGAATTAAGTACAATTTTTTTGTAAGTTCTGGATTTATTAAACAATAGGTTTATATTTTAAAACATCAATGCAACAGGTTGTGATGATTCAATTACTAGAAAGGGGTTATAGGTTTATAGTAGAAGGTGTAGTGAACTTAATGAAATGTGGTATTATCTAGTGTCTTCTGAGTGGGAGTTTTCTTTTTTCCAGGATTGATGGAAGTCTCCTATAATATTATGTTAAGGGGAGAGTAGGAGACAAAGTCTCAAACAAATGTTTTTAATAGATGCATGGGATAAAATAGCAAGGCTTACTTATGCAGAGTAAGTGATTATATTGGCTAATTAATTAAATATGACATTTAAAGGGGTGACATGAACAATAGAGGGGGAAACAGATATTTCCTATGTTGTTGATCAAGTAAATGATAATTTGTTTTCGTTACTTTGACCAGTGGAATTATTCAAAGCTTGAGTAACAGTTGAGTTTAACTATTAGAGATAGAAATTCTCGTGACACCTTCATACTTTGGGGCAGCACATACTGATGTCTCTTTTGTTTGCTCAAAGGGTCCTTTGTCACCCTTTAAAGCATTCCATCTTAGACCCTGAGCCGCTGTTTGATGAGTGCAAGGGTTCGTGAATATAATCCATCCCTCTCTCGTCTTCAAGGCCGTCTTTTGCGGTTCACGAACAGGATAGCCTTTGAAATCGTAGGATCAAGTTCTTGGCTCCGCTGAAGCTCCTCGAAAGAGATCGCAGGAAGGGAGTCTTGGCCTGGAGATGTGAGTTGTTGCATAGACTGCACTAACTGTCCTGCTCGAGCTTCAGTCACTACATCCCACTGATCATAGACTTCACAGACCGCTTTCACTACTGCAGAGCCACAGGTTAAAGGACAGCTGTCGGACTGATTTCCAGAGATTTTCCCAGCTTGCTTTGTTACTATGTGACTCTGGACCTTCAAGCGAAACACATCTTGAATCCCATCTTCTCCTTTAGCATCGGCTTCAGCAAGCAGACTGCCATAGTTCTCACTGATCAACCTGTCACTAATTAACTTGGCAAGTGGGTCCCTACTGAGGGTGTCAGGCACAATGTTCTTTGTCCCTGCGATGTGCTTCAGATCGAATGAGTAGGGCGCCAATTTAGCTACCCAGCGTTGCTCGCAGGCATCGAGTTTTGGTTTCGTCATTATGTATGTGAGGGGATTATTATCAGTCCAAACTGTAAATGAATGTCCCTTGAGCCAGTGACTAAACTTTTCACACGCCAACAACTCTAGTCTGTGGGCAGGATATCTTTTTTGTGAGCCACTCAGTGTTTTACTGGCAAAAGCGATGGGACGTGCTCCATCTTCACCAGTAGGTATTTGAGACAGTACAGCGCCCAACCCATCCAGGGAGGCATCGAATGACAGGATCAATGGCCTTGTGAAATCCTGATGAGCAAGAACAGCGCAGTTTAGCAACTTCCCCTTAAGGCTGTTAAGTCCAGAATCACACTCATTAGTCCAGTCAGTAGGTTTCAACTTTCTGAAGCTGCCAGCTTGCTTCTCAGGCTTCACCTTCCCTCTTCTCTTCTGACCTGCAGTGAGAGCGAAGAGCGGCCTGGCAATAGCAGAACAGTTTGGAATCAAATGTTGATAGTAGAATATCATTCCTAGGAAGGATTTGATCCTTCGTACAGAGGGCGTGCACCCATCTTCCTCCATTAGATCCGACTTTGTCATCTTGGATATCACATCCACTTTTGTCGGGTCCACAGCCACCCCATCACCATTAATGACATGACCCAAAAATCTCACGACTTCCGCAGATTTTATGGGGCTCAGTTTCAGGTTGTGCTGTCTCAGTTTCTGGAACACCAGCTCCAATCTATCCAAGGCTTCTCTTTCGCTTGGCGCAAACACCAGGAGGTCATCTAAGTAACACAGCAGGCTACTTGTCACGATCGTTTATGGAAGATACGGACCAAGGCGCAGCGTGATAAGCGTATATTTTATTAAGTACTTAACACGACACAAAACAACAAACAAACGATACGTGAAGTCCTAGGTTACACAAAACAAACCTTTACGGAACAAGATCCCACACCGACTAGTGCCAAACAGGCTGCCTAAGTATGGTCCCCAATCAGAGACAACGAGATACAGCTGCCTCTGATTGGGAACCACCCTGGCCAACATAGATCTAAACGATCTAGCACATCAACATAGAAAATATAACACAGAAACTACACACCCTGGCTCAACATTTCAGAGTCCCCAGAGCCAGGGCGTGACACTACTGAAGTTTAGGTCCCCAAAAATGATGAGCATCATCCTCATAAATTAAGCTGGACTATTGCATAGGCCCTGCAGCATTCGATTGTATTCATGCAGACCCAGTTGGGTAGTGAAGGCTGTATACTTGTTGTCCTCATTTTTGTCCTCCTCACACATAGTATGTATGTTGTAAAAGCCTGACGTCAAGTCCATCGTACTGAAGTAGGTGTTGCACCCTAGGGCTGCAAGACAGTCAGATTGGTGTGGAAGTGGGTGTGCATCTTTGAGTGTCCTTGCATTTAGCCATCTGAAATCTGTACATATACGGAGCCCACCGTCTTTCTTCCACACCATTACTAGAGGGGAAGCATATTCACTGACGGATTTCCTGATTATTCCCGGTTCCTCCATTTCTTAGTTTCTGGTAGTGGGCAGGCAGAACCCTACAATATGGTAGGCGAAACGGTCTGTCATCTGTGAGCTGAATGCGATTCTCAAAGCCCTTGGCTTCGCCACAATCCAGAGCGCTCTTGGAGAACACATCATTGTAGTTAATAAGTAACTGAACTACAGTAATTCCTCTCTTGTTGCTTGACTGACTTTACAGGGTTCGATGTCAACCTCTCCCAACCCTACATCTAGCAGTCTCTGCTTCAAATCCACGGAGTCGGTTGTGATGGGCTGCTTCCCCAGAGTTCCCCCTTCCATCTTGCAGGAGCCTTGGAAAACTGTTAAGTCCTCCACAGCCAGACAGGGAGACACATCAGCCAGCTTGCAGTTTCTCTTTAGAGTGATAGATTTGTCCGATAGGTTAGTGACTTTCATGGGCACCCACCTGTCGCCCCACATGGGTGTGATGACTCAGCCCACCATGATGTTTCGTGGCATGGTCTTGGATGAAGTGGGTTCGACCACATTAGTGCTCCCTGGAGACATTGGCACACTGTTGGGAAGCATCCCCCTTACTTGATGCTCTTGTTTAGCAAGGAGTGTGACAGCCTGGTTGAGTTTGACTGTCCCTATTTTTCTGGGCATTTCTTCACTCTGCCAGCGTGTCACGCTAGTCATCATGTTCAAGAAGTATTCACCTGCAGGTGATGGCTGTGAAGTACATTCAGATATGAGTCTCCAGTACTTGTTAGTACCCTTCATTTGATGCATGAGGTGCTTTATCAAGTTTGTACCGAGAATGAGATCATCATGCTGACCTGGGACTATGAGCACAGGAACTAAACAACTCATCCCATACACCTTAAGGTCAACTTCATATATGCATTTTGGTTGTGCCGTTTTCCCCCCTACACCAATGAGAATGACTGGCTCTGACAGTGGCTTCTTCTTTAGACTAATATTTTCAGAAAGCATTCTTTGCTCTGCTGCCTCGCTTAAACTACAGGCCATGTAGCTGGTGTCAAGCATCCCTTTCAATTGGTACTGGTTATTTAAAGTGACTGGGCATAAAACAGTTAATCAAATGGTGTTACTCTTTGTATATTCTGCGCTATTACCCGAACCCCTTCTGGTGCTGCACTACATGTGTTCACATATCATCGTTCTAAATCTTCATCACACTCAAGGGTTTGTTTCTCTTGCCCCACATATCCAATCTCCAAATGCGGGCCCACTAGTTTAACGGCTCTGCTCCATTGGTTGCTTGTGTGGGCTCCTCACTGTATCTAGGCCCAGGCTTCAGACAGTTTTTCTTCCAGTGACCTGATTCGAAGCATGACAAACACAGACCCTCCCTTCTACAGTGTGCAAGCGTAGAGTTATTGTACCTTTACACACCTTGCAGTATTTCCTGTAAGAGTACCCTTGGTTAGGTGGGTGCTGCGGTCTTACTGTTGTCTGAGTGTTCTGCATTAGCACAAGATCAAGTAGACTTATCAAGGTTTGCATGCAGTTTCCCTCAGTTTGATTAGAGGGTATGACAAGTACCTCACTCTGGCTAGGAGACACTGGACAAGTTGTCACTTCATCTTCAAGTACAGGCATCTGGACATGTGTGGCCACCTGTCTCACAGCAGCAGGGTGCTTTGACCTGGTCAGCATTCGGGCTTTCATTTCAGACTGATACTCGTCTTGACGTTCTTGAATCTCAGCTGCCGTCCACCTATCAGCTGTTTTGAACTTTAGAACCGCAGAAAGAGAATAATCTGGGCAGTGTTTCACAAACATCATCGTTACCTCTCGGCTGGAGTCCTCGATGTGCCGACCCTGCCTCCTCAAACACTCGTCGGCCACATCTACTGCCTTGTTGAGACGGATCCAGTACTCCATGGCATTTTCTCCTAGTACTGGCAAAGTCTTATAGAAATCGGCAAGAGGCATGGATGAATATGTCGACTCACTGAAATGCTGTTTCAGTATATCTATTATCACTTTAGGGTTCTCGTGAGGTTTCAGAGTGTCACACCCTGATCTGTTTCACCTGTTTTGTGCTTGTCTCCACCCCCCACCAGGTGTCTCCCATCTGTCCCCATTATCCCCTGTGGATTTATACCAGTGGCCAGTCAGTCTTGTCTCGTCAAGCATACCAGCGGTTTTCCCGTACTCCTGTTTTGCTCTAGTCCAGTTTTTCCCGGTTTTGACCATTCTGCCTGACCTAACCCTGAGCCTGCCTGCCGTTCTGTACCTTGTGACACTGTTCTGGATTACCGACCTCTGCCTGCCCCGACCCTGAGCCTGCCTGCCGTTTCTGTACCTTTCGGACTCTTCTGTGGGTTACTGACCTCTGCCTGCCCTTGACCTGTCGTTTGCCTGCCCCTGTTTTTGTAAATAAGCTTTTGCTATTCCGAACTGTCTGCATCTGGGTCTTATCCTGAGTCGTGATACAGAGATGTATTGCTACGGAGTGTTATCTTTACGATGTCTCTAGCTCTCCCCATAAGCTTGGACATGATCTCATGTGACTGTTCTATGACCGGCATGCCCCTTTTCCTCAGGTAAATGTCCATGAGCTCCTCCCATTCATATACTTAGTACTTATCAGACCCATCCCCTCTGAAGCATGGGGGCTCTCTCACGTCAGACTGCATGACCAACTTCATACCAGATATATTAAGGGAGGGTGTGTCAGTGAATGTCTGGCCTGCACTGGTGCTCTGAGCATGTGCACCTCTATCCTCCTTCCTCTCACCTTCCTCTCACCTTCCTCTCTAATCTGAGCTGATATAGACTGTCCCATCTGATGAGTGAGTTGTGTGATAAGATTTCCCAAGTCAGGATTGGCCACCTCTGAACTATCTGAGGGTGTGTCACTAGGCATATTTACAGGAGCTGAGGGTATGTTGTTAGGCACCCGAGTAGAGCAAAAGATAGGTGAATCTACAACATCTATAGTTCTAGCAGGGGTCTGAGGCAACTCCCTGAAAAACCTCCCTCTCCCAAGACCCAGTTCAAGCTCATCACTGGGAACACTGTCACCTTTTCCAACAATATAAGTAATATTCACTATATGATACGCAAATAAATGGATGAGTAATAAAATGAAATATATGTATGAACAATTTCAAACGAATCAGAGTTAATCTAAGAGATATACCTAACACAACAGCAGTTTTTTTTCCCCTTGTGTGTGTAAGAGATTTCACTTCCAACCTATCTATAGCATAGCAACTCCGGGCGACTAAGCTGGTGTTGATCAACGGCGATTCACGATGATCCATGTTGATCCGGGTCACGGCACCAATGTAACCAGTTCTGTACCGGTACCTTTCAACGTTGTGTTCTGGTGAGGTGTATGTGGAAGGGAAAGGGAAAGGAAAGCTCTGGACACAATTCTGCCGGTTGTCTCTCTTTTTAATGACTGCATGGAATGGATACAAATGCAACGCAAACGTTAATACTGCCGTCTGGACTCTCATTTGCCTCTCCTCATCACGCTTTGAGCAAACACACATCAACAAAAAAATGCATTGTACAAAATGTTCATATTTTCATTTAATAAACATTGCACACCAATACACTAATAATTTGCTAATAAGTGCTAAATATTGCTTTTGAGTGTACTATTGTACTATTATACCCAAGGCATACTAATGAGGCGACCGGACTGGTAACAAAATGAACGACAGCTAACTAGGCACATTAAACATGAATTACAAAAACTTCACATTTTACAACATACCTGCATAGAATGGATGCAAATGCAGGCAACGTTAATGCTGCCATCTGGACTCTCATACATACAGTGGGGGAAAAAAGTATTTAGTCAGCCACCAATTGTGCAAGTTCTCCCACTTAAAAAGATGAGAGAGGCCTGTAATTTTCATCATAGGTACACGTCAACTATGACAGACAAATTGAGATTTTATTTCTCCAGAAAATCACATTGTAGGATTTTTTATGAATTTATTTGCAAATTATGGTGGAAAATAAGTATTTGGTCACCTACAAACAAGCAAGATTTCTGGCTCTCACAGACCTGTAACTTCTTCTTTAAGAGGCTCCTCTGTCCTCCACTCGTTACCTGTATTAATGGCACCTGTTTGAACTTGTTATCAGTATAAAAGACACCTGTCCACAACCTCAAACAGTCACACTCCAAACTCCACTATGGCCAAGACCAAAGAGCTGTCAAAGGACACCAGAAACAAAATTGTAGACCTGCACCAGGCTGGGAAGACTGAATCTGCAATAGGTAAGCAGCTTGGTTTGAAGAAATCAACTGTGGGAGCAATTATTAGGAAATGGAAGACATACAAGACCACTGATAATCTCCCTCGATCTAAATTGTGTTGATGTTATGATGTCATCAACGGGAGCCATGCTTTTACTCCTCAGTTTGATCAAAGCGTGATGAGGAGACGTATGTGTTTATGTATGCTCCGGTCTTTTGAATGCACGTTAGCAAATGTTCAGAATGCCCGTACGATTTTCGTACGGGCATTCTGCACTGTCTTTTGTCTTTTGTCAGGCAAATATACTTACAGTGGGGAAAAAAAGTATTTAGTCAGCCACCAATTGTGCAAGTTCTCCCACTTAAAAAGATGAGAGAGGCCTGTCATTTTCATAATAGGTACACTTCAACTATGACAGACAAAATGAGAATTTTTTTTCTCCAGAAAATCACATTGTAGGATTTTTAATGAATGTATTTGCAAATTATGGTGGAAAATAAGTATTTGGTCAATAACAAAAGTTTCTCAATACTTTGTTATATACCCTTTGTTGGCAATGACACAGGTCAAACGTTTTCTGTAAGTCTTCACAAGGTTTTCACACACTGTTGCTGGTATTTTGGCCCATTCCTCCATGCAGATCTCCTCTAGAGCAGTGATGTTTTGGGGCTGTCGCTGGGCAACACAGTCTTTCAACTCCCTCCAAAGATTTTCTATGGGGTTGAGATCTGGAGACGGGCTAGGCCACTCCAGGACCTTGAAATGCTTCTTACGAAGCCACTCCTTCGTTGCCCGGGCGGTTTGTTTGGGATCATTGTCATGCTGAAAGACCCAGCCACGTTTCATCTTCAATGCCCTTGCTGATGGAAGGAGGTTTTCACTCAAAATCTCACGATACATGGCCCCATTCATTCTTTCCTTTACACGGATCAGTCGTCCTGGTCCCTTTTCAGAAAAAACAGCCCCAAAGCATGATGTTTCCACCCCCATGCTTCACAGTAGGTATGGTGTTCTTTGGATGCAACTCAGCATTCTTTGTCCTCCAAACACGACGAGTTGAGTTTTTACCAAAAAGTTCTATTTTGGTTTCATCTGACCATATGCCATTCTCCCAATCCTCTTCTGGATCATCCAAATGCACTCTAGCAAACTTCAGACGGGCCTGGACATGTACTGGCTTAAGCAGGGGGACACGTCTGGCACTGCAGGATTTGAGTCCCTGGCGGCGTAGTGTGTTACTGATGGTAGGCTTTGTTACTTTGGTCCCAGCTCTCTGCAGGTCATTCACTAGGTCCCCCCGTGTGGTTCTGGGATTTTTGCTCACCGTTCTTGTGATCATTTTGACCCCACGGGGTGAGATCTTGCGTGGAGCCCCAGATCGAGGGAGATTATCAGTGGTCTTGTATGTCTTCCATTTCCCCTAATAATTGCTCCCACATTTGATTTCTTCAAACCAAGCTGCTTACCTATTGCAGATTCAGTCTTCCCAGCCTGGTGCAGGTCTACAATTTTGTTTCTAGTGTCCTTTGACAGCTCTTTGGTCTTGGCCATAGTGGAGTTTGGAGTGTGACTGTTTGAGGTTGTGGACAGGTGTCTTTTATACTGATAACAAGTTCAAACAGGTGCCATTAGTACAGGTAACGAGTGGAGGACAGAGGAGCCTCTTAAAGAAGAAGTTACAGGTCTGTGAGAGCCAAAAATCTTGCTTGTTTGTAGGTGACCAAATACTTATTTTCCACCATAATTTGCAAATAAATTCATCAAAAATCCTACAATATGATTTTCTGGATTTTTTTTCCTCAATTTCTCTGTCATAGTTGACGTGTACCTATGATGAAAATTACAGGCCTCTCTCATCTTTTTAAGTGGGAGAACTTGCACAATTGGTGGCTGACTAAATACTTTTTTCCCCCACTGTACATATGAGATGAGTAGTGCAAGATATGTAAACATTATTAAAGTGATTAGTGTTCCAGTTCTTAAAGTGGCCAGAGATTTCAATTGGCAGCAGCAGCCTCTAATGTGCTAGTGATGGCTATTTAACAGTCTGATGGCCTTGCGATATAAACTGTTTTTCATTCTCTCGGTCCCAGCTTTGATGCACCTGTACTGACCTCGCCTTCTGGATGATAGCGGGGTGAACAGGCAGTGGCTTCGGTGGTTGATGTCCTTGATTATCTTTTTGGCCTTCCTGTGACATCGGGTGCTGTAGGTGTCTTGGAGGGCGGGTAGTTTGCCCCCGGTAATGCGTTCGACAGACCGCACCACCCTCTGGAGAGCCCTGCGGTTGCGGGTGGTGCAGTTGCCATACCAGGCGGTGATACAGCCCGACAGGATGCTCTCAATTGTGCATCTGTAAAAGTTTGTGAGGGTTTTTAGGTGCCAAGCCAAATGTATTCAGCCTCCTGACGTTGAAGAGGCTCTGTTGCACCTTCTTCACCACACTGTCTGCGTGGGTTGACCATTTCAGTTTGTCAGTGATCTGTACGCCAAGGAACTTTAAGCTTTCCACCTTCTCCACTGCGGTCCCGTCGATGTGGATAGAGGGGTGCACCCTCTGCTGTTAACCCTCTGCATTAACACAATAACCACAACTACACATATCACAAAGATCCCGATACTGCATGGAATACTGAAAACGAAGGTAAATACTGACCAGGATGCAGCGCAAAAACGACAATCGAAGGACCTCGGGTCATGAGCTGCGGCAAATGGTGTCTGAACCGTCCCTCAACCCGTCAAGACTTTCCCAGGTCCCGGGAGATTGGACCCGCGAGACCTCCGGAGACGTGTGGGAGGACTAGGGTGGGCAGGTCATTACTACACCTGTCCGTCCAGATGGCTGAAATCAAAGGCCGGCTGGGATGATTGCGCCTCGAATGACTCCAAGCACACGGACACGATGATAACAAGGACTCTTGCCATCCACAGGGAGACACTGTAGATGGGGCAGAAATGTTCCCATCACCTGAGCCGGTTGTGGACGACAAGAGCGACCTGATAGCCAAATTCACATACACCAAGAAATGTACCTTACGGAAGCTGCTGAGCTGGCCCAAGAGATAGCCGAGGAGAGGAACGAAGCTCTGCATAAAGAGAACATTGGCCTGAAGAACCGGATGAGAAGCCTGAGGAGCTCCGTGGAAGACATGGACACCCTCAAGGACATGGTCCTGGAGATGCGTAAATCCCTGGAGGAGAGCAACAGCACCACTGCACTGCTGGAGACTCGATGTCTGCAGCTCCAACAGCAGAATGACGCCTTCAGGGATACGATTGAAAGTCTGAACGGTGATCTGTCCACCCTTATGCACGAGAGAGATGAGGATAGGGTGAAGTTGCGGGATCTGAACCACTGTATTGACCTATTGCAGTCCCAGGTCGATGACGGCCGAAGCACTTTTCTTCACAGGGAGGAGTTGATCCAGATGAAAATGTACCTCATCGAGGAGATGCAAAGTTCTGTGGCAGAAAGCACATCCCGCGTCCTGGAGTTTCAGGAGAGGGTGCAGGACTTGGAGGAGCAAATCGCAGAAGCCAGGAACGCTGGTAAAGAACATGAGATCACAGCTCTGTTGTACGTGGGAAAAGTGCCCATTCCTTCACAGAGGAACTTGCGCAATGTAACATGAACTCTGTTGATGAAGAGATAAGTGAGGAGAAAGTGGAGGTTTCAAACACTCCAACCCAGAGCTGGCTGAGGAGAAGTCTACTCGGTGGGCTACAGAAGGTGGTCTACCAGGCAAAGATTTTCACACTGGGCGGCATGGTTTCATTGTGCGTAATGGCCGCCAGTGTGCCCACATGCCAAATTGGACATGGTGTCATTAGGAGACCTGCTTGAAGACACAGAAAAGGGCTTTTTCAAATCTTATGCAACTATTAATCACACTGCCCTCCCTCCCATCTGAATGCTATTATATTTCAACGTGTTCCATAAAGATAAGGTATTTTTTTCAACAAACAAAAACGTATTTAGCCTATTCATGGATAGAATGTTTAAGCCTACAGCGCAACACATCCAACAGAGCTAACATTAACAGCCAGTCAATATAATAAATACATAATCAGTATCAGTAAGCTTGTAATAAATACTTTATTATAAATATTCCAATAAATAACATCAATAACACATTGTTAAATAAATAAATACAATTCATACATCAAATAAATAATATTTCATACGTCAAATAAATAATATTTCATACATCAAATAAATAAATCCCAGTCCCTAAATAAAGGAATAAATAAATAAATAAATAGATTGACCAACATGATCTTCATTGATTAGCTTTGCACTAAACCTACTGTCATTCAGCTCTAACTGAGCCAAAAGAGTTTAGCTAGCTTATGTCCTATCATCTAAGCATACACAGTGTAGTGCAGTATTCAACAGTTATGATGACAAAGTAATTGTTGATGATGATGATGTCTGATGATGAAGATGACAATCAGTGTTGCTGATGATTAACTTGTTACAGTTGTAGATGATGATGATGATGATGATGATGATGAAGATGATTATCAGTACTTGTCATAGTTGATGATGATGAGGAATTGGATGGTGTTGAAGATGAGGGTTTACTTCCTGTGGTCCCCAGCAGAGATGTAGCCCATGGCTCTGCTGATGGTGATGACCCGGAGGTGGAAGCCCTTCAGTACCTTACACAGATGGACCCTCTGGTCCACAGAGTTACCACTAGTCAGCTTAGGGTCTGCAACCTGCAGGGCAAAAGGAAACAAATCTTAACTTTATAAAAATGCAAACTTTAAGTCCATAGTTGTGCGTGCCTATTAGCAGTGACATTTGTGCTGTCTCAAACACAGAGGAACACATTTTTGTGTACAGTTTTGCAATTGTTTATATGAGTTTGTTGAATCAAAAAACTGAATCAAAAGAAAAGGGAAAATTCAGGGAAGAAAGGAATGTTTTCTGAAAAAAAATAAGGAAACAGAAAATGTTTACCTGTGAGGAATGCTCCCCTTGTGTGGATGGACAATTATTGAGTAGGTTCTGGGTGTCCTGGACAGTGGAGCTGAGGTCGGCCTGTTTGTAAGCCTGTAGTGAGGCAGCATAATGTCCGAGGTCTGCTTGGATGTTCCTCAGACACTCACTCTGTCAGAAGAAACCACAAAGATGGACAGAGATCAGCCAATCGGACATATAGGAAGCAATGGTTGAGCTAAGAATGGGTGAATTATGTGAACTGCAATCACTATAAAATATATAGACTGTCTAAAGATCTAACTATTTATTTGTATATCTGTGGATTTAAATAGCATACCCTAAACAATTACGCAATATTGTAAGAACACAATAGTTACCTCACTGAATGTGATGTTCAGTTGACCAGAGCATCTTGTGTTCTGAGGAAATACAGCAAAATAATGCCTCAATAGACTGATTTGTATCACTATTCTGTAAATCCTAATTATTACTTTAAATTAATACATAAAATGCCGAGAAAGTATCCTTTAAAAAAAAATTATGTTAATATGAATTTAGCAAATGACTGTGACTTACCCTGTCCGTGTTGGGTTCGCAGGCTAGGACTGTCTGGGTCTTACTGTTTACCTCCACGCGCTGCTCGGAGCAGTTTAACCCCCCAAACAGGTTTTCCTATGAAGGGAAAAATATTATATTAGTAAGTGGATACATTAATCACAAACTGTGTGAACAAACTGTAAGCCTATCAAAGATACAGACAGACTGACTGACTGAATGAGGGATACATTAGATATTAATTAAAAGTTCAAATGAATTCGTTATAATTGTCACTCACGTTGTCCAGGAGCTTTCTAACATTCTTGACGAGCTCTCTGGAGAGGTCAGCGCACTGCCGGCATTTCTCAGTGTCCAAACTCCGCGGCGTGCTCACTGGGGTTCCCATGGAGACTTGGCAGGACAAAGCGAGCAGCAGCACACAGCTGGTAAAGTCTGTGTGGAGGGAGGACAATCAGTCAGTCAGCACCAATGTATCACCCCAATAATCCTCTAAACAAAATGTAATTATTTAGCTCCAATTTTAAACCAATAAATGAAAATGGAAGACTATGTAAAGTTTGAGGCATATAATTTCAGAGGGTTAGTTGATCAAAAACCCACATCAATAAAATGCTGTACAAATAAAATGAATACTCACATAAATAAAAGTTTGGCAGCATGATTCTGAGATATTTTACTCAAGTGTGGCGTAAACTGATAGGTGTTGTCATCTTTGCTTCATCTGATCATTATATAGCCATGCAGTGCTCCTTGAGGGAATTCCCTGTACAGGTTTAAAAACTAAGCTACATCCAGCACAACATCAAGAGACACCGAAATGAAAGCGACGCGTCAGTCGTGTGTAATTTCCTGAGTGATCTCTGTTCGCATCTCAGGACAATGAGTGACTCCTTCAAGTGAAACTGGAATTAACAGCCATGGCCTCGTTTCGATTTGCATGAGTCGGCTCAAGAGGAAACAAATGCCTAAAAATGAATGAATAATACAATACTTATATTTTAGACGTTATATTTAAAGTAATGCAGTTATACTCAATAACTGACAGTTACATTCTCTTGTGGGCAGCATTTCACTGCGTAGCCCAACTCTATCCAGAAACTGCAGCACCGATTGCCGGAAAACGACATGAGACATGCGTGCATTCCGATGTCAATGTTTTACTTTTGCTGCTTATTTTCTCTAGCCTATGTAATTGTCAAACATAGACAGATGACACAAAGAATAATGTCAGAAAGCATTTTCTAAATGTTTGTACTATATACCTAGAGATATTGTGGGTGGGTAGTAGCATTTAGTCTCTTCTTTAGAAGGCTGATTGTCTTAAACTGCATTCATAGTTGTTGTTTTTTCTGCAAAGCTTTACATGCTTTTAATTGTGCATTATAAACATACATTTCATAAGAACGAAAAACAATGTAAATACGAAATAGGTTTAAGAATAAAGTGGTTGTTTCACCAATTAGGTGTCATTTGAGAAGTAACTTGTTAAAGAGCACTTGTTCAACTTAATAAAAAACACGTTTTTCCATACCCCCCCCCCCAAAAAAAAAACAACAGAAAAAACAATAGACTATAGCAAATGCCTATTAAGTGCCAAATAAAGTAACATTGTCGACCATAATAGGGTTGATTAGATGATTTAATCTTAAATCAGGCATAAATCCCCCTGTGATTTAATCTTAAATCAGGCATAAATCCCCCTGTGACAGTGGCATTTAGGAGGGGGACGGACGGACAGACGGGGAGAATGTATGCACTCACTACTGTTAAGTTACTCTGGATAAGAGAGTCTGCTAAACCGTGACAAAAAATGTAATGTGATTGCCCATGACCACTGCACACCCCCACAATTTTAACCCTGATATTTGAATTTGTTTACCATTGGCCTGTTTAGTTAAGAAAGTACTCCTCTTCCCGTAAAGGCTGACTCGGCCATGGTGAGTCAATCTGCAGGGGAGAGTTTCACAGAAATTGTGGTTGGGACCATTGATATGAGATCAGACCTTTCAAAACCACAATCCCTGTAAAGCACAGAGCTAGCGTAGGCCTAAGGTTTAACATGCAATGCACTTGTCAGTATTAGTATTACATTATTATAAAATAGTTATAAATGTACTGTTAATGTACTGTGTTTTGCCATATGGACATACAGTATGCACTTATAATATTTACAATAACCTGTCAATCTCTGTCCACTTTCCTTAACAGACTGCACACCAAACCACAATATATGAAACAAAGTTTATTTTTTATTTTACATATCTGTACATAAACATTTCTTCCCTCAAATAAAAACTCTGAATACAATAGGATGAAAATGATATTAACACATATATTCATTTAAAATGACTCCTGTCAGAAAATCAACATTCACAAAATGTTGAAGATCGATCAGAGTGAACCTATTACCAAAAGCTACAACTCCACTACATGGCAGGCATGTTTCCTTTACACTCTTTTAGCACCTTCAAATAAACATTTCTCAGTTGAAAACTACCATTTGTGCAGAATAAAAAGAGGTTGACTTTGAAATACTTAAAAATTACCTTTCAACTTAAAATAGTCTGAAGTTAGTCTTCATAGTTTTATACAATGTTTATTTTTTTTCTCTTTTAACTGACTTTCTACTAATTTCTCACTATTATTAATTTTTTTCTCCACCATTTTGTATTGACAGTTATAATTTAGTAGCGAATGTAAAAAGTTAAAAATAAACAATAGCGAAGCAAGGCCGATCACTGCACAGGAAGCCGGGGACAGTATCCATGACAACACACAATCAGTTTCCTCTTCTCCCAGGAAGCAGGAAATGCTCTGTCTTTAGCGCTGGGACAACCACAGAAGCAAATGAAAGGGTGGCCTTCCTCTGACTGTTGCCACCATGGGAGAGGGGCAGGCAGAGGGGGAGCAGCGAGAGACATGGGGCAGGGGTGGAGTAAAGGGATGGGGTAGGGTCGAGTTTGGGCGGGGTGTCTCATTTGGATGGGGTCTTCTCAGCCATGTGTTTTTGCTGGCTCTCAGCATGCCTGAGTAAAAACAAAATTATTATTAGATAAACTCTACTTTATCAGCTGCTGCTGTATGAAAATCATGCAAATATATCACACTCTGGTTAACGTCTATCCCAAAGACAGAGTTCCCCAATCATTCCTGGCCTGTTTGAGGTCCTTATTCTCGAAGCTGCGTGTCTGCTGCTGTGTGTGTGCTGCTTTATGAAAATCATGCAAATGTACACACTCTGCTAAAAGTCTGTCCCAAAGACAGAGTCCCCCAATCATTCCTGGCCTGTTTGCGGTCATAGCCCAGGAGACTGTGTGTGTGTCTCAGTGTGTGTGTCTCAGTGTGTGTGTCTCCGTGTGTGTGTCTCCGTGTGTGTGTCTCCGTGTGTGTGTGTGTGTGTGTGTGAGTTAGATAGCATCACCACCTGGTCAGGTCCTCTATGTCCACCAGCATGGCATCCTGCTCCATGTGCAGTTCATCCCGGATCAGCAGCAGCTGCACCAGCTCCTCATTCAGACCTGGAGAAGACAAACATCAGAACAACGTTAGAAAAACATTAGAGCAACAACACACCATTACGAAACTAACATACTCCAGGGGCTGGATTCAATCCATATCGCGGAATATCTGCGTTCAAATGTAAAGGTAATTTCCGATTGAGCCGACATTTGCAGTGGTTACCGTGAATGCAGTCTCCGCGAACGTGGGATCATTGCCTTTATATATAATTTAAATTGAGCTATAACACGGATCTTCTGCGATACTTCTGCGATACGGATTGAATCCAGCCCCTAGTCATACGAGACAGATTTCGAATGGAGCATTTCTTTTGAAACCATGCCAGTAAAAGACAAGATTCTATAGCAACATTTTTGTGGGGGATTTTTGGGCCTTCTGTGTAAGATGAGTTATTGTTAGTCTTTCACTAGTATCATCACACATGCATCCAACTTATATTGTCTGAAATGACTTTCAATACGAAAGATACCGTCCCTAACTAACAGTGTGTGTGTGTGTGTGTGTGTGTGCCCGAGTGTGCGTGTGGTCTTGTTCTTCTATCCTCGTGAGGACCTGAAATCCCCAAAAGTCCTCACAAGAATAGTAAAACAAGCAAAATTCTCCCTCTTGGGGAAATTTCCCACGTCCCCACGAGGACAAAGGATATTTTAAGCTTAGGGGTTAATGGTTAGGGTTAGGTTTAGGGGTTAGAGAAAATAGGATTTTGAATGGAAATACATTTTAGGTCTCCACGAGGATAGAAAACTGTGTGTGTGTGTGGTACTCACTCTCTATCTGGGAGTGCAGGTCGTTGACTATGACCTGTAGTTGTCCGAGGGTCATGTCTCTCAGGTCTGTAGGCTTCAGGCTCCTCTTCATCAGACACTCACTGATGTGGGGCATGTGGGGCAGCTAGAGAGAAATACACACACACACATTTACAGAAACATACAGCACATTGGAAATGTACAAGTACACAAATATGTACACTCACTGATATGGATTCTTGGACACTAGAGAATCCAAAGACACTGCAGTGTATGTGGGTGTGAGTGTGTGTAGGCCTATGTGTGTTTGTGTGTGCATGATGGTGCAGATGCTTGAGGAAAGGCGTCATTTCAGTTTAATCTGCATCTCATAAATAAATCCAGCCCAATGCTACAGGAGCTGCCCATTTAGAGCACCACACTGTAATATGATGCAAAGCCCAATCTCTCCAACAGGGGTCAGCCTAGCGACTTAACTGTCACAGCAATTTACAGTACAGCAGTGGTCCCTGACCTGATCCTGGTCATAATAATAATAATAATAATATGCCATTTAGCAGACGCTTTTATTTAAAGCGACTTACAGTCATGCGTGCATACATTTTTTTTTGTGTATGGGTGGTCCCGGGGATCGAACCCACTACTATGGCGTTACAAGCGCCGTGCTCTACCAGCTGAGCTACAGAGGACTACGTCATAGAGAGCTATAGGAAACAACTCTGTCTCCTTCCTCCTGGCCATAGCCTTGGGAAGTAGGGGTGCTGAGGGTGTTGCAGCACCCCCTGAAAAATCAGAATATATATATTTTTTTAATAAAAAAAGTAGTGCACTGGGCCTTTACTAGTCCTGAATTAGCGGAATGATATAGCCGTCTGTAGCGCGGGCAAAGCAAAGCATTTTTTTCATCATCTCCCCCCCTCCGTCAGCCAAAGAATCACAGCACCCCACCCCCAAACTACTTCCTGCAGCTATGCTCCTGGCAGTAAGCAACACACGCTACGCTCTCTCTTTTTCTTCCTGAATTCTCCGACTGTTTGTTCTTGTCAAATCAACACACAGCCTTTCACTGCTGTCATTTGTGTTGCCCTCAAGAGTTTCAGTTTCTCTTCCTCTCATCCACCTCTTTATCTCTCCCCTTCTCTCTTTCTCTGTATGTCACTCACCACACCTTGTTGGGTTCAATAGGGGCAGGTTTGACATTAACCCTAGAGAGTAACCAAGATGAATCATAAAGCATCATGTTCTTTCTCAGGCTCTCTGTGTATGAGAATTTCCCTCGATCCCTTGTTTAATCTATTTCTATAATCTGTGTGCATCTCCGTTCTCTCTCTCCTTCAAATACATCCTCTCTCTCTTTAAGGTGTCTAAGGGTGAGAAAACATGTGCTCCTTCCATTGCCCTTTTGCTGTATGTCTTGTGAGTGTGGGTGATTGCTCAGCTGGTTCTTCCTGTCACAGTTTCTCACTCCTCTTTCACTTTCACATTGGCACCCATGCAACTGCGCTAGGGGCCATGTTTCCCCTCTGTCATGTGCCACTGTTTCAGTTCGGAGAGGGAGCACGGAAGTCAGTGACACATGGAGAGAGGTGGGGGTGTGAGAAAAGAAAGCGCGAGAGAGAGAGAGTGAGAGATGCGTGAGAGCCGGCCACCGCGAGTGGTAGTGTTTTGGTCAAGATATGTGTTTGGCCTCATTGTGTTTGTCCGAGGTGGAGTTTCCTCCCTCAGTTATATTATTGGATTGGTTTCTCTATGAGTCTTGGCTTGTGAGGTTAGTGGCAAAATGAATAAGGATACCACCAGCAACAATAGTCAAGTATTTCATCATATCAGTATTCTCTTAGATTAGGCATGACATGAATGGGGAAAAACTAAAATAATGTAATTCTCTTGGTGGGAGTGTTGTGTAAATTCTTGTGTAAATTCTTCGGAAGACCACATGGTTTTAGTGGATTAAAGCGTAGTATCTGGTGTAAAAAAAACACCTCACACACATTCCCCTCATTTCTCCTGTCATTAGTGGCTTACGCAAGAGCCCCTGGCACTCAACCCCACGGCCACTGGCTTAACACACTGGCCAGGTGCCAGCCTGCACTCTGACTATGTATGTATGGTAGGGCTGAAATCAACTGGTAAAGGTTCACATTCTTGTATATTTCTACAAAATATGTATTGAGAACTTGTACCCAGGAAATGCACATCCCTATAATAATGAGTAGGTAAGTGTGAGTCTGCCCAATTTATGCTAGAGAGGTATAGTGTACCGTAAGTATCTCTGAAGCTAATACTATCTGAGTGTGGCGCTGCCCCTATGTTTAGTACAGCAATGTGTTAGCTTAGTGACAGGGCCTCATCTGCCCGTGTTCAGTACAGCAGTGCGTTAGCTTAGCGACAGGGCCTCATCTGCCCCTGTGTTCAGTACAGCAGTGCGTTAGCTTAGCGACAGGGCCTCATCTGCCCCTGTGTTCAGTACAGCAGTGTGTTAGCTTAGCGACAAGGCCTCATCTGCCCCTGTGTTCAGTACAGCAGTGCGTTAGCTTAGCGACAGGGCCTCATCTGCCCCTGTGTTCAGTAGAGCAGTGCGTTAGCTTAGCGACAAGGCCTCATCTGCCCCTGTGTTCAGTACAGCAGTGCGTTAGCTTAGCGACAGGGCCTCATCTGCCCCTGTGTTCAGTACAGCAGTGCGTTAGCTTAGCGACAGGGCCTCATCTGCCCCTGTGTTCAGTACAGCAGTGCGTTAGCTTAGCGACAAGGCCTCATCTGCCCCTGTGTTCAGTACAGCAGTGCGTTAGCTTAGCGACAAGGCCTCATCTGCCCCTGTGTTCAGTACAGCAGTGCGTTAGCTTAGCGACAAGGCCTCATCTGCCCCTGTGTTCAGTACAGCAGTGCGTTAGCTTAGCGACAGGGCCTCATCTGCCCCTGTGTTCAGTACAGCAGTGTTTTAGCTTAGCAACAGGGCCTCAGAAGTGACACTCATCTCTTCTGACTGCTGGGCACGACTACATCCCCAAACACGTCACCCAGTGCATTCTGGGATATTAATAATAGATCGCCCCAACCCCCCCCCCTTCTTTACTGAATAAGTAACGTCTTCTGCTCAGGTGGGGATATTGGTGTGTGTGTGTATTTTGGACTTTGTGTGTGTGTGTGCTTGGGGGGCACTGATGCAGATGAGAATGTTAAAATAATCATTGCTATGGCCGCCAACGGGGTGGAGAAGGAGGGGGTGGTGTCTACTCTGTGACATCATCACAATGTTAAAGAAGAACAGTGTGGATGGTTTGCTCTGAAAAGACCTGGGGTTAGAAACACTGACTAGAGGTTGAGGTTACAGGCCCGTTCCCTATAGCGAGACTGTAGCGGTGCTGGACGGTACTGACCAGGTCTGCCACAGGGGACTTCTTGCGGTTCTGTTTTTCCACCTCCACCTGCATCTTGGCCATGGGTTTGGCCATCGCCAGGGCTAGCTTAGCCTCGGCCTGCAACTTCTTCTGTCTGCTCAGGAAGTCCATGTCCTCCAGAGACTCACTGTCTTCCTCAGAGTAGGACGAACTCTGCTTCGACTGGGGGACAGGGACGTGGGGAGAGTGGATACAGAAGAATGGGAAATAAGGAAAAGTTAGTGGTTTATTCTTCTTGTGTAGTCATTGATAGGTAATTCACTGAACACAGAGGTCAGTCATACAGGGAAACAGCTCAGAGCTATAACAGATGGTTATAAATACTGGGATTATCTCCCTCCCTCCCTCCCTCCCTCCCTCCCTCCCTCCCTCCCTCCCTCCCTCCCTCCCTCCCTCCCCCCTCTCTATTAAATGTGTCTGTCAGACAGCCCGTGTGGCCACTCATCCATGTCCATCAGAGAGAGTGTTCATATTCAACCCTCATTTGCTGTCAGTGTATTGGTTAACGGGCCAGAAAACGTGAGCGTGGCCATTCACTCCCCCCCCCCCCACACTAACCCAGGGCTATCACTGATTCATACCGAATCTGTCCCTGTCTCATTTCTCTCTCACACTCATTCTCTCACAGTCTCACTGAGCCCTATCTACAGTCACACAGTAGATCTCTCTCTCTCTAAGAATGTATTTATCTCTTTCTCCTTCTCTCTTTCTACCTTTCCCTCTCTCTCTTGCTCTGTCATTCTTCCACACAAGTCTTGCTTAGAGCTATCTTTCTGACTAATATAGTAGAATCCCCAACAGTGAGAGCAACATATTCACACAGAAATATGAATGTGTGGTGTGTGTGTGTGGTCGATCTGTACCATGGGGGACAGCGGTGTGTCCAGACTGGTCTCTGTCTTGCTGTCATCTGCATCGCTGTCCTTGTCGCTGCCGCTGTCGTTGACAAAACAGATCTGCAGGTTCATCCCACTCTGTAGCCTGGAGAGAGAAAGAAAGAGGAACGAGGAGGAAGAGAGAGGGGGAGAAAGAGGGGGGGTCATTACAATGGGCTAAGGAAAGGAGGAAAGTTCTATGGGATAAGGAAAGTTAGCTCACCAATAATTGCTTGTAGGGTTTTATTGACCCAGATAACATGCACCTAGTGCACCTGGTGAGAAAGCAACTCAATAACAGTCCCATCTAGTTTTCCACTCAGGCCGAACCCTCCTCTAACGCTCCACTGAGGTCTCAGTGTGTCTGTGATAGGACTGTAATAGTGACTAGCCTTCCATAGCATTAATAAGTATGTCTACTCCTCTGTTCCTCCCTCTCCTGCTCTAACTTGGGATCGATCCATCGAGGGTGAAGGTTCGATACAATCAGCTAGACTCCGACGGCTCTCTAGACCTCAGAAGACCTGAGTCCTGTAAGATCTGGATCAAACCATTCTTGATCAATAATCGGCTTATTTCAAGCAGTAATTACAAACACATGTAGAGAGAACCTGATCGATTACACAGTCTGGACCCAATCAGTCCAGATTTAATCAGACCAGAGTAATCGATTGGTAGTTTCAGAGGAAGGAGCATCAAAATGATCCTTGGAACTAGTTGAGCAGTTCATGGCAGTACCCAACTTATCCAGCAGTGTAACCAGTGAGTGCACCCCATAAGAGTTGCTTTGGTGAAAAATCTAATATTCATAGTTTCAGATTCATTAACTTTGTGAGTGCCTTTGTGTGTATGAATGTATGAATGTATGTATGTGTATCCTGGAATGCTGGTTCCAGTAAGGTTGAGGGTGTGGGTAGGAGTGCATTTTGGGAAGTGAGATCCACAGTGCCGGCATGCAGAGAAAGAGAGAGGAAATGTCCCTTACTCTCAGAAGTGAGGTTTCAGAGGGAGAGAGCAGGAGTCTGTTTGTGTTGGGGAGATGGCCCTACAGAGTTCCAGGAGATAGACACTGTTACAGGCATAAAGAAAAGGTCAAATCTGACTCTGTCAGAGTAATGTCCAGTAACCTGCAATTTCACTCTAGAGACAGTGCCCACACACATAAAGAGAGTGATGTAATTGCTTCTCAAGAACAGGGACTGGGACTGAGGTTGAAACTGACCTGTCTCTGTATGTGTGTGTGTGTATGTGGGTAGGGCTGTGACGGTCATGGAAGTTTGGATGAAGGTAATTGGCCAGCCAAATGTAATAAACGTTCGAATGGCCCAAAAAAATGTTTACACACATTTTCTCCTCTCCTCCACACCTGACCGCATGTGCTGCCATAGAAATATAATGAATAGAACGGGCATCCCCATTCAAGTCAATGATGGCATAATGGGTGAACTGGCGACCATTGTGAGTATACCCATAGGAGCAAAGCAAGAAGTAAAATATGTGCTTCAATATGTGCTGTGATTTGTTGACTCAACTCAACTGACATTACAAAAAATAAATTCCATTGCATGAGCCAAATCAGTTAACATCATTTGAATGAACATTCTACATTACCATGGAAATTATTGCATCACAATAACAGGCAGCCATTGCGAGTGTACCCATGAGTTTACCAGTCAAGGTGAGAGGTTCCAAGCCCGTTCTATTCATTTTATTTCTATGTGTGCTGCTGCTGCATTGTGGGGGGGCGTTGCCTAGTCAACCGAAGACTAATTTGCTTGTTTCAGCAAGGAGAAACAAAGTTTCATCATGTTGTTAAGAGTCCATGTTACGGCCGAAACGTACTCAACATCACGAATTCCGGCCATCCCGTTTTTAGTCAGCTGTTCGTTCCACACAACGTTTTTAAACGGTTATGACGGTTATTTAATTTCATGACGGCCTTCATCATTGACCGTTCCACGGTTATATGGTAATAGTGCCAGCCCTATGTGTGTGTGTGTGTGTGTGTGTGTGTACATGCCTGTGTCTGTGTGTATTGTTGACTTTGTGGGATTGATGTACAGCTGATGATAGAGGTCTCATGATGTCTCTTACCGTGAGGACAGACTGGGCTTGCCACTCTTGCTGCAGCTGGTATAGATACCCGGCCCATCATCAAAGAAACTACCCAGGGCCAGCTTCTGCCGGATGGACTCCCTCTCATTCTTTTGGGCCTGGAGGGAAGAGAGGAGAGGGTTAAGGAGGGGAAATGTGGCTAATAATAGGACTGAAGACTTCCCCATGAGTTTAGCAGTAACCATGTGGTGAGGAGGGGAACTGACAAAGACTGTAAAACATGTGGACAACTCTAGACACCAATAATATTATAATATTCACCACTAGGTGGTGCAGATGTATGAGAGAAAGAGAGTCCAACACATTTTCACTTGTCACTCTCTCGCTCTCCATCTTGCACACTCAGACACTCATGCAGTCAAACACACACATCCCTAAACCACTGAGCATCCCTGTCTAATAGCACTATAAGTATTCCTGCCTCCTGGGCCTGTTTTCCAGTAGGAATTCCCACTTCTGACCCAGGCAGCCTTGGCAGCACTTAACACACTCACACCCGGAGGAACACTCATATGTGCTAATAGAACCACAGGAGGCTGGTGAGGGGAGGACGGCTCATATGGCTGGAATGGAGTGAATAGATTTGTGTCAAACACACTGAAACCATGTGTTTGATATATTCCATTGATTCCGTTCCAGCCATTACTATAAGCCTGTCCTCCCCAATTAAGGTGCCACCAGCCACCTGTGAATGGCAACCTGCGACCCGCTGAGCACATCGCTGAGAAAAAGCGCGTAGAGAAGAGTGTAGAGACAGACCTCCTCTACACACTCCCTGGGCTGGGTTATCAGCCACAGTAACCAGGCCTATTAGCAGACAGACAACACAGTGTGAGAGTTTAGACTGTTCAAGGCCACTACAGGACTGTTGTTGTTACAGGTGGTGCTGGGAAGTCAAATGGGTACCAGAGTCATATACAGCGCAGTGTGTGTGTGTGTGTGTGTGTGTGTGTGTGTGTGTGTGTGTTTGTGCCGAGGGTTGGGAGTCCTCGAGGACGAGGAGTGTTTGGGGGGAAATATTGACCCTCTCTAAAGGCCCTGAGGGAGGAAGAAAACACCCTTTCAGTGCACACACACACAACAGCAGGCCTTTCAGACAACAGGAGAGGGGGGAGGAGAGAGGTTTAGAGAAAGAGAGGGAGAGGAGAGCTTTTAGAGAAGGCTTTGGAGGAGAGGGGGAAGGAGGTGAGGGGAATAAGAGCAAAGGAGAAGATGGCAGAAGCATTGAGCGTTATCCCTCTCTTTAACTCTGTCCTCAACCTCTCTCCATTTCTCTTTCTCATTACCTCTATCTCTCAGCCCTTCCCTCACCCTCCCTCCCTCCCTCCCTCCCTCCCTCCCTCTCTCTCTCTCTCTCCCTCCCTCTCCACATTACCATAATCCCTCACCACACCAGAGAGTGAGACACAGTTACTGTTGGTACTGCCAGAACACACTGGCACCCACAAGAGGGGGCTTGGCACAGCATGGCATTTGTGTGCTTGTGTGTGTGTGTGTGTGTGTGTGTGTGTGTGTGTGTGTATGTGTGTGTGTGTGTGTCTGTGACTGAGTAAGAAAAGGAGAGTGTGACGAGGGGTACTGGGGGAGGCAAGATGAGGACACTTAACAGCATCACTTTACCACTCCTCAGACACTAACAATCACAGTCTGTTTGACAGCACACACACACACATGCACACACAAACCCCTTCTAACTCCCTCTACACTACATAGTGTCATGTTATAACACTGAGTGGCTGCTGTTCCCTATCTGACCAGCAGGTGTCAGTGCTGAGTGGTGGCGCTCCTGAGTTGCTGCTGTAATTACCATAATAACAGACAAGGACTCTTGTGTCACAACAGAGAGGTGTTAGTGACAGTAGCCATTGTTATGTTAGCCTCATGGGTGGCGGAGGTACTTATGTTAGGTGGTAGGTGGTCTTTGTATTGGAATGTCAGGTTGTAATGTTTGGGGTGAGGTGGCAGTGTGTGTGTGGTTTAGTGTGAGTGTGTGTGTTTGTGTGTGTTGTGTTTGCATAGGGTTAGCCTGCATTCCTACATTCATCACCATTCCTATTAGGTGTATTATTGTAAACAGTCCTAACTTGCTTCTAAAACACCCCTAAATGCTTCTGCATACTAAGTTCGGTTTGCTCCTAGCAGAACTCGGCTAGGCGAAGTGAACGTCTGTGCCTCGCATACTCCCTTAAAAGACCTTCATTTGAAAAATGAGAAAAAATTGGCAATAGTACTGTTTGTCCCTCTTGAGACGCGGTAGCCAGTATACACTTCCTCAAAATAGTCAGAATTAATTGTGACGTATATGCCGAGGATGTCTTAGTCGTGCAATTTTACATCTACCTAAATTTGCATGAAAACGAGTCGTCTCTCGTTGAATGACAACAAACACTTAACTGAAGAACCCCTACTGCCACCGTAAACAAATGTGTGTGCACGAACAGCCGAAAAAACCTTGCCGAAGATCAAAACGAACAAAAACGTCACAAAATGTCGTCATAATATATGCACAAACTGTTTCGGATGGGAAGCATGCGGATGCTTTTAGGCAGAACACAACACGACCATGATCCTCTACCTAACACATCTAACATAGTAGAACCACACTACATTTCACACCTGCCTTCCAACAGGACTACCTTCCTTCACGTTAAGCCCCCTAACTAACTAGCTATCTATGTAAGGGCTGATGGATGGAGTTGTGAGAGAGAGAGAGAGGGTTTAGATATTATCATGGACAGCATCATAAACTACTCAAAGAGATGTCTGTGACTGTGGGGATTGCAAATGGACCCCTCTCTCTAACTTTAACCTCTCTCCTTTCCTCTCCACAATAGTAATGTCAGTCATTTTAGATTTGTCACAGAGATTTCCTCTCCTTCTCCTCCTCCCCCAAACATTCCCTGCAATGGTCTGTGTTATTACCACAATTCCTTGTGTGCCAAGCCTCCGCTCCGAAGTGTTTGACATTGTGTGTATGTGTGTGTTTATGTGTGTGTGTGTATCAGAGAGTCGTACACGCCCCCAGTCCCCAAAGTTTTGATAAATAACTTAATTTCCTGGTCCTGTGAAAAGTGCCGCAGCTCCTAAATTAGATTTTGAGGAACGCCACTGTGCTAAATTGTGTTTTTCCTCAAATTTCAGAAGCAATTTTCTCTTGTGAAAACCCTCATTGATAAGACATTTTCTTCTCCTCCCCTGCTCTCCCCTCCGTCTCTACCATCCTCTCCTTTCCTCCTTTCCTTCATTTCTCCGCCACAGCTATCCCTCACTCTGGACAATGGAGGCCTTTCATTGGAGGAGAGGAGGGGTTGCCATTGACCTCGCACCATGGTCTGAGACAGGAACCACCTGTTCACCCACACACGCCAGATCCCGTGAGCATGAGGGTGTGAGGTAGCATGTGTGTGTGTGAGTGTCGGACAGAAAAGAAACAAAAACTGCAAAAATACAGCAAGAATATGGAAATGCTTAAAAAAAGTTGTTGGTGTGAGTGAAAGAGAAAGAGACAAAGTGAGTGT